>NC_134375.1:1875000-2500000 GCF_035582795.1 Mycteria americana
GGCTTTTCACATCAAAGGAGAAGCGTATCTCAAGAGTGAGGAGAGCATCACTTGCAGTCCTTCCTGATTTCAGCAGCGGTCCCGTTCATGCCCTTCTCCTCATCGGAGCTTGGGCGCGTGTCTCGGGAAAGGCTGGTTCGGGGCTGCTCTGGGCTGCTGGCGCTGACCTCGCATCCCGCCTGGGCACCCGGGGCCGGCCAGGGCTGGTGCCCCCCCCGCGCCCTCCTGCTCTTTGATGGAATGAAACTTTTTAAATGTCATGCCTCCAGCCCCCAAGTACTTGAATGATTTTGTGGCTTTTATGGGTATGGCAACTATTCAGAAGCGTGGGTGGTGCTTGAGTTACTTGAATACGTGTCCTGTGTTAGCACAGTATTCCTGGTATACGCTGTAGGTACTTGTTTGTAGCCTGGTGGCAATAGCTGTGTGGACGTTTCCCCGCTAAGGCGCAGTCTGAGGTTGTATGTCCGTAGTTAGCATCCCCTAGTATGAAATCACCAAGGGTCAGTCTTTGCTGGCTGTGGTGCCTGTACCTTCTCCTGGTTTTATCTCCAACCTCTTCAGATTGAAGGAACGTGGTCACAATTGTGTAAAACAGAAAAGAAGCCCCGTCAAGATTTTTAGAAGCTGGAGGAGGCTAATTCTTCTTGTTTCAAGTACACAGCATGTTTGCTTTAAACGAGCCCCAGCGTTGGGCCCAGAATTGCGGAAACCCGAATGTAAATTTTAATTTAAAAAAGTAAACGTGAAAATGCGTGGAGTTGTGAAGCCCAGGAAAGGATAATGTCGCAAGGAAAACATGTATTTGTAAATTCCCACAGGAGAATTTACAGGCAGTAGAGGCAAACCTCTAAAGCAAAAGCTCTGCATCTAAGTAGCACAACCTGGCGCTTGCACAGAGATTGTCATCTTCAAAGTACTGAGCAAATGTTTGTTAGTTGTACTACAGCAGCCTTGGAGGCTATCAGGCAGGTATTAATATTACTGTGTTACAGGTGGCGAAATTGAGTCAAAGAAGTTATGTAATGTAGTTGAGATTAAGCACAGCCATAACAACGCGATGAATAGTGCAGATTTTCCTTGCCTTAATGTTTGCATGTTGGTGAAGCTGCTGTGCTCCTAAAGGGAACCGCACAGATACGGTTGTGTTTTGAAAGGAGGTCTTTCCCTCTAAATGTATGTTTCTAATGCACCGAGGGTGAGCATGTGTAAGGTGGTGTGAAATACTAGCTAGCCAGTATAGCTAGGGTTCGCTCTCATTTAGGCCCTAATTCAACAAGTGCCGTGTATTGGACACTTGCACATGTCCCCAAGCCAGCGCAGGTGGGTTTTCTCCTTCCATTGCTTGCTCTTGGGTCTCCTCCTGAAGTGGCACGGACGTGTGTGTCTTTCTGTTCTCCCAAATGACTTTTGAACTTGCTGTTTAGCTTTAACTGTGTCCGACAGCAGGCTTGAGCTCTCAAAAATTCCTGTACGTTTTGTGAAAATACGTGGCTGATTAGATGAGACAAATCCTTCTGCTTAGGAAAAGGCTTGTCTGTCTGCTCCTTAGACACTGGAGAGCATACATGGAAGAGCCCTGGTCAGAGTTCACCCCGTAACAGCCACCAGAAAAACAGCACACGAGACTCAAATCCAAGGAACAGCTCGTTTCGCTGCTCTTGGAACGGCTTCTTGCTTTCCCTTTTCTTGTCTTTTCTTAACATCTCTTGCGTCCACAGTGTTGGCTGTTGCATTTCTGGATGCTGTGATGTGGACACAAGAAACTGCTGTCACTTAACATTGGCCTGGCATCTAAATGTGAAGCGTGAGTCTCTCTGCTGCTGGGAAGTCCTGATTTTCCCGCAGTACCTCTAGTTTTTTTCAGATGGTGGAGGCCTCTGAAAGTGGGTGGGTGTCTTCCTTACAAACAACACCTTGTTGTTGAGGAAGAGCATTATTGTGCAACGCATGATAAATGACACATCAGGAAATTATCCCAGTTGTTAAGGGATAGGGATGAGCTCAGGTTAATTACTAATTATTACCTTTTTTACCTATAAAAATGCAATGAATGCCTCTTCTGCACTGTGATAGCTTTGATGCTTTATTCTCATGTGCTGGGGTGGAGCAGCCGCTTGCTGCTTGAGAGCCAGCAGCTGGCCCTGGGCACCCCTGCTGCCTGTACCCCTGCCAGACCCTGAGCACGCTGGAAGGTGGGCCCATCAGCACAACCCTTTGCTCTCCTGGCTTATAGACCATTGACACTACCTCCAGCTTCTGGGAGAAGAGAAAGGAGTGTGAAATCGATCACCACTTTCCAACACTTAATGCGATGTTGGCATCCCAGGTTTGTGGCTGGGAATAAAAGTTACTTGGATTTGGACTGATTCAGGGAGAGAAGGAGAAGCAGATACATGGCTGTGTGAAGTAAGAGTGGAAGTGTCACTTTTTACTGGTGTTAAAATTCCCTAAGCCTTCAGCGTGCTTCTGGTGAAGTGGTAAAGGCTGAAAACAGATTTTAAGCTAAATACACAGCATATAACAACTAGTCCAGTGACTTATTTGCTAGTTACAAATTCTGAACAATATATTTGACCATGGATGTGGCAGGCACCGCTGTACTGGGCAGTGAGCTCTGAAGCCCTGTGCCATGTGTTGGGCTGTGCTGTTGGCCTGCTGGTAACCTGAGCAAACCCCTCAATCCTGCCCGTGACAAATTCCCCATCTGCAAAAAGGTACCATTGCACTGACCTTTTCGGTCGATAAAGTGTACAACGTGGGGAAAGGTGGGCTTTTCCCCACTCCAGAAACGGGGACCTAGAGTTCGGGGGGTGAGGTGGGAGTGAGGGTGCCCCTTCCCATCTGAAGTCAGCGCGGTCCATGGCTGTTCAGCAAAGAGCAAAGGACGCGGCATCACCCCCAGGGGCACGCGGGTGCCGAGCATCCTGGGGAGCCGCCGTCAGTCCCATCTGTGCTGGCTTGCAACCTTTCTTGCAAACCCAATTCTCTGTCTGAAGACCTTATATTTCATGTTCGTGCTATGTTTGAAGAGTGCTTCTTGGGAATAGGTAAAATGTATGGCTTTGGGTTTTTTTCAGAAGTTAAGATTTTTATTTTTCCCTCTGCTCTATTTATGTCTTTAGATTTTATTTAGATTTTATTTTCTTTCCCATCAAATAGCCTTTTGTTTGGTTGTTTTATTTTTTTTATATTTTTCTATACTTGTCTTCTGGTTGGTAATAGAGATTACATAGTTTTGATAGAATGGATACTATGTGGGTTAATTTTTCTCCTAAAATTACTTAAAATGTCATCTCACTGAAGATGACAAATCAAGGTCCTTGTAAACATTCATGCTATAAAAGCAGTTCTGATTTATGCACCTTTTATTATTGTTGCCTGCATAAAAAAATTGTTAACTTTGTCAGAATACTGAAATCTGAACATCTCTTCATTGTGAACACAGAAGTAATTTCATTTTAAAGTGGCAAAGCGCAGAGTTTCTAATAAAAATGTAATTTGTAGCCTCTGACTGCAAATGCTTCTGTTCATGCTAATTCTCATTTAAGTCACTGTAAAATGTGTGATATATCAGCTTAAACAGCTGCAATATCAAAGGCTTTACTTTTCATTATTTTTTTTCCTATAACAGTTTTGGTAAAATTCAAATGCATCAGTAATAATGTTTCACTTTTATCTCATTATCAAATTAGTTTTACTACACTGCCTCAGCCTGAGTTGAATGACTTAAATACCATTTCAAAATCAACCATTAAGTTGTTTTAAATCGTTCCAACAAGATATTCTTGGATGCACAATAATTAATCTCTTATGCCATCTTTACTGCATTTGGGCAAAAAGGTGGAACAAGTTCTGTATAGGTCGAGCACGACGGTAGAGCGGTGTGTGCTGGCTGCTGCTGCGGGGCTGGTGCTCCAGCGTCCTGCATCCTTACCCTCCGCACCGGCTGCGTCCCCGGTTCCCAGCTGGCACGTTACGGTTGCAGCCTCTCACGCGTTAACATTGATGGGACAGCGAGCGCAAGGCTTTGCAGGATGTCTGGGGAGAGTTTTCTTTCCTTGCTTCCTGATCCTTCACCAAGTAAAAGTTTTCTCCTTCTAATGTGCTTTGGGAACCTGATGCTTTCCCCAGGAAGAACGTGTTTGGTCACACAGTTAAAAAGCAGAGGTAATTGTCACACAGTTAAAAAGCAGCAGCTGGAGATAATTCACAGACAGTCAGGGACATCCCAAAATACTTCATTGGAGGACACCCACTTTGTACCTGCGCACACCTCCGAGTACGCAGTCGCCAGCGTCCGTGCGGTACCCTTGCTGTGCAAACAGGAGGATGTGTTTAGCGATCTCTTTCACAGATGCAAATGCTGTGCTACTTGACCTGTGAGCCCTGGCAGCGGAGTGGGATTTTGCTGGGGAGTCAGCACACTGTTTTGGGGCATCTACAGCCTTTGTGAAATGGATTCTTGGACTGCTGGTACAAATGAAGCAAATAAATCTGCTCCTGCTGTTGTTCGAAAGGCTGCTTCCAGCTCTGCCTCCTGCCACTTGGCTCTCTGCTCCCTGCCCGTCCTTTTGCAAGCTCTGCCTTACGAACTGCCTTGCAGTTCCTTTACTGAACCTCTTGTGTCCGTTTTTATCTCATCGGCGGATCTGAATAGTCACACAAAAGTGCTGCTGAGAGCTTTTTCCAGTTCTCTGTCGATGGTAATGCATCCAGGGCTCATATTGACAGATTAATGTGGGGCTGGCTGCAGCAGGGCTGCAGGCTGCTGGAGGCTGCTCCCAAGCACGCCGCCTGTGATCCTGCACTGCCTGACTCGGAACGCGTTTGATCGTTGTAGGGGGTCAAATGCTTGGCTCGAGTCTTTTTTATGCTTGTGGTTCTCTCAGGCAAATAGGGCTGAAAAAAGAAACTGGAGGGACCAAAGTGGAGCGTTCTCATAAAAAAAATAGATGCAAAACACAAAGCACCATTTGTGCTCAAATTTGGAGGGTTGAGGGGAAGGACAGCACTGTTCAGCTG
The DNA here is from genome assembly GCF_035582795.1 of Mycteria americana. Lineage (NCBI taxonomy): Eukaryota > Metazoa > Chordata > Aves > Ciconiiformes > Ciconiidae > Mycteria > Mycteria americana. The sequence continues at coordinate 1,880,026 of NC_134375.1, forward strand.
CTATAGATGTCTTGGTTTTCTTCAGCTGGAGAAATGCTTTGATTCTATTCTATTGTTAATTAACCACTCTGAGAAAAAATACATTTGTAAATTAGGCGGGAGACCGCTTCAGGACTCTGTGCTGACTTCTGCCAAAGCTGGCAATCTCCTTCTGGTTCTCATTCACAGGTGCTAATGCTCTGGAGACCAACTCAAGGGTAGGTCACTGCTGTGGAGCCAATGGACCCCTCGCTACCAAAACCTTGCCACATAAAACCAATGCACCCGGCAAGAAATCCTCATCCTTCTTCTGGCAGAAACATTCTTGAGGAGTTGTCTCTGCCAGTCTGTCTTTAACTACGGAAATTCAATTTTGTATGCGTATATTGACATGGAAACCCACAAACAGTTCTGCTGGTGGAAATACCTGGCTCTTTTCCTTGAAAAAAGGGGCACAAACTGGAACTGGTTCATATTTTTGTTAAAGATCACCTGAGGCATTTCAGTAGGGTGATCACTTGGAAAGTTTGTACTCGCAATTTCACATACGGTGAGGATAGCAGCTTCTGCCTACGAGTAGCTGTAAATGGCCAAACCTTATTCAAAAGCCATGTTGCAGTTGGAAAAGTTGACTGCATCTTTTAGAGGACCGTTTGCATTTGAGGTCAGTTATTTTTACTTTTCCATTTTGTTCTAGTTAAATATTTTTACTTGCTCTCAGAACAATAGCTCCCACCACACTGAAGCCTTCGCCCAGTGCAGTAGCTTTTCATACTTCCTCCCGTAGCAATCCATGCAGCGCCCAAGGGTCTCATCTCCTTAGTTTAGCTAAATATAGACTTTTCAAGCCCTTGTGTAGAGCCTAATCCATACCTTTACTAAGCTTAACGAGCTGAATCCAGTGGCATAAGCAGCTGACGCAGCTTTATGGGTAGAGGAATCCTCTACATTCTCTTATGCTTGCTCTAATCTGCCAGGGTTTGTTTAAATTTTCTACTGCTTAATCTGGTATTTTACTGCCTGTACGTACTTGACTCTGAGGACAGGATTGTTGTGATGATTTTTCCTGTCTGCAAACTTACTCTTCAGTTTTCCATGCTGTCTGCCCAGGCAGACCCAATAATTTTGTATTTTTTCAAGTAACTGTTTAATAAAAGAAACACCAGCCAAATCTGGAGTTGCTTTTACACAATTCAGAACTAATGTCCTGTTTACCAGCCTGTTCACAGGCTGAACTCACAAAAATGAGAGTTTCTCTGGCTTTGGTTGCAAAGCTTCTCTCACCCTGTACTCTTTCGTTTGGAAGGAGCTGGGTCCCATACACACACTGGCAGCTGCAACAGGATGAAAATAGCCACTAAGGTTTCTGGCAGAATCTTATTTTGACAAAACATTTACAGCAGTTATAAAAAAGATTTGTTTCCATATCTTAGCTAGTTTGGCTTTTTCCAGCTTGGTTGCAGACTCAATATGGGTTTTGTTGATGTTCTTTTCTAAAAGCAAGTAGATCTGTGGTTTGTCATCATGATGCGTACAGTTGCACATCACTGTGTGCCTTGGATTCAAAAGTGGTTTCAAACCCACCTTTGTAAACAGAGAGGGTCATAGTGTATTTTAACAGTTACTCCTCCTGCCCCAAGCGTGCACATGTTTACGTGTGTGCTCATGTACACCGTGTGCATGCACACGTGTGCACACCCCCGGCCAAAGTCATCAAAAGAGCTCTGAGCTCCCTGGAGCCAGGTAACTGGGTCACAGCAGCGGTGACTTGCAAGGCTTAAAAAAGCATAGAAGAGGTGGGCATGCATGATCATACGTTGTCCTGCCTTTATCCATGCACCTTCCTGTCTGCCGGCAACCAGGGGTTTAGGGCCTTCCTGCATCTAGACCATCACGTTTAGTAATTACTGGTGTATCAAACCTACATGAATTTCTCTAATGATTTAACTTGTTTGTAATTTTGGATACTGTGGTATTGTCCTAAAGAGCTTGAACACAGTGAGAATGGTTTGAGAGATTCTGTAAGCCGCTTAACAGAACTGTTGCCTGTTGCCTTGCCTTTGGGAGAGGAGCAAACATCCTCTTCTCTGCTTCCTATGGGTCAGAACCAGCAACTAAAAAGTCTGAATTCACCTTCCTGCACTAATCGCCGCTTTGCACTGCCAGCGGGATGCAAGGAAGCTGAACGCTACCACATGCATGGGGTACATTGCTGTGTACCACATGCTGTGCCACATTGCTGTGACACGTGCCCAAACCTTTTCTCTGGCAGAAGAGAAGTTTCGGTGTTTTCTGCTAACTGAAGAGCACTGAGAAGGCATTTCGGGCTGTGAAGTAGAGAAACTCCAAGAGCGCTCTTAGCGCGGTGTGATCTGGCCTTGTTTGTGCAGGTGGTTAAGGTGAAGCTACCTTTGTGGCCTGTCGTGGATCCTCTTGCCTAGTTGAGCTCTCATGGAGCCATGACATGAGGGCTGTATCTCACAGCACCCAGCTGAAACTCTTTTTTCTGTGTTGCAAATGTGCCTTGCGGCCTGGGCCACTTCAGACCGAGCAAGCAGGAGCAAAATCCTGTTTGCTTTCCCTCCGTCAGAAGGAGCAGCGCCATTCTGGAGTTTGATTATTAGGCTGGCTGCTCAGTGCTTCGACTGCGCAACAACTTCTTATCTTGGGTACTTAATTCCTTTGCAGTTTAGTTTTGTTTTTCCCCAGCGCTGTGTTCTGCCATTGGATTGCATTCACATGACGTGCCCGCAGGCTGCACTGTATTGTTGCATATGTTGTGCCATCCAAAATAATCTTGGTGGGTGTTCTAAGCAGCTGCCATGATAGAACCCATCTTCTTGGCAGCCAGAAGAGCTCTGAGCTATGTGTCTTCTTGCCTTCTCGTCTTCGTATTTTGTAATAGAGGTGGAACCTATAGAAGTCTTGCATACGGTATACCTTGCCAAGATTACTCTGGTACGTAGCAGCTGTCCATACATGCTTGGTAAAGAAGATGTGTTTTGTTAATTAGGTTTATGTGGGATGGTGCTTGGAGGACTCTATGTAGATACAAAATGGTCTCCCTGGGAAAAAAAATTATTTGGGACTCTCTGCCACATTTTAGTGGAGGTCCACCGTGAGCTGGTAGCGGGATTCTGACTGACACCGTTTTGAGCACCACATCAGGAACGTAGGCTGCAAAAAAATCCAGTCTGACTGTACGAGTGTAAAAAGCACCTAAGCTTTGCTTTGATACAGCTGTTAGCAGACAACATAGCTGCACAGTAAATGCACAGCTTGTTGGGGGTTGGTTTTTTTCATTATTAATTGGGTGCTTGCATGTTTGGAGATGGACCCAAGCTAATGTAATATTTGCCTTCATATATTCCAGCTGTGTGGGTGTTGAAGAAGAAGAGGCACCAGATATCGACATCTATCATTGTCCAAATTGTGAGAAAACCCACGGAAAGTCTACTTGTAAGTATACTTGCACATCTGGTCCTCAGATACATAGCAGATTCTGTATGTTTAAACAAACGAAGCTTTTTTTTTCCCTCCCTCACAAAAAGACACACCTAAATATCACGTGTCGTAAATATTAGAATTCAAACCATGAGGTGAAAAAAGATGTTAGGGGGAGAAAACCATGGGTTGGTTTGTGGAGCTTTGGATGCAGCTCCCTGCCTGGCCTCAGGCAGTGCGTATGAGCTAATGCAAGGCACCTCACCTGGACAGCTTCAGTCCCCAGTCCCGGCGATGAAAATGATGCTTCCTTCCTCGCACGGAATTAAGAATTGTGAAGGCACTTAGTACTGGGGGCTAGAAAAATCCTACAGAGACAGCTAGTTCTAATAAGGTGAGTTTTGGAAACTGCATGGAAACTGTTTTTTGTCTTTGGATGAGAAGAGTAAGAAACAGTATGTTATGCTTGGCCTGGATATAAAACTGTAGCGATTTCAATGGCAGTCAAAATTGGAGGATGCACTGAGGGTGCTAATTCTTGCAGTTCTTTCACAGGAAAAAGTTCTCCTGAGTAGAAGTGACAGTTGATCTCAGTGGGAGTTTTGTCTGGGAAAGAACTGTAGGATGTGTTTGCTTTGGTCAGATTAATTCACAAATTCTTTCTATTATACAATGGGAAAAAAAAAAGAAAAGAAACCCATCCCTGTAAAAGATGAAGTGCCTTAGTTGAAAGCCATTTATTTTAAATAAGCAACAATGATGCGGAGGTTCTCACTGCTTTGCAACCGTACAGTAACACACAGAAGAAGAGCACTGCGCTCATCTCCCGAGAGCTGAACAAATCATAATGTTCCTTTCTTAGTGCGAAATAAGGGATGGCTGGAAACTGACTTCTGTTGTGTTAAAATTCAGTAATTTTAAAAGCAAGCAATTATTTCTGCACTGCCCTAAAAGTTAAGGTTTAAAAAATTTCTAGGGGGAATGGGAGGAGTCTGAAATGTTCATTTTGGGGTCAAAAATGGGAGTCATTTTTCCACTCTGACTTTTTCAAAATCAAGTGTGAACTGGAAACCTGAATGACCTGCAGCCGTTCCTGTCTCCCAGATGGTCTGCTAACAACTTTGGCCCAAGGAGGGCACCCACAAATTGGGCAAGCTGGCAAAAAACCCTTGGGAGGCTTGTTCTGAAAGACTTAACAAAATCAGTATGTCCCCACAAATAGTTTTGATTTTAAAAAGTCAGCCTTTCTAATGTTTTGTTGGAAGATTTCTGACAAACACACTGGAAATTGGTCAAACAAATAACCACAAATCATCTTCAAGTGAACAATTTGGTATTAGAATGGGTTGTGTTGAAAAGGGGGATATGACTGCAGATATTCCCAGGCTGTTACTGACCCAGTATAGAAGCAGCAGCACAGGATTTCTAGCCTCTGTGAGTTTTGTATAACATTGAGATGTGTCTGATGCTTTGATTTCTTTCACTTTGCTTTGAATTATGAATGATGAAAGGCATCTGCTTTTCAGGGCGAGGGGAAAAAAATCAGACAGCAGCAGCAAAAGTCTATAATCAGGAATTAAATATCAATTCTATAAAAAGTGTGGTGCATAATCTTAGAATTGAAGAAATGGCAGTTTCGATAAAAAGATTACAAGTGTAATACACCAGTTAAATCGAGGAGAGTTGAATCGACAACAATCTTCTGATGCTTTAAGAAGGTTTTTGGCTATCCAGTTCTTTTTATCCAAATAAAAGTCCAACTTGGCAGTATGTCCCTCAGTCTGCATCACGCAGCATGGCAGTAAGTGCTTCGGGAGTGCTGTCGCTAGTTCTAGTCTTATCAATGTATGAGGTTATCAGTGTGGTAGGAATACAAAACATTATATAATTCTGCAGTACAGCAATACGACTTTGTTTTCTCCCTTCAAATGCATTGCAGAAAATTTAATGACGTACAAGACCAATCATCAAAGTAGTCGAGTGTAAAAATCCTGGGAACATTTAAACATTAGTTATTCATAACCTTACCTTGAGTTTTGGTGAGGTGCAAGATCACAGGTTCTCAAGCTGCATAGCCGTTTTCACCATTAACTCATAGAATCGTGGATCCTGTTGAAAAATGAGGCCGTTATCCTGTAGCCCCTCCTTGCGGAGTGCAATAGGCCAGGAAAGTTGAAAGCAGTTAAATGAAGGCAGGAGCAACTTGGCTTAATGCATTCATTCTGTCAGGCATTTGTATGCAGGGCATCCTGCTACACGGCGCTTGGGCTCTGCTGGGACTTCTGTGAGATGATCACTTTCATTTGGTTATTAACTGTTACAATATATGTTTAAACTAGTTATCTAGCAGTATCAGTTTTGAAATAAACGAGTAAGTGTTGTTCCAGAGCCAGTAGTTCACTGGTAGGATTTAATTATTGCAAGATTAGCAAAGGGAAACACAGACATCAATTGTCTGTTATGCAGCTCGTCTGGATTTAAAAATATACGTGTATTTCTGGAGCACGCATTCCGCAATATATGTTTTCCAGATGTCAAATTTGAAAATCATTTTCCTCTTCTTACATTTTTCCACTTTACCAATGTGGCTTAGTGGCTACTATTTCAGAAGATTGCTTCCTGTCATATGACATTTTAAGCCATTTCGGTTTAATGAAATTTGTAGGGACTCCTCTTTGGGAAAAATTATACACATTCACACAAAATTTTCTGACATCATTTAAGTAAAATGTAAGCGCTTTGTTTAGGCAGACTTGAGTCATTTTCATAACATGATCTGAAATGTTCGGTTTGATTGCTGTCTCATTTGCAGCAGGGAAAATCAGGAGAAATTCTTTGGAATCAGTGGAGTTACATAAATGCAAGCAAACCAAAGTCAGGCTGAAACTGTTTTTAGGTAGTTTCAGCCTTTAATATAAATAGAGAACTAACAGCGTGCTTCTAGGTATCCCTTCTTCATAAATACATTTGAAATAATGTAAATATACCTTTGAAGTCTAGAATTACTCATTTTGCGATACAGTTTTCATAAAATTACATTCCCTTTTTCCTCTGGAGGGTTTTCTGTAGAAGGAGCAGGTTATACTTTCCAACGGTCAAAGTTGGATCAGAAGGTTCAGCAGAAAAAGAAATCTGTAATCATTTAAGAAGAAGTGGCCTTTCTGGCCAAAGCTAGTATTTGTTGCACATGTTAATGGGCCTTTAATCCTTACTGTGGTGTTCATGGTAAAGATGAAACGTAAAGAGAATGGCTGCAAATGGGCCAAATGTCGATTGTTTGATGTAGTATAATGGACTACAGCAGCCGGCCTGCTGCCGTCCAGGAGATGGCACCTCCTGGGGAGCCTTCTGGCGGAGGCATCTTTGTTGCCGCTGCGTGAGAGGTGGATGTGAGAGGCGGACGCTTGCCGGCGCGCAGTGCCAAGGGAAATAGCTCCCCGGTGCTTTTTGAAGAGTTGCACTGAATTTCTTAATGCAGCACTGATTTGCCGCTTTTATTTCTCGACGCTCCATGCTATCTGAAGGGTAATAAAAGAACACGCTAATATGATAAGCTCTTTAATTTTCACTGTGGCAAGCGACACCTGTTTCACTGGGACTTGTGCGAAGAGTCCCAGTGTTGGTTCGGATCTGCTGAGAGGGGGAGGAGGCAGTCGTTGGAAAGGGAAGGAGAGGAGGAAGGTTTGGCATTCATGTAGGGCTTGTTTCCTTTGTTAGCAGGAGCATTGAATTAATACACTAAGCCTGAGAGTCATTAAGATAAAGAACTAGCAGCTTTAATGAATATATCCAGCTAGGCTGGAGAGCTGCGTGGAACTAATAAAACCAACATGCTTTGTGCAAAACCTGGGATGGATTCATCGGGAGCTGTCTTTACTTGAGTTACTCCAGGGTTGTGGTCGGGAAAACAAAGTTAGCTTTTTCTGAACCTCATGTCTTATAGCTATGGCCTCCAGATTCCTTTCTTAATGAAAAAGTATGTGCATCTGTGTGCGTGTGCATGTGCACAGAGCGAGGAAAGAGTGCCATCCATGCATGGTTACTGAGAAGTCTGGTTCCTTCCCTAGCTGTTTTGAACAGTAAGAAAAGCCTGAGATCTTGATTTTGGGGTAAAGTAGTGAGTTTTATGATTTCAAACAAGAGTGAAAAATAAAAGAAAGTTGTGACATATGAAAATTCTACTAACGGAGGCTTGAAATGGTGTGAATATACACTTGGGACAGAACCAATTTACTACCAAAAGGAGCATGTCCGGATAGGCTGTGGAAGTAGGAACAGCTGAGAGAGAGAGTGCTGACTAAGAGAAAAAGCTGGACCAGTTTTTCTTGCTCTGCATTATCTGGCTGTCAAAGAGGCAAGGCAGAACTGCCCGGACATTTGACTGACTGACTTGTGCTTATTCCAGCTGACCCTTTTTACATGATGAACTTGCCTATATGTCTCACCCACTGGGAGCACAGTCGAGGGGCCTTCAGTCTGCTGTCATCAACTTAAGGCCTAAGCCTGGGCCTATCAAAACCTAGGAATAAGAGGAGTTCTAAAAATTGCATTTGTGGTGCCCTTGCATCTTTTTTTTTTCCCCTTTCTTTTTCCTTTTATGTGCATGCTGTGTGCAGGGCATAATTCAAAGCCCACCAAAGTTGATGTCAAATCTGCCACTGCTGGACAGACCTTTAGACTAAGGTAATTCATGACAAATATATTCATAAAGATCTATACTGTATATTAAGAAGGCAGAAAAGTGGCTTTCTAAGAGTTTTATGATAAGGATTAAGTGTGTAGTCTGGCAAGTACAAAATGTCCAGAGCCTGTGTTTGCATAAAGCCTGCGGTAGCTGTGCAGCTCAGTAATTATCCGTCTGGTTGCCCTTATGTTACAAAACGAACACTGTTCAGTATGTAATAGATCTTCAGGCTACAGTATAATTGTCTAATGGTGAATTGAGAGCAATATTAAAATTTGCAATGCAGCATAGTGGGGGTTCCTTCTTCTCTGCTCGTGTAAGAAATGAAATGAAGATTTGTCCTTCCCTCAAATGTCTTAATAATTATCTTCTACTTAACATACAGTACTGTCCAATTCATTCTTTTTCAGTGAAAAAGAAAAGAAATTGGCATAAACACGATACTGGACAGACGACAGAGGTCAAACCTGTACAGAACGGGAGCCAAGTCTTTATAAAGGAGCTTCGAAGTCGTACTTTTCCAAGGTAGGTTGTTCAGCTGCATGCATGGACAGGGCTCTTGAGGTAAAGCATATATAGGCAGTTTCCTGTGAGGCTGAAGATGATCCCTGCTGAAAGCATTATATAGTACAGAGCGATGAAGTTTAAATGAGTGCTGTTTCACTTCAGATGTCACAGGCTCTTCCCTTTTTTTATATTTGTGCAGCCATATTAAAATCTACTCTTGATTAAGCCCAGTTCCTGTGAGTTTCCATAGAAGCTAGTATTTGTGCAGATAAGAACGTGTTTGGCCCCTACAACATTCACTTGCATGAGAAACTAACCAGTTGATTGCATAGTATTACCCAGTTCTCAAAAATACTAATGGTTTGCTGAAGTCTGTCTCCATCTTGAAAAGGAGAACAATGGCATCTTCAGTTGCTACAGTCACAAAGGCTCTCTTATTTGGGGTAATGAATAGTGCTAATTGTTAGGTGACATGTTCCACACTTTATTAGGCTGCTTCACAGCCATTTGTAAGAGTGATGATTTTCTTCTGGTTCTTTAATGTAGGCCTTAGCCAAATAAATCCTTAATTATTAATGACTAATTATTTTCGAAGAATCCTTGGAGACTGGTAAAGTGTACTTGGTAAACACAAAACTTCTTCCTTTTTATGGAGAATTTAATTTCACATTTAATTTCAGATACTGGTCTTAGGCTGGTTAAGGAAAAGGCTGAAAATACCTCTGCAGAGTGTTTGCAGCACTTGCAGATGTGTTTCACTGAACTCAGGACCCAGTATTTTTACTTGCTTGGCTATTTTTATTTGGGCCTGCTAGATTTTTGTCTTAGCTGTCTTTTTTTTTTTTTTTTTAATACAGAGCAATTTGGCAGGTTGCAAAGCTAATTTCTTAAAAAAGGCTTAAGGCTTAGGCAGAATGATTTCAGTAACCTCGGGATGGCCTCTGAGATTGCACTCTCATATGCAGTATCTGAGTCACTCCCAAATATGGACCCCCATTTTTTTTGTTTGTTTCTCACATAAATGTGCACATAAGAAAATCCTGCTGCCAAATTAAAGTTCCTGAGAAAGAAGGCGCTGTAGCCAAAAGGAGTGCCTGCAAGATTCACGCCTCTGACATCTACACTTGTGCCACTAGTAAAGCAAAGTCTTGTTGAGAAATTTTCTCTTCTGAAGAAAATGAATGAAATCTGCAGATGTTTACAGAACAAAACCCAACACTCGTCAGTCAGAACGTGATGAACGGAAAAAGGGGGTCTCAGTTCAGAGACAGAAACATCATTGCTGATTCACAGCACGTGACAGTAAATTATAACTCACGGTTAGTCCCTTGGTGAGGCTCGGATCAAAAGGAACAGTGAAGAGAGCAAAAAGGCAAAAAATATAATTCATGTCATTCTGCTTCTGAATGTTTAATACCAAAATAGCATTAGAGTAGTAATAGTAGTAGTAGTAATAATTAAATTGGTGGTTCCGGTACTTCAGTGTAGGTGCCAACTCTCCATTTTGGCACAACCATTACTAGATGCTCTGGTACTGATCTCTCTTTATGACTATGTGTAAGTTTCTGTGGAACATATAGAAGCAAATCAGGCTTGAACAAATACGCGAGATATATATGGGCACTGTAAAGTAGTGCAGAGATTTAGTGGTAAATTGGGGTTTGCTTCTTGCTCCTTAAAATCTCCAGCCTTGTTCTTCGCACGTTGCTGGTGTACAGTACTGGTGCTCACAGAAATGAGGAACGCTCCTTTTAATTAATTATTAATTAAGTTTGCCTCCTATTGGCCATTGCCGATGCACTGTGCCTGGGGTGACCCAGAAAGAAGCTGGGTTTCTACAGATTATCCCTCTTTGCATCTGGCCATCTTGTTCTCCCTGGGGTTCACACCTCCCACTTGGCATATCCCCACCGGCGCGGCCTGAGCCGGCCCAGGGCGAGGGGTTCCCCCGCATGGCGGGGTCAGAGCAGGAGCCCCCCGCAGCAAAGGGGGCTCTGCCGCAGTGTCGGGGGCTCTGCCGCAGGTTGGGCTTCATGAGGCGGTGAAGGCGGAGAGGCCCAAGCGTGCCGGCCGCCATGGCAGCACTCGCAGCCTCGTCCCCTTTCCCGCCAGTTTTTGGTGCCGTGTGCAGACGCGAGCTGTAGTTCAGCGCTGCCGCAGGAGAGGGCAGTCAGGTACCGGCCCGCCCCCCTCGGAGCGGGTGCACTGTGGGGTGAGCCTTCGGTGCTTTGGGTGAGCCCTCGGCACTGTGGGGTGAGCCCTCGGCGCTGTGGGGTGAGCCTTCGGTGCTTTGGGTGAGCCCTCGGCGCTGTGGGGTGAGCCTTCGGTGCTTTGGGTGAGCCCTCGGCACTGTGGGGTGAGCCCTCGGCGCTGTGGGGTGAGCCTTCGGTGCTTTGGGTGAGCCCTCGGCGCTGTGGGGTGAGCCCTCGGCGCTGTGGGGTGAGCCTTCGGTGCTTTGGGTGAGCCCTCGGTGCTGTGGGGTGAGCCCTCGGCGCTGTGGGTGAGCCCTCGGTGCTTTGGGTGAGCCCTCGACGCTGTGGGGTGAGCCTTCGGTGCTTTGGGTGAGCCCTCGGTGCTGTGGGGTGAGCCCTCGGCGCTGTGGGTGAGCCCTCGGTGCTTTGGGTGAGCCCTCGGCACTGTGGGGTGAGCCTTCGGTGCTTTGGGTGAGCCCTCGGCGCTGTGGGGTGAGCCCTCGGCGCTGTGGGTGAGCCCTCGGTGCTTTGGGTGAGCCCTCGGCGCTGTGGGGTGAGCCCTCGGCGCTTTGGGGTGAGCCCTTGGTGCTTTGGAGTGAGCCCTTGGCGCTGTGGGGTGAGCCCTCGGCGCTGTGGGGTGAGCCCTCGGCGCTTTGCTGCTCGCCCCGCCGGCAGCCGTGGGCCCGGCCTGCCGGGCTGTTTTCGGAGCCCGGCTGACAAACTACACACGGCGGCAGGGTGTTTCTGGGACTGATGGTTGTTCATATACAGTCACTTTTCACGCTGAATTCAAAGCGTTTTACTCTTGAAAAGCTCTAGAAATGGGGCTTGAATTCCCCGTGAGAGTTCTCGGTGCAAACAGCTGGTCGTCCAATGAAGCTGCCCTTTCCTTAGTCCCTTTGACACCTTCCCAGCGACTTGAAAATGATTTGCAGAGTATTTCCCCGAGCAATTTATTTGACTACTTAAAAACGATTTGCAAAGTATTTCCTGGACAATTTATTTGAGATTATGTAACATTTTTAATCTTGCCTTCTTTAGAGTGGAACATTTAACACTCATTTCTTTAACATTGATCACTGGTAACTCGACAGATCCCTATAGTTGAGGAAAACGGTCTTCCTCTGTAAGCTGTTATTTTAGGAGTTTCCAGTAGTTGGTGCATGAGGCTTGAGCAAATCAATTCTGGACAATTTCAGTGTGCCGTGTATGCTTTGCAATAAATGGCTTTTTGGCTTTTGTCTTATGCGCCTAATTTGCATGTAATTGCTTATTCATAGCTTTCCCTTTCAGTAGTGAAATGCAGAAGATGCCAAACTCCACGTGGAAGCACCTCCTCATTGAATCTGTGTTTACTTTTTTAGTGCTGAAGACATAGTCGTGAAAGTGCCAGGCAGCCAGTTAACAGCAGAGTACTTGGAAGAAAATGGCTTTGCAGAGCCCATCCTCGTCCCAAAGAAGGATGGCCTGGGTTTGTCCGTACCCGCACCCACCTTCTACGTCAGCGATGTTGAAAACTACGTTGGTAGGTATCTGGCAAGCAGGTTGCATTGTACTGTTTGGAGCGCAGCTGCTTTTTAAAAATATATATATATTATTTGTATTAAAAATGTAAAATGTATTGTAAAATATTGTCTATGTCTTCAGCTATGCTGACTTCAATATTTGTTACGTAGTGGTAACTTGTAACCGGCAATTAGTTCACTCTTGTGTCTTGTACCAGCTTGTGTATCTTACAGTGAGCCTGAGCCAGACTGCATTGTACTCCATAGCACTGCATTAAAAGAAACAGTCATAGTAGTATCAACAAATTGTTTCTTTAGGCCAGGTCTTGATTACTGCCATCTTGCTTTGCATTGAAGGAAATACTAGACTGAGACTCCCACTCTGCAAAGGCAGTACATTTTTTAACACTGCTGTCAGTGAGAGCTATTTTCATTGCTGCTGGTCATTTGGATTCATTTTGGCATCCTCCATTCTCTGACCTGAGCAGGATATTGTACTGCATCTTCTCACAAGTCATCACGTCATCCCACCTTGGAAGACATACCTTGGCCAGGAGCCATGGAAGTGCTCTGAAGTCACTTGTCTCCACATCCTGCTTCCTTTAGCATGTGTGATCTTGTCTCTTGTCCTCTCTCGCTCTGTCCCTCCACTGTGTCACTTCCTGTCCGATTCTCTCTCCTTCCAGTCTTCTGGCAAGGCATTGTCCTTTTGGAGCCATGACTCCAGCTCCAATTTATCTGTCTGCATTTCATGGTCCCTTTATCTCCTTATATAGTCTGCTAACCACCCCCTCCTCCTGCACTCTCCTTACCAGGCCATTGGCCTGTTCCCCAAACTGGAGGGTGCTATCGCCAGCCACTGATGTTCTTGACTGTATCTTTTTTATTGCTTTTGCAGTGATTGTGTGCAGTGAGATAACTGTGAATAAAGGAGAATTCAAGACCCCCTGATTTTATTGTTCTCCCTGTCCCGTTGGTTCCACAGGAGACATTTTCCTTGCCCATCTGCAACACTTAGCAGATTTTCTTGTATGACCTAGGTGCTCCTTATGCATCTGCTGGCTTTCAGCCTCTAGCTGTAATAATCCACCCTACCAACAAAAGAGTTAGTGAAAAGCTGGAGGGAAGAGCACGGGTTGTTTAATCTGGAGTTGGCACCAGATTTGAAAGTGAACAGAACAAATACACGCTGGTCTAACCTCCATGGAGTTAGTTTGCTTGAATGGGATTTCCCAGGCAGGGATTTATCTCGCTGTTTTGTAGTTTATGACATGGGACCTAGAATGTCTTTTAGAGACAATCTAAAATAAGTAGCAGAGGACAAAACACCACAACCAAAACTGCCAAATACATCATTACTGTTCTGGCATTTCATGAAAACACATTGATTTTTTTTTCCTCTCCTAATATGAAAAAGCTATCAATGAAACGCTGGGAGAGGAAAAATAAGGGCAATTAAAATTGAAGGGAAGAAAGACTGGAGAGATGCTTTTCTTGCAGAAAGGTTAGGAGAGTGTGCTTAGAAATGGGCACTCTTTATAAAGCTCTGACTTTCTCCATGTGTTCTCTGGTGTGCCCAGTGTTAAATTCCACTAATGGACTAATACTGTTAGTATTAATACTGGAGATTTGTATCCAACAAGGTCTGTCAGAGGAAATGTCTAAGTACTAGCAGCTTATTCTCTGTACTCTAATACAGAGGGGATGGATTTTTGGTAGGTGTAATTTTGGGTAAAATGACAAAAAGTCAATTTTTTTGTGGCACACCTGAAATACCGTGTTAAAAATTAGGAATTTTCCTGCAAAACTCCTCCTCGATTATAGATTTCGTAAGCAAAAATTTAAAATAGAGCGTAAGAGAACTTACAGTTCTGGAAAATCAGTTTGACAAGATATCCTCTACAGTATTACACTGTCTACAATCACGAGACTTGTACAGCGTGGTGGGTAGGGCTTAATCTGTGGATATTCAGGTATTTGCATATAATTTTCACCATGCAAATAAAATCTGTAATGAAATTAATAGATTCAAAATAACATTAATCCTTTAAAGATAAAAACTACAGCAATAATTATGTCAGGGGCATGAATACAAAAGCAGCGTTTTATGCATATGCATTTTATGTATATACATGTCTTTTATATGTATATGTATATGTGTATACATGCATAAACAACAGGGAAGATACAAAGGCTAAGAAGATCAGAAAATCAAAAGATTGAGATGTTTCTCGAACTGTTAACTCACCCCTAAGCACACAAAATGGGGCAAGTCAGGCTGCCCTTCAGTCTCTCTTTTTCATTGAATTAATTTTTAGGACCAGAGAGGAGTGTTGATGTCACTGATGTCACCAAACAGAAAGACTGCAAGATGAAGCTTAAGGAATTTGTGGATTACTACTACAGTACAAACAGGAAAAGGGTCCTCAATGTGACCAACTTGGAGTTCTCGGACACAAGGTAAGAGTCCAGCCTGCTGCACCGCGCACTGTCTGGGATACATGGCGGGGTTTGGCTGGGGGAGTCTGAACAGCCTCTGCCTTCTCCGCCGGTTCCCTCTTTAGGAGGTACTGCTTTAACCATGGGGTAGTGGCTTCTTGTTGCTCTGACTCTCCACTGCATCGTCCATATGCAGCCAGTTCAGGCAAAGCATGGAAATGAAAGTGCTATTTGTTATATGAGGAGAATGGTACACAGTGGAGTAAATGGGCCAGCATTTGTCATGGTAATTCACACCTGCATGTCATCAGCATTCATGTGCCATCAGCATTCACATATCAGAACAGAACCCTTTGGCACCTTTCAGTTTTATTTTAACTCTAGTAGTATAGGTACAGTTAATTCATTGCAACTAGATACTGGTGATTTATAACTAGAACGTAACTTGATGCTCCAGGAGCGAATTCTCTGCCCTGTCCTGGTAGTGAATGACAACATAGTATGTTCCTCGTATGATCTTAGGTACTTCAATACAGCTTGACAAATACTGGTAAGACCAGAGAAAGCAGGACAGAGATGACCACAGAGATACGATAAAACTGTATGTGGGTTTGTGGGAGAACATGGACATAAGGGGTCTTATTTTTTAATGTTCTGTGTTATTTTTCTGGCGAGATGGGAATCCTGACGGATATAAGGCAACGACAGCCCTTCTGCCAGCTTAAGGTGATCTTGAAACATGGTGATCTCCTTGGAGCATTCCTTTTTAAAGTGCGTTGTACAGCAGTGAGCATCCTACTTGTATAGTGCTGGTCTGAGCACATCGTGAATTGCTTACTGAAATCTTCCATTTAAAGTAGTGGAGAGCAAGTAAATAGATGAGGTCTGGCTCTAGGTATAGCGTAACATGTCACTGGATGTCCTTGAATAAGAGTAAGTTGGAAATTATTATAATTTTGTAATCCTATACCATGCATTACAGTTTTAGTTCCAGTGCTTTTGCGAGTTAACCTGTAATCTGTGTGACAGCAGTTCAGAACTAGAGTGATGCTGACTTCTTGACAGAAAGTTGGGGGGGTGATGGTGCAGATTAGCTCTGAATTTGAGGCTGAGGTGCTTTAGTGATGCGGTGGGCCAGAGGTAATGGTGCTGGCTATGTGAATATCACCAATCCTCAAGTGACAGGAAGCCTACTATTCTCCTCATAGTTTATATTACATGTTTTATGTATAGGATAATTAGCTGATGTAAACGCCTAAGAGTTCAAGTTATTGCTTTGTGCTTTATATAGCTGTATTCATCACCTGAGCTGTGCTTTTATTCCAGAAGTAGGCAGATGCATCTATAATGTATTGAACTTCATGCAACTGTGCAGATCATTTTTACAGTTCTCGTAGTCCTTCTGGGTAACTAGTACTTCTAGAAGAGAAGTGTCGGAGAAGGAAAAGATTCCTTTATATACAAACGCTACACAGAAGATGATGAGTGTCAACATAAAAATAAAGAATGGTTGTTTTGGGGAGCATTCTATTTTAGCAAGAAGACTTAAAGTAGCCTTAAAAAAGAAGGCTGCTGAATAATTACAAGCTCATTTTTTTTAAAGCCATTACCTTTAGCCCTGTAGTTAGTGTTTTAGTAGTGCACACCCATTTCTGCAGAAAGCATCTCTAGTAATTACAGGCTTCAAAGATTACCAGTATCTTCAGCTGAGATTTTTTTAGCTTTCTGCCATTATCCCAGAATAACGGGAGGTCTTTTGTTCTGAAGGACTGCTGGAGCTGTCACTCATATGCTGCTAATTTAGACATTAACTAGCAAATATTTTATTTCTTAACATAGACAGTGACACTTTAATTGAATGCACTGCTCCATCTTTCCCTGCCATTTTAAATGGAGCTATTGTTATCAGTGTTTGACAGTGAGCATAAATGACACATGGGAGCATTTAATTTTAGTTTGAAGTGCAGATACTCTTACTGATGTGATATTTTAGAGTGTCCAACAGTGAACCTCCACCCCCTGCAAATATTAGTCCAAATTTTGGACTATTTAAATATAAAATTTAGCACATTCTGGGATGAGACACTTTTAATACCCGTTTATCATGCCACTACATCATCTTAGCTGTGATTTATAGTATAGATTATATATTTAATAGAAACATAATATATCAATTATATAAAGATATACAATATGAATATATGCTTAATGTAAATATATTCATTTGTATAAGTTATATAAATATTATATATGTTTTATTTGAAATATATTCACATTATCAACCCAAATTAGACTTTTTCCTTCTTCTAAGCTTTTAATGTAATTTAGTCAGTCTAAATAAAAAGATCACTGTGATTTTCAGCACCAGATCAAGACTTATTTAGTCCTTAAGTATTAGTGTTATTGTTATGAGGATTTTTAATACTAAGCTTAACATGTAAATTTTTAAGATTTGCCGGACCATTTATGTAAGAGAGCACACATTTCACTTTCTCTTCTGAAGGGGGCTGGAAAAGTGGCTGTGGTAACAGCGCTATTGATAACTGAGCCTACGTAGTAAGAGGCAGGGACTGGAAAAATACAAACAACATATACGTGATCATAAATACTGCTCCTGAAAGAAGTCAAAGGATCGTTGCTAAGTCATCATACTTAAAAAGCCTTAAATCTCTGTCTGTAAACAGTTTTCACAATTTTTCTGAATGAAGAGCAGTGCCACTGACACGTAAGGAGCTGCTTCAGCTTGCCATGCAAGTATTAGAGTCGCACCCTGCTTTTTGTGGTATCGGGGTCCTCGTGCTCTTTTTTAAAAAGATGCATGTTTGTTTTCAATTCTCTCTGCAAAGGATGTCCAGTTTTGTAGAGCCTCCAGATATAGTTAAGAAGTTGTCCTGGGTGGAAAACTATTGGCCTGATGATGCTCTTCTGGCTAAACCAAAAGTTACCAAGTACTGCCTGATCTGTGTGAAGGACAGCTACACGGACTTCCACATAGATTCGGGAGGAGCTTCTGCATGGTACCATGTGCTGAAGGTGAGGGGTCATGTTTTTGTGGTGTATCTAGTAACAAACTAAATTTTACATGCAAAGACCATCCTAAAATTCTCTCAGAAATTCAGGTCTCGGGTTTTTTTCCTCACAGTCCTGTTGTATCCGTAAGAAATATGCAGAACCTTAACTGCTGTAAGTGGGTACGCTCTCAGCAGTGCCAGGGTCTGCTGGGCGAGGAAGGCACTTGGAGTGTGGAAGTTGTCTGTCTGTTTTCACTGTATTTGGATTTTAATATTTGTTTAGTGCCTTCTGCACGTATGTCACCCAAGACCTGAAAGATACTATGTCCTGCTTTTGCAGGATAATGGAATCTGACACTGTAAACTTTTTGCAACGTCAGTACCACAAATCTGAGCAAATGTGGTCAGTGATTTAATCATTTCAGCCATTCTGTACAAAGTTGACGAGTAAATTTTATTTCAATAGTGTTAAAATACGTAATGCTATATATTTCTTTAGATAAATATTTGTGTGCGTGCATGTGTGTGCATGAATCTGTGCCAGTGCAGCAGTGCCTGGTTTGGCTGCTTCTTGCTAATTTTATATTTTCTAATTCAGGGAGAAAAGATATTTTATCTCATCAAACCAGCCCCTGCAAATATTTCTCTCTATGAACGTTGGCAATCGGCAGCAAACCACAGTGAGATGTTTTTTGCAGACCAAGTAGATAAATGTTACAAATGCACAGTTAAACAAGGACAGACACTCTTCATTCCATCAGGTGAGCAGGCTGTTGCAGGTGAGGTTTCCTGCTCATTTTAGAGCTGCTAAAATAGCATGTCCAAAATGCCAGAGGGATGTGATTTGCCCACTTTCTCTGACAAAGTATGAAGTCTGATTCTCAGTAGAAGTATAATTTCATATGCTTACGAAAAAATAATCCGAACTTTTACTGCTTTCTACCAATATTTTAGCACCCTTTTAAAAATACTAGTAGGTAGAGCGTTCCACTCTTGGTCTGGCTGGGTTGCAGTAACTCATGAGTTCTCTCTCTATAACCAACCATGACATAGGTGCTTTTTGCCATCTAACAGAGAATTCACATTGATTTACTTGCTGACCATGACTCCCCACAAAATCCTTTTCACGGTCGTTGATTCTCTGTGACCCTGAGGAACTATAGGTGCCTGCACGAGTGTGAGTGTGCATTTGTGGCTTCACATGAGGCTGAAGGCCTGGGTGTCACAGATTTTTATGGGTTACTTGATAGACTCGGGCTTTCATTGCAGGTTAGGGATGGTGGATTTCTTTTTTCTCAGTTCCTGGGAGGATCTTCATAAGGATAGGGAGTTGATCAGCAGATAGTGCAGAATTTTAAATGAACACAGTTCTGCTCCTGCCCCTGTCCCTCACCTTCCTCTCACCATGAACAATTATTTCCTCATTTGCATTGCTGTTTCTAGCACTCCCTGTTACCTGTTGAAACTGTAGTCTCTTTGGGACAGGGGTCTTCTCTCCCTCTATGTGCCTTTAAACAATGCACTGCCCACTCGATCCATAATCTGAGTCGCGGCTTCCAGGCGATGTGAGCCAGTAACAGCAGTGGTACTGGTGTTTTGGAGGCAGCATCCAGTAGTGCCATTTTTCTGTGTGTGAGTATATTCTCGCACAGAATGTTTACACACTTGAATTTTACTTTGACTGTAAAAAGTGGAAAATAGGTGTTTCTCTCGTGACCATATGTGGAGCAGATGGTGGAATAAACACCGAGCACTTTATAGAGATTCACTAATTTAAGTAGATTTTTGTATGAAAATAAGTGTTTGGAAAACACCTGTTCCTGGCACTACAATAAAGTCAGTGTCAGGAGCTGTCACAGAGCTTTACGGTGATGTGAAAGCAGCTACCATTATGTAGCTGCTGCTGCTTTTCACAGTAACAAGAAAGTACTGTCAGTGTGAGCAGTATGGCCGCTTTCACTGTCTGCCACCGTTGAAAGTAGTCCTGGGACTGGGAGTCAAAGGTGTGTAGCACCTTCCTGGGCTGGGCCTTTATCCTGCAAAACAAACAAGGGGCCAGATGCAACTTTGTTTAAAGCATATGCAGTTCTGGTGCTGACTTGGACTGAAGAGCTGTACTGGTACCTAGGAAGTATCTAAGTGAAGTATAAACATCATGTTGTGAATAAAGTCTTTGTTACTGTGATTCCAGTTTTATCCTCAGGACTCTTTCTTTTTTAGGTTGGATTTATGCAACTCTAACACCTGTAGACTGCCTGGCCTTTGCAGGACATTTTCTACACAGTCTAAGTGTTGAAATGCAGATGAGGTAATCTTTCTTTAAAGTCTAAAGTTAGGTAGAGGCTCAGTTTTTAACAAATTGGCCATCCTCTCTCCTATTAATTAGCCTACCTTTGCAGTAACGTTGATGTAGCTCTATTGGGCAATTTGGGAAAGTGTACCCACGTTTGTCCCCTTCGACCGTGTTCTCCCGTGCTGAGTTATTCCAAGCTGTCTTTACACCTATTATATAGCGCATGGAAGGATATGTGAGGTGCTTGGATTGATGTGGCCAAGTCCTGAAGGAAGAGCTGTTAAAAACTGTCAGGAGTTTTACCCTAGAACATGCCATTCGCCTTCTGGATAAGCCCTCACCTGCTCAACTGGGTTCTTTGCCCAGTGTAAGACAATACAAGTAGTTCTTTACTGATGCTGGACAAATAATGCGATAAAACTATCTTACATCTGTATTGCACAGTGTCTTACTAGTGTTATTTTTATGTTTTGCTTTTGGTCTGATGCCAGAATATGTGGTAACAGCACAAAGATATGAAGCACTGCAAAATGAACCTTGGGCATTTATGAGCAGTGTTTGTCACTGTGTGACATACTTGTGACCTGTTATGCTTTAAGTTCATGCGGCTTTGTATTGCAGGGCATATGAAGTAGAAAGACGATTGAAAATTGTCAGTCTGACCCAGTTTCCAAACTTTGAAACTGCATGTTGGTATATGGGAAAGCATCTACTAGAGACATTCAAAGGTAAAACTGCATTTCTTTGCCTGCCTTAATTGCTTAGCTTTGGGGGCCTGAAAATAGTTACTCTTAATTTCTGCTGATGTGTCACGCAGAAGATGGACGGGTGGCCAAAATCAGTCTTGTTAGTATTTGAAAACTACTTTTAACATACGAGCAGAACATGCCGGTCTGGTCCAGCTCTCCCCTTAATATCCTGCCATCTCACTCTAGAAGGACCTTAACTGTCCCTCTTGCCTATGCCTAAGGGAAGGTTTTGTCTTCTTTATAAAATGTATTTAAGTTGCCTCAGAGGCAAATACTGTTGTAACTGTTTTTTTTTAGTTTTTAGTTGCCTGTCAAGTCTGGATTCATTCTCTGTTTTAACCTAATGACTACACGCTCTGTCAGCCCAAGGCATAGAGTAGCACTTCCTTCTCCCATCATTCTGCTGATCCTGGTTGAAATACCTGGGCAGGTTACATATACATGGGGCCACAGGAGCATCAGAGATGTGGCCAGCAGGAGCACTGAGAATTAAAGCAAAGTTTTCTGTAAAATTCAAAATCTTCCCAATCAGATTCCTTCAGAGTTGATCCAAACAATCATGCATGTATGTTCTTTACAGATTTGGTCTCACTTTGCTCTTTGCCTCTATTTCTCTTATTACAGAATGTGTCTAGAGACACCCACCAGATCCTTTTATAATGAGAAAAATGTGTCTAATTAATAAGCAAGGTGAGGGGTCCCTCTGAGTGTCGCCTGGAAGGGGGTCCCCTTGTGACCAACTCTGAACAAAAACTGGAATGAGGGGAGAAGTTTAGGCAAGCTTGTACTCATGCAGAAGTGAAATGCTTTGCCCAGTATAACCTTTGTTTCCACATACCGGTACTTGCTTTTTCAGTCAGAATAAAAGAACCACTGACGGTACCTTTTTATTCCCACAGCCTAGGGTGTATGAACATGGAAGCTAGCTTGAGTATGGAACCAAGAAAGGAACCGGAAGGATTGCCAGTGTAGACATAACTTACAGGAGCACAGTGTAGGAAGGCTGAGTTGGATTTATGACACAGTAAATATACTCCCTATTACCATCAAGTTATAGTAGGAGTTCATTTGTAGTGACCAACTTTCAAAGAGTTAACTTTCACAGTTAAACTTTTTCAAGTTAAAGACTTTATGTAAAAAAATTTTAGCTATCAGTGTTTGAATGGCATTGTTTTTTTCCTCTACTTAGGTTTGCATAAAGCTGGGCAACAACCTCCTGCTCATTTACTCCAAGGAGCAAAAATCCTCAATGGTGCTTTCAGGTCATGGACTAAAAAACAGGTAGGAGAAGCAGCCTGTTTTAATATTGTGTATTCCTCAGGTTTGTCACTCATTGGAACAGAGAGAAAGTGGTAGAGCAAATAATATCTCCGTAGCAAAACAGCTAATTCTAAAATCCCAAAGAGAAGGGACTGGGAAAATGGGGAAGGAGGGCAATAGCTGGGATTTCATAGTGCCACACGAGGAGTCAGCAGGAAAAAAGGTACCACCAGAGTTTTAAAAAAGTCAATTCTGCACACAGCCAAAAGGGTACCGAATGAATGTTCTCCCTGACTCTGACCATTTTCATGTGGCAAATCAATTAAGCAGAGGTTGTCTATGCAAGCAAGGCCTAGAACAACGCCTGCATTTTTGTGTGCACAAGGTGCCCAGTTCCTGCAAATCAACACATTAATTGAGCCAGGAAATATATACTGGTTGGAGAGAAGGCTTAAAGGGATTTGCAGCCTGAATTTCCTCCTGCAGTCATTTCAGAAGTGTTATTCTTGCCTGTGTTGCTCCTAAAGTTTTGGGGAATTAGCTGCAGGAGACAGGCCATTCAATCATAAAACATTAACAGGGGAACTAGTAGCTTTAGGATTTTCAGACATTTTAAGAAGGGATGAGCAGCTGAGTACACAATGTTGCATACACAGTTAGGTCAGTTAGGTGGCTGTCCCAGATTTAAACGTAGTCTGGGACTTGGCTGCTCCCTGCTGCAAAAAGCTGGTGCTTGAGACTGAATTCAGAATTGCTCCCTGGTTTCCTGTAGAAGGACTGACTGGTGTGGAAGCTCTCTTCTCTATGTCACCCTGTTTATTTTTCCACTTGCCATGCAGATGAGAAGTAGCGAGTCAAAGGAAGTGAGACTGTGTTGGCATTTAGGTAAAGTTGAACTTTGAATATTATAACATGACATATGAATGCAAATGTTCTTAGTCCTGTCAGGGAGCTCCCAAACCACTCTGCTGACAAGGTATATGCTTATTATACTCATTGAAGACACCAGCCTAAGGCGATCTCTCCTTGTAGATGTAGAAAACGAATTTCTCACAGAATCTCATATAAGGGAGTGAGCAAAGTGATGTTACAGTTGTGAAAATGCAATAATATCTGAAGAAGACTATTGACTTTGTTGTTCTCTCAGGACAACTATTTACAATAACATCCAGAAGGGGAAGAAAGTATATTTTTTCCTTATTTGGACTACTGATGCAGTCGGTATTGATTTCAGTACATAGGAAAAATATTGATGTGTCACTTAATGAGGTTTGGTTTATATTTTTGCAAAAAAACATGCACAGAAACAGCAGTCTGGCTTTGTTCTGTTTTAGGCTTTAGCAGAGCATGAAGATGAACTACCAGAAAACTTCAAACCAGCACAACTTATCAAGGACCTTGCCAAAGAAATAAGATTAAGTGAGGTTTGTGCTCTTTTCATAATATTAACTATATTGTGGGTTTTTTAATAATCTAGGCTATAAAATGGATGACTTGAAATAAATGAATCTTTTTTCCCCACTCTCTTCATTAAAAGAATTCATGTGAGGTTTCACAGTAGGGGGACTGCTCAGGGCTCTTGTCTGTGGCTGACTCGCCACATGTTCTGGGCTCCTGTTTGCTTTCTCCTCGGCTTTACGCTGTGTCTGCCTATCCTATGTCCTTCCTCCTCCACCTTCTCCTAGCTGGACTGGCCACACTCCCCTCTCCATCCTTATTTTCTCTTTCACTTCAGCTGCTCCCTACCCAAAAATGTGATAGAACTCAAAGAACACTGTTGGCATCCCCGTGATCATGCTCACTATGTAGTATCTCCTTTTCCTTATGTTCATCGGTATTGTCTATGACGTTGTCTGAGCTTGGGACTATTCTTCTCTGCATTGTCCCAATAGGAAGGCTTGCTCTTGGCTGGCTTCTAGGCAGAGTTACTATAGCAAATGCGATAATAATTATACCACACACACACACACACAAAAACCAACCCAGAAAAAAACAAAAAAAGGAGGTTGCATGGAGGTATCATCCATTAAATCTGGTTATCATATTCCACTTAGTGGAGATGTGTGACAGTGCAAGGTGACAATAGCGAGTTCAGTTCTTTTAAGAAGACATTGTGTTACATTCCACCCCTTTTCTAACTATATCCAAAGACCTCTAAATTGAAATCTATCCTGTCCTTTTATCCTCTTTGATGTAGTATATAAGTTTTCTGATTGTCAGAAAGGCCAGTTAAGCAGAAAATAATTTCTTTTTAATTAGTCAGACAGTGTTAATTTTAATTGGGCAGCTATTTTACTGCTTATTTTTCCTGGAGGCATGAAACGTGATTCTGCTACATTTATCACATCTGAATTAAATGGAAATGGTTTGTGCTCAAGCTGATTAGCATTTTAAACAAACGACCATTCATTTTATACATTTGTTTGTATGGGCATTCCATTTAACAGTCCTACCTGGTGATATCACCTGGTGAGAGTTTACATTCCTTACGAAGCCACTGGAGTTTCTCCAGGCCAAACTTGTGCTTGAGCAACGTGGGGGCGGGCATTAGTGGTGAGCAGAGCGTTACTGTGGCATGTGATGTGGTCTTCATTCCCTGGCCAGCCTGACCTGTGAATGCAGTTACTCCTTTATTGAAGGGGGGGATCTTTGGAGTTTGTTTCCCCAAGGAAGGGAGGGTGCAGGGGAATATCTAATGTGAGATAGGTGGGTCTGAATGCCTTCCCATTTTGTGCTAAACTACAGAATGCTTCGAAAGCCAGCAAAGCAGACACGAGTGCCAACACAAATGCCGAGGAGATCTGTCCTGTGGAGAAGGAGGAGGCACCATCACCCGTCCAAGTGACGCCTCCGCCCCCACCTGTAGAAAAGCTCCCTAAAAAAAAGACTCCCAAAACTGTGAAAACCCCCAAACAACTCAAGCCATCCAAGCCCCCCAAACCTCCCAAGCCCCCCAAACCCCCTAAGCCTCCCAAAACACCAAAAGTTAAGGGAGAAGGAAAAAAGAAGGGAAAGAAGGCAAAAGAGAGTCCACCGCCAGCCATCCCAAATCTTGACTTGCTGGAGGCACACACAAAGGAGGCTTTGACAAAGATCGAGACGCCAAAGAAGGGGAAGGTGGGTCATATTTTAACCTCTCCCTGTTCTCTCGCCATAACAGAGGTAAAATCACTCCTTAGGTCTCATGAAAACATAATTTAAACAACACAGTGTAAAACCCTGTCTCCACTGCAGTAAATGAAAGTTTTGTAAATGCTAGCTTATTGCCCTCTTTTAACCTGACTGTTTGATTTGATTTGACTGTTTGCTTGGTTATTCATTTGATATGGACCTTCCAAGAAACCTATTGATTCAAGCCGAGTCTGGCAAACTACTGCCAGTTCCCTGCCCAAACTGAAGCGAGATGAAAATTAAAAGACATTTTTAATGGCTTTTTTTTTGCCCCTTGAACTATTACATTCTTATTTCAAGTGTTACTAGCACTCTTGTGTGCATTTCCATAATTGGTTATCAAAGATGAAGGAACTCATTTCTAAAGCATCTAATTTGCATGAGATTTTGCTCTAGAATGAGTGAATGAAGATAAAACAATAGTTTGCTTCCATTTTTGCCCATGTAGGACGAGTTTCATTTTGATGTCCTTTAATTCAACGTGAGTTTTGCTGCTGACTTCAGTAGGGGCCAGGATTTCATTGAGGCACTGACAGAGTAATGTATTGTACATTGTTTGTTAAGAAATATCCATAAGTCTCTTCTAAAATGCTTCTGAATTTCCTAGTAGTTTGTATGCAGTTTGTGAAACCTGTCCGCAGAGCAGTAGGCAGGGAGATTACTATGTTTTTACAGTAATCTTGTATGTTGGTATATCAAGGAGAAATGCAGCTAGTCTTTTGCATTCTCCCAAGCAGCAATATTTGATTGAATCTCATATTTGGGTTCAAAAAGAATGATTCAGAAGAGGAGTTTTCAAAAATGTATCATGTTATATTCCAGATAAAAAATGTGTTTCTGTAACATGCCAGCACTCCATCCTCATTAAGAGTACATGCCGACTTTTTCCCCAGGCTGCAAAGAATGTTTTAAGTGTTCCCAATAAGGAAACTGCTAGTAAGCAGAATGAGGTGGAGAAATTTGAAGTTCGAGAGCAAAATAAAAGCAAAACAGAAGCCAAATGGAAATATAAGGTAATGTCTCCTGTTAAATTCTGCTGCTGATTCTGCCACATAGTGATAAGTCAAGGGTGGAGAAATGTTCATAGGTCTGCCTAAGCAGAGAGTACGAGGCACCAATTTTCAGTTCCCAAAGAAAAAATTTTGAGCAGAAAATAATCAAGTAATCACTGATAAAGGAGGCGGGGCAGAGTCCATCTTCATCCTTGTTGAAGCCAGTGGGAACACTGTTAATAGTGAGATTTTTCAGTGCTGATCTCATTTGTGATTCTTACTTTAACACAGTCGTACTAGTTCAAGTCTGGAGTAGTTTCAGAGAAATCAATAACTAATGATGGCATAAAAGTAGAGTTAATGAAATATGAATTATGCCATGTGAATTAAAAGCTTGCCTTCCTGGAGGGCTAATGTAGGGTGAGTAAAATTCATTCGTGGAATAATACATTTTTTCTCCAGGTACCATTTAAAACAAGGTGACGCTAGGTGTTCTCACAGAACTAGCTGTCTGAATTTTGCCTGCTTTGTGAACTTCTAATGAGAAAGGTGCAAACAGATTCCCCAAAACAAAACAGAAGTACATCCTTTTTCACGTGGGGAAACTACTAAGAGTCATGAATCATTAACATTAGAGACCTCTAAATTTTTTGTGTTAAAAAAAGTCACAGTTAATGTGATTAGATCAATATGTACCAATTAATTCCGCAGCCAGTACAGCTTAGGAAAGTATGAAGGCAATGCTTAAAAAATAAGGAAAGGCTTCCTTTGCACTGAATGACTTTGATAGTAAATGATTAAATTCATAATTCAAACTCTTCTGAGAATAAAATGCAGTTGTATTTGCGAAGTTACAGGCACTGTGCTAGACTCTGTCCTTAGCCACACAGGCACGACACTGATGAGCAGCGTGCTTAGCCTGTGCTCTGATTCATGAAACGTGTGGTTAGTATTTTACATCAGTCTGTACCAATTTAAGAGACCAATATTTAAATTTGGCATCGTGTTTGTGGCAGGCATTGCTTAAACTGGTGCTGAAGTGCTTCTTGAATGGGGACAAGTCTCTGCACTAAAACCCATGTAGTCTAAGGAAAAGTATAATCCGCTATTACTTACCACATTTGGGGGAACATATTTTTCTCTGCATATAGATCAATGGATTCTCTGAGGTTACCTAGGAATCTGAAATAGCAACAACTCATTCAACTAATTTTATTGTTTTGTTTTGGGTCTTTTGCCTTTCAGAACAGTAAACCTGATTCACTTCTAAAAATGGAAGAGGAACACAAATCGGAAAAGACACCTTTATCAGGAAATAAGGACAACAAATTTACATTCTCTTTCTCTAATAAGAAGTTGCTTGGGTAAGTAAAAAACATGACAATAAACATCAATTTAAAAAAGCAGATTAAACAGTCTTGTCATCATTTATGTTTTTTTATACAAGAAGGTGAAAATCTGCCTTTCTGGTCAATGTAGAAAATACACTTACGCAAAAAGTTCTTCACTCTAGAACTTGATTTTAGCTAGAACCCAGCATAGCTGGCCATAACAGCAATGACCTATCTTTGAGGCTGGTAGTTTGCTTGAGAATAGCATCTTCAGTATTCAGGCAGTCTCATGTTTTGGCACTTCAGGCTCTTACTAGTTGAGTTATATTAAGTGGTTTGTGTGCAGATCCTACTCAGGGTACATTTTTAAGAAACTGTTAAGTGAACTCTGCATACCAAAATTCCATGCTGCGTGTGCATTGTACATATCATGATATACCCTGAGACAGCTTTAAATAATATAGTGCTTATTTAAAGCCAGCCAAGGCTACTCTCGTCAGCATCATATTTTGAGATATAAATTGTAGGTACAGAAATGTGTTTGTAAAATGATTTGAATTGAATTCTGAAACTATTCAAGTTGACTGAGATTTCTACATAAAGATACTCCTTCTCTTCTTCTCTGTCAATTCGCAAAATGTTTTCCAATCAGAGTATTGTTACTGGTTTGTAATTTATTTTTTTTTCCAGTTCAAAGGGAGTCAAAACCCAGCTGAATACTAGTGTGTTTGGGTCACTGCAGAATTTTAAAGAAGATAAAGCAAAACCTGTACGAGATGAATATGAATATGTGTCAGATGATGGTGAACTAAAAATTGATGAGTTTCCAATCAGAAGGAAGAAAAACACTACAAAAAGAGAACTGCCCTGTAAGAATATTTCCTATTTTGTCTGTATCTGCACAACAAAGTCTTCTGTGTTGATTGTCCAAAATTAGCTTTTAAAATCTATGTGATTTATAATAAAGCAAGCCATGTCTTAACCGTCAGTCAAATATAAGTTATGGCTTAGGAGTGCTATCTTTTGAAGGGAAAAGAACCATAACTTTGTTTTCCTTTTTTTTTTTAATTCAGTTTTATCAGATAAAAAAGACAGTCTGCAGCACACTCCTGTTAAGAAGCCAAAGGTGGAGTCGGTATCATACAAGGTATGGTTATTATTGTACCTATCACAAGCAAGCACCCATTGTACGTCTCTAACAGTCTGTCGGGCAGTACTGTAATGGCAGTAGCAAAGCCTTCTTCCAGGCTGTTGTCGCATCCTCTCCTTCATTCTGCAGTCACAGTCTGCCCAGAATAGGTAGCATTCAGACATTGCCAGGACTAAGCATAATTTGGTACTGTGGCTTGAACTGCTTGTACGTGATCAGGCCTGATGGGAAGCGTGCATGGGGACCGTGACAGTTCTGTCACAACAGAAGAACAGGAGCAATCCATAAGAAGGAATGGGAAGGGTCAGAAGGAGTTTTCTGTCGTACCTGGCTTGATGTTACATTGCTGACAGGCACTGGGGTCTGTCCCAAGTTGTGCTCCCAACCTGTGTCTGTCCTCCCATTTCCATGTGCTTTGAATACTGGTCATTAAATTTCCATGTTCATGTTTGACAGATGAAACTCAGAGTAATGCTAATACAATTGAACTCATGTCATTTGGCGTTTCACATTACTAGAAGCCCTTAATACCTATTACGAAGCAATTAAAGGTTTTGTTTGCTATCACTTAGCAGAGTCTCCCTCTGCCCATTATGGTCTTACATCTAGAATGCCCTTGACTCAGCATGATACTTTAGCGTGTCCCTAACTTGAGGCAGTGTCAATGTGCCTGTTGATAGCTTACGTTCAGGGAGCTGAACAGCACAGGTGTAAGTTTGCTCTGTGTTAGCATTGAAACTCAAAGCTGGAAATTAAATGACATTAAATGACATTAAAATTAAATGCTTTGCCCAACTGTGGTTAACACAAATTCATATTATAATATCTGAATAAGTCAGAAAAAGCAAAATAGCTTGTTAACACAGAACTGTAGGTGACTGAAATGTTTGGCCCTAAGAACTAAGGAATCCTTTTCATCCTGGTTTGGCTCAGGGATATTCAAGAGCAAGTGCAGACCTCCTTGCCTGAGTCAGTACTTGACGCCTGGAGACCGGTGCACAGAGAACAGGGAAAAACATGCTGGTATCTCACTGTGCAGAAGCTTAAGGAGGGAAGGCCAGTTCCTGGAGAGAACAGTGATTGGCAGTCTAAGCAATAAGGGCTGGGACTTTAGAGGCCTGAAAGCAGGGCAGGAATGGGGAAAAAAGTTGTTGTATTATCTCGACTACAGTGCATAGAGATACCAGCCCCAGAATGATAGTTAGATGCAGGTAGCTTCCATCAGTGGCCTCAGATGCCACTGTTCATATGTGTCTATCCCATTCCGCTGGCAGATCTTCCTGTTCTCTTGCAGTAGTGGTGGCAGAAGTGGGTCTGTCCCTGTGTCTGAATTGGCTATGTTAATAGTCTTGCAAGATACAGACCTGTGCCCTGATGAGTATCCGGGCTGACAGAGATACGGCCACCCATGCGCTTCTTTTGCTACGTGGGTCATTGCCTCAAGAGCAGGAGCAGGGGCTGAGAAGGCAACACAGCACCTGGAAACACCACTGTTACAGTGGTTTGATCCCACGTGCAGGATCAGATCTCAAAGTTGGTTCTCCAGGGTTGGAAGGGGAAAGAAAAACCTACCATGCCTACAGGCTGCAAGGAAACTGATTTTTACTGTGTACCTGCTTTTGCTGGTTTTTTTTTTTTCTTTAATAAAGCAAAGCACAAATGCTAGCCCTGTGTCTTTGGGGGAGCAGAAGGCTGCAGAAATTATTGTGCTGTTCTTGTTGACTAACTCAGTGAGTTTCCGCTTTTTTGAGCCTTTTCCTTGTTTTTGCAGAGCGATGACTCGTCAGATGAAGATTTGCTTCACATTGACACAGAGGCAAAGCCAGGGCGCAATTCCAAAGTAAAGAAAGAGAGTGGAAGTTCAGCAGGAATTCTTGATCTTTTGCAGGCAAGCAAGGAAGTTGGAGGTTTAGAGTATAACACCAACAGGTATGCACCAAGGGATGTTTTTTCCTCTTACCCATAAACAAAAATTGCTCCTTTATGGCTGTGTGTGTGTGAGTGAGAGAGAATTAATTTTGCAGCTCAGTAACTGCTTTTCCTCCAGGAGGAAATTCTTCCTTTATCCTGTGATCTGGAGGGAGAAGTGGGAAAGTGTGTGGGAAAGATTTTGGTGGTATAATTTAAACAAATAGAGGCATTTCACATCTGTAAATGCTGAACATCCATTTTAGCAATAATACTATAATAGATGAATCATTCAAAAGGAAGACAGAGCTCAGTGAATGCAGCTTGAGGGCATGAATAATGTTTTTCAATGTAGTAATAATGTAATGAAGTAATCTAAATGACCAGCATTCCTTCCATAAGGCATTGTAAGGTGCCGTGCAGTTCCCTGAACATCGAATGTTTGAAAGAAGAAACTAGGAAACCGTCTACCCTCCCTCACACCCCTGGTTATCATTCTTCTCCTCACCAAAACACATGGCTTGGAAAAACCCAAACTCTTTCATGGGTACTTCTATACCTAAAATGGAAGTGCTTGCCTGGGCTTGGCTGTGTTTCATATGGGACCACTGTAGGTGGACACTGAAGTTGGCACTGGGTGTTTTGGAATATGGTTAGTAAGGTACAGCACTAGATCTTTTAGTAATCCAAGCAATGAGCAGTGAAAATAAATGCAAAATTGGAAAATATGGTTCCTAGACTCAAATCCTGCAGTTCAGGACTGTCTGGAACAAGGGTTTTGTTTGGGCCTATCTCAAAACAAACGTATAGCTTCACTACCTCCACTCTTTACAGGCCAAGCCTGATCTTAAACTACTGGTAGAGAATTAGGTAATAGAAGCATGCATGTCATTTCAAAAGAAGCTACTGGGACTCTTCACATATGGAAATGTCTTGCTTAATTCAAACCTTAGGAATAAATCCCCAGGAAGGGGTTTTGGGAACGTCAACTGAGTTTATGTCTTCCATGCAGAGAATGGCACTGCAGACATGAACTGCTACATCTTATGCCCTGTGCGCCCTCGTAGTCTGCTGATTAAGTAAACCTTTGCTGCTGCAGTCTTAACTGAATGATATGTCCCCTGTCTGTAGAAAACCAGAGGTATTCACCTAAGCACTTTCCACTGCTCCACAGAAACCACAGCCTTGGTACCTTTGGAAGCTGTGGGCTGTTGGTAAATTGCTGGCACAAGTTTCTAGCCTCAAAATAAGGAATTATCAAAGGAATTACAAAGGAATTACCCTCTGAAAGGTGAGAATGACAGGCTAGGTGGTGATGTGGAAATGATGTGGAATGTGCGGTAAGGCTATTCTTGTTTGGCATTTTAATAAGTCAGTTCCATCTCCACTCTGCCTTCATTTGAAAACCACCTTCACCAGGCAGGCAGGACATGATGGTTCTCCAGGCTGGCTGCTTGAAGCAGCATTTATCCTACTCATGATTCGTATAGCAGATGTTGCACGGAAGCAAGGCGTGTGTTGCACCATTTTATACGTGCAAAGCAGCAAAACCAATCTGCTTTGAGTAGTAAAGCCAGCTACCACATTCAGTGGTTGCTGGGTTACCCCAACAGCATTTTGTTCCTCCCTGCTTTCTCTAGGTCTGCCTCGGTTATACAAAGCCACAGAACCTGTGGAGGAAGTAGAAATAGCTGTAGGAGTGGTCTGAGAGTTAAGAACAAGCTGGACAAAGAGACACTGGTGCTGTCCTTCTCACCCATGCTGTGCCCTTGCTGGGTGTTGGGTGTGCGTGACCCAGGAAAAGTGCAGCTTGCAAATTTGAAAGGACCTGTTAAAGTGGGTGAGAAGGTCCCCTCAGAGAGGAAGATATTATCTAAACCTGGGAAAGATTGGAAGTTAAAAGCCATAACTGAGAATTCCAAAAGATATGCCTCGTGGTCAAAGGGGAACATATGGAATAAGTTACCAAGGGAAACCATAAAAGCAAATTTTATCAGTGAGTTAAAAAAAAAAAGGATAGGTTTTTTGATGTTGAGAGAGAAGATGGAATTTTTTAAGGTTGCAGTGTGGTGGCAGAGCTACAGAGAAATCTGAAGGAGGGAGTGTTGCTGAACCAGAAACATCTTCTGGTTCAACCTTCTCAATTTATTAAGCAATTCACTCTTTCACAGCTTAGATGGTTGCAAGAGATTAAATCATGTTATATAGACTGGCTTCATGCAGGGTACATCAGTTGTGAAGTACCAGGCAGCTCTGTGAGAGACAGTCTTGCCTTTGTGCATCAACATTTAGAATTTATTACTTGTTGCAGCACAGTGACAGGGATCCTCATCTCTGTGTTGAACAGAGGTGTGCATGCCAAGTCTCCTGTAAGAGTTCTCTTTTCATTCCTAATTGGGGTGAAAAAAGCCAGTGATTTTAAAATCAAGTAATATAGTCACTACATGTCCTTAGAAGGCTTATCTTGACAAGGCTGCTATTTCTAGGGAAGAGTGCTAATCTCAGTTTAGTCCTGTTTTTCCTCCATTGCTGCCTTCCCCCTAGCAAGGAGTGGTTGATCAAAACAGCCAACCACGTCCTGTGATTGTGGAAGGTATGGGGAGAGGTACCAATGTGCCTGCAGTTCCCAGGAAATACAGTATTTTTTGTTGTCTGAGCTCAAGTGGGTCAGTGGTTCTAGAGTTTCCTGATCTCTTGAGATTTGGCCCCAACTCTGTGCCCGCTCTTCAAAAGAAATAATCGCATTGGCACTTTTGTCTATTTGACTGTTCCCGTGAATTCCTTTTCCATTCTGTGTTATGGTGCGTAATGGAAATAGTGTTTATGTCGAATTTACACTTACATTTTGGCAGGTAATTAGACATGTCGGCAGGTAGTTAGGTGTATCCTACTCTGGGAATAAAGTTGCCAGTGTAATATGACTCCCATGCTTGAAGTTTGGTATAAAATAAGAAAATGTATCAACCATTGTAAGAATTAAAAGAAATCTGCCTTGGCCATGTTCACGCTACTAACCATTCCATGTATAACATGATTTGCTGCCTGCTTACGATGTGCAGAAATGCAGGGGTAAGCAGGAAAAACAGGATAAAGAAATGGTCCTCAAAGATTCTCTTCCTTGCTTGGGAGGTGTCTTTTGCTGTCTGTAATGGGTTAAAACTGCCACTCAGTAATGGAGTAGGACTCAGGCCTTTCATTTTTCCTCCCTTCAGCCTGGGCTCTGTACCCAGTGTATTTGTAGACTTTGTGGTTTCTGAAATCAAAGTCGCAAATGCAGTCACGTAACTAAACTCTGCATGAATTACTACACTGTGTGTGGTAGTTTAGTGGGAATGTGTCATATCAATTTTGGCTCTTGTATAAACAATTAGGCTTTGGCAGTGTGTGTTGCAGCTTGATTGAAAAAAGCTCCTGATAAATGCAATTACTATGTTTCATTTCATAATTATGCTAGGCTTTTTAAATGGCCATAACGTGCTTTTTTTTAAAAAAATGGAAGAAACATGATATGCAAACATACTGTGTCGCAATATAATGCCAATGTGGTCGTGTCTGACTCTCAGGAACAATTTCCGTCCTTCTCTACTTGTAAGGCAGATAAAGGGTAGGCATATGTGTGTATTTATATATATACATATATATATATATGTATGTACGTTCTGGATACTCCACGTAGCAGTAGGGCAGGTAGGTCTATGTGGAATCTCCTCTGCTCACACAGTGGTCTGTGCAGATGAGAGCCAGCTCTCAAGTGGGAAGCGTGGAGCCCTGTCAGACCAGCGCCAGAGCTGCTGAACCCCAGCGGTAACTTAGGAAGCCGGTCAGGGCTTTTTGTGATAATGACCTTATCTGAATTGTGTGAAACTTTATTCTGTAAAATATTGGACTGCTATTTGCAGCTGACCAAACCAAATGCTCTGATGGCATTACCTAGATTGCTCTAGAGAGCTGCATCTCCTGTGCTTGTGTCAATGGTAGCGAGATGGGGAGAGATAATGACAGAGGTCCTGCAGAAAGGCTGCTATAAATGTGGAAACACTCTGAAAGAATTGAAATGGAGTGTGGAAAAAAGCTTGGAGGGACTGGCAGTCACATGATCTTTAACTGAGCAAAATTATTTGTTGTTTCCAGGTCTGATTCAAAAATGGAAGGAAATACTGGTTTTGTACTTGAAATTATTTGAGTTCCATAGTTTTATACAACAATAACTTCTCCAAAATATTGATAAGTCATTACTGTCTTGGCTCCACTTCTGTGTGGTTCATTTGCGTTTGGCCACAGGTAGGGTGAGGGGAAATGCAGAAATGACAGGGAAATACTATCACAGAGAGAGGATGGTAACTTACTGCCTTCCCCTTAGAAGCACAACTGTTTTTCAACGGTTCTTATTTGAAGTATTCCAGAGTAACAGCAGTTGGAAGGGACCTCAGGAAGTCACCTAGTGCAGCCGCCTGCTCACAGCACAGCCAGCTGCAAAGTTTCACCCAGTTGTTCAGGGCATTGCCCCGGTGAGTTTTAAATATATTCAGGGATGGGGATTCTGCAGCCTCTCTGTGTGAGCTGCTCGGCCACCCTCAGTGTGGACCTTTACTTCTTATGTCAGGTTGGGATTTCCCCTGCTGCAGCTTGTGACCACTGCCTTTCATCCTATTGCTGTGCCAGAGGAGGGTCTGGCTCTGTCTTCTCTGTAACCCCATGAGATAGTTCTTGTTTCAAGTTAGTTCTTATTTCCATTTAGAAAATGCTCAGTGGTTCCTGTGACTTTCCTTTGCCCTTATCTGTTTTTCCCCTAATCTTAAAATGAGACTGGGCGATAGTTATTCAGAGGCGAGGTGAGACGTTAGTGAGCTTACTGTCTCTCATCTCCGCCTTGCCCGTCAGTGCAGGCAGCATGGAGAATGGGGAAGAAGGCACCCCTCAATGAGTAATATTCTGCTGAAATTAATAAATTAAATTTCTAAATATGAGGATATAGGTGAAAGGCTCGGTAATCGCTTATGAAAGGAAGGAGATGATCTGCCTAGAGATGTTGAACCCTCAGAGAGAGATGGCAGTATTAGAATTGGTTGTGAAAAGTGAGGCACCGGCTCCCTGTATGATATCCTCTCCTAGCTTCAGGGTGTTGGGATCGTTCCTGTGCCTAGACAGCGCAGGGGTCAGCCTCAACTAAGGAGGTAAAACCTTAGTCATCCATGCTGAATTGTGTGTATTCTCATCACAATCACGGCCGTTTGCCTATTGCTACCTGCTCTGGAACATGCTGTCAATGCTCTTGTCAAGTCTAGGCGGGTAATGCAGGCAATGCGAAGGCCCCAGAACATAGCCTGAAGGGATGCTTTATGCTCTCCTCCCTGATGAAGATACTGCTAGCAACGGCAAGCTGTTCTGGGACACTGAGGCCCCGAGGCTTAACCCCAACACAACACATAGTTGCAGAGAGCAGTGTGTAGGGCGCAAAGCCATCTGTGCCATACAGACCAATGTCTTCTTCCTCGGGTTCCCACTGAAATGAGTTGCCCTTCCCTGCTCCTCATCACACTGTCCTGACCAGCGCTGCAGGCTGGTCAGCCCTGGGCGAGATTTTATTTGGGATGAGTTTTAACAGCAAATTTTCCCTTCTGTTATGGTGCTTCTCCCTGTTAATAATGTGAAAACGTGCTGCCGGTTTCAGCTCTCGGGAGCAGCAGCAGAAAGGCAGTTGCTGGTGATGACGATGCACGTGGCTCGTTAGCAGGCTCGCGAGCTCAGGCTGCTCAGCATGGGTGCAAGCTTGGCCCGTTGGGCTCCGTAGCAGCTCAGCGTGGGCTCTGGGTGGGAGCTGGGCCTGGCATGCCTCAGACTCGTCCTCCACAGCCCAGCCCTGTGGGTCATTCAGGCGGCCACCGTGCTGCTTTGGCCTTGCTTTTTGGCCCATCTGAGTGGTTCTTTTGCCTGTGGACCGTGTGGCGGCTGCACCGAGGTTTACCACGCGGTGCTGGGTGTTGCAGGGGAAGCTGGCGGTTTCCAGTGTGGACCTCTTTCAGTTCCTGCACTATACGCAGCTGAAAATCACCAGATGCTTGCTAGGCAGCAAATGGTTATTGTAGTAAACTAAGGTCTCAATTATGTGTCCTTGTCTTTACAAGAGTAAAAGGAACCAATAAAATCCCGAAAAGCGAGGCCATGCAAAATGCTGAAGTGGAGCCCACTGCAAAAGGCACAAACTGCTACCAGTCAGTTTGTTAAAGTGTCCTTTTCTCTGTTCATCCTCAACACCATTGTTTAGCTTGCGGAAAGGAAAACAAGGCTGCCGGGATTTGCAGAGCAGTGGCAGGGTCTGTGCTATCGCCAAGTGCCACCTCGCAGTGTGTTCGAAGGGCCCTTGCCAGCCAGCTGCTGGGAAGGGAGCACGGGGGCAGAAGCACTCTGGCTGCTTTGCTCCTCCTCCTGCGCTCATTTTAAATGTTTTTTAAGTCATAGTTGTAACTCACAGATAGTTTACTTTCATAAATGTTGGGTTTTTTTTTTAATCATTGCTGAAGCTACAGAAAGGGGATATGCCCTTCCAGAGCTTAAAAATTGCTTCCTGTTTCTTCTTGAATTTTTTTTGGCTTAGAAAGCTGAAATACTTCTAATGGAAGTACACGCAAGCGCATGCCCTAATGAGAAACACTTTGCTTCGTGTGCAGCTCTGTCTCTTTGAGACATTTCACCCACACGTTCAGGTTGTGGTTTGACTCTCAGAACCACTGGTTTTGATCATATTCCACAATTTATTTGTTGAAGCTTGTGTTGCTTAAGGCAGTTCCTCTCTGGTTTGCCCATTTAGTGGTCAGTGTTTGATGGTCTGTTTGCAGTGTTTTGAGAGTCCAGTGTTTGCAAAAACAGTTGGGGGAAGAAATTGAAAGAAAATATGTTAATTTCTTATAGATGGTGCAAAATCTGCCTTTGACAGGGAGAAGGCTAAGGCATCTGGCATGATAATGAAGGGATTAAAATGTCTCTTTCCTAAATAAGTTTTTCGATGTTCTGTTCGTTGAGTTGCTAGCTGCTAACAGCAGTCTTAACTCATTTTCAGGATTATTTATAAATGCAATTAGTGCCCAGAAACTCCCATTATGTCTTGTACGTTACTCTATCCAGAGTCCTGTAATGGCTTAAAGCGGGTTAAATTAAGATCAAGTAAGAGAAAGTGATGTGGTACTGCTAATTTACTTGGAAATGCTGTATGTTAGTGGCTTCTATTGCATAACTGTAAAAAATATCATTACCACGGCAAGTCTTTTTGCATTTCACTATTTGCCCAAACTTCAAAGTTCTGGAAATATTTGATGATGTGTTCTGCCTGTCACAGAATTAATGTCTGGCATTCTCTGATGAGATTATCATTCTTCTACGTTCTTCTGTATTGTGGGGAGCGTGCTTTCCCACCTTGCTAAGCGTACATGCCAGTCAGAATTTACACATCGTTTGACCTCAGCCTACTCTGTAGGGATGTATTTATTTCTGTGGTAGATGTGTCATGCCTGTTGACAGCTAGTAATAAAATACCAAAAAGCAAGTTCAATGAAAGCAAGGTTTCCACCCACCCTGTAGTCCACCCATCCAGTCCATATCTCTCCAGCATCTCCCATAATCAATCCATCCCCCATCCCCATCAGAAAACCCTCCCAATGCACTGCAGAAATCTCTTGAATTGCTTGTGCCCTACCACGTTGCTCTTCCAGCAGATCCTGGAGTGGTGACAGCCCCCAGTGTGAACTGTGGCCTGTGATCATGAGCTTCCTTCCAGTTGTTCCAATTCTTCCTCTGCTTGCTTGGCAGTATGTAGCAGAAGCCCACCATGACATCCCCCTCCAGTGCTGATCCATAAGCCCTCAGAGTTGGTAGTAGAGACACTGCGTTGTTGGGAATGCTGTTACAGACTTTGAAAAGTTACCGGACCCCTGTCCTCCCCCACCAGCGACAACAGCCCCCAGGGAGCTGCCCATCACATGCCCAGCCATGCGGCGCACGGCTTCCTGGCTTCTGGGGCAGCAACCCCAAATCTAATGTGCTGTCTGTGATATTGCTGTTAGCATAAAAATAACCAGTGCCACTTGTGGCATGCCCAGCTGCTCAAAGGGCAGTAATCAGGAAATCTCTTCTAGCAACACTGCAGTGAAAGGAGTCAACTGTTTGTGAAGGGTTTGTGTTTTTCTGGAATTGCTAATAGCTCTTGTATTTCTCAATGCTTTCCCACAGTCAGCCACCTGCCTCACCCAGCACGCAAGAAGCAATCCAGGGCATGCTATCGATGGCAAACCTCCAGTCGTCAGAGTCCTGCCTCCAGACGTCGTGGGGTACCAATCAGGCGAAGAATAACTCCATCTCCACACAAAACTCTAAAAAAACAGGTGGTGGCAGCAACAAAAATGCCGGCAAGCGGTTACTAAAGAAAAGCACAAAGAACAGTATTGACATCGAAGATTACGATGAAGATCAGGACCACTTAGATGCCTGTTTTAAAGATTCAGATTACGGTAAGTACGAACGAAGCAGTCTGAGTGAGCGTGTGCCTGGGTATGCGTGTACATATTTGTGCATGTTTGAAAATACCCCCCATGTTTCTTATGATACGCTTGCTCGCTTCCTGTCACATTGAAATCGACTGGGCATGTTGGTAAGGAGCAGTGCAAATAACAAGAGGTCTGCACAGCAAAATTAAGCATACGCTGTATGATAGGTAGTCTGACTACAGAGCCGGCGGTGATGTGGCCATCCAGGTAGACTGTATTTGAGGCATGTCACAATCAGAAGATCTTAAGAGGCATGGAAGCCCACTGAAACTGCAGCAGTCAGCCAAGAAACAGGAAACTGTCCCAGGTGTGTGTCAGGAACTGGTACTTATGACAGAAATGTCCTTGTCTGCACAGTAGCAATAAAATATCTAGCTAAGATGAGTGAGAAGTTGAATTTGTACTTGGAAAAGGGATCCAATGGTATTTTGAGTGTTGGCAGAGAATGCAAGCATCTGAAGCAGAAATGGGGACAAAGCCAGTTTGCACCAGTTATATCAGTTCTGCCATAATAATCTGCAGGAGCATTTTTTAATATAAGAAGTGAGGAAATGAAGAAAAGTAATCATGTGAAGACTGATAGGGACTGGAAAGCCTGAAGTCCCAAACTGGGCAAGAAGTTGGTAGAGGTTTATGCTGCATAACAGGAGAATCTATGTGTGTGTTTAAGTCTCCCCAGCAAGCATGGCCATCAGAAATCATCTGTTACGATTGGCAAAATGGAGTGCGTGTTTTTGCGTTATTAACAGAGATGCCAAGGCAAAATGGAGATGCTGTGACACGTTGCAGAAGGCGGCTGCCCAGCCATTTAGAGTGCACTGCACGTGCTGGGGTGCAGTGGTAGTGCTGGAAGGTCCTTTGGGAAAGGGCAGCTCCCTGAAGCTGTTGGACAGGGGTGTGGTTTACAGGCAGATGCCACACGTGAACAAGGCTCTGCTCTACTGAGGGGTGGATTTGCTCATTATGTGTCTGTGCTGCCAGTGAATGGAGAGCCTTTGTTGTGAGCAGGCTTGGTTTCCAGAGGCTCTGTTTGTGCCACATCTGATCAGCAGACTTCTAGTGTCAATGGCCAAATGCCACAGTAATGCTAAAATCAGTAGTGATGTAACAAATGGCAACTGGCATGAAAATCAAATGCACATGAAAAAAAAACCCAGAAACTTCATAGTAAAGGCTGGGACAAAATTTAGACAGATAAGTTGGTGTTTATCCCAGAGGCCTGTGAAGGGTCCTTTGGTAGAATGGTTCACGTTCATCTTTTGGATACTCACACTATGTCTCATTTCTCTCTGCCTAAGTGTGCGGGAGTCATACGGACCAGGAAGGTTTAGTGCTGAATGAAGCAGCTGACTGATGTGGCTTCAGTACCAGTCTCACTTGCGATAAAGAAACCTGTTCGTGCCTCTTCTAGCTGTGCTGCCGCTCCACAGACGAGACTGATTTTTCCCGTCTGAGAAGTTTCATTGTGTATCCTAAAAGTAGTTTGTCAGAGTTAATGACAGCAGCTCCCAGGTGTAGTGTGTGGATGAGAGCAGAAGAAAGTCCCCTGAGTGTTGTGGCTGTGTCACCACTCAGCGGTACCTCTGGGGGACCTTGCTATTCTAGCTGTGATGCCTGTACAGAGCAAGCGGGCCTCTATGCAGGGTAGAGCTGTTTCCTACACTGAAACTATTGCCTTTGTTTCCTACTGTAGTTTACCCTTCTCTCGAATCAGATGAAGATAATCCAGTATTCAAATCCCGATCAAAGAAAAGGAAAAGTTCAGATGATGCCCCTTACAGTCCAACAGGTAAGTCCATATGGTTTGTGCTGCCCAGACTCAGGCTAAGTTGTGCAGGTCCCGAAAAAACCAGCCATTTTTCAAGGAGTGTGGAAATTGTAAGACCACAACTAGCAATTTCTTTATCATATGAGGGATTAATTCTTTCCAGCACCGTGGGAGGTGATATCATGCACTGGGACTCATGCCAAGCAGTGTTAGCCTTCCTCTGTCAATCACTTGGCAGGAAAAAGTCATTCCTGGGTGGGTTGTTGGTTTATTTTTCTTCACACTCTTGGTGATTGAACAATTGGCAGCCACCTTAGCAGTGGTATAACAGTGAAACCCCAGACAGCTGAGTAGCTGTGGCTTTCAGGTGTTGACTGTGTAAAGAGAAATGAGAGAGAGTGTGGGAATGGTCTCCTCCAGGTTCAGCCAAAGCTGGTGGTCTGGAAGGGTGTTTTTGTTGCAGCTCACCAGAGGCAGTGACAGGCCAGGGGGTCCTTAGACCCCTTTGATGTGGCCCTCTAACAGGGGAGTCTTCACAGCTTGCTGTGTGTGTGACAAGCAGCCCATGTCTCATCAGCTTGTGGCACTGCATGTCCACCCCCAGCTGATGGGGCGGTGAACACTGTCCATTTGGAAATGTTGCGGGAGTCGGTCATATCCGTAGTCTAGGCAGAAACCTCCCGTGGCTTTGGCTTCAGGGAGCTGCAGCTGCCAGTGAAGTTGCTCAGCTGTGTTACATCTTTATTGGGAGCTTCTCCCCACGCCACTGTGACTGGAGGCTGTTGGCACCTCCTGCCTCCACACGCATCCTGGGGAAGGAAGGGCAGAGGCTGTGGCATCCCTGGCCCTCCCTGCTCAGGAGGGCAGAGCCTCGCTGCCCAGTATGTGGTTATGCTGCTCACAGGGGCACATTCTGCACGCCTCACCTGCATCTGCTTTCCTTGTAGCACGAGTTGGCCCCTCAGTGCCTCGACAAGACAGACCGGTGCGAGAGGGCACGAGAGTCGCCTCCATTGAAACTGGACTCGCCGCTGCTGCTGCGAAGTTGTCACAGCAGGTGAGGTTGCTTGAGAAGTAGTAGCTGTCAAGAAATGAAAGCCCTCTCCCCCAGCAGCAGCCACGCCCAAATAGCAGTGCAGTGCCAGTCCTCCTCAGTGTTTGTTCATGCCAGTGACACAAGGCTCAGCAGTCTCAGGGGAAATAAATAGGGTGAAAGTCCAATAGTGTTGCAGCGTATCTGACAATGCTGCAGTGCAGAGCAGGAGATGTATCGGAAGTGTAGAGAAGTATGAGTGAGCGAGCGTAGCTCCCAGGCTAAGACAGACGGAGGCTGCCCGAAAGGAGTGCGCATGAACCGCATATTGATGTGTATTTGAGAGTCTGACTGGTGTGATTGCCTTGTCTGTGGAAATCAGCTGCTGGGAAGCATAAGGATTTACTTCCAAAGATTTGGCGAACCGTGGGTAACTATGGGTCAATTTAGCAAAGATATTGAGGCACTTTGGGTGTTGATAAGTGTCCGGTCTCTGAAGAGGTCAGATAGATGCTAAGCGCCTAACGCACATAGGCCCCAGCAATGTGACACCATGAGGCGCGAAGGTGACAAGGTCTGCTGGAGCAGGGTTGGCGAGACACCTTGGCAAGTTGCTGGAGATGCAAGTTTTGGTGGCATTGGGCTTCTGTGGTGTGTACAGTTGAGTAGAAGAGCTCTAAGGATGGTAGCAGGGTTTCATCAAGAAGCAGACTGAAGGTAGGCAAGGGAAACAGGATGGTGACAGTTCTCATGGTATGTATGTATAAGTGCAGTTACAGGTCGAGAGATAATGTGTGTGTCCTAGCAGGAAGCAGAGTCTGTGAATCAGTGGGATGTTTAATATCCTCCATGCTATTGTGAAAGTGTATGAAGATACCTGAAGATAGGAGGTGCCAGTTTTTGTGGAACATCGAAAGGTTTGTTCATGCAAAACCACGCTGGTCTCCCAAGGCAGGGTCATTTTGGTCCTGGCTGGCTCCCTCCCACTCGCCGCAGTGTACGCAGAGTTAACAAACAAGGAGGCTCTGCACAAAGCGCATACATAGATGCAAGAAAGGCAAGCGTGTGCGTGCAGCAGAGCGAGCTGTGAGTGAGATGGTATCGGAACAGACCCTGAGCAGTTTGTACATGGCAAACTTCATGGGTTTTCGTTGTATCAGGACTCTAAGCAACGCCGCTGGCCCTTGCCGTAGCTAAAGGTCTTCTGGGGATTAATCTGAGCTTCATGTTTGTCATTTTAAAGGAGGAACAAAAAGGCAAGAAGAAAAAAAATACCAAAAAGAAGCTGTCAACCAACAACGCGAACAAACCGGCTCAGGAAGGCAGCTCGCCAGAGCCGAAGCTGGAGTCACATGCCAGCAGCCTCACAGATCACGAGTACACCGCAGGGGCCAGCACCTTTGGGGTCGCCCAGCCTAACAGGGGATCGCAGCCGATGGCACCCGGTGTTTTCCTCACACAGAGGAGACCCTCATCATCCTCGCAGAACAATGCCGCCGCCAAAGGTACCAGGAAGCGCCTGGGGTTATGGTGTAGGAATGGGGAAGGGTGAATTGGTCATGTAATCCGTGCCTTTTGCAGGGCCCTCACACGTTGTGTCTGTCACAGGTATGTAGAAGTGCTTCGGCAGGTCAGATCTGGTCAGAGATAGGGCCCATGGCCTTGGCTGTCCTGGCACTGTGGGCCCAAATGTGCGTTTTGCTGCTGGGCTCTTTGTTGCAGGGTGTGAGGCATCCCATGCTAGGAAGTACTCCTGAGCATGCCCCGAGGCTCCTGAGGAACACCTGCAGTGGTCACGTCACAGTCCAGCCTGTCTGGTGAAGCCTTGTCCAGGGGAAGATGCATCCATGAAGGCCGTTCTGCCCAGGGCTAGGTCAGGCACTGCTGTGGTTGGGTGGTGGTGTACACCAGTACGTGTGCTGACATGTACATGAGGACATCCTACCCAGCGGGTGTAGAGCAGTGCAAATCCGCAAACCTGTCTTGGGCGTTGCCACAAGGGAGCAGAGGAATATCAAACCTTGGGAGTAACACAGCTACACAACCAAAGCCAAGAGAGAGGAAGAGGTCACGGTCGCTTGTTGTCTGCTGTAGGGAAAGCGTTGCAAAGCTGAGGCTCTCCTGGAGCCTGGGCTAGGACCTCCTATTCTCTGCTTGAACTTTGCTCAGAAAGCGTGACAGAGGACAGGCACCGTGTGGTGTGACGATTAAGTGCGATTCCACAGGGA
This sequence comes from Mycteria americana, assembly GCF_035582795.1. NCBI lineage: Eukaryota > Metazoa > Chordata > Aves > Ciconiiformes > Ciconiidae > Mycteria > Mycteria americana. The sequence continues at coordinate 1,924,207 of NC_134375.1, forward strand.
GAGGCCCTGATGTAAAAAGTGAGGCAACGTGGCAGATGTTCCCTGCGTTCCCTTATATTTGAGTGGAGCAAATTAGAGGTAGTGCATGGTGTCCTGCCAAACAGTAAAACATCAGAGCAGCTTGGATGGGCCGTACAGGAGGATGTGCATAGCCTGTGGTAGGTGCTGGGGTTCTGCCAGGAGCTGGTAATACCTGTGGCTGTCTGCAGAACCGAAGTGGAATGAACGTATTTGCCTGGAATTGTGTCTTTGTGGTGAAATGGTGGCGTTAGTGAAACAGGTCCAAGCCAGTGGAAGATGTGATGGGAAGAGGAGTGCTGAATGGAGCCGAACGCCAGTCTGGCCAGTGAGCTGGGCGGCCCAGTCAGGGCATCGTGAAGGGAGCCTGACCAGGCACATGGATCACACCTTGCCCATGGTAGCTCAGTCCTCAAAGGAGGGAAGGAGCCGTGTGCCAAGAAAGCAAGTGGCTGACCTCGCAGGGAGCGGAGCACTTTCAGGGCCTCCTGTGCAGGGCCTTGGGACTGCGGGGGTCTTAAAGTATCTTAAAGAGTGAGGCAAAAGGGTGAGAAATGAGGAAACTTCCCATGGAAAGTGTCACCCACACTGTCATGGTCTTTAAGGCCGGGGCACTTAGCGCAGACTGGAGAAGTGGAGAGGAGCTGAGTCTCTGCAGGTTATCGCACAAGAGTGCACCAGTGGCGGCACGATGGGCAGAGAAAAGGCTTGCATGGGTTTGTGTTGTGCCTGGCAGTCCCGGGTGCCTTGGCGACCGGGGGAGTTTCTGGCTATGAGGTGGTAGCTGGGAAGTAGTGGGGCAGTGAACAGCTGCGGCAGCTGCACCAGTCCCTGAGGACCAGTACACAGGGAGCACAGACCTCACTGAACTGCACAGCTCATGAGCAAGGACCTGGGCTCGTGGTGGTGGTGTCCTCTCATCGGTATGGGGACAGGGAATGTTGTCCCCTTTGGGTGTGGTGTAGTGCCTTCGCGCTAGCGTGAATCTGTAGGAAGGAAGTGTGTGTGTGTGTGTCTGTGTCTGTGTGTGCGTCTTTTCAGTGTCCTTTTGGCAAGGCTGGATGCAGGTGGTCTCTCTAGTGTTAGGGGAAGAGAGGACAAGAAGAAACGTGGAGCTGCAATGGTGCGTGGGTTGGTCTCAGTGCAGTGGGCAAGGGACCAGGCATCCTTGGGGCAGTGCTTGGCCCAGGACTCAGGGTGGCATGCGAGCTCAGCATCCCTGTGCTGCAGGTTTCCCTTAGAGCATGGCAGAGGGGTGCCCAGAGATCCCTTGGGAGCGTGCGGGTGCATGGTAAAGGCGGGCACTATAACACCATAACTCCTGCCGGGAGCGAGGAGCTGTGGGGTGCCTGCGCTTGTGCAGCCTCTCCCGTGAGGCACTGAGGAGTGGGACGGTGCTGGCGTGGCTGGGTTCGGACTGTCGCCCTGTGGGCAAATATGTCACCCGTGAGCGGCGAGCCAGGTCGGGTGTCAGGCCGGGTGAGGGCACAGGCAGCAGGGCTGGCACTGCGGAGGCAGGAGGAGCCCCAGCAGAGAAGGGATGAGCCGAGCCTGCACCCTGGGCGGGGTGTGCGCAGAGGGACGTGTCCCCGGGCGCAGGTCGGCAACGTGCCCCAGCCGCGCTGGCGCTGGGTCGGCGGAGGCTGTGCTCCCCGCCGAGCCCTGTCCGATGGCTGGGGTGGTGGCGGCGGCCTCGGAGGTGCTGGGCAGGGGTCAGGGCTGGCCGCGGGGCAGCCTGGATGGGCTCCGGAGGAAGGCGGCGGCCGGTGTGGGGCCGGAGGGGTCGTTTCTGTGGGGCGGTGTGGGGCGGGAGCGGGCCCTCACCCCGCTCCCCCGTTCTCCTTCCAGGGAAGCGCACGAAGAAGGGGATGGCCACGGCCAAGCAGCGGCTCGGCAAGATCCTGAAGATCCACCGGAACGGGAAGCTGCTGCTCTAGCGGCGGGGCCGGCGGGCAGCCCGGCGGCGCCGGGCCCGGGGACGCCGCCGCTTGACTCTTTGCCACCACGACAATAATCCCTTTAACTTTCAGCGGTCGGAGTGTACAGAATCCTGCTATAAATATTTTTTAATATAGATGTCCTTTCTCAGAGTGCTGAGAGTGACTAGCCGCAAAAAGTTAATACTAACCCCGGCCGCGGAGCAGCGTGCCGGTCCCCCGGCCCCGGCCCCGGCCCGCCCCGGCCCAGCCCTCGGGCGGAGCCGCCGCGCCAGGCCGCGCCTCTTCCCGCCCGGCGAGCGGGCAGGGAGGGGCGGCAGCGGCCCGTGTGGGGCGGCGCTGCCGGGCGGAGCGGGCCGGGGCCGTGGGGCCGGGCCGGGGCCGTTGGGGCGGGGCGGGGGCCGTGGGGCGGCGGCGGCCGCTGGCCTGAGGCGCTGGGCTGTGAGGCGCTGGGCTGAGGCGCTGGCTGTGAGGCGTTGGGCGCGTTTCTCAGGCAACCCCCCGTCGCCCTGTGTAGCTGCGTTTCCCGAGGCATCCTTTTCCTAGAATGTAGCTTGTACATAGCTTTTGGAATAACCACCACCGGTTTTTTATAAGGGGAAAGTCTCTCCGGGGCGCCGCCCGCCGGTACCAGCTCTTTGCGTAACTTCTTGTACGAGGAGGGAGACAGTTATTTTACTAGCACCTTGTGGAGTGTTTCCGTGTTTTGTGACGATGTAATTTATTAATGTTTGTAGCTTTTTATATTTGTACATTTCTTATGGGCTTTGTTTATATACACACATTACCGGGGCGCGGCGCCCGCGGGGAACCAGAGCCACCCGCGGCCGTGGGCGAGGGCTGTGAGGGCCGCGCCGGCCTGGGCGTCACGCCGGCTTTTTTTATTATGATTATTATTATTAGTATTATTATTTTTTCGCGACATGTACATTTCTAACAAAGTTTATCGTGGCTATCTATCTATGACGGTGTTTTATTTACCGATTCATATCAAATGCTCTTGTATCGAGTTCACGAAATCTAAGTAAACCTAGAGCAAAGTTTAAAAAAAGAAAAAAAAAGAAAAAAAAAAGAAAGCAAAGTAAACTATTTCAGGTTTTGTACACAACCGCCTGGGCCTGGCCTTTTTGTGGGGTCGGCGAGGGGCAGTGCGTGGGCTCGGTGGGGGAGCAGAGGCAGCCGTGGGGGTCCCTCCGGCTGGGCGGGAGCAGTGGGCAGGGACCTGCAGCAGGCAAGGGAGGGCAGGCAGCCCGGCACGGCACTCTGCCTGTTCAGCCGGCTCCTCAGCAGGAGCAGGGCAGGCGGGGGTTCCGCTGCCCCTTTACAAGCATACCACAGGGTGCTAAGCCAGTGCCCCCTCTGCTACCCTAAACCCTTACCAAGACCTCTGCTTGCTGTAGCACAAGAAGCCCTGGCTAATTTGGCATGGCCTCGAGCGTCCTGGTCAGATACCTCAAGGTCCACCATGACAAGTCTGCCCACCGCTCAGCACTGCTGTCATCGTCCAGCTCCCCTGGACAAGCAAACACACTCGTTTCCCTCTGCTTCCTCCCTCCATCTTGGAGGTCACCAGGTGCTGCAGGCTTTCCCCTTCTTTTCATTCACTGAAACATCAGATACCTCACCATTTACTTTAAGCCATTTCTCCAGATTGACCCTCCTGTCCCTGGGGCCGTTTTCCAAGTGCTCACTGGTTGTCACAGGAGGCTGAATGTGATACCCACAGACATGTGCAACTGCTGCTGCTCCTGCAGGTCTCTTTCCTAGCACAAGGCTATTCGCATAGCCCACGCGTAAGCTGCTGCCCAGCACTTGACCACACTATGCTGGCAGTGACACGAGCTGACTATGGCCTGCACAGAGTTACCTGTTACCCCTTCTGACAGCCCCAGCAGCTCGCGGTTAGCATTGCAGAGTGCTCTACCTAAAGGTAAGCATGATGTGACCTCAAACCTCAATCACGTTGTGTTTGGCTACTAGATGACAATGACGCAATGGGGTAATACAGATCTTTTCACTGGCCACATCTCTTCAAACAGGTTGCCTTTCGATGAAGCTTCATTGTAAGTAATTTCTTAAGAAAGACAGAAGGCCAGGTGTGCTGTTGAGGGATTGCTTCCTTTTTGGGAGGCTTTGCCTCTGAAATATCTCCACCGTGTGTCTGTCCTGGGTCTCTGATGCGCAGCAGGCAAATGCAAAGGCCGTGTGTGCGCAGGAGAGGTGGTTGCCTGATATTATGCGCAGTATGAGGCATCGCAAAACTGATCCCAGTTAGATGTTGTCAGCTTTTAAACCAGGCAGGCAGTGGTGACATGTGGTCAGTGGATGAAGACAGAGTTTCCCAGGGGAAAGCTCTGAGAACCCATTTGGATTGAGGGATCTGAAGGAAGGCTGAGAAGTTACTTTCAGCCGAGGGTAAGCTTTTGGCCAAGGACAGCATGGCAAGTATATACGGGGGCCCAGGGAATGTTCCTGTGGGGAGCCAGGCTGTGGGTGGACATACCAAAAGAGGCAGCACTTTGGTCTTCTCTCACTGCCGTCCAGCAGAGGACTTAGTCCAATGTTGGCCATTAGCTCCTTACAAAGTCACAGGCAAAACCGGTAGTGCTTCGATAGATGGTGCTTCCCACGAAGCGAGCTCCCAATCCCACCTAGTTCCCACCTTTACTTGGGGTTCCTTCCAGGAGTGGGGAAACCCCTGCCAGCAGGGATGTGGCCTGCCTGCCTCCCCACACCTTCCCACTCCTGCCTGGGTATTCCCAGCGAGCATCTTGCATTGGCTCACTGGGCTGGTGAGAAGCTCACCTTGAGCCAAAAAAGGAACTGTTTCATTTTCCTCTTGGAAGGGTGTTTTGGCTCCTGGCAACCTCTGTCTTCAAGTGCTAGAGCAGGTTGGTGCCCACATGAACGCAGAGTGGGTCAGGAGTACGATGTTTGCTGGCTGTAAACCCCTACCTTGGCTTGGCCCCTTGCATCACTGCAGCAGCATGACCAGCTTCTCCAAGCCCATGTGAGGGTGCGTGCCGCTGAGCAGGCCAACAGCAGTTTCTTTGGTACACGCTGCCTTCCCATGTATGCCATGCAGCAGTGTTCCTGACGCTTTTATGTGTTGGAGATAAGCTCCATCAGGGATGGTCAGTGATCTGTTATGTGTAGAGAATCTTATGCACAAAGCCCGAAAGAATGTGCAAGTGACCTGAAATGTGTGGCACGGGCCAGGTTTTGTGGCTGCGTTCTCTGAAGTCACACTTCGAAATGGTCTGAGTGCGACGTTCCCTCGTGGATATTGATAGCGCATTGACAGAGAAACCGCTGTGCCCGCAGCTGCTGGGGGCTTGGCTTCCCCCACGTTCCCGTCCAGCATCCCCCAGCGCTCAGACTTTGTGAGACGGACAGACCCCACCAAGCACTGAGCGTCCGTAGGCACACGCTGACCTTGTTCCCCTTCACAAACGACCGCGGGACGGCCCGGTGCCGCGCCGCCCGCCCCGCGGGCTGCGGCCGCGCTTCCTCCTGCGCCGCCCGGGTTCCGCTGCGGCTTCCCTCCGACCAGACGTGCCCAGCGCCGCCGCGCTCGGGGGCTGGCCTCGCAGTGCGGCCTCGCAGCCGCCTTTCGGCTGGAGGGAAGGAGCCTGCTGGTAATAGCAGGCGGTCACCAGCTGGGGGAGTTCACAGCTCAGAAACAACCGCAGCCTACAAAACGGGGCTGCTTGTAATAAAATGCCTCGCACCTCCTGAGGCTGGGTGACACGTACAGCCTTTGTTTACCAGGTTTATACAGTGCAGCTGAGGATGCCCTGTGACTCATTCCCATGTACACCTACCAGCACCCGAGGAGGCCACTGCACGGCTCTGGTTCAGTCCGTGCAGAAAACACCCTCAGAAATAAGCGACGACAGTGCGCAGCTGGTACAGGCCAAAGGAGACCCCGTGCTTGGGGAAATCGGTACAGAGCTGCAGCTCTCATCCGGTGACAAGAGCTAACAGTTGCTGCTGCAGCTCCCCTTTGCAGTAGCCCGGAGCTGGCATGGGACAATGCAGTGCAGAACCTGACCGCCCGTGTCCCTGAGATTCAGCCGGGAGGGTCCTAGCTTTTGCAAAGTCCCCTTTGGATGCCTTTAGAAAGCATGGACAGGAGAGCCCAAATGCTTCATCTTAACCAAGAACCTGAGCTGGCCTCATTTGCAAGCACAGACGCTTTTCCAGCAACATAGGCCCAGGGCTGTCCACAGGCAACGCGGCCCCTGTGCACTCCTGCTGAGGGACGCTGGTCAGCCTGCCCTGCCTCCCGGCCTGGGGTGCCAGACACACCTCCAAACGGCAGCAGGATGGGCAACTTTAATCGTTGGACAATGTGGTTTCCAATACATGCAGCGTGGCCATCAGAAGTTCGAACAGTGTCTTTACACTTTCCAAAGCATTTCTTACCCTTCCTTGTCCATAGCCAGTAGTAAGGTTTGAGGCCAGTGCTGCAAACATCCTTCACGTGCTGCGTCTTGGGTAATTCCATGATGACATTTCAGAAGGGACTGCCTTGCTGGCCTCTTGGGCTGCCAGGGGCTTTTTGCCATTGTCCTCCTGGTTTATCTTGTGAACATGCAGTGGCTTGTTATAAATCATTCCTCAGTCCATGATTCTGTCCAGTCATTTCAAATCTCTTGCCTATTTCCTGAATTGTTATTGCTTCCTTTGCCTGCACAGATTTTGCGCTTCCTCTGGGCCCCAGAACGGTCCGTGTCTTTCAGTCACATGCTTATGCACCAACTGACGGGGTGTGTAGCTCAATCCTGGCATTCACTACGCGTGGTTGGTAGAACTGTAATAGTGTCTTTATCTCTACAGATGGGCCGCTGACCCTGTGCAGTTAACACCATTTCCAGGCAGCTCTTCCACCCCTTCTTGGACAAACTCCAGAGGGCTCTGCATTTGACAAGTTCTTATCCTACGCAAACTAGAGCATAGACAAAAACGGAGGGGCCAGCTCAGCTGACCCTCTGGCTGGCTCGGTGCTTCCCATCAACACAGCAGCCTCGTGCTGACAACAAAGGACGCCTGGCCCAGGTCCGATCCCTCTCCAGCTCCTCAGCAGGGCTCTCCAGCGGGCCTCTGAGCAAGTACAAGTGAAAGCTGTTTGGGTGCCAGTGAGACAAAAAAGTAACCTTTTTTTTCCTTATGATATCTCACACGGAAAATACAGCCTGTACAATTGCCGTCCGCATGCAATACCTCTAGCAGCCCCCAGACTGTCCTAGCTCCCTCTGTCTTGCCGCTGTGCTTGGCGACTGCTGCCCCAAACCTCCGCTCCAAGGTCAGCTGTGCGGAGATCCTCCTGCCTTCCGCCTGCCCAGCTCCACAGGCAGCAAGGGTACACTTCACATTCCCCACAGGCATTTGAAGAGGCCGCGGAGTGTTCCACGTTTACTCCTGCTAAGGTGGCTGAGGAATCTGACACCCTTGGGTAGTCTCACTACGCTTAACGGGTGCTGTATTGGGCACTTTTGCAGACTCAGGTGAAATACTTTTTCTTCTTTTTTTTTCTTTCTTTCTTTTTTCTTTTTTTTAATTCTTTTTTTTTTGCCAGTGTGGAGCTACCTGCAGGAGGGACAATAAGTGCACCTTACATTTTACTTTTACAGTGACTGGCAACTGGGAATTCATAAATCTACTGCTCAGTTTACAAAGGATGCCATTGCCAGGGAGGTAATTTCTGTACACGTGTAGGCAGAGAGGCTGTTGGCTGCTCCTGGTAAACGATTGCTAACAACGTGTGGGTTTCTACTGTTTCTGTCTTTAAACTGACAAGAATCATTCAAAACCGGACATTTGGCACAGCCCCACATTAATCTCGCAGACCCTACGTTCATCTTTCATCTCTGGTCGGGGCAGACTCTGACTGCACTGCAGAGCTTGTTTGTTACTTAAAACAGTGGCACGGTGCCATCTTGCGCTACAAACGCCATTCTTTCCATTAACATCTGACATGGATTTGTAGTACCCACCCCGCAGAATTCACAGCATTTGTGTAAACAGTTTTGAAGTTGTTCTCTGTATATCATGAGAGAAAGTCTGCTTCTCCTCTTCTCTTAAAAGTGTAATAATTATAATTAATTAGATTTCCTTCTGTTTCCAGTCTGCTGGGAAGAGGCACTTTGAGGCCCATTTTTAGGTCGCTCTTCTGTCAAACTTTACATACTTCTTTCGCCCAGCTTACTGTATTTACTAGACGTTTAGCTCCATGGCTCACTTCTCGGAGAAAGGCGCATGACAGCCGATAGCTGCCAGGCAGGGCTCGGCTCGCTGCTTGGCTCGCCCCTTCGCACACCGGTAGGTGTTTGCAGTCCGTGTGCAGACCAGGAGTCTTCCTCTCACCTTCAGCTCCATCAAATTAATAATTAGCAGTCATATAAGTGACAAGGAGACATGTCCTAAAAGGCTTTGTGTTCACACTAGTCCTTCATTTACTGTTTAAAAAGCTTTCTTGGGCAGCCCGGGGAAAACACGATGCACCCTTTCTTCCCGAGGTCACTCAGGATCTTTGGTTCAGCTCCGCACGGCACCCTGCTCGCGAGCCTCATGCCTGTACCATAACAGCGTTCATCACTCATTTCTCACCATTAGCTGGGAGAGGGCAGCGGGCACCATGGGCCAGACCTCTGCTGTGACCACCAGTCTTTTGCAGACATTGCTTTGTGGTCACGCAAAACCTGCTGTCGCTTCACAAAGGCTCTGCACTTGTGCTGCAGGCCTCCATAAGGGCCACGCGAGCGTGCAGGGTCTGCTTCATGGTGCTGGTTCCATCAGGAAGGTACACAAAGTCTGTGTGTTGGTTTCTTAGACATAACCGGAGGACTTTTAGCACAAGGCCATTTGTGTATTCCCTCCCACACATCTTCAGTCTTGGTCCACTTTACGCTACAGGGATCATCTGTCCCAGAGAGGATTTGTTTTCCCTGCATTTGTGATGTGGAACAAATGGCCCGTCTCAGACCTGGATCCCTCTTTAATGTGGTGCTACTCAGAGCTACTGAGAAGTCCCTGACCCCCAAAATTCCTTTCCTTCCTTTCCTCTCTGCCTTTTCTCTTTCTTTTGTAGCACCATGATGTACCTCCAGCCCCAGCAGACCGATACCCCCCCCATCTGCTGGCAGGCTGAACAAACAAGATGCTGCTGTGTAGGAACGTCTTGCTCAAAGCAGAAGGTGCAGCGCTACGGGGCGTGAAGGCGAGACACTTCATGCAAGTGAGGTGCACCACTGTGGTAGACTGGGCAAAAAATGCGAGCACGGCCCCTCACACAAGGGAGTCTCTACAGGTCCGGGCTTTGCCTTGATGAATGGACAATAATAATTTAACTGGTTTCCCCGGGGACACCACAGCATTCTTTTTCACCTAGGTGTGCTGGTGGCCATAACACGCCGGGATAATGTCGTCCAGTGATGCATGAGCAGAATGTTTGAGAGGTCCTTAACACAGCAATGAAAGAGATGGTATATCAATGTCATGGGAGCCATTAGATGGATTAAGTGCCTCTCTCTCTCTTTGTGCACAGCCAGGGAGGGCTTTCTTCAAATTGCACCTGACAAGCTCATAGGTAAACCACTCAACGCATAGTGGCATCATTTTTCCTACTGTACCTCCAGTTTACAAGTCTGAGATCTGTAATTACTTTGCTCTCTCGAGCAAGCTGTATCCTGAGGAATCACAGCTGGATTAGAAGACTGCTGCCTAACAGTAACCCGTGGCGAAGAGAATGAGAAAACGCTGGATGGAGCAGCTCAGCTTTGAGACAGTGCCGTAGCCATCTCGTGGCTCCAACCAGCCGAGGCTTGCAGGGCCACCCGCTCTCGCTCAGCTCTGCGGAGAACTTCCCTCCACAGCCGGTGCCCGTCCCCTTGGCCAGCCTCAGGCAGGCCCCGGCGAGCGCTGACGTGAGGCAAAGGGTGGGAGCGCGCTGCTGCACAGCCCGGCTCTGACGGCGTGGGCTCGCCCCAGACGGGTGGGCTGAAAGCCGGACGATATTCCCAGGTTGGCCAGTGGCTTGCTGTGGGAGGTCAGAGGAATCCCTTCTGCCTGTTTTGCCAGTAAGTAGCTTTTCTGTTTCCCGTTCCCTTGCAGAGACAACCCCAAAGATGAGGCCTACGCTGAGTGACACAGTTTCATCCTTTAGCTACATAGGTGGTTATAATCTCGCCGGTATGACTGATGTGACTCTGTTATTGCAGTGCCCAACCTGCCGTATCTGTACAGCCCCGCACCCACGTGTCACGCAGCTCCTCACCGTGAAGGCTGGATGACCCACCAGCCTGCTTTATCTAGACTCCTTGCACTTGCTGGCAGCAGAAACTCTCCTCCACTGGCCATTTTTTTCACTTTCTTTGCTGAACTCAGCAGTTCCAGCCACATAGCCACTTTATTTTATTGCTGTCATAAAATATATTTGGTGGGTTGGTTTGGAAAACAAACACCTCCACAGAATATGGAATATCAGATGCCCCAGTCCAGAGGAGGTAGAAAGGGAAGAAGGGGTGAATGTTTCCTAGCAGCATTTATGTATAAATTTATTGGAACAGACTGTAAAATAGGACATAGAACAAGTTATACAATAAAAAAGCGCACTAATACCGTATGGTTTACGTGTCCCTTGGCCGAGGTTAAAGACTGTAACAGCTCCTTTCAACATACTTTCTTAATTCAAGCTCACCAGCCTCGTTACGTTGCCTCAAAATGTGCAAACCTTTAACTTCTCTCGAGGGATAACTTGAAACTCTCTCTGAGAATGAAATATTAATTAGAGTAAAGAATCTCACCGTACGCCCGTCACTGTGTGGCCTCTAGGAAGCCAGAGGAAGCCAGACACGCTCCAGACCCAAAGTGCTCCCTTTGTGTGGGGCTTTTGTTCCCCGCATTCCACCCGTTCTGCCCTGTCACAGCTGATAACAGCTCCCCAGCCCACTGAAAGAAAACTGTCATAGCTAAGTGTACCTTGGCCGCTTACAGAGAATATAAGCTATTAATGAGCTTGTTATCTTGAGCAGGTTTTACACAAATTGTTCCCTGTCCGGCATTTGGCATAAGCAGTGATGACAACTTTTCGACAGATGCTAGTGAGAAGAGAATAAAGATGCTGTGGCTTCAGACCATCTGCAGGGATTAAACCTTCATCGCATTAGGTGACTTTTCTGCTCTTGAGACAAAGGAAACTTTTCTTTTCCTCTAGCTACACACCTCAGTTTCTCCAAGACACTGTTTCATTGCCAGACACTTTCATCGTAGCTTGTGCATCTCAGAGCCATTTGAAAACCACTGTAAATTGACTTTTTGCCCCTCTAACATCCAGGCAGATTTAATCCATGATGCTCGTTAATGCTTTTCTAAATCTCCGTCTACAACCTTCTCTTGATCCAGGGCTATTGCAGGAAGGTTCTGGTTGCTGCTTAGGCCACCAGCTTCCAGCACTGGCGAAAGCCGGCACTAGCCACAAATGTCCAAAGAGAAAGTAACTCTGCTTTGTAATGTGTGACCTTACGAGTCACAGCTTTTCATCAGCTTCTGAGCTATGTGCAACGGGAAAAAACCCTGTAAATCACCAAGAACGTGGTGATTCTCCTTTTTCTGCACAATGTCACAAATATGATTTGAGGAACAGAAAGGAACATTAGCTATAAAAAAAAAGAAAAGATTAATGCTAGAGTTTGTTTGTCCAATGCTTAAAATTGAACAGCAAATTAAATACATCCAGGCAAAGCAATTAACTTCAATTAAGAAACTGCTATTTGTTTTCAGTATGTTTTAGCTGGGTACAGTAGCATATGAAGAGGAAACAACATCAGATGGGGCCTGTTTATATGGTGGTTTGTCTCATGAAAATGACTCAGTCCTCATGTCTGATGCTTCTCAAAACGCCGTGGCTTACTCCCCCCGCATTGCAGTCGCATTTCCATGGAGCTCCCAGTTATCACTTTGCACTTCTATTCCTTCCAGAGCCCTGCTGAGTATTTTCAGGTAGGACTAACAGTGTGGTGAGCTGGATTCCTACCCATCGCCGCTGTTGAGATAGCACTGACCTACAGGCAGAACAATCCTGTCTTGCGTGTGGTGTTAGTGGCCAGGGCAGATGTCTTGTTTGTGCCATGCTGGAGGAACACTTACCCTTCGTGCTAGCAGTAGCATACACAGCATGATGAGTTCTCCTGACCGGTTTCTGTGCACTTTCCAGGTGTACTTCCAGTGCGAAAAAGCCGTGAAACTTTCCTCTTGGTGCAGCCCAAGCGCCCTTCATGTTCTAGAGCTGTCCTGGCTCTGCATTTAGCACTCTCCTCTTGATAAAAGTGACTCTTCTCATCGCTTTTTAGGTGAAAAGGAGAGAAAGCACAATTACCGTACCTGACTTTTCATAGGACATGATATGAATACAAGTTATAAAATGCGTCTCCTAGAGATGCTGTTGTGGCGAACATTTCTGGTGACTGCTCGTGTGTCCGTGGTGGTGTGGGCTGCCTTCTCACCAACTGTCCAAATCCATTGAAATGACAGGAGGAGCTCCGCTGTCAGAGTCACCCTTCACATTCAAGCCAAGCGGGCACTCCCCAAAGTACTCTGCAAACTCTCATCGTTGTGAACTGTTGACACCACGTTGCCAGAGTCACAGCGCTGAGGCTTTCCATCAACCTCAATGGCCTTTGGATCAAGGAAGCTGCCAGCCATCAGCTTGTTGCTCTCCAGAGGTCAGCTCAGCTCAGCATGCACCTCCCCACAGAAGGGGGAGAATCTCAGGAGTTATCCAGCTGGTACCACAGTGCGAATGCCGCCTACAGCCACTCACACTGACCTAATTCATCCTTGCGACGGAAGAGTTCTTCTTATTACTTCCAGGCCTTCCCGCAATACCCAGACCTCTCTGGAGAGCACCCGCATGCATTGTAAGGGTTCGGTGCCATCGGCCCAGGTGGCTAACTTCCTGCCATGCGTAAGGAGAGGGGAGAGATACAGAGCAAGGACCTAAAAATCTCACATTGATAAATCTCACATGTAATAGATGATGTGCTGCCTGTTTTAATACATCGTTTACAAAAAGTCCACAGAAGTCTTTCCTACCCTTTCTATTATGAAGAGCCCAATATGTTGAGAACGTCAAACCAGACCTTTCAGAGGGAGGGACATGACTGTCACAGGCACGTTACTCCATGTACAGAAGGTAGCTTGCAAGAAAGAAAAAAAAAAGGAGAAGAAAAAAAGCAAAGATTGCCTGAGAGAAACAAACAAAAGGATATTCACCGAGTTGTCATTTGCAGAATGGGACCACAAGGTGAGAGGCTGGGTTGGTTATGGGGTAAGACTGGATACGTGCGGAAGGGCATAGGTTTTCAGGTCATCAAAGGTAAATTATCCTGTTACATATAGAGAAATTACTGGGAATGGAGGGTATTGGCACACTGCAAGGTCTGACAAAGAGTTGGGTGCCTTCGTCAGTTCTTCTGGCAGGCCAGAGTTATTGAGCTATGAGCCTGGAGGAGACCAGAGAGATGGGCGAAAGGATGACGTTTATCCAGATAATTCTTCCATATCTGAAAATATGGCTCGTTCCTCTGAGCACATTCCTTGTTATGCAGAATATCAAGTCACCTATAATAAAAGCAAATGAGCAAGTAAATCAAAAGTCCTTGTTATTTTGGCGCCCAGAGTTAAAAGGAGCACACGCTTTGGTTCTACAGATTTTGTGTTTGCTGTCAAAAGAAACTCACTGTTTGTGTAGTGCTATTGATACTGCAGATCTGTACAGCGCTCGCTGCAAAACCTTCCACTAGTCTGTCAATGACACATTAAGGAACACTAATAACCAGACAATGACTGTTGAGAAAGACCACAGTTAATCTCCCCCAACCCCTCTGCTTCGGCAAGGCTGGATAACCCGTAACTCACAAAACTAGATGGCAAAACAGCTGTACCTGTCCTAGGCCATTTCTGACCTCCCTCGTCTATCATTTTTATTCAAGAGCAACACCAACTCAGTCATTACCCAACAGGAGCCTCATGAAATATTTTCCTGAGTTTTAACAATCTTGGTTTGCTAAATGAGGAGCAGGGGGAGAAATAAATCTGTAAAACTTGGGCAGCAAGTGGTTTTTTGATTCATGCTTACCTTGCACTAGACAAAAAGGCTGGCGAACTGTGAGCAAGGGCAACGTTAGCATGCCTCTTTCTGTGCCTGCAAATGGATAGCCTTGAGTTTTGGAGGACTGACTCTGAGCCTAAGAGCATCCCGCTTCCAGTTCTTCTTGGCAGGGCTTTTTGTCCTGGTAAGGGCAGAGCACGGCACTGCGATCGCTGCCATCAGAACCGCGGGACCGCCAGCCACGTCACACCGCCACCGCCATCATTTCCTACCACTGCGCCTCCCCTGAAAGGGTACGTGTGTTGCTTGTACCTCTATAGCGTGTGCTCCTTCGCAGCAGTGTTTTCCGGCAACAGAAGGGAGAAGGGGCTGGGAGGGGGTTCAGTATAGCTGCACACCAAGGAGGAAGAAACCCACAGAAGCTATCTCATCAAAATGATTTCTTGTTGATTGCTAATTAACAAGAAATTAAGCGGAGGCCACATGTTCCTACATTGCCATGAAATGGCGTGCACCCGCCGGCACAAGGGAAAGGCCTGTAAACCTCAGGCAACGTAGAGCCCTTTCCGATGGCTGAGCTGCCCTGTGCGTGCAAGGAGGAACGCGATAAATACAATACTAAATGGGCAGGTAAGGGACTGTGTAAGGAGCAGAGCTTCAGCCTGAAACCCAGGACCTCACTCCGTGCGATCGGCGCAATGCTTTGCAGGAAGTTCCCACCCAACCATCGTCTTCATTCATTGAGGGGCTGCAGGCCAGCCACTCCAGCAGCACGCGCAGTGGGACTGCAATGTCCCTGCAGCGTGCGACACGCTACCAGGAACGCCGCTGCAGAGAAAGCAGCAAGAGGTATGTTGGGAGGTTACCGACAGATCCTGTTGCAGCTCATTACTTGTGCACAATTCCATGCATGTTAAATACTGCAAATATATAAAAACTATCCAACCACAACCCCCAAACCTCTGAAATGGATATGTCTTGCAGTGTCGCCAGGTCAACAAATTGATCCTGAATTTCTTTTTTAAAAAATATTTTATTTGCCAGCAGCGCGCTCTATGCTTCTTAATACGTCCTACATAACTCAATCTCCTTTTGAAACAGAATAACTGAGTTTGAAAGAAAACATGACTTCGAAGATTAAGAGGTGGGATCAGAAGTAAGCCACCTGTCAGACAGGATAAGAACCCAGGAGTTTTTTCTTTGGACTTAACCAGTCGTTTAAAATGTAATAGTCATATGTTTTAGTGTTCTCTATATGGTCTAATTTTAGAGTATTTGTACAAAATAAAAGGGTGCCTCACACTTAAAGCCATATTTTCAGCTATTATCTTCTTCATTGCGCTAGCCAATAATGACAAGGAACCAGACTCTATTATAGTTATTTCTTGTCAGCAGCAATTTATTTATATTCGGAAGTCAAGGGAGATTTCTTTCTGAAAACTGTCTCCACTCTGGCCCTAAATGGTCCGTAACTGCTTGGCCAGGCGAGGCACCTCATACGCACGCATCTGTCCTGGGAAGCCACATTCGTCCTGCTACGTGTGCACAGTATAGGTTTGCACAGGCATAAATAAATAGACCATTCTGTGCCTGCAGTCCTCAAATACAGGCATCTTTCCCCATTTACACATTGTGCTGGGTGAGATAAACCTTGGCCCGGGTCCCTTTCCCAAGGCAGACCCTAACTTAGGTGCCAGATCCGAGCAAGGAGAGCAGAAGCCGCAGCAGCATCTCCCGCCAGGCTTCTGGCGGGGCACAGCCCTAAGAAGAACAGAAATAAGTTGTTGTCTGTGCAGTGATTCCAACAGAGAGAAGTGTCATTGCTGCTGCTAGTTAAAGGTTTCTATTTCTTAGAGCATTGTTATTGCCAGCATCCCATGAACAAGCAGCTAATTCTGTGTAGCAAAGGCAGACTGGCAGGACACAGAGTTTAAGAGGCATTTCTCTTTGGAAAATGTGCTTCGCTTTGCTATGAGACAATGCCCTTGTGGCTGATGGACCCACGTGCGATTTGGCTGCAGCCCTTCTGCACGGCCCCGTGGTGGAAGTCCCGAGCTCAGATCTACCTACAGGTTCACAAGACATATTACACTGCTGCTTAGACATTATTTGCCATAATGAGTGACTAGGATGAGAAATCTAGAATAGCTGGGGGTTTTATCCAGAAAGATCTCGCTTTGCCCTTAGGTATAGTCCTTTTTTATATATATATATATATATATATATATATAAAAAATATAAATAAAATATATATATCTATATTTATATATAGGAAAAACAAACTAACCTTAGACATAACAATAGCTAAAAGCCATACTTCAAATTCTTATTCATTGTTATTGCTATTAAACGGCTGTTATTCATAACACAGCCCTACAGTACTTGGGATCTTAATCTCCTTTTGTGGCATAAAATGGTCCAAACAGCTGCTAAATGGAACAAAAGTGTAATCCATCAGTATCAATCTGAATAAACATAAACATCCCATTTCCTTGCAGACAAACATGGCAGGGCTGAGCAGCTTGCTTGGACCGTCAGGGTGATGCTGCCGGAGCTCTCACAGCCTGGAAAACTGGGGTGTTAACCTCAGCCTGGCACACGGCGCTCCGTTTTGGGGAGCTTGGGGCATGCGAAAGGAACGCATCCTGTCTGCGCTTGTTTGGGAGCTGGAGGTTGGGAAAGACGAATTTGTGAGGCTGAGTGCCGCTGGCAGAGCTGCGGGCTGCGAGTCTGCTGCGGGCAGCGAGTCTGCTGCGGGCAGCGGTGCTTCACAGCCCTAGTGCTGGCTGCCCCGCAGCTCACGCCTGCTCGGAAGAGCACTTTGCAGCGATCCAGGGTGTGAGAAGAGCGTCTCGGCTGCAACCAGAGCATGAAAACCCCAGCAGAAAAGAGTTCTCCTTGCGTCTGCTGTACAAGAAACCACGGCTCAGCCATGTTCTCCATGAGGTATAGCAGGAGAGTGGCCGGGTGTGCCCAGCATGGTCCTTGAGCCAAAACCGAGGGGACCCCAGCTGACTGCCTGGGCACCGGCCCACAGCTCGGCCGGGCTTTTGCAGGGGGCAGAGAGCTTTTAGTGCCTTTCCACTGTGCAGCCACCCACCCTGCCCCACCAGCACGGGCTAGTGTCTGTCCCTGGGCAAGCTGACATATTTCTAAGAACTGCCAGGGAAGGGACCCTTTTAGGTAACAAAAATTAAAAGTGGAAGCTATTGGCATGAGGTTCCTCTTGAGACCACACTGCCGAGTACTTTCTAAGCCCCTTCCTCCACAGCAGCAGCACTCGCCAGCATCCTCCTGGCAGCTTGGAAATGACCATGACTGGAGGAGGAGGATGATCAGAAAAGTCTGGTTTTAAGAAGCAGAAATGCTTCTCTGATTGAATTTGAAAGTTATAAACCTGAAACTAATCAGAAAAATGTTTCTCCCTTTGAGATGCACAGCTATTTTGAACAAATGCGCATTTCTGTTCCTCTCGGGTTCAAAGAAAAGCAGGCACTCGGCATTCAAATGCCACTTGGCCGGCAGGTTGGGGTAGGATGGATGAGGCCATGCTTGTCAGCCCCATGCCAGTATGTCTCCTGTACGCTGTACCTCTGTATTGAGCGCATGAAAGTGAGCCTAGGGACAGCTAAAAAAAGGAGAATCAAATACATAGTCAGTAACTTAGCTGGAGAGAGACTCCACGACTTGGGGATCTACTGGGGAAAAGGAAAGAGGGAAGGGTGGGAAGGAAAAATGATGGATCTGGAAAAGAACACGTTGTCTTCGCCCCCACATGACTGCTACTTCCAGCAGCCCCCCTGAGCTGCTGCTTTGCGGTCTTCCGTACTTAGGTAAGGATAGGGGCGTAGGTATGGCTAGACACCACCATCAGGCACTTCCTCCAGAGCTCAGGGTTGCTAAAGCGACTCCAGAAAGAAGAGCACTGTTTCCTAGCAAACGCCTGGCACTCCGGGACTGCCCAGGTGACTTGCACTTTGCCGTGAGTTTCGAATGAGGTGGCAGCTGGCACTGTGTCTGCACTGTCTCCTCTGGAAAGTGCATTCCAGGTCTTGGCTTGCACTGTCAGCTGTGCCTCAGTCAAGCAGGGGTCGAGGTATTAGCATTCGTTAATTTTGAGGCACATCACCGTGCCATCCAGGAGAAATCACTCAATATACAGCAAAGGAAATATTATGGTTTTGAGTCTGGGACTACATGGGAGTTCCTCTTTATCTAAACAGCCAGGCCTCTAAATCTTCCCTTGCAAAAGAAAATTATCAACAACGTGGCTTTGTTAATAACTAAAAGGTTTTAGCATATCACAAGTGCGTGCAAAAACTCCGTGTGCTTTTAGCTGCCATCAGTCCAGACTCAGAGTCCCATTTGAACGTGATCTGCTGTATGAAAGTAATTGGAAAAA
The DNA here is from genome assembly GCF_035582795.1 of Mycteria americana. NCBI lineage: Eukaryota > Metazoa > Chordata > Aves > Ciconiiformes > Ciconiidae > Mycteria > Mycteria americana. Next base: position 1,942,676 of record NC_134375.1, read on the forward strand.
TATGGCTAAAAATGTGTCTGTACACATGCACATAAGAAAAGCAGCTTTCATTAAACAGCATTAAACATAGAAACATATGGCAGAAGATTTAAATCACAAAAGTTTCCTCTGATTTCCTACAACCAGCACTGGGTATATGGAATGGTACCTTGCTCGGCTTGCTGGTGTGCAGCACTGATACCGCCAAGAAAAGAGGTGAAGTCAAAAAAAGAGAGGTGGGCTGGAAATTTGGAGACTGACAACTGAGTATTGTGGATCTTCACTGTTCGAGTAGAAATCAGTGCCAAGTCACTACGGAGACATCATCGCTGGGGAAAACCATGAGACCTGTAAGAGTGAGACCTCCTCATTTGCTTGAAGCAGCTGTCAGTGCAAGATCTGGTGAAGATATAAACTGATTTATATCTTCATGGTGAAGATGGGAACTGATTTTTTGGTAATAAATGTGCACCTAGACAGTTAAGCACACCTTGCATTTCCTCTCAGTTTTCTGCCTGATGCTGATTGCTTGTTCGTACGTGTGGACTCAGGTTGGTTTTAGAAAAGCAGTTGGAAGGGAAGAAAAATGCTTGCGAAGCTCCGAGGGCCAGAAGAGCGTCCCGGGCTGCCCACCCTGGTCAGACGGGTACGGTAAGGGCACTTCCATTCCCAGAGGTGCTCAGATCCCCTGAGCCTGCCAGAAGTCTGGCAGCGGCAAGTGGGGTCAGGAGCTCAGGCTGTCCTGCTGGGGGGTTGCCCGCAGAAGCTTTCATCACCTTTTCTGCCACAAAACAGCTCCCGTCCACCGTGATCTACTACCGACGGGCCGCGTCCAGGCCTTCAGCAGGAACAGACTTAGCGGCTCACCTCCCCGTTTCCGTTACTAGGAGGCCGTAAGAGGGGTAAGCAACGCGTCAGGCCAGGCGAAGGAGACGGAGCAAGGCACGGAGCGCTCCCCCGCAGAGCAGCCACCTGCCGGGGGCCGTGCCCGGCCCGGGTGTCCTTCCTGGGCTCAGCAGCCACGCGCAAACGCCTGAGGGACCACGGGCAAATCCGCTGCTGCGTGGGCAGCTCTTTTCAAAGCCCAGCTTGTGCATGCGCTGTTACAAACCTGGCAATCAGCTTAACCCCCCGTAAGTGATTAAACTGCATCTGATGCCGTTTGTTCACTCTCAGGGAGCCCCCCCCGCCGCCCCCCGCCCCGGCCTGCTGAGCTGCAGGGATGCAAAAGCGGAGGTGCCACGCTGCTGCGCGATGCAACGTATCCTGTTTACAGTACGAGAGAATTAGCCAATCTGCCTGTTTACGCATGATGTTAGCTGGCCTGCTGCTGTAATGGGAGTGCAAAGATCATGGGTTTAGTCTGTAATGTGTTTAACTTGTTTGTTTTGAGGCTAAATTACCAGACCTTTCTGTTAGGGAAAAAGAGAATTATTTTTAAGGGACCTCTGTAACATGAACCCAGAGGTCAGACATGGCCTTTGAATGTGGCTTGTGACTAGCTAAGGTTCAAGTGTGACACTTGAAAGAGAATGTGTAGTGGCCACCAAAAAGGCAGTTAATATGTGCCGTGGTTTAGCCCCAGTTGGCAACCAAGCCCCACACGGCCTCTCGCTCACCCTCCCACCCAGTGGGATGGGGGAGAGAATCTGCAGGGCGAAAGTAAGAAAACTCATGGGTTGAGATAAGAACAGTTTAATAATAATAATAAAACAACAACAACAACAGCAACAACAATAATAAATTGTAATGAAAAGGAAAATAATGAGAGAGAGAGAGGAACAAAACCCAAGAAAAAACCAAGTGATGCAACCGCTCACCACCCACTGACTGACACCCAGCCCGTCCCCGAGCAGCGATCGCTGCCCCCCAGCCAACTCCCCCCAGTTTCTATACTGGGCATGACGCCATATGGTATGGAATAGCCCTTGGGCCAGTTTGGCTGTGCCCCCTCCCAGCTCCTTGTGCGCCCGGCAGAGCACGGGAAGCTGAAAAGCCCTTGACCAGTGTAAGCACTGCTCAGCAACAACTAAACCATCAGTGTGGTATCAGCATTGTTCTCATATTAAACCCAAAACACAGCACTATCCCAGCTACTGGAAAGAAAACTAACTCTATCCCAGCCGAAAGCAGGACAATATGACAAAGGAGATTTTAATTAAACCGTGTTAATTCATTACATCGCTCACAGACAAACACGTGCTCCCTGCACCACGCTCTCCGCACGTGTATGGCAGCAACAGCCCCATGCCCAGCGCTCCTGCCTTGGACTGTACAGACGAGCTTCGGCTTCGGGCTGGCCAGGCGACCCAGCCGCGGGATACAGTCAAACCGCAGCACCGCAGCAAACTGCAGCACCACGGCGGGACCCTGTGCCTGCGGAAGCTTGTGTTTCCCCATGAAAGAAATATAAAGCAAAACAAAAAACGTCCTCTGAATGGCTTTGGCATCAGCCTCTGTTTTGCAATCACTCCTTCCCAAAGGAGACCTTTCCTGCTTAGCTGAAGGTTTACAACCTTCATGTCTTGCCTTTTTTATTTTCTCTTTTCTCTTTTCTTTTCTTTTCTTTTCTTTTCTTTTCTTTTCTTTTCTTTTCTTTTCTTTTCTTTTCTTTTCTTTTCTTTTCTTTTCTTTTCTTTTCTTTTCTTTTCTTTTCTTTTCTTTTCTTTTCTTTTCTTTTTTTCTTTTCTTTTCTTTTCTTTTCTTTTCTTTTCTTTTCTTTTCTTTTCTTTTCTTTTCTTTTCTTTTCTTTTCTTTTCTTTTCTTTTCTTTTCTTTTCTTTTCTTTTCTTTTCCTTTTCTTTTCCTTTTCTTGTCTTTTCTTTTCTTTTCTTTTCTTTTCTTTTCTTTTCTTTTCTTTTCTTTTCTTTTCTTTTCTTTTCTTTTCTTTTCTTTTCTTTTCTTTTCTTTTCTTTTCTCTTCTTTTCTTTTCTCTTCTTTTCTTTTCTTTTCTCTTCTCTTCTTCTCTCCTCTCCTCTCCTCTCCTCTCCTCTCCTCTCCTCTCCTCTCCTCTCCTCTCCTCTCCTCTCCTCTCCTCTCCTCTCCTCTCCTCTCCTCTCCTCTCCTCTCCTCTCCTCTCCTCTCCTCTCCTCTCCTCTTCTCTTCTTCTTCTCTTCTTCTTCTCTTCTTCTTCTCTCCTCTTTTTTTTCACCATCTGTGTATGGGGCAGTTGTTTCTGTGAATGGTCCCAGTAGGTTCAGTGAAATCCCGTGCAGCAGACAGTACAAGCAGGTCAGAGTAAGGGTTTCCAGCAATTGCTTTTTGGGTTCAGAAGGAGCGCGCCCACATGGGACCATCTACAAGAGCTCCAGCTCAGCCAAGGGCAGGAGACTCGGCCGGTGACAGTCAGCAAACACAGCAAAGCCTGAGTGCCGTGAAAGCAAAGTGCTCCGGAGGGAGTCAGTCAGTGCCAGAGCAGTGCCACGGACGTGGGGCGCGGAGTGCCCCAGGGGACCCTAACTGCGGCAGGGAGGGGGCCAGGCCAGAGGAGCAACTGCAGAAGAGAAAGAGTGGAACATGCAGTCTTTGGAGGGGGAAAAATATGCAGTTCATATAATGGCCCTACAATGTATAATGTTTAGAAACATGAAACCAACAGGGCCAATAGGTTTTTTTAATTGGGAGTGTAGAGTTTTATTATTTAAAAGGTTTTATAAAGGAGTTCTAAATAGACCATGGAATTGCTATAGCAGTTTTTTTTCTGTTGGAAATTACTCAGCCATTTGGTTTCTATTTTTGCAAAAAGCACAAGCCTTTTGAACAATCATTTGATATGCTTGTTGATGCATCACAAAAAGGAGATATGCTTTGAATTCTCCTTAAAAATCCCATGTAAACACAAGGCTTATGTGTAATTACAACAAAATACCATCTCCTTATTGAGTGCTTTCACATGTAATTTCCTCTCTGACTACTGCATGTAAACACACTTATTGTATTTGGGAAACTCCCAAATCTCAGGCACAATCAGGATCAATAGCTCAGCAAAGGCAAATTATAGTTTAAAATGTCCATGTTTTGCAACAAGATGCCTAGATGGTAAGAGAGGAAGAAAGAAAGAGGCATTTTAACAGAGACGGGTGGTTGGATGGCCCCATTTTCCACTCCTTTGTGTCACAGGATCACACCACGCCCACCAGCAGCATCCTCCACACCCGGGGACCACTGGTCCACAGGCTCTAAGACAGGCATCCAGGCACGGGAGTGTAATTTCAGACAGACAAGGGCATTTGCCTCTCTGTCCCCTAAGCTGTCCCCTAAATTTCTCTTTCTTTTTGTAAAGACAAGACAACGGCTTCCACCCATTGGGGTTGTGGTCATTTTTCTTGCGTTTTTGTTCCCCTAAAGCAGTGGGAGGCTGTAACGCGTTGGAGCTCAGTGGCTGCTGCCACCCCAGGCCTGCAGCCGTGCCCTGCCGGACCCTGACCGGCTCCCGGCTGCACCGCCATCGCCGCCCCAGAACGAGCTGAAGGAAGGGGCTTCCTGGGAGACTTTTTATTAGGAACACCATAAAGAGATAAGGAACAGCACCAAGACATTGCACAGGTGAGAAGAAATAGCAACTAGTATAAAATTCAACGTGACAAAAGACTGTAAGAAAATTATTAATTACCGCTGAAATAAGTGGATTGTCTTGGTTTCCCATGGTTTCCCAGCACATTTCTGTGCATAGAGTCAATCACTGTATGCTTCCCTTTTGCTTCCCCCCAGAAGCCAGCCAAAATGCTGTATGTGCTTTCCATTTCTTGATCTTCAGTGTCCCCGGGGAGACTTGCAAGGTCTTTTTAGTTTAGCACATAAACCATTACCACCTTCTTCCCCGCAGCTGGACCTTCTGGACAAATTGTTGAAAGTCTAAATCCTATTAATTTGTAGATGAATAGCCATGAAATTCTCTTAGGAAAGTTCTTAGGTACTATTTGTACCCCTAAGACCATTTATGGTTATAATGGTTATATGGTTATAACCATCTTTATGGTTATAATTTTCCTCTGCTGAAATTGATATTAAAATTTAAACTAGATAGAGTTCCATCTGTACCTGAAGGCAACACAAGATTGGGTTCTGCTTCTTCAAAGCCCTTCAGCTTCCCCTGTGCTGAATTACACAGCTCCGGGCTGAGCACAACAGGGGATTAATGCCACTTGGGCTCTGCCAGTGTTGCAATACAGCAGAGCATATTTAGCTTTATCCACATACAGGCAATCACATCACTGGAGTGCACAATATTGTCGTCAAGCAAAAGAGCTGCGTAATGTGAGTGTCCTGTAAAAATGGCATGAAGGCAAGCTGAAGTGGTTTTCCCCTCAACTTTCTGTATATTTTTTATTTTCAAATGTTTCTGCTATGCCCTGATTTATCAAAGCACTAAAACACATGCTTGACTTTAAATGCCTCGCTGCAGCTAAAACTAATTGCATACTTAGTCTTTGATGGCTCAAGGTCATAAAGAAATCACTAGCTTTTCCAAACAAATACTTCAATATGTTAATTGCTAGCAAACCAAATCCCACAAGCTCTTCGGTTATGGGTGTAGGGCTGTATGCCGGACTAGAGGGTTAACATGTTTCTGCCTGGGATTTCCCAGCACAAATGTAGGCACCACACAATTACTCACGACACAGAAAGTCCAAAAGTGTCAGACCACACGGCTTGGTCGAACATCGGTGTGTCGCACATTTACCTGGAAATGCCTGACCACGTGAATAGAGCATGTGCAGGGCACAGGCACAGTGCAAACCCTCTGCTTTCTGTGGCTTTGCATCCGATGTGCCACAAAGCACTGGGCAAAAAAAGGCAGCTGTCCTGACCCTGCTGGCACACGTCTGGGTCGGAGACGCCTAACCTGTCAGGGTTACCCGAACACATCTGTGGAGTCTTCAGCATCTCATCAGCAAACATTTCCCATCTGGCTGCGGACGTACGGTAGCCCTCTCCTGACCACACAGTCCATGTAATCCATGTTTTGCCTAAAGATGCAAGGGTGCAGAGGCTGGGGAGGGAGTGTAAAGCAGTGTAAAGCACAAAGAGTGTAAAGCATACATAAGATATGTATGGCGGGACAACGATGGCTCGGAGCCTGCTGGACACAAGCACCTCGCTCCTGACGGGGACACTGTGCCAGTCCTGATCACGCCACAGCCCAGCGCACCAGCACCATCTGCACGGGCACGTTGCCTTCTCCTTTGGTTTGTCACTCTTCCTCTTTAAGTGAGGCTGGGAAAGAATCATACTTTTCTCTGAAAATGCAAATCATTATTTATTTGTGATAGCAGGAGGTGAAACTAAGGATACTAAACGTCTCACACCTAAACATATATACACACACACTGCATACATATATACACACATATATACATATATAAATATGTAAATAATATATAAATATATAAACGAACACATATATAAAAAAATGTGAAAGCAGTACTGCACGAGTAGAGTTCCCATGGACACTAGCTCTGACAGCCTGGGGGTATTCACTCCCTGCCTCTATACTGGCTGCTTTCCCCTCCAAAATTCTTAGTAGAACAATAATATTTTAACAGTTGCAGCTTTAAAAAGCTTGATTATGACCAATCATTTCTCCCAGGCAATTGTATATTTAGCAGAAGGGAAAAATTAAACTTCCCAGGAATGAGGTTATTTAGGGCATAAAATTCAAGGAAATAGGTATTTAGGTCATTGTGGGCATGGTTTTTATTTTCCCTAACTTTCAAATTACTTTCGATTAGGTCTGTTCAGAGTGGAAACTTCTTGATGTGAAATAGATACTATCTAAATCATTAGAGCTCATTCATTGCCATGTGCCACCTTTTAGAGCAATTAAACCTGACCTTGGGGTTACCTAGCTGAACACGCACCGACCCAGGGCACTTCCTCTGAATATGAATAAGCTTGTAGTACAAATACAGTCAGGAGGCAGCATCGCTCCTGGCACAGATAATGCCTTTGTTAAGTGGAGCTGGGCTGCACGGGCCGGTGGACTATGGAGACCATTGATTCAGAACATGCTCTGTTGGGATCAGTTCTGGGGGTTTTTTTTTTTCCCTGACATCTGGAGTCTATCCCTTCGCCAACCTCTCAACCCCCACTCCGAAAGAGAAAGCGAGGGAAACAGACAGTCAGACTCGCAGAAAGGCAGAGTGAGCCCCCAAAAAGCTTTGACAAAATTTAAAAAAAACCCCAATGTTGTCTACGTTTTTAAGTCTTTTGGACATTAATATTTTTGTCAACTGCTTGCCAGCTGAACTCAAGGCAGCCTCAAAAACCCATCCCCGATTCTTCCCAGGTTGGTTTCTCCTCACTTTCAAACTTTAGGTAGTTCTTCCCGCAGCCGCGCCGTGCAGCACCTGTGCTCCAGATTTGGAGCCCTTTGATCACAACGTATTCACAGGGCAAGGAGCTTCCAGTATGTGAGTGACTGATCTCCCTGGAAATGTCTGGGGGGCCAACCGAGCCATCTGAATTATTTCAATGCCTTCTTCCTTTGGCAGAACAAATGCGGAAACCGCTGCTACTTATATTAAACAGAAAAGGAGATGCTGGTAAACAATTAAGTGGGGTCTTGTTTAAAGAACACATCTTTTTATATGCTGCCAAGGTTCACTAAACAATAGCTGTCAGAATCTGTTAAAATAGCAGAAAAACAGTATTGCTCGGTACAAACCTAATTTTACTAGCGTTTGTTCACAAACTGCGTCGCACGTTTAGTCCTGTTTACCCCACGAACTCTCAACAATCCAAGAGAGCTCCAAATGCTGTTTCTTCTAGCTTTCATAATGTGTTAAGTAGGGAAAAGAAGCCATATGGCATTCCTTTGCCTGGCAGGGCGACTCCTCATTAGGCTGCTGACCTGAAACGTAATCTCCGCTGTGACCTACAGAGAAATGCGCAGGCCCCACCTGCAAAGTAAAAGCCCTTTTTGAGACATAATGCCAGAGTCCTGATGGCTGATGTCTTCGGATTCACCTTTAGCAGACGTTGTCAACGCATATGTCACTGCCGCGACGTGCAAAGGCAGGACACCATAGGGGTCTTCTTGGGTCGTGATGACTTCAGAGATAAACCTTTTTTTTTCTTTTTTTTCCCCTCCATTTTTTCCATGTTTGCTACATGTAACGTGCCAAATTACGTAGAATTGGAAAGTTTTCTCTTTTACCTTTAGCCTAGCTTATAGGCTGACCTACATGCAATTTGTGTGTCTGTGCTGACTGCCAGTGGCATTTCAGTGATGCTGGGATGAATCCATGCCGTGCAAAGGGCACTGCTGGCAGGAGAAAGACATTTTTCTGTCAAGAGAAAGGAGTAAGCTTTTCTGTACTCTGACAGTGGATAAAGCATTGCCGTTTTTCACGTTCCCCCCTCAACCCGCTATGTATTCAGGCAACAGCAGTCCTGTGAGCACAGCCCAAGCCAGCCCTCAGAGCCGGCTCTGCTCGCACCTCGAGGGCAGAACAGGCAGAAGGAGATGCCATCCGAGGTCTCGTTTTCAGCACGCCAGTTTGGGGACCAGATTGTACTGCCCTTATCCAAGCTGACAGTACTGGGGGCATGTAGATGTTACTCAGGCTCCTCTTAATAAACACTTGCTTCCAAGCAAGTCTTTTGTTCATTTGCAGGTAGAAGTTAAAGCTACTGAAGGAGCTAAATCAAGCCTCCTTGTTCCTCACTGACATAATCCAAGAGGACACAATATGGAAATACTCCGTATTGTACCACTTCTGAATTCCTCCGTACCATCCACCTTGTACACGGGGTGTGCAAAGTCACAGCACAGCGTGCAGAAGCAAGGTCAGGACTTAATGTTGGGGGGGGCAACACTTTCCCAGTGTAGTCTATAAAAGTTTAAAGAATTAGCAAATATTCGCAGCCATGGCAGATTTGGGGATTCAAACAGATTTTTTTTGCAGGTGTGATTATCGAAAAAGATGGTGGAGACTATTTTAAATCCAGCTTTATCTAAAATTCCACCCAAAGTAAGGATGCAGCTGAATTAAATTGTTGTGAGAAAGGTTCTTTATGCTGATTGCTATCTTCATAATTGCTAATATGTTATAGAAATACTTGTTCAAGAAAACTTTTCAGCTTTAAAAGACTTGAAGATGGTATAGAAAAGTCCTCAAACTTCTGAAGGCTTGCGCACACCTTGGACTTGTTCAAAACTTGGCAATTATACTTCCATGGTATATTGATCTGGCTACAGTACCCTTTCAGCAAGGGGAAGCCAAAATTTGGAGAGTCCACATAGACACATAAACTGATATTTCACTGAAATCCACCGCTAAGCAATGTTTTCCAAGTGTCTTTAACCACTGGTCTTACAGTATCCACAAGAGAAATAACTGTGATTGTTACAACATTGTGCTCCAAACAGTCCCTGACCTGTCTGATGAGGGACATTTTGTTTTCTAATCTGCAAAATTAAACATGTTAATGAACTGCTGAATGCTTTATCACGAATTAGACATAGTGGGAGGTTTCCTTTCCCTGGAGTAAGGCATCCATGTGTCCGCCATATATATCCATATAAATAAAAGATGTATTTTTGTAGAGCTGAAGTAGCAGATTTTGTATTAGACATGACTTCATGATCTTAAATTGTCTATAAATAAATAAGCATTATGTAATATGATATAAAAATAGTCTTGCTATTATGCCTATTAAATTACTCTGCTCTAGTCCTCCACTTGCTCTGACTCCTACCCAGATGCTGTGTGGATCCAGTGACTGGACCGTTGCCTTTCAAAATCCAGCCTACATTAAAATCATCTGCTTGATCGGGGAATGGCGTTTCCAATAAGGAGGTAAAGTGAAAGATACTTTGAGAGTTAGAGCTATGGAAATTGCTGGCCTTTTTCTCTTCTCAAGTAAGGGGAAAATTATCATTGGGCCTCTTACAATAAAGACAAAATAATCACAATTCCAGATGGAAATCTTATCATCTAATCCAACTGAAATGTTTTTTTTTTTTTCCAAGTGGAGTGGCTGCTAATTCCTGGGGAATAACATAGTAATTTGGGGATTCTGCGTGCACTGACTTTATGGATGTACAAAGAAACAAAATACAAACTCATCCTGGCTTAACCAGAAATTGGAAGTTGTTCCATTAGGCAGTGGGGAATGTACTTCCGTCCCAGATTTTTATGGCGGTCTTGCATTTTTCCTGCGGCTTTGGTACCACAACCATTTGGAAAACCTACATTGCTTTGGACAACAGTGTACTTGGTGACAGAATTCCCACCTCCACATTTATATGACTTTAAAAGTAACTGCCCCTACATCTGCAATGGTCTTTGGTCTGTAATCTTGATGCCTCGCTGAGTTTGTCATGTTTATTTACGGAATGGGATCAGAGTTACTGACTTTGAGGCTGAAACCTGCGCCCAGCCTCCCCAGAAGACGTGAGCGTGAGCTGTTTTTCTCCCAGTTTCTGTTCAGGCATGTTCCCCCCATGCTACATCCATGGCGTGTATTTTAAACAAAACTCCTCATTTTTACTTCCCTCCAGCTGGAATGTAGCAAAGCCAGATACGCAGGGCTTTGATGATAATTACGCCAACTGAGATTTTCTGTGCTTGTTTTTCAGCATTACAGGAGCAGACTGTTGCTTCCTAGTGCCTAACAAAGCGGAACTTGGAGGAAACCGAGTTTCTGTGGTGGCTGAACAGTTTCAGGGTGAAAGCTCTGCTCTCTTTTCAACTTCACACACAAATGCCGAATCAAACCAGCCCCTGTTACACACTCGCAAGTGCAGCACTTGAGTTCATGAAAACAGCACTCTTCTCCTCCTCTTGAAAGTTTCTCTCATCACACATTCACATCCCCTAGGGAGCAACTCCTTTTCTGTGTAAGCGTCTTATCTGAAAACCATAATATTACTGTGTAATGAGAATAATGCAACGTCACCCGTGCTAGGATATCCTGTTGGGATATAGAGGCAGGAGATTCACACCGCTGTCGTCCTTCACAGAGCGCCAGCAGAGCCAGCACCACGTCACTGGCAGTGGAATTGCAGGATACAAATGAACTTGTATTTCCTCAGTTAAAAAACTGCAGTTTTACTCGGTTAGCTGTTTCTATGTATGCCAAAAAAAAGGGTTGATTACCTGGTTACAAACTTGTACTTTCCTTGTCAACACAAAATTAATAATTAAAAAAGAAAGCATTTGGAAAGCAATAAGTACGTCCCACCTTCTTTGACCATGAGGCGGACGAACTAAGCCGTGACCAGAGAGGAGCCGCCGAAGGAGCCGAGCAGCCGACGCTGCCCGTCCGCCCGTGCCCCGGCAGCGTCCAGCGCTGCGTGGGGACGCGCCTCGGTGCGTCACGTATTCTTGCGCAGAGGAGAACAGACGGGTTGTCATTATTGGTTGATGTCTGTTTGCTGGTGAGGGCAGGATAAATGTACTCGTAACTGAATTCCCATTAGCTAAACACTTCATCCCCAAAATCATCAGCACAAATTGGTAGTGTTGGAAAAATGGCCGAGGGAATAGTTCACCGATATTTTAGTGGCATGCTAGCACGACAGCATCTGTGTGTTTGCAGTGTTTTGGTATTATTTTTTTAACCAATCTACATTCTATCAAACTACAAGTATCCTATTGCTAAGTAGAACTTCACTGTCCCGGGCACAGAAACGCTGAATTCACAGGAGAAAAGCCTGGTTAAAGCCAACCCATTTCTTGCAGAAGTTTCAATATCTCACTAGCAACACTACTCTGGCTCCTCTTTATCATGCGATTAGAAAGAATCAGGGCTGCAAAGTGAGGGCCGCATGTGAATAGGCAGGGGGTTGGCAGCGGTAGGAAAGGCACTGTGGCCAGCTCTGCTCCAGCCATTAGCAAGAGCAATTTGCCCACAAACAATTTGGAAAGAGTTTTCTCAGGTTACAGTAAAGTTAATGGAGTTGGAAATTCCTCCTCTTTCAGATTAGCTCAGCCTTCTTTATGCAACCTTTAAGTATATGGTGAAGTGCGAGGAAGGTTTTGATAGCAGCAGAAGCAACTGGGTAGCGTATAAGTGATCCGCAGCGTGGGAGCCTCGTCCAGAGCTCCTCGCTGCTCCCAGTTACTCCGGGTGCGAAAGCACAAGACCTCCCTGTACGGGTGCCTTTGTAAACTGAGAGGAAAATTAAAACACTCTGTAGGCTGGTTCTGATCTAACTGGTTATTTAAGGGGGTGGGGAGAATTGACATAAACAATAGAATTTGAACAAGATACGGCACCACCGCTTTGATATCAGATTTTGCTGACAGCCAGAGCATTGCAGAGCTTCATGAGCACAGAGAAAGCTGTTGAGAGGAGAGACAAATAACAAGATGAGCCAGTAGAAAACACGCAGTCTAGATTAATTAAAATTAACTGTCGGTCTGAGCCAAAGTCCATTATGTGACACAGATTAATGAAAACATCAGAAACCAGCTCAGTTATTCTGCACATCAGGCATCTCTTCCGTAGATCTCTGATCACAACATTACGGATTCTTCATACCATTCTTTCAAGTGTACCTTTCCGCCTCCTCAGATTTAACAGCTGCTATTACAGTGTCAAAGTAACAGATTATAAAAAAATTGAACGTCATCCATTTACATCAGAAGAGAATCAAGTAAAAGCTATGTTTATTCTTCATCCCTCTTTATTATATCTGAGATTTGATAAAAGAAACTAAACTGGGAGAACCCTGTGCGGTAAACAAAAAGTTTTTCCACTTAGCGGTCGCCAGGATTTATCCACACACGGCCTTTACCGTCAGAGGAGAGCTAACAGGGAAGCAAGGAACACCTGCTGGAATCACCTCTACCTGCAGAAGAAATGAAAAAATGCCCACATGCTTTAGTTAAAAGAGTGGAAAAGCTCTTGCACTGCGTAGACTTGATCCAAAACCTACTAGAGCCATCACTGCTAACTCAAGTGGGTTTGAGATCTCTCTGTACGAAGGACCGTGTCTTCTTCTATCAGTCATTAAAATAGCAGAGGCAGGGCAGGGAGGGTTGCTTCACGACTCATTTTCTTCAAAGCCAAGTCACAGTTCAGCAGGGATGAGCCTGCAGACACGGGTGACCCATCTCAGGCGCAGCCTTGGTCATCCTCAGATGATGGATGGAAGAAGCTGGTGAGGACATACCTCCCGTTTTGTTTTTTTTAAGTGCCATTACCTTACTGAAAAAAACCTTATAGTTAATCAGCACTGCTTAATCCTGTTCACTTCCATCTGTGCCCCTTTGTAGCCTGACACCTCTCCTGTCCCGAGGCCATGGAAAGCGGAGGGTATTTAGTGCTCGGGCTCTGCCCTTGGAGGCCTCTGGGGAGCAGCTGTCCCCAATCATCCTGTCCACGGCCCTTCCACTCCCAGATTGCATCTTGTACCAACAGTTTGTGTGTGGGAAAAATCAAAGATGTCAGGGGCTCCTCCCCGTACGTGCACTTTGCGTAAGGTGCCCAACGACGGGGGCGCGGGCGCTTGACCTTTGCGCTTGTGGAGAATAATGAATTGGGGGCCAGTTTTCAGGCACTCGCCATCATCATCCAGCCCCCACCAGAGCGCAGCATTAGAGTAATCGCTGACATGCTGAAGCAATGAAAGCAATCTGTTGTTAACTGGCTGAACCGGCTTGTCCCGAGCCCCCAGACTTCCTTGTTCGGGCATATTACACAGTGGTAATTCTCTCTTTCTTTAAAGGAGAAGAAAAACCTCAACAGGGTAAAAGATGCCTCCTCGTAGCCTTCCTTCCCCTGACCAGGGGTTCAAGAACAGTTGACGGAAAAACCAAGAACGACATTTCAGAAACCATAGACAGTAATGAAAGTTGAATGCCTCAGTAAGTCCCAACGGGCTAGAAAGACTTGATAACAAAAAGGATTTCTTTAATATTAGTTCTTCACCCAAGCTCGTAGCGATGAATCTATTGAATTACTCGCATTCACTGCCTGGGAAGGGACCTCACGCTTTAGTTACAGCTGATCAGGTTATTTCCAATGGTCTGAAATGAAAACATGCTTACAATTTCTTTATGGGTGCAACTTTGAACTGTAATTCACAGCAGTCAAAATTCTGGTTTGGGTGTCAACCCAGCTACAAAGCAGGCAGTGGAACCGAAAACCCGCCGCCTGCTTGGCCTTCACACGGCAGCCATGCGACAGCAGCTCTGCTTCAGCCCGTCAGCAGCAGCACCGAGTCCATCACCCATCCGTCCCGGGCTTTCACCCCAAATTCAGTTTTCCGGTACCCACTTTGTTACCAGTAGTTGCATATCTGCCAACAGTAGTATTTTAGTTGTCTATTTAACATTTCAATTAAGCATTCAGCTGGGCAAGGCCCAAACGCTGGGGGGTTCCTGCACACGGATGTGCTGAGCCTGCTCCAGTGTGGCACTGCCTGGCTTTTGGCTTCTGGTTATTTTTAGCTTCAAACATGATCCTTTACACCACAAGATCCTCATAAAACCATACAAATAAAGTGCAGTTTTACGGCTGTATCAGTAAAGGACAGGACAGCTAAGCACCCGGCCAAGCTCATCGCAGGAGGCCATGGCTGAGCTAGGAGGTGAACCTCACTGCTTGCCCCCTCCGCGGTGCTCATTAGATGGTGCCAGCTTCCCTGGATCGTAAGAAGTAGCGGACACTTGAGCAGCGTTATGGAGGGGATGGATGGGCCAAAGAGACTCAATCTGGTTGCAGACCCCGCAGGGACGCCCATTGTGCCCAAAGGCTGTGACCCCCTTCCTTCCCAGGTCCCTGTCCCCCCCACGCTGCCTGCGTGGCCCCGGGTCTGCTCTGTGCGTGGCTTCGAGCACAGCCCGTCCCTCTGCTCTGTTGTGAATCCCAGCCAAGCTACAGCCTCGTAAATACGCGCCTGGCTCATACGGCGCAGCCCGCACGCCCAGGCGAGACAGAGGCTGTAGTACCTCAGGAGATAGATACACCGGCGTGGTTGCCAGTTCAGGACAGACAGCATGAGAGGGTCACACTGAACTGCCGTTAATGCTTTCAAAAATTACATATCCGCCCTCTTCTCAAATGCTCCTTTTTTAACTGCAGAAAAACCATTGTGGAGGATATCAACGGTACTACTAGAAAAAATTGTCAAACCTGGGTAATATTTTATTAATGATTTAAGCACGTTTTCTAGTTGTTGAATAAAGGGTTTCTCTTCCAGCTTGGCTGGGGAAATGCTGCTTAGTGCCTAGGTCACATAAAAAAAAAAAGTATTGTTATTTTATGAGCAGTGTGAGATGACGCTATCGCTCTTTCTTCTACACCTCAGCGGCTTCCTGTTGCTGACTTGTTAGCAGGAATTTCGCAGGATTAAATGACCTGATGGTATCGGGCTGCGGGGCAGAGTTCGGCGTGTCCGGACGGATCTGATCGACTGACGCAGTGTCCCCTCTTCAGCGCCCAGAGAAATAATCCCCATTTTTCATGCCACACGCCAGGAGATGTTGTCAGGCTTGCATAAACAGATATTTTGACAAGGAAATTTAAGTTTTCCCTCTGTTATTTTGTCTAATACTTCTCGTGTTTTGTCTGTTGTATTGCAGATTGGTTAAAACAGGAGTGCAGCTGATGCGGTAGCGTGCAAAATACATAGACAAAAACGTACTGTCCGTTTCATTTTCCTATTAGACAATACTTGTGGGTTGAAGAAATCTACTCCAACTTAGGAAAATATTCTCGTGTTTCAATGCAAACCCTTAAAAAATGAAGTTTTAACACCAAACGTGCATATTCCAGCCACAGCCTTGATGCTGATCCTAAAGTCGTGCCCGCTGACCGTCAGTTGGGACAACCAGCTCAGCTTGGCTGTATCATAAAGATTTCAGTTAAGGACTATAAAAATTATTAAATCCCCCTGCTGAAGGGCCAGGCCACATGCATTCCCCTGTTATCAAGGAGAACCATGGCCACGTGTCGGCAGGGTGCTCCTGGTCCTGCTCCCCATCACCCACCCTCCCTGGGGAAGTCCAGCACTGCCCTGTATTTGTCCTGCTTGCCCACAGGGACTCAAGACCCTGTATCCATGCCTGACATGGCAGATCCATATAATTTACTTATAATAATTTTGCTTGTCTTAACATACCAAGGGCCATTCCAGACCCTTGAGCACCCTCCGGCAGAAGCAAAGCAAGTCCAACAGTTGCTCACCAAGCACGAGGAGAAACAAAGAGTAGAATGAGTCATTGGTTTGAAACAGCTACAGGTGTATCCTACATCATTTAACAGATTTCCAGTATTCTCTTCATTTATAAATATATGTAATGTCATATGTAGTCTCCAGAGAGGTGGCTGAAGCTTCCCGGCAAGCTCTCACCGCAGAGACCATGCTGCAGTCCAGAGGTCCACACGAACCCTGATATTTCTGCCCCGCGCTGCCCATCCTCCAGACCTTACAGAGGTACAAAACACAGAACATGTTTCTTAAACAACTATCAATCACAATCATATCGGTATTCTAGCACCGGTCTGGGCCGTTTCCTTTAAAACTAAAACAATCTTGCAACATGCCTTGAAAAAAATGAGACAATTTGGAGGATGAAATCTTGGCTTTCTGCAACTGAGTGGTAAAACTTGCACTGTTTCACTGGAGGTTGGCCGTCACATCGGCTCTTCTGGTCCAGGGCAGAAAGGGAAATTATGTGCATGGTGCGGGGCCCCTCTTTTGGGAGGGAAGGTGTTGGTTTAAGGGTCTCAGCCCAGCTCAGCAGCAGTGGTGTATCTACAGGCAAGTTAAGACCTGATGTAGGTATCTCCAGTATGAGTTATGAGGTTGTTAATCCTCCACAGGTTTTAATAATCATTTAGTATGTAGTGAATATGCTATACTATAAATGTCTTATTAAACCTAAATTAAATGCAGATTTGGAACATAAATGTGCTATAGAAATTTATGAGGGATCTTAGCAGAGAATAATTTTTTTTAGACACTGCTGTGAAAGCTACAGAATACCAGTTTCCGAATGAGTATAAAATACTGTGTGTTAGTTGTCAGTTACTAGAGAATGTGTCTGTGGAGGTATGTCCTAAACCCCAAAACTTAATTCATCAGCAGGAATTTCCAGGTCTGTAAAGAGCAAAGGAACAATTTCCATGTCAATACAGTACTGTGCCACCTGGAATCGCTGGGCGTGGGTCCCGCCTTCTCCATGCTAACCAAGCTCAGGATGTGCAGAAAGGCTGTGCACGTCCCAAAGGCTGCAGACATTAGGGCTGATGATGCTTGTTCGGCCCATCAGTGTTCGTGTCCAACATTTAAGGATTTCCACTGTGCTGTATTGGTCGCAGTACCAGATTTGATACGGCGCTTCAAGAAGGGATGATTAACACTAAATTTGTGGTTCTTTTCTCTTAGCACTTGTTCGCTGAATTGTTTTAACCCTAAGACCTTTGACCAGAAAAAAACGCTCAGCAAGTGTTTCATTTTACACCCTGAATAGGTCCGCCAAAACCTGGCGGGATAGCTCACGCACCAGCTTACACACAAAAAACCTTTGCTGGCTGAGCGCACGAGTCAGTTTGTTCAGCCACAGCCTGAGCACTTCTGACAAAGCTCAAGACCATTTGAGACACAGCTTGAACCAGAAGCCACCTTCCCCTGAGTAGGTCAGTGATGAGCCGGGGTCCCTAAATCCATGCGTCCGCCCTGGCTCAGCACAGTCCTACCTGGCACAGCTCCCGGGCACCACAGGGCCAATCCCCCCCGGCAAACAACGGCTGGATGTGTCCACCCAAAAGGGAAAAGAGCTGAGAAACTCATGCCAAAATGAAAAGGAAGAACAGAGCAAAAGTACGGACACTCTCAGCATCGCTGCTGGCTCCAGCGGCTGCTGAGAAACGGCAGTTGGAGCATCTCAGGCTCCCTGTGAGAAGCTGAGAATCTGTCAGTAGCGTTGTCACAGCTGAGTCCTGCAGACGCAATGCTGCATTCATTCAGGCCTCGGTTTCCTCTTCTCCCCTGAGGATGATCATCGCAGCTCCTGCCCCCCTCACTGCGAAGCCTGGAGACGTGCTGTTGATAAATTCAGGGAAGCCCTTCCCAATAAATCTCAAGCATATCACACACCACGAGGTATCATTAGAGGACAATATTGCATATGTTGACATGCTCTTGGTAGAATTTACATCAACAATACTGTGCATTAATTTGAAATACTTCCTGTTGTTTTAAAAGAAGAAAAGCAAACTTACAACAATTTTAACCAGCTTACAAAGCTGTTAATGAATGCAAAAGCTGGCCCTCATTCACACTGCAGCCATTTTTTGGCTCAGATGGTCAGGCTCCGAGGTGTGCAAGGATCCCATTTTCTGCAGGAGAACAGGTCATCAGTCTTGCAAGGTTTAACACCCTTAGGCAGAGCAAAGCTGCTAGCTGAGAAATGAGCATCAGCACCATAGTCAAGAAACAGCATCTACCTAAAACTCCTCAGTGGCTGGGAGGTGAGAACAAATTTTAGGGAAGACAAAATAGTGGGGAAGAAGCTAATTGGCCCAATGATTGTGCTTTATTTTAGAGTCATATCAAATTTACTTCATGGTCTGCACCAAAAATTAACACATAGCTGTCATGTCCACATGTGCATTTCCTAAAGGACCATCTCTGTTTCTAGTAATTCGAGAAGCAAATGTAAACCTTACCTTAATCAGGCACTATGGAAATCTGCTCCCATTCAGAGAGGGAAAGAAGGGGAGAAAGGAAGTGGCAGGGCAAGGGCAAGCTCCTCCGAGCGCTGCCATGGGCACTCTAGGTAGTTTCTAGAGGAAAAAAAGACACTTACATTGACTGTGTGCTTTCTGTGGAGCAAATCAGTGTCGATGACTTCCTATCACTTACGAGCCTGATGCATCTACGATATCTGTTTCCGGCCCTGCACTTGATTAAAGGACGCTCCGCATCCAGAGCAATGTTGTTATACAGAATGCCTGTGTTATCAAATAATAAACTAACTGTCACAATATTGGCTCAAGGTTTAGGAATTTTCTAGCATAGGAAGATTAAGACGATTACTGTTCAAATAAGGACCATTTTTGACTAATTGTTTGCAGATATGGCATAGAAGCAATATAGCTTGCTTTGGGAAACTAGTATGATTTTATTATACAAATTTCTAGCTGAAACATAGCTAAAGAATAAATGTTCAGAGCCCAAACTTGCTTAAATCTGTACATTTTCATTCACGTGAAGGGAAGTTGCACTTACAGAGCTGAAGAGCTGTCCCAGCATACTGGTCTCCCCTATACAACTGAAATAAAAAAGCAGTTACTGTATTTGATTCAATCACCTGGACTTAGGTTTTCTTACAACCACTCTTCAGATCTAGTCTAGACTGTCTGTTGAACAAGTCTTCCCTCTTCCTGCACCAAACCCATAAAGATACACACACAGAAAATCACTCTACAAAACCCTTAGAAGCTCCCAATGCTTTTTCCATCCATTAATACATGGCCTTTTCTGTATAGGAAGGTCACAAAGATCACCGTGTCTCCACCACTCACTTCATATGCTCCTGTACTGTCTGTCCACCAGGAGCCACCAGAACCTTTGCACTTCTCATAATACAAAGGGAAATGAATGCCATGCCTACGTCCCACCTAAGACTGGCTAGGATCTGGGTTACAAACAGAAAATCTATGAACAGAGAAGGTATTGCTGTTTTCCACCCCAAAAGACACCTGGGGTTGGAGCGCTGTTCTCTGATTAGGCCTCGCTGTTACTGGTGACCTGCTACCAGCACGAACTGTCCTGCTGATCTCCACGGGGTGACCTGCACAAGCACCCTCTCCTCTACGGGCACTCGAGCTGCTCTGCAGCACGTCAAGCAAAAGGCATGCAGTCAGAAAGATCTTGGTTCTCCATCCCAGCTGAGTCAGAGGCTCAATATGTGACCTTCTGTCACTTGGTCTTCTTATGTCAAAACCGTAACTGAGTTTAAAACTAGGAACACACTGAAAACCAGATGCTCCATCTGAGCCAAACCTTTCTGGGTAAATATATTGCAAAGAGCACAAATCATAGAATTTCAAACTTTGGAAATCTGTATATATTTAAATGTATACAAAATTCTGCTGTTTCTCGACAATAGGTTCATACTGTAGAAGAACAGAAATCCAGCAGACTGAAATTAATAATGCATTAGAACAAACACCAGTGCATTGTTTCCCATTTAAGGAACTGCCTGGATATAAATAACCCCTTACTCATATTCTGTGATTTAAATAACAGAATCATTCTTACCCAGAGTAACAATTGCACCTTTTCAGATAAATAAGAGATAAAAATTATTTTCAAGAAGAAATCTGAGGAATCAGTCTTGAACTCTGATGCACCAGTGCTTTTGCTGTCAGCGTACTGAAACCACATAACTGGAACGTGACTGTGCAAAACTCTTCCTCTGAATGTCCCCAGCATTTTAGGAGAAGGCTGAATTGGATGAGTGAAACGCAAGCTAAGGTCATTTCTACTTTTGATGCTCTACCTAAAGGTCCTGTTTCCTCAAAGTGGCCAGATCATGTATTGCCTAAATTTGCACTAGCATTGCCTCTCACTAAGACCAGGTTTTCCTCTTGCAGCATGCCAGAAGCGTGCAGTGCATGAAAGGATGGATACACGTGTTTGCCCAAAACAACAAATTAGGTAAAAAGCAAAAAAGATGAAGAAGGATCAGAGATCATGGGCCAACCCTGAAATAACTTTCTTACAGAACCTGTCTACTGGCAATGGGGCACAGTATTACGGCAGTAGTGAGAACGTGTGTTGCTTTGCCTCCTGGGTTATAGCCTGTAATGAGAGTGGCTCATGACGATTCAAGTTCACTGGACAACAGGCAGCTGAATTATTGCACATTTACACATCTCCGACAATACCTCCAAATAACACCAGAAAGAACCCAGGCAAATGTTTTAAAAATGTCATTTTAAAAATCTGAAAGACAAAGACAGAGTTCAATTTGATAACCAGTTGTACAGTTAAAAAAAAAATGGACGGTGCTTTACATTCAAATCCAGTAACAAGATCCTTTTCCCTATAATTTCACAGTGAAGAAAGTTGGTTGCGAGGTAGATTACTAGCCACTTTATTTTTATTTGATTTATGAAATGTATAAGCCCAGAGTATTTTACTGTAAAATTCACTGCAGCATACGCAGCATTTGGAGTGAACAAGAAAAAAACCAGATCATAAAGTATTTTCCTTTGCTTATCAGTTTGTGAAAACAACCGTCTCATGAAGAAACCATTTTAAACAAACAGAATTTTATTAGTGTGCAGTACAGCAAATTATGGTTATTTCTCACATAACTTTGTTACATGTCAAGCACTGATTTCCTTTTTATGTAAATGAAAGCCTATAAACCGATGCAATTACCCTCCACACATACATTAGTTTAAATGCTGGGGCGCTACAAGTCATTTATCTTTCATCCTTCTGTTAGGCTGCAAGTCAGCTCTGAGGTTTAAATTTTGTTTAAAAGTTCTTGGCTAATTGATCACTTTAGAGATGCTTTAAACACAGGTAAAACACCGACAAAGACTTTTAAAGTAAGCTTTCTTAATGGATGAATTGCAACTATCCATCATTCTGCTTGCTACTTCCCTACCACCGTCCCATTAAACCTAATAAGTTCTATTAAAGCTGTTAACATGTGGCATCTGTTAATGGAAAGTGTATAATGCACAAGGCATGAGGGGGACCTGAGGGCCCATAGAAGTAAAGTTTGGAACAGAAAGACAAATTCTGACCGTTCGCGAAGTTAATGTAATGGCGGGTCAGTGCTTCAGGCCTTTCTGGAGATGATTCCCATGTAAGCCTCGCCTGCGCAAAGGCAGCAGGGTTAGGTTCACTGGCACTGCCGTTCGGAGCTCATGTTATATTTCAAATGCTTCAGCAGATGAAACGTAGAAGTTGAAGGAAAAAAAAAATATTTATTTTTGGCTTGAGAAAACAGTGTGACACATGACAAGCCTGGATCTCTTTTGGAGAGGCTGTGCTCTATATTACTGAGATTAAGTTTGATCATTCCTGAAGGAACACAGAAATCCCCAAACCTGGATGGCGAGGGCTGTAATAGTTGCTCTGAATGTCTGCTGTTAGCTGATTGCTGACATCTTGAAAGCATTGCTCAAGCAGGCCTTCTCGCAAGCTTCTGTCATGCGGATGCTCTCGCAGATGGAGAGCATGCATCTTAAAGAGTGGGTGACTGGGAGCTTCAAGGACCAGCGTGTAATCAAAAGCTTTGAACTGTTCCTAGCTTGTGAGACCGCTTTACTTGTTACTAGGGGGACTATCAGAACATATTATAATGACCAAAGCCAGCCCATGTAGTAACAGCTGTGAGTGTAATCCAAAAATTAGCTCATTAATTCACAGGAAAGTATTTTCTACTCGTCTTTCATTACAAAAAAATGTGTCTGCTTGTTAGCGAAATCTAGAGCTTTAACTGGGACCTTTAAAACGTTAGCAATGCACATGTGCTTTTCTATGCCTTAGTGGGAGATTTATTAAGTTTATTCTCTAATCTCTGTTTACAAGCAGAAATATGACGAACATAAATCATTTGAAATAAGATTTCAAGCTACAAATCCAGTTTGCTATTTTCCGACGTCATTATGTTATTTCAAACCTGCAATTAATTCTTTTCCTTGTTGGCCTGTTTGTTTTTAAAAACAATTTCATTCCACTTGACCTTTGTGTTTCTTGGAAAAATGTTCAAAGTTGGAAATAACTTGAGATGTTATCTGTTAGTGTTTATTTACCATACGCAGCGTACTAAACTTGAGCTGAAGCTTAGGAGCCCCAGAGAGATACAAGAAGTGAGGGGCAAAGCTGCAAGCTACCAGTAGGAAATAGTGTCACAGTGACGCTGTGATCATTCTTAAGGATAGTCAGGCTACTCTTCGACTAGTCGCTCTTATGACATCCTCAAATATTAAAGAAAGAAAAGGAAAAAAATAATGATACATGGCCAGCTCTTGCAGAAAACTTACTCTATTGTTGCTAAAACGTAATGTTTCCCATCACAGGACCAAACAGTGCAAGCGAGCAATGATGCTGCAAATGAAATGCTCATACAGTAGATGCAAAAGCTCCAATCCAATGCATAGCAATTATCTTGCGAAACATTAAGGTATCTAGTTTATGCACTATACAATGAATACCTTTTCATAACATGCTAAGTTTATTTTCTTCTTTATAATGAGGAAAATCACAAACAGAAAAAGTTCCAGATCTAAACCATAAAGTGGTTTTGCACTTCGAACAGGAACACGACAGTCCTGCCCGCCTTGTCTGGCATTGTTCGCAACGTAAGGAATTATCACAGAAGCGTGAAAAATCACCTTGGCATATCCCTTGTTTTATGGTCCCTTTCTCTTAGGTTTCCTCATCGCCATTTTGCACAGTGCAGGAGCCGTAATCACATATATTTAAGAATTGTATAAAGTTTGTTCTTTATTGCCAATTTGCTGCAAAGCTTAAACTACAGCAAGCAACATTTGAACCATCCACTGCTGTTCAACCTTGGATTATGACCCATGGCATATCCAATTTGGTCTCAAAGGCCAGCCTGCGAGCACAGCCCCTCCTGCCAGCCGAGACACGGGTGATGGGGCCGTCCTCAAGTGCTGGGACGGGTCCCTGTGCTGCGCACGCACCGGGACTGCAGCTCCACTTCTTAGTCGTGGGAGGAGAACCCATACTGCCGTTCGCGCCTGGCACCAACCAGCACCCACGTTAATAGGCAGAAAATACATTTAAGCCAGTGCACATGCAGCTGGGAGATACGGCTGCTGCTACGCCCACAAATAACCTGGCTGTAGCTATTCTCCCCCATGCTCAGGCAATTACTCTGAAGTTCGGATTCCCAGCTGAAGTCGGTGGGAAATGTGCTGTTTTGGCAATACTTGACCAGCCCCCTCCTCGCAGCCAGCTCCAAGTAGCTCGTTTTGGTCTGCAGCTCTAAAATGTCAGCCGTTAAACCAGCCTCAGCTATCTTTCAGAATGAAAAACCTTTGATTGTATAATTAGCTTTTAATTGATCAATAAACTTGGACGTGCCAGGCCGCTAGCACAGCTTGCTCAGGACCACACACACGTCAGACGGGAGAAACTTTTAATTAATGCAGTAGCCCAATGAAAACCCAGATGCCCATGCCCACAGGGCAAAGAGGCTGCACGCTGTAACCCACCTGGGTTACAGAAGGGGAGGCAGGTTCTGTTACAGCTTCAGGGTCCAAAAAAACCCAGCAAACCCCAAACAACCATAAACTTAGCTAGGCAATTTAAAACAATATGTCCTTCTGATCCTATAAGCACAGTATCAGACTGGAAAACAGGACATGAATCCTTTTCCAGGGTGCGTGCGTTTCTTCAGCATTTCTTCAGCTCCATATATTCAACCTCCTGGGTCCACGATGACACCTCGACATACTGCACATCTGTAGTGCAGCACCCAGACCGGAGGCCAAAGATATTTTATTTAGTTTACATTTTCTTGAGGAGCAGCTGATTGTCTGCCCTGAAGTGGGAAGAGAAAAGCTGGCCCAAAGCACACAGCCCAGCAGCAGCAGAATCACAGACCCCAGAGCAGGGGCTGCATGTTCCACGGGAAGGATGGGCGCAGCTGAGAGAAAACTGGAGTGCACAAAACCCAACGACACGAACAAATTGCAAAAGAGAAGAAGAGATTGATCCAAGAAAGGCCAAGAGAGAAAAGAATTGCAATGAGGAGATCCCATTTTCTCCACCAGCCCAAGATGTTCCAGCTGTTAAACAGAACTGAGGAAAAAACCAGCTGCCAGGGCATTTCAGTGAGATTTTAGTTCTCATTTATAACAGTGAGAGGTATTGTAAGCAGATGAACAACGAGTTCCCATGATGGGATGACTGTGGCAACTCTCTCACCCCTCCTTTTCTTTATGTATGCCAAGAAAAGCGCAGGAGAGGCGCGGAAGTCACCAGCCTGACGGGGTTTGGTGCTGCAGTGGGATGTCGGCACGCTGCACAGCGCTGCCCCTTCCAGCCTTTAGCATTACACGCAGGACCGATGGTTATTTTTTACAGTGGCCTGCAGAAAAGCAACTATTGCAAAGTGCTGAAGCCTAATGGGATTCCGCTCCCATGATGGACCCGTGTGAGGGAAAGTGTGCACAGCAGTTTGGAAGGGCTTAAAAACATTTCACTCTTTTTGGCTGTTTTTGACCCACCCGTCCACCCTCCTTCTCCCTCCCCACAAAAGAAGCACTGTTCAAAGCAGTGCCTTTTGACTTCATTTATACAAAACTATCACCTAAAGGATTCTACTGCAACTTGGTGATGAGCAGGGCAGTAGCAGAAGCTCGGCGTGGTTACGTTGGTGGGGCTGCAGTAGTGCTGTGCTGAACAACAAGATTATTAAAAAGACTTAGGTTTTGAAATTAAAATGCTTAGGGGGAGAGTAAGCACTATAACATCTCTTTAGAGCTCAGTCCTTCAAGGTGCTGGGCACATTGGCCGTGGCAAGCACTTCAACGCATGCCTACCTAGAGAGTAACCCTATGCCTTCAAGCCTTCAGGCCCACCAACACTTACTGCTGGAGTAAGCGCTACTTGGGCACAGGTAAAGAATTGGGCCCAAGGCCCTGAAACAGAAACTATTGTCATTACTGTTAACAAATTACAATTATCGTCATTACATTATTGTTGTTGAACATGGAAAAAATGTGCTGGTCACTAACTGCATTACAGCAACTCGATCCCTGGCTCAGGAAGAACGCTACTCTACAAAGCTGGTCATCGTGATATTAGAGCAATTTTAGTACATTCTGCAAGATTCAGTTTTATCTTTTTAGGAAGTTTTGTCTGTTTTCAGTGGGAAATATATGTCTTAAAAATGGCTGCGCTGGTTTTGAGACCTCTGCTGTCAGCTAAGGATCTGCTGAAACTTGTGCTTTCAGAAGTACTGACCATCTACCTTGGGTCAGGAACAGGGCAACAGCAGTTCTTCAGAAGCATTAGCTAAACTGTTATACCTCCATCCTATATAGTCCAGATACACAATCGCTGCTTTTCTGTGCTAGAGGGAGGAAAAAAGTTCAACTCCGTACCAAAAAAATAATTCAAAGAAAAAATGAAAGCCGAACACAGAAAGCCGACAATATTTACATTTGACAGACTGTAGCATTTTGGTTTTCAAAAGACCGAGTCCAAGGTAATTAAAACTTTGGTGGCCTTTCAGTTTTTAAATTGCAAATAAAGGATAACAAAACCTCGAGAGTGAGGTCTTTCTCCAGCACATGTGGCATGAGAAGCCCGTGCCGTCAGCGTTTGACAGGCGTGTGCCTGTGCGCTGCTCGGACCGCTGGTGCGCTGAGGTACTCGTGAAACCTGAGAGTGTTTGTAAACAGTCTGTACTTTCTCAAAAGTGCCCTAGAGATTTGTTACAGGAAGTCAAATTGCTCAAATCTACCTAATTTGGCACGATACGTTGAAAGTATGCTTGAGTGATCATAATTGCACTGGGACTGACTTCATTTAGCAATCTCTAGGCATACCTTTCCAATAACAACTGCAGGCGATATAAATTCAATCTCTTGTTTGTTTCTGAAAGTGATTAGCCTAAAAAATTTGGAATTTAAACACTCATAATTGCAAAGTGTTATTTATATTCAATTTTGATTTATTAAATAAAAAAGTCCCCTTTTCCCCAGGAATGATTTGAGTTGCTTTGGAAAGTGAAAGGGACGGCAAATAGAAATGAAAGGAAAAAGATAATTCTCATCGGTGGTGTGCGCTGGTCTTACACGGGCATTTTTTCCCTGTACAACACATAATATTGCAACAAGAGCATAAAAGATTCTGATGTTTATTTCAAGCATGGACTTTTTATTAGGAAATACCTATGGTTCACTAGGATTACTAGAACTTTTCTTCACATCTACACAGAAATATGTGCAAAGGTAAGCCAAATCAACTGGGGTGTACAACTAAAAGGACAGAAAGGAGAGCTGAAGGAGTCTCATTTTCATTCTGAGTATGATAATCATATTCAGTATGATGAACAAGGCTGAAAGGAAGATATTTATTTGATGCACGCATTCAATTTTTTTAAACCAATTTATCTAACATATATTTGCATTGGTTTTGTATTGGCATTCTCCAGAAACTGTTGGGGTAAACCCCGTGATGGGCAAGAATTGTCCTGAACGTGAATTCTGGGAAAATATTTGCAGAAAGAAAATACCAAATTCATAAGTATAGGAAAATACTCACAAAGTTTTTCAGCAGGATGCTAACTCAAACAAGGAAAAAAAAAAGC
Source organism: Mycteria americana (assembly GCF_035582795.1). Classification (NCBI taxonomy): domain Eukaryota; kingdom Metazoa; phylum Chordata; class Aves; order Ciconiiformes; family Ciconiidae; genus Mycteria; species Mycteria americana. The sequence continues at coordinate 1,969,935 of NC_134375.1, forward strand.
CATAACTTGTGTCTAAACCCCAAATGTCTGATTTCCACTTAAAGAAAAATCCTGTGAACTCTTTATAAAGTGTGCTTGCAAATTAAGAGCTGAAAGAAATTAAATTTCCAACAATTATGTTGGAAAGAGCAATTTCAAAAATTCAGAGAAAACCACAAAATTCGTTAGAAAAAACTGTTTGCTGAGAAGGTCTTGCTTAACCCTAATCATGAACAGATCCATGTGTAGCTTTCTTGCTCTAATTAAAAAGAAGAAATGAGAGATGAAGCAAAGCAGTACAAATCTCCATAAGGGTTAACCCTGTGGCCCCAGCCTTACAGCGTCAGGAAGGACTGGGTTCTCCTCGCAAAAAACAGAAGCTGAACAAGTCTCTTTTCCACACCGACTTCTTCGTATCTTCTTTACAAGCATCCTCCTCCTCCTCTGTTCCTAACCTGAACTGTCACTGAACTTAGCAAAATCTGTGCCCGCAGCCGGGCAAAACATCGTGCTCAGCATCAGAAATGTTCCGTCTTGACCAACAGCCCTGACGCACACCTGAACGCACATCCAGCACTCAGATAAGCCAGAAACAGCAGCACTCCAGCAGCGACAGCACGGCAGCAACGCTGTTGTGTTTCATCGCACGGTGCCCACGTCCGTGCGTCCGTCTCACCTGGCAGCCGCTGACCTGCCCGGGTGCTGCCGTCACGGGATGCCCGCAGCGCACACTTTAAACTTTGCTAGGAAAAGCAGTAGCACTGAGGACACGGGGGGAAAGGCATACTAAAACTGAGGTTAAGTCTTCCAGACATTTCTGAATCCCTACAGGGCCCTGCGGTGAGTCGTGGGATCCCGTGCAACGACGAGGAGCCTGTGCAGGCAACGCACAGGGAGTGCCTGCTGCCTGCTGCCAGCAGGTGTATCCAGCGGGGAAGGGGTCACTTAAGTGGTGCTGGAAGAGAGAAGGAATTTCTCAGACCCATCAAGCTTTACCTAAAGTTTACTTTGTTTTTAAAGTAACAAATTAACCAAATTGTCCCTAAAAAGCCAAACCTCAGGGTGAGTCTGATTGATAAAGGGTCTGTGCACAGTCTGTTTCAAACTAGGTGGGACCTTCACCTACCTAAGCAAATAATTTAGTGCTATAATTTAGCCCATTTCCCCTTCAGCAATACTACTGCTTACCCAAAACATCTCAATTTATTTTTAAACCAAACATATTATTTATTTGATGGGAGGGAAGAGAACAGAAAGAGCGGCACAACCTGAACATTCATCATTGTTGTTTGTGCTCCTTGAAGGACATTGTTGAATTATTGCTATAAACATTCCACATTTGGCTAAATGTTGTTGATATAAACAAGGATTTTTCCTCATTAAGGTAATTTGGTGCAGTCTGAGAAACTGATTTATCAAGAGAATTAATTAAAGGCAGATATGATTTGTGGCTCTTTGTACTTGTAGATGTTTCAGCATAAACATCCCCATTAAAATTAAATTACTGCTAATCTGATCCTACTAACAATAGTTTTTAAATACACTTCACATATGCAGACACGATGCCCTTATTAAAATTTGGAGCTGTGCAGCACAGAGTCCGAAGCTCACAGTCGTCACGGTGCATAGGTCGAAGAAGAGTTTTGCAGATGTGTTGTGTGGCGTACGGTACCTTCATACTGAAGGCTTGCTGGTTTGGGGGGACAGCAGGTGAAAATTCTGTTTTCTCCTCCAGTTTTCCCATGAGGTACACATCTAAGGGGACTTTCTTGGGCTGGGGGGAGGATGCAACTAGGCAATTAAAATCAGAAGTCTCTCCCTCCTTCTCTTTGATCTGGACTTTATGAAGTCCACAGAGGCAGGACACAGATCAGGTATCAGTCAAACCAGTATCCCCTGAATCAAGCAAGATTTGTCTGTAGCACCTTGGTTCAAGAGCCAGTCCTTTTATGTAACATTTCCTAGTATTTTTCTTTTCAAAAGGCTACAGAAACAGAGGGAAAAAAGGCACGGTGGCGGATGTTGTCCTGCGCATTGGACTGGGGTGTTTTGCAGGTGGTGAAGTTCCTTCAGGACACACATCGGTCACCCACGGGTGCAGCGCTTCATTTCCTCTAACCCAGAGGCACCCTGGTACAGCTACAGAGCTGCCACAGGGAGACACAGACCAGGAGCCCTGGGCCCTTCTGGGGCAGCATCTGGAGACCCGACAAGAATGGCACTAGAAACTTATGCTTATGCACCCGCAGTTACCCTTTAACAGGTTCCTCGGTCTTTCTTTCACATAAACCCGCTGGGGAAGGGTTCACAAGCACTAACCAAAGCTACTGAAGTGTCGCTCCTCATCCCTTACAACTTGCCCTCAGAGCAAAACCACATCCACAAAGCAAAACCGAAGCACAAATCTGAGCCAGGTTTCCCAGGCTACCTTCCCGTGAGCTGCTTTGGATGGCGCACGAAATGGGCAGCAGCAGCAGTTGTGCCACTCTGCCTGAACACCAGGTCTGTGCTCAGGGAGGTGCTGATTAAGACCCTGTTGCCATTTATTTTGTTTCCCATGCTTGCTCATGAAAACTAGCAAATAAATGTGGCGTCCACCCCTGCTCCAAATGTACCAGTGTTTGCTCACCAGTTCTTGAAAGTCAAGGGGGCACAGACCTCGCTTGGATTTAGGACGCACTGGTTCCCACGCTCTCACATGTTGGTTCAAATTCCAGGGTAATCAAAAGTGATCACATCATACTGATTTTCTGACCTGCCAGCAATACAGAATGTCATTTGATAAAGAAAGCAAAGACTTTCTTGACACACAAAGAAATCAGTCATGCAAAGGAATAGGGAAGAAGAGCAATCTAGCTTGGGTCGTGGAAGTCTGACTCGTGTCATAGCTAACAGCCTCTCAAAGACTGAAGTACTTGCTGTTCAAAACACAGATGAAAATGCCTGAATTTATCTACAGTTAAAGGAAACAGGCATTTTGTGATTTAGGAGAAGCCACCTTTCTGTTCCCAGTCTTAGTGATCAGTCCTGTAAAGATGCTGAACATCTTCAAGCCACTGTTAATTGATCCTGCTAATTATGGTGTTCAGCAGCTCACAACCCATGAACATCACAGAGCCAGATAGAGTACATATTTACAAAGAGGGCCTTTGGGAAGTCTAGATTAGTCTCAGGACAACTTGAAAGGAAAGATAAGGAAGCTTAAGGGGACTCTTCCTCTCCTGCAGCAGACGAATGAATTAGCAGTGAAGGCTCCAGCTCTGGTCAAAGGGAAGGGATAATGTGGTGATGAAGCAGGTCTTAAATCATTTTGATGTATTTAAGTGTCACTCTAAAGAAGATCTAGAGATGTAGAGAGAAAACAAAGTATCAGTCAAAATTATCAGGCAAATTTGAAGATGCAACTGGTTGGTTGGGTACGTAGTTTTTTCAGTACAAAATTTTCATCACTTTTAAAGGGTCTGTTTTATATTGTTCTTTTAAGTGACAGAGCTTTTGTTTAATCAAGTTATTTATCCAATTTTGTTATTTCATTTGTCTCACAGGGGAGTCTCATAAAAAGCATTTTATTTTCCACAGGCAGAACAGTGTCATGGGGGCAGGGAGAGTTGTATACTGCTTAACCGGGAAACTACAAACAGTTGTGGGGACTCTGGTGCCTCCCCTGCCAAGGGAAGCAACGTCCTTCCCTGGTCTCTGTCACAGGACAGAGCTGGACGTGTGGACTCCAGCACCAGAATATGATCCAGTTTCAACAGTAACACTGCAGTCGGCATTATGGTGGCACCCAAAGTCCCCAGCTGAGGTATGGTGGGCATTAAACACACTGATATGCTGTGTAAGTGGCGTGTGGGGTGTGTCTGAGGCGCTTACAGGAGTGCCAGGCAGAGGGCTGAATTTCTGAGGGGCAGGAGGAGAGCAGAGATGCTCCTTCACAGTCACCACAGTGCAACGCAGGAACAAGAGGATCATCTGGGATGCTGCAGGGGAGCAACACAGTCCTGTGCCAGAGCTGAATCCAGTCTCCAGAGTCCCTTTTTGGGCCAGTCTCCATCTCTAATCATTGAAATAAAGGCAACGAAGAGAATACATCGTGCTCTTCTGTTTGAGGTTTGAATTTCAGATCTTTGACATAAATCACAGAGATACAAGACTCAGGGGAACACAGAGGAAGAAAAACTCCCTTTTGCATGTCCTTTTTCAGAAGTGAGTACTCCTCAGGATACAGGCACGTAGTTGAGGTACTCCTGTATAGAAAAAACCCATAACATTTCACTTGAAACTCATTAACTAGGAATTCATTAACGTCTTTTGCTTTCATGCAAATATTTATTTCAGGGAAGGATATCTGCGTATACATCGTCTGGGAGGGGAGAGGGAGAATGAAGGATTTCTCTCATAGAACTTGAGAAGATACAGAAGTCTGTTGTTCCTACACTTCTCATAATGGCTGGCTGTCAACAGCTGCATCAAGTGGGCTGCACCCATTACGGGGATGGAAGCTGTCATCAAAATGAATTAGAGGCTTATTTGGCCATAGTTGCATTTTATATTCTGCTGGCAATTCACTGTCTGTCTGGCACGCTAATGAAAAGTGGTCTGGGAAAAGAGGGCACTAGTGCATAAGAACACAAAGTATGTAGATTATTTTTCCTTTTCATAATGGAGTACTGTGGGTTTTTACAGTCGTTTAAAGAGACTTTTTTCTTTTTTTATATATATTCCACTACTAAAGAGCAGTTGTCTTCCTAAATCTTAACTAAAGATTATTTGGAAAGCACAATTAATGGCTATGAGATAACGCCACATCCGCAAAGTTAGATAATTAATGAGCAATAACTGATGTACTTGTGACTGCAAACAAATGTGTCTGCACTTTAAACCTGACTTAAAAACAGTCACAAATCCTAATTCACCTAGAACACCAATACGTGGCCATAACAAAGTACCGGTATGAACTGACCTGATCCCTCTCACACCAGTTCTGGAGGAAGAAAAAAAGACAAATAAATCAGGTGTCAGTCTACCCCCCACCTCTCCAATACCTCCGCTGTCTTTGCTGTGAGCGGTCTTACAGTACAACCTGGAGAAATAGCCGTATCCCGGGTCCATTGGTGAAAGACTGTCCAGGGACCTTCGATAGCACCCACAAGCACAAGAAAACCTTGCTGCCCTTCCCAAGGCCCCCAGCAAGGGAGGTGTGCAACAGTGACTGCAGGTGTTGCTCACACCGGGACCAGCAAGGAAGGGGATGGGCTGCTGGGGTCCAGGTGTCCTTCCCCCCCCGCTGTTCTGCCTTATAGTGCTGTCTGCTACCTGCCTCCTATGAGGGACTGAAACCAAGGAAACTGTCCAAAAAATTTCCTTGTTTACCAGGAAATTCTCTGCTGCCCTGTGCTGGCTTGAATCTGGCCTCTAGATGCCCAAGTACACAGAAAGATCACACGAAAGGTGCCTACTTAGAAGAAATAAATGCATGCTTTAAACTTATTTTGAAAGCTTGAATAATGAGTATTTTGGAATGTAGCAGAGAAAAAAGTGGTTTATGTATAAGGGCATTTATTTTATGCAGTTTTCCAGTTCTCTGGGGTCAAGAAACAGTAGTGCATGTATATTTTACCAGCAAGAAAGAGGGGCGGGGGGTAAGGGGGGAAGTGCCTATTAGGTGAGTATGTATCTTTGTTCATTTTGGTCCCAAAATGCTGAGCCTCCCCCATTATATCAGTGTAAAACATCGCAGCACCCAGAACTGGCAAAGAGCAGCCTGCGTGCTGTCTGCGGGCTTGGGGGACAAGTATTCACCTTCACAGCTCATCGGCAAATTGCTGCAGGACTGTGATCCCACAAAGGCAATATATTTCCTTCCTGTGAAGGTGCAAAGCCGTTCATCATTTTCATGAGAGTACAAAACACCCACATACTTTTCTTAATACAACAAGCTGTGTGTTGAAAATGCGAATTCCCTGTATAGGAAGTGGGGCAGTTCAGCTCAACCATTCTGACCTCCTCTTCAGAGATCTGAAGACAAAGCTATAACAAGGCTTGAGTGGAAGTGTCTCATATGCTATCACAAAACCAAGCCAACACTGCCCTCCTAATTTTTCTTACTAAGTTGGTCCATCTCTTAGCACAGTTTAGTTGCTTGTTCAGTAACTTGTGGCTGAGCTCACCAACACCACCATATGAGAGCAATACCCAAGAGGACAGGATTTTTCTCTATCAGTCATAGTCCTACAGCCCTTGCCCATCTATTACCCCTAAGTTTGTGTGCACAATGTGGTGACAAGAGCTCCGTGCTCTGCCAGTGCCACCTCATCTTTCACAGAGCTCAGGACAGTTCAACAGTACAGTCTGGACGCTGTGGAGTGTTGCAGAAAAATGTTGAAGCATTGCATTTTGCAGTGTTTTGCAGCCTTCAGACTTGTCTGCGGTTCCTGAATGTGGCTGCATTTATGAAATTAATTTTGTGCTTTTGGTTGCAAAGTAAATGCAACCTACTAGGCCTAACAAACTACCCTAATCTAGAAAAAAAATAACATGACATGAAAAACAAGAATTCAACAGCAGGCTAAGGAAATTGATAAATGTAATGATTATCTTTTTATCAGCCCAGCACACAATCAATAATAGGCTATATACACAAAGCTGGAAAAAATCAGCACCTCTGGGCTCCTTCCATGCAATTCACCCATCCTTCAGAAGCAATAACTCTAATAAAGAGATGAGGTGGATAATTCCAAGCGATTCAGTAAATCACAAAATCATCCTAAATTTGTCTGTCTGCATTTGTGAATCAACACCCCTGACTCCCCTTCCTTCTGAATTAGCCCCATCCATCCTATGTGAAACAAGTCATTTTGCCTTTGAGTCTCTTGATCCAGAAGTAAGATCCTTTTTGATCCAGTCATTTGTATTTGGTCTCAACCAGTCCAACTGCAAATTTGAGCAGAAGCTACACTATTTGGACGTGGAGCCATTTTTCCCAAATCCAAGAGTCAGCAGAGAGAAAAGGGAGGCGTTGGATTTGCAGGTCACCTCTCAATGCAGATGAGTTTATTGAAATCCCTGTGAAAAGCTACTGTTGTGCAGTAGGCGATTTTCAAGTGTTAATAAAGCAGCCAGTTTTGCCAAGCAACACCCCAGCTCCCAAGATTGTAATAAATACTTGAGCATCCTGCCAAATTTCACTGTAAACAATAAAGCGTTTTCTATTATCAGAGCATGAAAAGCACTCTTGACTAGTGTAACTTGCCCCTTAACTTTAATTCAAGGCACCCCCCAAAATCATTATCCCCTGGAAGGCAGGGCTCATTTAAGCAGGCAGCAGCCAAGCCTGGCCGGGCGAGCTGGAGACCTGACATTAATAAGGTGCTCTATGCCTGAAAGACCGTAAAGGGAAAACCTTAACTAGGTGTTATAACAAGGGGATATGAAGTGGCACAAAGTGTGTAAATGTCACGAGCACTCTACGAGGCCTCTATGTTAAAAGTCTTCCCCATCTTAGCTCCTCTGGGTAAAATATTTTCCTTCTGCTGCTGCTCCTTTTAAAATATTTTGATAATGAGAGCAAAAATGATAATTTCAGCGGCTTGTATGCTGGCAGGTTTGTGGGGATGGCAGCACAGATCACAGCACTGAGGAGAAACAGGGAGTATATAGCCTGATAACAAAAAGCAAACATGTATTACTATTAAAAGCTGTTTACAGAGTGCCACAAGTGTTTCAGATACAACATAAACCCTGCTTCCTACCACCAGCATTTACAGCCTCATGTTTAGGCATGTTCTTAACTTTATGCACTCGGTAAATCTGTGCGACTGTTCCCATGGACTAATGGCTGTAGGCCTGGGGGGCTGTGAGCCCAAGCCAGCAAATCTTGAACCCATCACCCAAATGGAGCTCGTCCCTGTACTTAACACTTGGATAAGCAGATATCAATGGAGAGCGCCCTGCAACGGAGCCCTCGGAGATTGTATGAGATCACAGGAGAAACACTTCTGGAAAGAAGAGGGCAGTCTTTTTTTTTCTTTTTTTTTTTGAGATAATGCCTCGGAGAGATAATTTTCATGGAGAGATAATGTGTTAAAGATGATGTGATAAGGTTGTAGGCACGTAGAAGTTGGCCCTACCACGCATGGGCAAAGAATAAAAAAACTAACCGTTCCTCTCCTAGGGCCAAATATTTTACAGCCATTCTTACGGACTGCTTTAGTTCCTAATTCCTGGTACAACCAGAAAATTACTAGGAGACCTCCCAGCCTGTCGCTCCTCATTCCGCACTCCTGCAAGGGCAGGTCCCGCCGGGCAGAGGCCACTGCCCGGGTGGCAGCGCTGGTCCCATCAGCGGCAGCCATCTCCCGCACGCTTCGGTCCTGCACGAGCTGCCTTGAAATAGTCCTGCATTTTACACCCAGCCTTATCTCCGCTGCGGACAGCAGTATGAATTGCTTCACGTCATGGTTTTTTGTTAATGAGAAGAGTGCTGAAGTGCTGTGTGGAGCACCTTCCCCCAGCCCTGACACTGTCATTGCTGCCTGTGATGAATTAGGGCTGTGCTTGAACCTAAAGACCAGCAAATTAACAGTTAATTAGGAGTTGATAAATAGCAGAGTCACACAGACCCTCTGATTTAGCTTGTTTTCAGCTGCTGCCCTTCTCCCATATCTTGAAACAGCAAGTGTTTATGTGCTTGTAACAAGTGCTTGAGTGGGCCGCCATGTCTGGGGTTTGTCAGGGGCCTGGAGGGCTCTCCCGCGGCCCCCTCCCGCTCCCGCTCCCTTACACAGCTCTACTTGACACAGCAACTTTATCAGTATTTATCCCTGAGATAAAGAGATGTGACAGTGCTTTCAGGGGGAAATCAGACCGTGTGGCGGGAGGGAGGGAGGGGAGCATTTCCTAGCCCGTCCTTCGGTGAAGCTCGGTGCGCTCCCATGGAGGCACTCCTGGGCCTGGAGTTTCCTCTCACAGGGACTGATATCTCATCTGACCACGTCAGACAAGCTCTTGGCTCTGAAGAGGGGTATTTTACGAAGCTGAGAGGACTGCAGTTCATCTCCCCTCTATACAAGGTCAGTTTTCCCAATTCCTGCAGAATTCACTGGAAGAAATTCTCCCTTTTGGTGGGAGCAGCTTCACTCCATCCACCTCAGGTGGAGCACAAGCACTTTAGTGAGGTCCCTGTATGCTTCCCTTGGAGCCCCATAGCCTCTTTTACGTCTTGACACTGCTGATGGATGCAGGGAACCAGGGAAGGTTACCAGTAAAATCAAATTAAAGGATAAAATAACTAAATTTGGTTAAACCTGGAGATGCTAGACGTTTGCAGGACCACCTCAGGCCCATGACGTCCATTAATAACGCCTGTGTGCGTGGCGTAGGTGTTTGTGTTGGTGTGTATATGCACACTCATTCAGTTATCTTTCCTCTGCTTCAGAACAAGTTTAAGCTCTAAGGTTGGAATAAATTTTTGAACTACCTTGAAATGTATCTGCTTTGGACAGCCATGTTGCAGGGACACAACCAATATGTATTTTCAAAATTTTGAAGGTAATAGGTTTTTGGGGGTTTCTTCCTTACAAATAGGAAGCTAAAGTATAGGTACTTATGTCTGAGTGAAATAAATAACATTGCCTAGATTCAGCTGAAAATGTGATCTAGGTCCTTCAAAACATGTCCACCTAGCCGAAGGCAGCATTACTTAAATTTATAACTCCATAACATTGCAAGGAAGGAGGAACAACAAGTTCCTGGGGGAAACCCCCCCTCCTGGGGGAAGGAGGTGCTTCAAGAGGGAAGGAAAGCAGGCGCAGAGGCTAAATTGGCAGGGGCTAACGAGAATGAACCGCTCATCCTTAAACGGCTCTGCTCTAGCCAAGTAAATACACATCACCTCCCATGTTTTTGTCCCATTTTTACCTACCCAGTGGTTTTCTAGCTCTGCAGGGTATGGGGCCTTCAGCAGTTTACATATGCTGTATGGCCCATTCCGGGAATTACTATATTTGTCCAAAAGAGAGGAGAATAGACCCAAAACATAACTCTTAATTTGAAGGGGTTGTATATTCATGAAGCAGGATCTAAAAGAACCCCTGTTAATAAATACATAAATCAACAAAATCCCTTAAGTGCCTTAAAGGTGATTAAATGTACACTCAGATTAAATTAAATTCACTGTAGCTTTTACACATTTCTTTAAGTGACTTGAATAGGTTTGTTTTCCCTCAGAAAAAAAAAAGTGTCACATTCATATAAGAGCATTGCTTCTCTCAATAAAGGCACATTCAATCAAATCCAGAAACCAACATTTAAATAACATTACAGCTGGGCTTAAACCAACAAGCAGAAAAGGTTGCAGTGAGGGAGTGATACCACCTTCCTCCCTAGTCCTATTTTATAAAAAGAAGGGCACCACTGTTAAACAGAAACAATTTACCAGTTTTACTTTGGGAGTCTCTGTGGCTTTGCATTGCTAACTCTTGGCTCCGAGTACCATGTAGTTGTTTATTGTATTAGACTTCCATGCTTGGAGATGTGAAGCAAGATGGAAACTTATTTTAGAAGTTATTAAACAGTTATCAGTCTCTGTGGTAAGTTATCATCTGCAAATACTAATATTCATCCTAATTAATGGCAGCCAGTGGTAAATGAAATATCAGTTATCTCATAACCGTCCATCCTCACTCACTGTGCAATGTGACAGAGGAACTGGGCCATTTCAAATTAGTGCCTTTATAGCGATAGGTTTCATTTACCATCAACGCTCAGAAATGTAAGAATTAAGGATCTGAAATAAAATCCAGGCTACTGAAGGAGTCGGTAGGAAATCCTTCTCTAGGAGGCAAACGGACTTTGGACTAGGTCCTGTGAGAACTGACCAAGGAGTTCTCAGATGGTTTTTGTCTCTTCCCTGTTCAGCAGCATCCTGTAATGCTTTTCCTCAGCTTTGCTTGTTCCCCACGGAGCATATTAATGAATCCCTCTTCATTTTTTCAAATAAGAAATTGAGTTCCTCATCAACAGCTAGAAAAAAAGGGTTTGATCTGTCTGTGTGTAACGATTTCATCCTATTTCTATATCCTTAAGCATACACATAACTTTAAGAAACAGTTTTAAACTTACATTTATCTGTCCTTAAGATTCCATGCCATTCCTTCGACTGCTTTCTGGGATTTTCCTCAAATTAGATGCTTTCAAGAGGATGCGATCTTTTAAGGTTTGAGCTCACAGTAGCAAACTTAATCTACAGTTATCTTATTAATTGGGTATTCTCATAGGATTAACACTATTCTGCAGCACAGACCCTAAGTGTGTGTGGGAACAACTGGTGGTTGTACTTAACCATGTAATTTGGACTCCTTGTTTAAGTAAAGGAAACAATAATGGTGGCCTTAATTGCAGAAATTACCAGTTACTTTGAGTTTGACATGTGCTTAATGACTAGGCGGATGGAAACACTAAACCTAATGCCACTTGGCAGACAATTGGAATTGATAATCACCTCTATAAAAGCTATTGATGGTAATCTGTTATGAACAGATTTGGCTAATTCCAAGCAGAAGTGGTGTATTACTTAGCTTTAAGACGCAGCCTCGAGTAGATAGACAGTAATGGAGAGTATTCACATATCATTTGAAACAGAAACACAGATCCTGTAAAGAAAACCACAAAGTACTAAGAGGCAATGTTGTTTCCATCACTATTGTTTTTTATAGAGAGTTCTTACTTTCAAGTAATAACGCACAGCACATTATTATCTGCCTTATATTATTGCCTTATATTAACTGTGTATAACGTATTCCATGTACTATTTTTGCTACGTACTCCTGAATAACACTCTTCCCGAAGTTGTGATGAAATATGGTGATGTGCTGTTCAATATAAAAACTGGATCTCTCCCCTCCAGCAGGAAAGAACCCACAGCAAAGCCAAGTTGTTACGTTTGGTGAAGCTGCCTTTAGTGGCAGAAAAGCCTTAGAAGGGATAATTGTAGGACTGATATTGAACAGATCAGTATCAGTGGATATCCCAGGTGAATTTTCTTATGTGAAGGCATGCAGAAGGGCTTGCCCAAGTCTGTCTTGTTTCCTTGATTTCTGTCTCCCCAACAGCTTGGCCACTAGTTTTCTTTTTTACTCTTAAAAATTATTTCAGCAGAATTTGCAACTATCTTATAGGCTGCGTAATTTGTATAGACAGCCTTGGTCCGCCCCAACCAAAATATTAACAGGATCCTCTGCTGAACTTTGTTGTAACCTAAACAAAGCCACAGCAGAATGTGATGTTTTTGAGGAAATGTGTATTCACTGGTATCATTTTTCCTCGTCTGTTCTGTAAAAGAGCTCCTATTTTCCTGGGCAAAGTAGCCTACCCAGTACTTTAACAGGTTCCAGCTTTATCTTGGGATTAGTTAGATTCCCCTCCTAGCTAAAATAAGGAAACCAGAGGTGGAAAGCCATTATTATGCTTATGCATGGTTCTCTACCCAGATTAACCAGATCAGGGCCAACAAACTCACTGGGTTGCATTATTGTCCTTACACAAAGAAGAGTTATGTAAGAAAGTCTTGAAAGTCCGTGATTGGTATAGAAAATAAAACACTTGCCCTTGAAGGGCAACAGGTTCCTTAATGTGAAAAACAATTTCCAACTGTTCTGCTACTGACAATTTGCTACTGCAAATACTAACTACTGACAAATCTCATACAGTTTTATGCTGAAATTCCGAGCACCTCTGTAAGCTCAGACATGGAATCAGACACACAGATAACGTACCAAATCTAAAATGCAAAAAATTCCTCATGTTTCTTACCCTTTCCTTATCCACCTAAAGCTTTTGGGAAATATTTTGCTTGACAGTTCTGGAGGTTGGTCCAGGTTTGCTTCTTTGCTGTTTTGTCACTGGAGGAAAATAAAGATTCTGAGGTTTCATGCAAAAGACCGGTCTTGACCCTGTGCCTTTGTAATGCAACAATACCCAGGTCTTCCACGCTTCCGCTCATTCATTGGCAATTTCAACCATTTCAGTAGGAGCAGAAACCACCTGTTAGCTAGGCAGCTGAACTGATGCTGTTCTGAGATAACTCTCTCCCCAGGTAAAACTTCCAGAAACAGCTGAATTAGGTGATTTTGGAGTCTAGTCCAGGAAACTTGGCTATACAAGTCACAGAACCAACCTCTTTCTTACTCTCTGTTTGCAGTATCTGTAAGACATTAACCCGGTAAGTGAAGAAAACCATATGATAAACCCAAAATTGTTCTTCTGTTAAAGCAAAAAGTTGGGGTAGTGCTTTGATGTAAATTGAAGTGGTTTTAGACATCCAGCAGGATCTAAACACCTTATCTGAAAGCCAGCTAAAACTTGCATAAGCCTTTAACAGCTTCTCTGTAGTCAAGGGGAAGTCAAGCAGCACACAGCAATAACTGATGCTCTGTAAATGTGTAGAGAGGGGCTTTAAAATGAAATAAACTTGCCATGTTAGCCAAACGCTCGTGTTACTGCAGAGAATCATATACTGCCTTGCATCTTATTTCAGTGCTCTTTTTTCTGTGTAGTGTAGTCATATGTTGGGTGTTATTCCTTGGTTTGAATAAGCACAAGCCAGGATTAGTGGATCCAGACCAAGCAATGAAGAGTGCCACATCAGAAAAAAAGCATTAGGTGGTAAAGTGAAACCCCGAACAGCCACATAGATACATAACCAAGTACCTCTCAGGACTTCGCCCTGCTGTGCAGACGCCATGCATTCAAATCTTGCTCTTGTGTCCAAGTTGCATGCTGGAAAGACCACGGCACAAAGTGGTTCTGGAGTAACTTTCTAAAAGTTGGACCTTTATCTCAAAGGGTAAGACACTGCAAGGCTGATTTCCAGAGCTGTTGAAGTCAATGAGATAACGAAAATCACATCTGGAAGCACATGCACGAGCAGCTGTGACTAACTCAAAGGACTGAAATGGAAATACCTTTCATGTGATATTTTCTTCCAGCTCAGAGATGGGAGGACTTTCAGCCTCAACGTGCTGAAGAGCAAGGGCCAGCACAAATGTAAGGTTATGCTACAAAGCAGTACTCTAGATAGGAACCTTGTTTGTGGTATCCATGTGGCGATACATGAGGGATGAAAGAAGAAATCACCTTTTTCAGTAATACCAGATTTAGTTCAGGAAGATAGCATCACCAAAATGCTTTCTGTTAAAGTACACTGCTGAAGCCAACACTGGAAAGGACAAGCAGAAAATGCACTGAGCAGAAAGAAAAAGAATAGATACCTTTTTGATTTTTTTTATTGTTCTTGTAACTTGCTACAAACCTTTTGGCCAATTTTTCTGCATTGATATAGCTTTAGAAATAAAAAGGTTGATTCATAAGAAAGATTTAGAGTTATATTTCTGTCTAGCCCAATATACTTCATTCAGTATAACTAACTTCCCCTAATTTATAGGGAAAAATGAAAGTTAAAAGATTGACCAGAAGGGGGCCAGAGGAAAATACATCTTTTCAGCCACAAGCTTAGGATAGAAATGAATGGTGGAATATAAAAATGAGTATGAAAGAAAGGTTCGATACAATTAAATAAAGTCAAATTTGTCAGTTCAGAGTTTTTCATAGACTGTTTATCTACCTAATCACAAAAGGAGGATATTAAAGTAATTTTAATGGCCACTAAGTAAAGGCATAAATTATATAAATCCATGTAATAGAGAAATAGCTTTTAGGAAAAGTAAAATGCTATGATAAAGAAGAAAAAAATTTCTATAAGAAAGCCTTCACATTTGGGGGCTGCTAGAACAAGCAGCCGTACTCCTTCAGCCTCTCCCACAAACATTCTGCATTGCGAACAAACATGAAAGTTTTCATCCCAAAGGATTTACATATTTGAAGAAAGATGAAGCATGAGAAAATGGAAGATAATAGTGAAAATCCAAATATAACCTTTCCTGAACTTCAGCCATTTGGCAAACTACAATTATGTAGAGTGATTCTTGAGATAACAAGAAAGCTAGTAATAGAATCTGAACACCAGCTTCTCAATTTTAAAGAATTACAGTTTTTATGGTTAAAAATACTTTCCATGCAGGGAAAAAACAAGGCCTGACTTACTTTATAATTTAGTAACATATCTCAGATGATATTTATTTCTTGCACAACAGATGCATAACCAACATCTGTACTGGGAAAGCAATGATATTTTTGTGACTAACCCAAGAGAATGTCTCACTCATTGGAAGTGCACTGAGCTACAATCAAAGATGTCACCAGCAAGACTTGGAACTAATGATTTAATGTATATTTTAAAATACTATTTTAGGTTTTGGTACTTTTCTGGTACATGTACTCCATAGCAATAGGCTGTAATCAAAATCAATTTTCTAATTTTTTTTCTTGCAAACTGCTTGAAATCTTTACTTTTCTCATTCAAGCACCAAGATTTGTCAAGCCTAGTCCTACGTATGTTCCAAAGAAGTAAATCTGGCATCCTGTCCCCTCTGCACAGAACCCTCCCTGGTTGCCCTCAGAAAAAATAATGCACAGAGCCCTTTGAAGGCACCCCTGAATCGTTAGCAAGAGTGGAAAGATTCCACAGTTCCCTTGCAGTCTCTGGCCTGCTCCACGCAGCTCTGCCATGCCCTGTTGCAGCAGCTGGTCCCACCTGGCAGCGCAGCGGTCCGTGGGGTTGGAGCTCAGCGGGGGAGCTACCTGCAATCATCCTGGTACCTCCTGTAGCAGCAATTCGATGGCAAAGAACTTTTCAGGGTTAAACCTCGGCAAGTTCAGCTATGTAAAAGAGCTTGGGCTTAGGCTGTTTTTGGCTTTCAGATGTTAGCTAGTCGCTCTTTGTGGGTGCACAATAATGCTAAGATGAGCAACCCTCCTCTATTCCAACGCACAGTAAAACATGTTAGGTTAAACTAGCTTCGCTGCCACCTTGGAGTAAAAGGTCATTTATCACATGGCCACAGCAGAAAGGAAATAGCTACTACCTGACAGAGAGTGGGTTCTTTATCTGCCTCTCAACTCTATACGTGTGTTTGCAAAATAGAACACATTACCAGAAAGTCAGCACTTAACACAAGCCTATTTACTTTGCACTGGAATGGATTAAATCTAAATATGGAGAAGCAGCAAAAGACAAGAGACAACTGCTGCCCATCACTCTCCATAGAGTGCCCTGCCCAGGAACCCCTGCGCTCCTGTCTGGGCACCTTCCCAGGGACATGCTCTCTCCATGGGTGACGGCTCCCTGGCCTCCCCGCCCAAATGCTAAGAGGCAATGTGCAGATAGATAGCGAGATGGACAGTAGGCCTGATACTAAACCTTAAACTGGTGCCTAAATAGCGATGTGAATTCATCTAGGAAGAACTGAACTTACAAATATGTTTCAAGTGTAATTATCCACAAGGTTTTTATCGATGCGTTTAAGAATGAGCACTGCTTTATAAATGCATTCCTGACTGTGCCATAAGTAAGATATGCAGAGTGGAAGTTTGCTGTAGAGTAAGAGGAGCTGAGAATTTGTTGTGAAAGGTAGGAGACAGCCCCCTTATCATGGCATTAGAATAATTCCCCTACCTTATTCCAGGCAGGAGCCAACGTCTACTTTTTGCCTGAGCCGCAGGCAGTGAGATCCATCAGTAGGAGCAGCCAGCCAGCGTGCTGGAACCCCGTTGGTGGCACAGCAGCCTCATTGAGGGGGGCACTGGATAAATACACAAGCAAATTCCTTGTTTCCCTTCAAAGCACCCAATTGCAAATAATCTACCAAGAAAAAAATCTAAAAAGTAAGCCAGCAGCAATAGATATTATCGGCAGATATCACCAGGAAATTCAACACAGCCCAGCTCTAGCTTTGATCTTACCAACTTCTAGGACTTTAAACATTTTTCCACATACACTATTTCACAAAGACTAAAAAAACCCCGAAACTCTTTAGCTTTTATAACATAAAGATTTGTCTCCAAATTGGTGCTATAAAACAGGAGCACCGATTTAATCTACTCCTTTGAATAAGCAATATGAATTCAGAGTACAATACTGGACTATAAAATGTTGAGGCTATGCATCAATTACATCCCATTTCAACCTAATTTAACAGTACAGCCTTTGTGCTTGCTCCTTACATTAGTACAAATGCTAACCCTGATGCCCAGGTGACAATCCAAGTCTAACTCAGCCTAAATTAGAAATACAGTTTGTAGATATCAGTTAATAATAAATATTGAATATGGTTTTATGATACAAAGACAGAAATGTCCACTTTTGGTGATGCTACACATCATATATGTCTAAATCGGGAAATGTATATAGCCATTAATCACTAGTAATTAGTCATCTCTTGTTGAAGATATCATTTCAGTAGAATTTCTGCATTACAATCACAGAATTGTTGAGGCTGGATGGCACCTCTGGAGATCATCCAGCCCAAAGCCTTTGCTTCAGTAGGTTGCTCAGGGATGTGTCCGATCAGGTTTTGATTATCAACAACCGTGAGACCGCATGACCCCTCTGGGCAACCTGTTCCGATGTCTGACCACCCCCACTGTAAATCTCCAGCATTCCAACTTATGACCGTTACCTCTCCCCCTGTCACCGGGCACCACTGAGAAGAGCCTGGCTCCATCTTTTTTTACTGTGTCCCTTCAGGTATTTACACACACTGCTAAGATCCCCCTGAGCCTTCTCTTCTCCAGACTGAGAAACTGGAAACTGAATTGACCTGTTTGTTTAATAACACTGACTTGTAAATGCAGCTAGATAGACCTGAGATCTTACCCACGGCTGCCTCACTGCTACCTAAAGCTTTCATTGGCTCTGGAGTGTGAGACAAAGTCTCAAACATGATGCTTTCACTAAAGTCTCTCATTCCTTGCAGAAGTGTGATAATCTGTGATTAGTACTTCCAGTAGGAAGCAATACCCTAGATCACAGGTATTATTGTTTAGACAACAGTCAATGTACTCAAACATGTAAAACCTCCAAAGGCTATTTTGGAGATATCTGGACCTTCTCAATACACTCAATTTTCTCTCATTAGAAGCCAAATTACAAAATAGCATTGGTCAACAGTATAAAAGCCATGCACTGCCAATGGACTTCGAAGGTCATCACGTGTGCTGCATGCATGCTGTTTGCCTTTGATTCTCTGAAGATTTACAATGTCACCAATTGTAGTTGTGTGACAAATGCATGAGTAAAATCCTAAAATAATGAAATAAAACATCTTTGATGGGATTATTTTCCTTGTCTTCTGATTTATGATCCACAGGGCTTACAATATTTAGGCAATCTTGCATGCATTGGGCCTAGAGTTGGTTTTGAAGTAAGAGATGATTCACAGAATTATTTGCCTGCAGAGTCTGGGTCATTAGCCAAAAGCGAAATATTAGGAGAAGGATCATAAATTACAAGTGCGAACCATACTGTCACCCGACATATCAGGGCAAGATTTTGTTTTATTCCTCTGCACGAGATTCAAGGCTAAACATTATTATATGTCAGAGATTCTCTGGCCAGAACTACAGGACCATGAACTGAACCACAAACCTCATACTGAAAAATGCACCATGTTTAAAGGGTAACGGTGTACTTCTCAGCTGCAAGCTGATCGCAAGTCTGAGATCAAATTAAAATGGCCAGCATCAGTCAAAAGCTCAGATAAATTCGGCACTGTGATAGCTTTAAAATACCTCCCTTTGACCAAACATACCCAGAACTGTGCAACTTTTACATATGTATATATAATATATTAAAACGAAACCAAAAATTCATATCCTTAGGAACATTATCCTTGAAAACAGCTCAGGATAATGCTGGTCTGAGATTAGAACATAAAAAAAAAATTCATGGATTACATTCTTCACCTTTTTATTATACACAGAATTCTAGTATCTATAATGTTTTAAAGTACTTATATACACTATAGTCTAATATGATTTATTTGGTTATTGCAATAACATTTTAGTGCCATTTTATCTGAGAGTTCATGGAATGTTTTAAAATCCAAGCCTAATGGAAGCCAATCAATCATCACATTTTCAAAGAACAAATTATTTAAGTTTTTGTACTACATGGAGCTAATCACTGCACAGAGATATCCTATTGTTTTGACTGATGTCATTCATTTTTCTTTAGGCTGACCTGATTGATAGTCTAAGTGCTGAAGTTAACCAGACAAATGGATATGTACTTCTGGGGTATTTCCAGTCCAGCTGCCTTTTTAGCACTAAAAACTTCATACGGCTGATAGCAACGTGCAGCTGCTCCTGCTCATAGAATTGAAATTAAAGTCTGGAACTGAAAGTGACAGCCTACACTTTTTCCTCTTACATTAAGGATTTTGTCCATGATGCCTCTAAGCAATCACCAGTTATAAATGAGCTGTATTAAATCCACGTCTATATTTGAGTATGTGGTGGCCTGGTTTCCAAGTTCCCACTTTCACATCTTAAAGCACTTATTAATAGCATTGCTGAGACACCCAAGCATTGCGTCCATTTCTTCCTCTCCCCTGTGAACTGGAATCCAATGCTGTGTCATATTAAGGCTGTTGCTTTTGAAAACCAGAAAAGTCCTCCACGTGCCAAAACTAGCTAGTCAGCTCCCCTTCATCAGGGGAGCTGACTAACCGAAATCTGCGGGATGATTACCTGATTAAGACAAGGAAAATTTGGCTTATCACATGCAAAATCTTCAGTAATAAGAATACAAGCTTCCCCGAAGTCTGTGAAATCTAACACAAGCCAGTTCCAGCCCAAAGTACTGACTAGATTCTTTTACTGTAATGTATTACATTACTGCTTTATTGGCTGACATGTACTATAAAAAGTTTTAGGAAAGGTTCACATGAGGAATTAAAGGAAAAGCTTGCATATCCATGATTTTTCATTTATGCAGTCACTGGACCAAATATACGCCTGGTTCCAAGCAGTCACATTCAAAGCCATAAAGCACAGATATATTTGGCCTTCATGCTATGACAGCAAACATAAGCAAGTTATACAAGTTTTGATTGTTCAATCTAAATTTACATTTTGAAGTCTCTCCCAGCATTCACTGTGAAGAAAGTATCAGCATTGTTCTTTTTTTGCTGCTAATGGGAGAAATTTTCAGACTCTGGAAATGCACGAGCAACTTGGCCATTTTTTGGACATGAACTTTTATATTGCAAACACAAGCTACACATAACTGCACTTGGATAAAACAGCAGAGCTGGAAATAAGAGAGCAGCTTATTACCTGACAAAACGGAAGCATCTCTTTATGAGGCTGCATTTTTACACAAATACGTGAACCTCCAGAAATATTACTGTTTCATGCAGACTGGTTCTTTGAGCAAGTGTGCAAAAACATATATACAGGTATTTGTATGTATAGGACAATAAATAAAACATGAAATAACATTTTTCGTATCTCATGGAATCATTTCCACTCACTCCTCAGCAGTGAGGAAAGAACAGACTCTTGCAGAACGGTTTCTAACTAAAGCAGCGTAGCCAAAGGTTTACATATAATGAAACGGCCAAAGCGTATTTAGCAGGAGGTCTGCCTCACGCCCGTGAAGCACCTCTCACGCTGTGTTTCTAACGGCTGGCTTTTACTTCCAGAGCGTACATTTTTGCTATACAATCAGGAAGCTGAAAACTCAAATATTCTCTTTATATACTGGCAGCTCTTTCTGAGCATTGCTGGCGAAGCTGCTGCTGAGAGATCTGAAGGCTTTAGCTCACAATTACATCAAGTATAAGCAGGCAACACGTTCGATCTCCTATTGCCTGTAAGAAGCGTGTTTACAGTATAGGAATCAACACCACCATATAATACGGCTTTTGCAAATGGAATTTTAACTGTGTGCCACCTGACAGAAGTACTCATATACGGTTCGAACACTATGTTACTCTTGTAAAAAAATCTGCCCTGTCAGCTGCGACTTAAAGTTCACTGCCGTTGTACAAGAAAAATAACAGCAAAGCAAAAGGCAAGTACAAAGAGTTACAGGAGACAGTTGCAGATATTAGTCCCAGTAAAAATAACACAGCTATAATAAACAACAATGCATCATTTAATTTTACCAAAATCATCAATGAAAAAAAAACCAACCCTGCCATAAATCAGCCTGCCATGAATTAAACGAATTTTTGCTAGAAACTACCTCCACTGGAAGCAAGCACTTCCAGTTTTTGCAATGCCTTCTGACAGACCAGGCCAAATGGCTCACCAACCGTAGAAATATAGTGAATACTATAAATGAAAGCAACATGAAGAGGTTATCTTCAAAATGTGCTTGTTGAAAGACCAAGTATATTTGCAAGGGTAAATTTCTGCTCCTTTTAAAATCCATTAGATATTTTGCTGCTAAGCCCAGGGTCTGATGTCACAAGAGCTAAATAGAAAATAAATAGAAAATAAATATTTTCACAACCATTCTTGTAACTAAAAATGTCATGCTGTAGTGTTATTAACTCACATTTTGCTAAAGCTGAATGATTACAACACAAACATTTCCAAGTGGCAGATAGCTATCAACGTGAAAAATTAATTCAGCCCCAAACTGGGGTGGATTCCGTGAATGTTCAGTTGACACCTGACGTATGACTACTGCAGACGTGACAAATACTGTCACATCAGTATTTGGCAAACTGGAAAATACTGGACTAAGATTCACATTTAATCCTGAATTTCATATAGAAGCACCTGTTCTCATGTAAGAAAAAAAGAAAAAGAAGAAACCAAAGAAAGAAAACCCAAACAACAAAAAACCAAACCAAACCAAAAACTCATACTGGGATCTTTTGTAATTTTGTATATAGTTAAAGAAAACATCCGTATTTGGGAATTACAGTATGAGAAGCAAAATCGCTTTTGGCCGCTATATAGGACCTGGGTCCACAGGGTTTTCTATGAGCTGAGCGACAATTGAATGTGTTTCCTGCTATGTAACCATACCATTCCCTTCTATGTTTCATCCTTTTTATACTCCCGTTCTGAGATATCTCTAGACTTTGTACAAGTGGCAAAATCCCTACAAAAGTGACTTCTCTGAGGTCTTTCTGAACACCGGAGAGTGAGAATTAGGCATATTTCTTCCCCATATGGATGCTTCACAGGGGGGGTTCTGTCATCCATCTTTGTATAAGAGAAATTTGGTCTTATGCCACCCCTCACCTTTGCACAAATTCTGTTATTCTACCCTGGCCTGATAACCTCAATGAAGCCAGCAGAGTTAAAATACAGGCAGAAGTCAGACCAGAGTTTATTTCCTGTATTTTTCTTGAAGATCCTAAACTAGGACAGTGTCCCATACAGCAGAGCTATATACATTAACATATGGGTATAGCTGGCTGCAGCATTTGCCAAAGCACTGGACAGATTAGACAGAAATTTTGATTAAGGTAGATCAAAATGATTAGGTTTGAAGTGCCCAGTGAGCATTACTTCATAAAGCGCAGTTAGTAGTTATATTCTGGAATTTCATAGCAAAAATACCACGTCAAAAGTCAACTGCCTGGAATTTTAAACAGCAGCTGTTTGAAATGTGACAGGCTTTTGCTTAGTACAGAGAATGAGAATTTTAAAAGCCATAAAGCCAGGAACCTCCAAAACACAGGATACAGAAACTCTCAATTCACCGAGTAGCTAAAGGACTCCATTCATAGTCAGAATACATTTAAAGTCAGGAAAAAAGTTATTCCGTGTGGAATTGGACTTCGGACAAGACAGTCATAGTCTGGCAGGAACTCCTTTATGTCCAGCAGGACAGGCTGTGGGGCTGGTCTCCTCCTTTCCTCACAACCTTGTCCCGCGGACTGGTCCCTGTTCTGTCATCCTCGTCCTGCCCACAACACTTATTTATTTGTGACAAGTGACACTCTGCCACAGGAAGAAATTGCTTTTGGTGGGCTTTACCCTCCTTCTCCCTGTGAGTCTCAATTTTATAAGTGGCTTAAAGTGCACAGATAGCTGTGTGGGAATTTCTAATTGTACAAGCACTCTTTTTTTTCTCTCTCTAAGAAGAAGAATGCTGATCATATAACATTAATGAAAACTAAAACGGAACACGGTTTCACACAATACAGGCATGATTCTGGTACCTATAACAACTCAGAAAACCCATGGTGACTAAGGGTTGAGCTTTCAAAGTCATTTTCTATTTTACATTCAAAGAAAAACTGTTCAGATTTTTTTCAAGACTTGGAAACAGCTCTGAGGGGAAAAAAAAGAAGACCTTTCAATAAATGAATTGCTCTAAACCTTTAACCCTCTGATTTTTAAATTCAGTCATACACTAAGTCTCCTTTGGTTGCACTGAGAGAGGTTCACATGACTTGCTTGCACTGGCTTTATACTTTTAGGTTTGTTCCTTCGTTTTCATCTCTGTAAAACATACAACAATCAGCCACATGCCCTGGGGCTTTTGCAAACTTACATATTTCTATATAACTAAGTCCCACTTCTTTGAATATATACAGTAATAAAAAGTAATTAAAAAATAAAATAAAAATTTTAGAATCCCTGAAGCAAATTACAAGAAGAAAACTAAACTTCAACAGAGCCAAAGACACTAAAACTAGCAAGGACCATTACAATGATCTATTTTTACTTCCTTCTTACTTCTTATCTAGAGCTTACTTATATAGAACTTATATAGGACTTATATAGAACTTACTTCTCACATAGAACTTGCTGTAACACTTTCATCGCCCGAACACAACTTGTCTTCATCTAAAACACATCTTGTAGAAGAGCACGCAGTCTTCATGCAAGTATTTCAAATGAAGAGATCACTATCTAGAGAGGCAATGGATATTTCCAGTAGCCACTTTAGTAGCCACTTCTGCTCTTTGACACAGGGGAAAGAATCGAGCCCCTTCCTCAACAAGACACACAATTCTCCTTTCCCTAGGACAACTTCCCAAGCAGCTTTTTCTCAGCCTACTCTGTTTTCTCCTTCCTAATTGTGTTTTATTTTTCATGATGTCTAGGCTAAACTGGTTCCCGTTATAACTTCTCTGCATTAAAAAAATCATGTCGTGGTTTATAAATACATGTGGCAAAAGGGAAAGCTTTGCTGGGAAGTATGGAATACAAGTACAGAATGGTGGCAACTTTGTGTTAATGGTAACTTTTTTTGTCTTAGTTAAAATTTTAGTTGCTGTATTTTTCTTTCCTTTTTTTCACCTATGAAACTAACCAAAAAATGTTCCATGCACCAAAAATCGTGATCTTATCTAATATCAGTAGAAATTACCAACGCTTGCGTGTTCAGCTGGGTGATGTGGATTTATCCGGTACGCGTTTAAGAAAGAGACAAGTTCAGCGTTGCAATGGTCTAAAGCTGCATCACATGTAAAGCAGAGCATCCGCGCTGGATTTGCAGCGATTGAAATCCGTTTGTCCCCGTTCCTGTGTGTGACCCCTGCGCGTTCCCGTGCAGACAGTGCCTTGGCTGCTCGCGCCCGTTGAGAGCAGCCCGGGTTCAAGGTTTCACCCCGGAGCTGCGGAGCGATGCTCGCCGCTACACGCGGCAGGGGAATCGCTGCTGAATCTCGCTCTTTGGAGAATCAACTGTCTGAAACATAACTTCCCTCCACACTTGCTCATCAGTAAACATATTGCCTGAATTATTACTCAGATTAGCTCGGGATCACGTATCTCAGGGACAGACAAAGCAAATAGACTTTATCAGATCAGCTAAGTGCTGTTTACACAGTAGCACCGATGGAGTCTTCGGAAAAGTTTGTAGTGTTTTGTGCTGTTTGGCACAACCGAAGGCATCAAAGCCTGCATCTCAGAATGTCAACACGGGCGTGATTTAACACCTGCAAGATTTCACCTCCAAGGCTTTTCTTAAATAAATGTGGCCAGACCCTCCTTTTGTAGCATCTGTAAACTTTGGTTGGGGTGACAGAAAAGGGGAAGCTCGTACCTACGACATGTAGGAAAGGCAGCGCTGTAATTGATATGCTGTCTAACAGGGAACTAATGTAAATCTTTCAGCAAAGGGGAAATATGCTTTGAATGTTTACTTTGAGTGATAAGGCCTCCTGATACATTTTGAACCTGCTCAACTCTGTAACGAGTCTTGCCAGGAAAGCCTGCGAGCATTAGTGTAATGAGTGGTCAAAAA
The DNA here is from genome assembly GCF_035582795.1 of Mycteria americana. Taxonomy (NCBI): domain Eukaryota; kingdom Metazoa; phylum Chordata; class Aves; order Ciconiiformes; family Ciconiidae; genus Mycteria; species Mycteria americana. The sequence goes on from NC_134375.1 coordinate 1,995,034, forward strand.
AACCTGGACTGCCATTCCTACTTGCAAGTACAAAATGCATAGCTGGGCAGTGTGCTAAATGGAGTCTTTAACTTTGAGACTAATATTTCCTAATGTTTATTTAAGAGCCCACAGTGATGGGAATTGCTGAGTATAGGTATCATGTTATTCCTATTAATGGGAATGAAGAATAACACAAAAGAAGTTAAGCAACTGTTGAGTTTACTCCAACAGAATCTAATCCAATTTCCATTTTAGCAGGAAGAAATTGAGTTCTGTAATACTCAAGCAGATATATTGCTTTTTTAAGAACTAAATGAAGGTTTCTTTATATTTTAAAATTGCATCAAAAATATAAAATGGAAAGATTTAATTTTCAGTAATTTTCCTTAAAACTTTATATTAAAAATTGCTGTTTGAAACATTTTTGTTCATTTTTTTAATGAAAAGCATGTAACTTTAGTCAGTTATGGTTGAGAGGAGTATTGTTTAAATAAAATGCCTGAAACAAAATCTCTTGAGTCAATGGAAAGACTTGCACTGGCTGGGCATTTGATCAAACTTTCATTCAGAAAGCATTTTTCTCCACCAACATACTTAAGCTGTTAAAATTAAAATGCAATTTAAGCAATTACATAAATAAGAGTGACAAATGTTTCTTTTCCTAAGTGCAAGCAGGTGTAGAGCACAATCAAGGTTATTCTCCAAAAACCGCAATCTTTACATACGTGCGCAGTGCCGAATGAGCCCAAGACAAAAGCAACAAAACATTATGAACCTAAACCAAGATTAGCCCAGTTTACATCCTGTTGTGCAAACAGATCCGCAACAGATCTATCTGAACTACGCCAACCGTTATCGCACGCCGCTGTTAACGCACATGCGCATGCTGCTTCATGAGCACAACACCCAGAAATACGGAACACATATACATTTTATTTAGTAATTTAATACATGCTTTAGTTTGCATGATTGATCAGTTAAGCAAGTAATTATATTTTAAAGAAATCAGAGCTCATCTACCAGCTGGTTTACTTTAAAGTAGGAAGTTTACTACATACTACTACTCTAAAGTAGTAACTTCACTGGAATTACACTGATATTTTCCACAAAAATCTGATTCAAATGTATAAGGAAGTTACAGAAAAATTTTTTAAGCCTTTTGAATGACACACGCTTTGATCAGCTTTCCACTCTTCTATTTCCAAAACCTAGCTCAACCCTTAAATACTCAGATTTCTGCCTTTGCTGATAACACACTGTCCAACTTCAGGTGAGCAGAAAATTATCTCAATTCTTTATAGCATTTCTGAAAATAAAAGTTTAAAATATGAAACCCTCAGCTACAGCTGTTCAGCAGCTAATGTAAAATACCTACTCTTAAAACATATAGAAGTTAGAGAATCCATTACTTGTTAATGACAACCTCTCTATTACTGATCTCCAACTGTTGGATTCTTCTTCTATTAGTCTCAAATGCTCAATATTTACTCACTCTATCAATACAAAACTTGCAGAATATTCATTATAAAGGTTTTCTTTGGTTAACCAGAAAGCAAAATCCTCAGGTAGTACAAAGACATGCTGATCTACAGCTAAGAATCAGCTCAGAGAGTTTTGTTCTGATGGCAATAAAGTCTATTTTTTTTGTTTCTAATGGTTTCTGTTTGAAACAACTTCTGTATTTTTACTGCCAGTATGTGGTTCTATATGGACAGGTATCGTTTATTAATGAATTCTTCAAATCTCTTTCTGTATTTTTTTTTGGCTTTTATTTTCTCCCCCTTAGTGGTGAAATAAAGCTGAATACAAGACCAGAAAGCCACCTAAAATTAGTATTGAGTAACATAGCTGAAAACTAAATTTGTATTTGCCTCTTATACATTTATCTCCCATTACTGTTATTATTACTTTTTAATATCTTTTTTAAAAATTTCTTACCATGATCTGCCTTGACATTCTTCTATATATACACACCTTACTATCAGAAATCACTATAACATGCAGCTCTAAAATTGCCCAACATTTGCTACTGTATACTGGTAAGGCTGAATTTTCTCCTACCTTCATCTCGCCTTGATAGGCTACACCAAAATCCTGCTGGAGACACAGCAAACACTATTGAGAGCAACAGCGTTAGTGCTTCTTTCTCAAGAACCAGCCGGAAAGTTGTGAAGCACGCAGTATAATGATGGAAAGGCACGACACAAAGAGGATTTCAACACTATTATTTCAGTATGAGGAAACAACAAACATTTAAACATTTGCTTGGTTTCTTTAGAACAGCTTTGGTAAGAGTAGAAAGGTAAGACGATCGTGTGTGGCTCATTTTTTAAGCAAACTTGTTTCAGAAATATTTTTGAACAATCACCGTAGCAATTATTTTTACTGAGCTTAAGAAAAATTGCACTTCCGTGGCTTTTTCTTTCCCACATATATGTGTGTAAAAATGAAATATACCCGTTAGTCCAAAAGCGGCTTTGTGGGAAATAATTTGATATAATAACTTTATAAATGACTGAAGGATTTCATTACTGACCTGTACTGAAGGAAATGATGGAGACTTCTGAAAAAATCTGTCCAGATTCCCATGTAATTGGCAGGCGGTACTCCACTTGCCTGATTGCCGATGAACAGCCACCCCTTGGAGCACTGCTACGGCTGCTAGTAACTTAACTTCTCTTTATTGGAAAATACGAAAATTTGGGTACAAAGTAGGTATGGTGGAAATTAAACGAATGGCCGGTTCTTGGTGATACCAATAAAAATGCAGGGGAGTTTCACCGGGCTTGGTGTAGTTGCTTTGCACTGCCGCCAGTGCGAGGAAGCGCGATTTGGTCCATGGCAACACAAAGGATGGCTCCAGGGCCAAACTGGCTATGGCTGCTCCACAGCTCACAGGGGTCGTTCAGCCAGCACTGATACCGACCCAGTCATGGTGTCATCTCATCTTCCAGTAGAAAGAATTTTGGCCAAGAATTACGATCCGATTCTTGATAATCTTTTACTGTGTTTGGAAGGAAATCATACCGACATGCAAACCTGGCACCAATTATTTCTCACTCTTCACTGACTGAGCTGAGTGGGTTACCACACAGCCAGCGAAAGCCAGTGGCCCTGCTCGTACCTCAGCCCTGCCTTTCCCCCACGTTCTTTTACCCCCAGGAATCTTTATTCAAAGTAAAGGAAGAGGCAATGTTAGAACATACGCACATGATAGTCCGTGCAGTTAGCAGATCCCTGCAACAGGGCCTCTATTCTTCTGTAAAGAAAGTAATCAATAAAAACGCAATGAGGAGGCATGACCTGCAAGAGCTAGCAGATTGCCATGGTTAGACCCTGCTGCTGAGACACGAGGGGGCTGCACGCCACTAGATGGCAATGCATAGTGAAAAAGAAGTAATTCTGATTTTACGTACCCTGTGTTGGTGAAGCGTTCTTTGTAACAGTACCAAACCCAAGAGTGTTCCTTCTGCGGTGCTCCGTGCATTTCTTGGGGAGTTACAAATACTCTTGCATGATACGGTAAGGATTTATTGTAGTTTGGGAACTGAATAAATTACTTAAGTGCAAGCATCCAGGGAGAACGAGCAGTAAAATCCTCACAGCAGAACCTGCTAGCTATTTTGTAGGTTTTGTCTTCATGAAACAGTTTAAAATAAATAATTCTTTGATTTCTGTGCAGTTCTGTTATTACTATTAGAACCCGGTATCATCTGCAAACCACAAGAATAGGTCTTAAGTAGCAGAGCATATGTTTCACATTTATCAAAATTCCACATTTTGTGATTTTTTAAATAACCATTTAATTTACATGCAAAGTTTTGCAACAAGTGATATAAAGGAAAGACTAATAAAATGCTTATGCTGCGTTATACAAGTAGCCTTTAGAAGTTTTTTGTTTTACAGTTAGAATTAGTACTCAGGTTATTTCTATTTTAGTTTTTATTACTGCTGAAAATTTGCTTGGGATTACAGCTACACATGCAAACACGTCAAAAATAACATATTTTAAACTAAGCCCACATTTCTAAAACCATTCAGGGGAATAAAGAAGCATGTCACATTCACTAACTGTTCACTAAAGGGGGTTTTTAAAGAATCATTTGTATTTGAAATATCTCTTATTATCTATCATTTTTTTGCCGATAGTGCCAGGAATCTCTTCCTGAGGGAGTTCTTTAGCCGTGTAAAATACTGCTTCAGGGCATGATCTTACTTCATTCTTCTGAACAGCCTTGAAGCAACAATATAAACAGCAGCTTTTTAAAGTCTTTCTGAATACGACTTTGGAACTGGAGCAGCACGTTGTGACGAACACGTACATCCATGGAGAGATTAAGACCTGGATCTAAAGCACAGCAAGCTCAACACAAAGACTTACCGATTTCAATAGCCTTTGAATCGTTACTAAACGCACATACCAAGAAACCAAAATCAGCTACTCCACTTATTTAATTAGCTCTTGTTTCCAGCCATCTGACATGAAAGACAAGCTTGACATGCTATGTGGGCTGATTTTCTGTAGAAGAGTGCAAAATCAAGGCCTCAGGTGGAAGATTTCAAGAGTATTTGGGCCTAAATACAGCACCTGTACCTAAAGTTGTAGACTGAGGTGTAGCAGGGTTCTTCAGAAATGCCTGAGTACTTTCATCCTGTAAGTGAATTTATTGAAATCTGGTCAAACACAGTCATTTCCTAGGACGCTAGGTGCTAATCTGCATCTTTAGACGGTTTGGATTTATTCTCTAACGCATCTAAAGCTGGGACATCCTGACGCTTTCAAACCCTACTAGCATCTTCATTTTAATGGCATCCTCACAGTCAGAAGACCTGGCTCCCAGCATTAGCTTGCTAGTGACAACAGTTCCCCTTCAAAACATGTAATAATTTGCAGAATATTTAACTCTTAAGAATATCAACAGTAACAATGTATAATCTTCAACTATCAGTCTTTAAAAGATGCACTTTCCATTTTTATGTTGCTTTACAGTAGAACTTGCGCCTGTAGAATTTGGACAAAGCTGTATATTTTTATAAATGATCATGAGCTGGCTGCAGTGAGTGGAGTAGTATAGCCCTCTCAGGACTTAAAATCTAGTACATTTTTTTGAGGAAAAGGGTATCCCAGAGCTAGATGCCCACCTTACCTATACTCTTTTTAAAAGAGAAGGGAATAGATATTTTTGCCTTTTCTTTTGGGGGGGTGGGGTGGAGTGGGGTGGTAAATGGCAATAAAATACTGCTTTGTATAAATATTTTGGGATCTGTTTTCTGAGGATTAACACTTTTCTTCACAATTAACATAAATAAGTTATTTTGTACCAGGTACTACAGCTCTAGTTACTAAGAATTCTGTGCTTTTAAAAAATAATCGGTAGATATTCCAAGTGCTGACTAGGGATTTGCACAGCACTCATCCCAAGATTAATGGAAAGCACATTGTAAAACTCCACAAATCACCTGGAAAATGTATGCTAAGAAGCAAGTAAATACCTTCTAAGGGACAGCCTCTCCTTGCTATTACATAGGGAAATCCATCAGTATTAAGGGCACTGTTAATCCTGAGGAAGGATAATAAAATCTACTTCGTCTTCCCTCAAATGTGAGAACTCTGAGAACTTTCAAAGCTATTTTTCATTCTCTGAATTTGTTCCCAACATACTATTAGAAGTCTGCAGAAACATTCAGTGCTGGATAAGTCTTCCCAGTGTATTCAAAGTAATACTGGATGCAATATAAGAAGCGGTTTGGCCTTTTAAGAAAACCATCAGTTCAAAGTATTTTCAGCATAATCCAGGACACTAAATCACTAGTTAAATAGAAACATTTACTGACAGCTTGAGTACAAATGTTTTATTGTGAAGAGCAATGAATATAATGACCAGAGCTGTAGCCTCTTGGTCTGGCTAAACAAGGTGGTGGCGTTGGTGGGTATATGTGATTAAAATGTCGTTGCCAGGGCTAAGCTGGCAGCTAAAAAGAAAACAGGAAGAGTCCCCACCAAGCCTCCTAAAGCTTTAGAAGGGCTTTAATAACTGCTGTCAGTATGGGCCTAACTGAGATAGCCTTATTTACTCCAAAGAGGGCAAAAAGATCCATCAAAGTCAATAAAGCTGTTCCTAAAGTTTAATAACGTGGAAGACTATCACAAGCTGCTCCCCAGCTGATAAGCCATCTCGGAGCTGGCCGAACAAACCAGCCTTAAAAGCAAAGGGTTCCGTGTCCACACTGAAATAAACCGTGCAACTGCAATGAATCCAAGCTTCCTTTAATGAAGTACAAGCCGGCTTTAATTTTACTAGCTCTAGCGTCCGTAGCAGCGTCAGTGCAGCAGCGCGCACGGGCTGGTCGTCCACGGACCTTCCTGCGTTTGTACAGCCCCCACCAGCCCTTGCGCTCCAAGGCGACATTGCTCTCGGTACCCGAGTACCCACGCTGGGACGGATGAGCTATAATCTCGCTACACACTCTACAGCTGCACCCTCGGAGCAGATCCAAATCTCAGTTACTACCCTGTTAACCAAATTGCAAATATTTTCATTAGTTAGTGCTTTAGTCTAAAAAAAGAAAGCTAGTTCTGGGTTCAGTGCTTCAATTTCTCCTCTGCTGCATTCTTTTCGTGCTGCAAGGTTCTGTTTGCTCATTACTACTCTTCTACAATAATCTTCTAGTTAATGTTGGGCTTCTTTTCAATGTTTATTACTAAACACCAAAGCTGACGAGGCAAAAAACCCCAAACCCCGATCACTTCCCAAACTTTGCAGAATTGTTTCACTACTAGTGTTTCACTACTAGTTTCACTACATGCAATGTAACACCTACCCTTGCTGAATACTTGAAGACCTTTGTAGCTCAGTGTCATGGACAACGGGCTTCAGAAGCATGATGAAATCTACCTTTTTGCAGCCAAAATTCTGGAGATTACTATGCGTGAAACGGCAGTTCAGTGATTTTGACAGCCAGTGTCCACCCCTCAGTACTTAAATACAGAGAACTGTACCATACTACCTTGATATCTCTGGGGAAAAAAAAAGAGGAAAAAAAAAAAGCGCCAGTTTATGTGTTCAGAAACTGGGTTTCCAGACTGCAAAATCTTTGGTGAGAATTGTTTTCGAAATTCACTGGTCTTCTGAAGAAGTAGACAAGTGCCTCCTGGTATCCTGATGCTCTGCATCTGGTGCTAGGGGGTTCTTTCCCTGCAAAAAATGCCCAGTCTCACAGTATCTTGCTCATTCTTCGTTAGGCAGAAAAGACACCGAGAGATACGATAGTGTTATAATTATAGTCAAAGACACATGGCAGAAACAAGGTACTGTTCTGGCTCAGCTGCAAGACTACATTCCAAATTCAGGAATATAAAATGTGAAGTGCGGGGGGTTTTTTGCTAACAATCTACTTCTGTTATGTCAGCTATTTATTTTCTCTTTAACTTTCAAAATGATCAGAGTAATACTATCTACTTACTTAAATGGAAGAATAAGCGGCTACCGATCCACGTAAAACCCCACTGGTGTTCTCCTTCTTTCACCGACTTTTCATATTATTGGGACTAGAGTGAAACAGCGGATGCTGTAGCTGTACTAGTCAGAAAAGAAGGACAGGGACAGAGTTTGTAGAGAGGAAAGTGAAGCAACTCAGATGGAAAAAATGGATAAACTTTTGTATACACGGACCCTTTTGTAATTATTTACAGGGTATTTAGAGATGCTACTATTACATCTCAAGTATAGGATGTTCTTACATATAGCACACATCGCTACAGGATACTTGCACTACCTCTTCAATATTGCTAAACTAGATTTCATTTTCCTGCCATTAACTAACAAGGAGGAGATAGGCACTGCTATAAAATACTTCGTTACTCATTTTTTCAGGAACCAGAGTTGAGAAAAAATGCAGGAGGGCAAGGCATATTTTATTTTATTCACAGGATTATCCATGTGTGCTCTGTGATGAGGGAGTTGCCACGATCGGTTCACCTTTTTGTTGAAAAAAGTAAATTAGTAAGCAAGAAAGTATGCATTGACTTGTCAGCTTTTACATTAAGGCTGCCTCAGGGTAGCCTTCACTTGTTTGTTTTCCTCTATGTCAGAATTTCTTTTTAATCCACATAGTTTGAGCATTGAAGCATAACCCCTTTCTTCCTTAATTGATTCTAAGGTTAGAAGTATATTGTTAAAAAAAACCTTTAATAGTCCTTTAAGTCTAGGGTTAAACTATATTTAAGTAAATGCAACTTAGACAAACACATTAAGCTAGGTACATGTTTCCAGGCTTTACAGAAACTGCGCTGCAATCCAAGTTATCCTCAGTGAAAATGGGCAAAGCTGGAAAGGGAGCAGGAGAACCCATCACAAATGCTGTTTTCTCTCCCAGCTGAAGACATGCTTTTTTATTTTTTATCAGCTACAAAATGTGACCAGATATTAATTTAGTTGTCTGAATAAAAGGGCATTAGTAGTTAAAAGGGAAATGTACTGCAGGATGAAATGTTCTAGATTTTTCAATATTCTTTACAAATGATATAAATGCTAGAGTACCAACGAATAATGTCTCAATTTCCAGGCGGCGTGATGGCAATCATCTCTGCTTAATGCAAGATATGTACAGCTTTTAAGTAGGACTTAAAATTCAGAGACATCCCTTAAGGATACCATTGAAACAGCATGCACCAGCACTTTATATTAGATTACTTTCATTGAAGGAGTGGTTTTAGACTTTTGAATCAGTTTGGATAGGTCTGATATCTGCCTACACGTATTCCCCAAGAGATATGGAAAACCACCTAGCAAATACTAGAAGTATTTAGGTCAGATCCATTAGCAAGAATACCCATTCTGAACCACAGGTATGCTTGTCCTTCAATTTGCAAGGATACATCTGCAAGCACTGATAGGCCAAGTTTCAGTTCTGCAGCCTGAATTGAAAGATAAAGCCTTTCTTGGAGTTCATATGAAGGAAACCAAAATGTGGAAAAAACAAACTGAATGTAAAGGACTTTTTTCCACAACTTTTGATTGCAAAGATGTGTGCCTGATACAAGATTCATTTGCAAAGCCGAAAGCTAGTCAAGTAACAGCCAATGTATCTCTACCAACTTGAGACTACAACCCCGGTTATTACCTAAAATTATTTGCTCTAAGAAAAACATAGATATAATAGTTCTGTAGGAAAACAAACCTCTCCAGCAATCACAGTTGGATCCCAGCTGCTGTCTGTGGTGACTGACTTCACCTACCCTTTCTTCTACCTGCCCCCCATGGACCTCTTCCCACCTCCCTCTGCTCTAGCTACGTCATTCGCGTTCTCAATCAGCTGCAGGTGGCAAGGGTAATTTTTACTTAGTCTTCTTTCAGCGCTTTTCTTTGGAACTTTTTTCCAACCTGGAAACTTGCACATGCTTTAGTCTAGACATGAATACGCTGTCTGTTTTTGCTCCTCAGACAGCATCTTTTCACAGTAACTTCACACATTATAGCTGGAAGTGGAAGCTCGATATTTACCATTGGGGGAATGGAGGAAAAAACACCACCACTTTGGCAGTCCCAAGTCTCTGCTTCCCTGGGTATCCTTTACCCAAGTTCTGGTGGTGAACAGGGGCCAGAGAGACAGCAGCATTTGCCACCAAGGAATGCCTCTGGAGCGAAGGAGACATCTTATTGCTGTAGAGCAGAGAAATTTCCTCAGCAGCCCCCAGTGAGAAGCTGCTAGCAATCCCTCGCCAACATCAGACGTGAGGGAGGCTGGAATGCTTCTCTGAGTGGCAGCGGTGTCCTGCTGGGAGCTGCGGTAGCACAGCGAAGTCGGGAGCCTGAGGCGAACCTGGAGCCCGGAGGTGGAACGGTGCCTTGGTGCCACCTTCGCGCCCTGCCCGCCCACCCGCCTGGGTGCTGAGCCTGCCGAAAGACAAGGCTAGCTGATTCCTACCCTTCTCCTCTGTGTCCTGTGCTCCCCACTGAAGCACAACAGCTGGCACCCAAGGTCTTAGTATACCTGAAAAAGTTAAAAACAATTACCAAAGATGCTCAATTTTTTTTCATCAGGCTGATTTCTAGGATTTCAGGGTAAGTACATTCCATCCCAGATGTACCGTCTCTGAAAGGCTGCTGAATTCCTCCTTCAAGCCTCGCTCTGTTCATCGCTCAGTACCCAGCTTGTGCCTCAAGCCCAGGCCACATTACTACTCACGGTTCATGAGCGCTAATACAGATTTTGTTTGAAAAGCCACACGTTAGCAAACCACAGTTATTTGCAAGCCTGGCCCAGGGCTAGTGTCAGACATCAACACATAAGCAGCACAGATATTTTATTTAATTAAGTCATTCCATCTGGGCCAACAATGAAGGCACTCATATACTTTGCCTTTGCTTTCAGACTGTGTAGCGCTCTGATCCCCCCAAAATTGTTCTAAAAGCCAAATCTCCATGGAGTTTAAAGAACACTTTCAGCTGTTACTTGCATTAGGCTGAATTTCTGCTGCAACATACTCAGGATTTTTCCTATCCTAATAAAGCAAGTGACCAGAGTCAGATTTATGTGCCTTAGTTTCGTCCGAACGCTGCATCTACCATGCAGGAAATTACTAATGAGCAGCTGAAAGACCTGTGCTATATATAGTATGTGTGTATACTACCACGGAGCCACCAACTTTATTCTGCCAAAGGTTATTTGCTATAAAAAACAAAGGTAGCACCAAACAGCCAGGCATTAGACAAGGAGAGTTGCTGCTCGTGCTCTCTAGGCTTTCCAGACCTACAGCGTTACTGTTCCCATCTGTAGACCCTCCCTACAAAGATGATCCTTTCTACCAAAGCAGAGGTTTTCTAACACACCCACAATGAACAGGAACCAAACCAAAACTTTTTGTGACAAATATGAGCTCAGGTCTTCAGAAATGTGAAATGCTTAAATGCTGTAAGTTTCCCGACTTAGTTTTGGCGCTCAAAGAAATACAGAAAAAAAAATCCTGTATAACCCAGCGCCAGCTTTGTGCCACGGTCCTAACCTCATCCCCAAACACAGCGTGCAGCCATGCACCTCTATCGCATGTTAAATAGCTATGAGCAGACTGAGCTGCTTCCTCTAAGAAGTTATAGATACCTACAGGGTTTGAGAACACTCATAATGCCAAACGGGATTAGAAAAACCAAAAGGCACAAAAACCTGGTGCACGGGCACTTAAGGACTGTTCAGGTTATTCTCAACTGTCCTTTACTCAGACTGCGGCATTTCCACCTCGCGCATGGGGAATTTGCTGGCCCTTCTCAGGGATGGCTGCTGTGGGTACCAGACCACCGCGCTTACCCAGCGTTATGACGTGCCGGTACAGCGTGACTCACAAATGTTTAAAATTAAACTATTTCAGTAACTTTACTGAAATATTTTAGTAAAGTTTAACAACTTTAGTTGAAATGCAGAGTTGAGTCAGCCATGTAATTAAGTCACTGTGCATTTCCTCAAAATGTGTTACCCTTACTCTTTACTTGATATAGAGAGGGGTTTACTGCGCGAGTCAAGTTAAATGGGAACCAAAGAGTTTTGCTGCACTGAGGCCTAAGCCCATGGAAATGTAGTCTTTGCTTACTATTATTAAACAGCATAAGGTGTTACTTAGGATATCTATAATATTCAGGTTTTAAAAGTTCTAGAAAGACATGTTCACCAAATTTTTGTGAGGTGAGAAAATAGGGAACGCAAGCTAAGATCAAAGTACTCTTATGGCACTCTTTAATTGCTGGATCCCCGGGAAGTTACCCAAGTCTTTGCACTTCCTAGTTACAATTTACGTCTGACTAAATTAAACAATTATTTCTAACACGCATATCTTTTAGCACAAAGAAAATCCCATCTCAATGTTATTAAAACCAAAAATCAACCCATATATCCTGGGAAATAGCACCACAGAGCATTTTCAGGGGAAAGGGTATTTTTACATTCCTATTTTCCAAGTTTCTGTATTTAGCAATGCTGGGCAGAAAGTCAAACATTTCCTTTTTACTGCAGCAGATGCGAACTGCTGAAACTTCTCACGCTCTTGCTACCATCTTACATTAAGAGAGCAAGAGCAAGTACTCCCAAACACTGCTAAAATATCTGCGTTATAGACACAAACAACAGATGGCCACTTCAGTCAAGGACTTCTTAGTACCATCAGCAATAAGCAGTCAAGGTTCAAAGACACCTGCAAATGAAGTTCTTTAGCATCAAGCATATTCTGAGCTACCGTGGGCTGCCTATTATTCTATGATTATGGCACCTAATGTGCAAGAACAGTTCTAATGGATCCAAAAGAAGCATAACAGAGGTCATTATGAAGTATTTCACTAATGTACTTGATGCTCTTTTTCTTTGCTTCCAAAAATAAAATCACACTGGTTTAAGATAGCTGGTTTATGTAGTAATGAACTTAAGAATACCAAGCAGTAATGAAGATGCTGTACAGAACAGCAAAATATTCGGGGGAAATTAAAGTATTGGAATGTGTTTTAGCGTGTCAGTTGATAAATCAAACAGAAAGGCCAGCATTGTGATTAGTAATTGCTTAAAAAAAAGGAATAGAATCACGTAAGGCAAAACATTCAGAAAGTGTTCAAAATCAGGCATTTCAAGAACTGCTAATACCGTTTTAAATACTGCAGAAAATATTTAAGAGGATATGAATATTCTTACAAAATGTAAAATTAATTTAGGTTTGTGAAGGACTGAAAAATCAACTTCCAACTTAGCGACTCAAATTTAACCTAAAAGGATTAGGCAGTGAGTTCTATGTATAAATGCAGTTTTTAAAAAAAGAAAATTTGGACTGCTAAGCAGGCACAGGCTTGGGGGAAAAATGAAGTTGGGAGTCTTAGGAAACAGCATATTTGGGTAAATAGGAACTCTCCATATTTACACATGGCATGACTGGGAACGAAACCAAAGCAGTCCTTCTCTCGCATATATCACAAAGAACTCACATATATGATATATAAAGCCACTATTGCAAAAGGCATTTATTAGATGTGCAAAGCGATTCACAGTTCTAGATCCCAAGTTGGAGAAACTTTTAAAAGACTGAATACAAAGAACCAGTCTCATGATAGTGAGACAGGAGGAGTTCAATTTTCCCAATTTAAAAAGAATTTTGAAGACCTTAAATATACCTCAAAGGTACTGACTGTCCCTGCTTGCCTGTCCCGAATAACTTACCGACGCAGGAAGCAGTCCTTTTTTTGCTGTCATGGACTCAGAAGCTGGTCAGCTGGAAGATTCTCAGTTATAAACAGAGAAGATAAAGCAGACAAAGAGCAATGGCCAGAAACCAAAAGGAAATTTTCGGCAACAATGTAGGAAAACATTTTGAGAAAGGACAACTGGATAGTGAATGGATAGACAGGGAAAGGGCTATTATGCTAGCAGTGCCTGAGTAAGACAACAACGTGTCATTAGTGACACGGAAAGACGTTAGTAAAAAAACCCCGCTAAGATATAAGGGGGAATACGGGGGCATTGTACATCTTTTGTAGAGCTTATACAATCGTGCTTTAGAAAGTACAACGACATTATGAGGTGTACAGACCATTTATTTTTTGAGGTGCAGGGTGCAAAGATTGCCAGAATTTTGTTCAATTTATAAAGAATTTGAAAAGTAGTAGGAATTATTGACGTCAGAATTGCAATTTGTTCAAAGCATCCCAATTCGGATGAGTTACATTAGCAATCCAAAACAGAGTATGCATAAGCATGTAGAAATTGAAGACAAAGATCAGAGTAGAAAGTTAAAGCACGCTGAGCTGAAAAACAGACTGGTCCTGGGCAGAATGATGACGTCACCTCGCAAGAACATCATAACCGTTCCTTTCTCCTAATGCAGCAAAAGGACATAAGCATAGTCTGAAGTCCACCCTACTTTAATTAAGCATGTTCTTAAGTTCAGTGGGATTTAAAAATGTGCCTTACATGTTCTACTGATTGGGATTAGTATGTTTTACAGTGTAAAAGCAATAGCTTCACCATGACAAAGATTCACTCGTTCTGTCTGCCTTAGACTTTTTTTGGCACCTGTGACTGCTTTGGGCTATGTCATGATACTCACATTTTGAGCTTTCCCTCATTCTTAGGTTTTATCCATTTCAGCAGGAGGACACGCATAGGCTAAAAGTTTACATGTGAGCTTGGAGTATTAAATCCAGTCCACAATTAATAAGATTTCAACCAAACATGAAAAAAATCTTCTCGCTGCTTAAAAGATCTTGGTAAGGGTGCCTCAATTCTATGGCCCTTGTCAAAACAGCTCATGCCAAAATGTGTAGTACCTACATTTGCTGCTCTAAGGGCAATTTCTAGGCTTTATCTTTCCAAAACAGACAAACAATGAAAAGGAAGGGAACTCTATGAAGAAAAAGTTACTGCAATTATACATCTTTATGCAAAAAATGACGCACAAAAGTTTGTAGACGCAAGTCAAGCTGAAAGCTCAACATCAATTCTGCACCCTCGAGCTCCAATATTAAAGCATGTCGCTTCATCAAATGTCAAGGCTGCGATAACTGACTCATAGCAATTGACGATCCACTTATTTTTTCTTTTTGGCCTATAAATTCTCCAGTGCTTAACACTTGCTACGATGAGGAGTATCTCTCTTAAGTAAGCTTTTATGAAGAAAATAAAATGGCCCTGTTGTAAACCTAAATTTGGTTTTCATATTTTTGTTGATTGTGAAATGGTATCAGCTGTTGGTTGAATTTTGAATCTAATTGCTCTCAAATTTCAGAAAGGCATTTAAAGTCACTGAGCGCATACTCCTGCATTTGCTTGCTTGCACTCTGTATACAGAGATAGAAAAACGTATATACGTGTCCCTGTGGGTATTTATATGCTATATCCAAACTACGTAAGTGTCTATGTACGCGTGTACATAGATGTTTTAGATGCCTATAAACACTGCGCCTCTTCACTGCCCAGAAAGCGCAACAGAACTCCTATTGACGTGAACCGACCCCGATTTCAGCCCATTGGCTTCAGGCTGGGGCTTCCGAACAGGTGTCGGGATTGCGGAAAGGCCCCGCACTGCTTTATGGTCCAAACCAGCATACAGGGTCGAAACAGGCCAAAGGTTAAGAATCACTGTTTAATGCTATTTATTTCCAGCAAAATTATATCAGCCTGCCTTTAAAACAGGCTTTTCCTAAATTTTCCTCCTGCTGTTTCACCTGATCGGATTAATCTGTTTTCCACTCAATGGTATGAAATAGCTGCGTGACAAAGTGAAAAAGAAATCCCAAACAGAATATAAAATTAAATATAAATTATTTGAAGGTATGTTACAGCAAAGGATAAAAACACATAATTCTATCAACGAAAAGAGTTGACTGTCAAAAATTCAACACACAAAGTACATATGAAATATACAATCTGGTTTTTTTCATGTTTGAAAAATTACATTAATCCTTTTAGTGAATTTTTTTAACGTGTGGAGTACATTAGTCTGGATTAACGGATGGTGTTTATCATACTTTGTATTGTGGTTTCAGGAAATAGTCTGGCAATGCTAGGTTTCTACAAATGGATTTAAAATTAATCAACATCTATTTATGAGAAAGTTTAAACCATTATTAATACACTGTAAATACAGATCTCCTTAGAGCTGACCCCAAGTGTCTACCATCTGCTCAACTGTTGTAATCACATTTTTAAAGAGCATGGTCATACATAATGATTCTTCTCAGGAAAGAGCATCCTTAAGTACATCAGCAACATTTTAAATTCCACTTGTGTAATGCAATAATTTCCTACTGCCCTTTGCTAAGGAAAAAAAGCATATGGTGGTGACTAAAAGCCAATCAAGCAACTCTTGATTTGTTTTCAGTGCTGCACGGGTGATGAAAGACTTTTTATTTATTTTTAGAAAAAGCAACGAAAAAACTATAGCTCTCATAATATTTTTTTATTAATTAAATGTAAGTATTCTCACTGGCTTAGCTAAAGCAGTCTCGTCGTTAATACAGGCGTAGATAATATTAACTCCAAATACAAACGTTGTGGTAACTTCAGATGTGTTATATGCATGAATTAAAGCACAGTTTTAGCAAAGCCGGATGAATCAAACAAGTTAATTTGAAGTACTCCACAAAATCCTTTCTAATCCTGACAACATCATTCCGAGTTAATAAACAAGGTAGGAGGCATTGGTTTACAACTAATCTATGACGAAGAGGGACAACGCATCCCGTACTCACAGTATGTACGCGCCCGGGACAAGCGATGCTATCCCTTCAAGACACTTCACTTCTTTTTGTGGGCCACGTGGGAGAGCGGGGGGAGATCAGCACACAAAGCAGCTCAGGGACCACCGTCACACGGTTCGAAACAGGACTTCGCGCTCTACCTCCTTGCCACACCAACTTGCGCCTTGCCTGTCTCTCCAACGGGGAAGCTGTTTCAGGGCTTCTGCAGGAAAGCCAGTCACTGTTTCACATGAAACCCTCTTCATGCCATGCCCCTCCTGCGTATGCTTCTCAGCACTAAATCCTTCTTTAAGCTGCTGAAGCAAAGAAACCTTACTTGTCTGTGGACAAAGGAAAGACACATCATTCCAAGATTTCTAAAACTTAACACATATTTTCCCCCCTACCATGCGTTTTTTTCAGCTAGCTCATAGTCAAGGTCAGGCTTTCATGCCTGAACAATGTAAATCACTGACAATAATATCAGTATCTATTCACTGTTTGCTTGTTTAACCACAAGAACCAACAACAAGGAAGTTTTATTTTTGTTTTCTGTTTTGCTAGTGTTTTCTACAATAGGCTCATGGTGCACAGCTAAGACTACATTAACATAATTCAATAATTTTAATCATCACTTTTCCTGTGAAATGAGCAGCAAATGCAACCAAGACATATACTGGCATGCTACTGTAAAGGGTCCATCTCCTATTCCCTAGTGGAACTGCATAATTAATTCACAGACTTTTTTTTGTGGATGTCGTGGTTTAACCCCAGCCGGCAGCTGAGCCCTACACAGCGCTCGCTCACTCCCCGCCATGGGATGGGGAAGAGAATCAGAGGAGTAAAAGTGAGAAAACTCGTGGGTCGACATAAAGACAGTTTAATAGGGAAAGCAAAAGCCACGTGCACAAGCAAAGCAAACCAAGGAATTCATTCACAACTTCCCATGGGCAGGCAGGCGTTCAGCCATCTCCAGGACAGCAGGGCTCCATCACGCCTAACGGTGACTTGGGAAGACAAACGCCATCGCTCCGAACGTCCCCCCCTTCCCCCTTCTTCCCCCAGCTCTATACGCTGACCATGACGCCATAGGGTGTGGGATGTCCCTTTGGGCAGTTGGGGTCAGCTGTCCCAGCCGTGTCCCCTCCCAGCTCCTTGTGCCCCCCAGCCCACTCGCTGGTGGGGTGGGGTGGGGTGGGAGGCAGCAAAGGCCTTGACCCTGTGTAAGCCCTGCTCAGCAGGAACGAAACCATCCCTGTGTCATCAACGCTGTTGCCAGCACAAATCCAAAACACAGCCACATACCAGCTCCTGTGAAGAAAATTAACTCTACCCCAGCCAAAATCAGCACATTCTCCACCCCTTATTCCATCCCATTTACATCATGCTCAGGTCTCACACTATCCAATACAACCTCATTACCTACCATGACCCTTCCCATCCTTTCATATAATACACAGATATCATTCCCTTACTCTATGGACCACCCCTGTGAAATGTCTGTAAAATGTCCATAAATGCCCACAAAATGTCCATTGAGTTCATTCAGTCCCTGACTTTGGGCTCCGTCTCTTAGGGTGGTCACTCAGGACAGGAGAGGTGGTGTGTTGTGTGGAGTTCTTGGGCACCAAAGCCCGATCAGGTCGGGTCACTGCTGCGCTTGCACTGCTTCTTGTACGGCTTCTCCTCCACTGGTTCAGGTGGTTCCTGCCATAGTAATTCCAGATCATCAGCAAATGTAACTTTATTGGCTAAATGGTATTTCAGTGATTTATCCCACATGAAACCTTGGTTTTTTGGAAGAACTGCAACTAACTTTGGAGAAGACTCTTAGAATATCTGTAGTACTGGACTATCATTTTGGAAGTATGTTTAAAAAAAAAAAGGCGAGACACAAACCGAGGGACAACTTCTCTCTCCCACCTCTGTCTCAAAAACCTTCTATATTTATATATCTGGTCACAGAATCACAGAATCACAGAATCATATAGGTTGGAAAAGACCTTTAAGATCATCGAGTCCAACCATAAACCTAACACTGCCAAAAACCACCACTACACCATGTCTCTAAGTACCTCATCCAAACGTCCTTTAAATACCTCCAGGGATGGCGACTCAACCACTTCCCTGGGCAGTCTGTTCCAATGCTTGATAACCCTCTCGGTGAAGAAAAATTTCCTAATATCCAGTCTAAACCTCCCCTGGCGCAACTTGAGGCCATTTCCTCTTGTCCTATCACTTGTTACCTGGGAGAAGAGACCGACCCCACCTCTCTACAACCTCCTTTCAGGCAGTTGTAGAGAGCGATGAGGTCTCCCCTCAGCCTCCTTTTCTCCAGGCTAAACAGTCCCAGCTCCCTCAGCCGCTCCTCATAAGACTTCTGCTCCAGACCCTTCACCAGCTTCGTTGCCCTTCTCTGTACGCGCTCCAGTACCTCAATATCCCTCTTGTAGTGGGGGGCCCAAAACTGAACACAGTATTCGAGGTGCGGCCTCACCAGTGCCCAGTACAGGGGCACAATCACTTCCCTAGTCCTGCTGGCCACGCTATTTTTGATACAGGCCAGGATGCCATTGGCCTTCTTGGCCGCCTGGGCACACTGCTGGCTCATATTCAGGCGGCTGTCAACCAACACCCCCAGGTCCTTCTCTGCCAGGCAGCTTTCCAGCCACTCTTCCCCAAGCCTGTAGCGTTGCATGGGGTTGCTGTGGCCCAAGTGCAGGACCTTGCACTGAGCCTTGTTAAACCTCATACAATTCACCCCAGCCCATTGATCCAGCCTGTCCAGGTCCCTCTGCAGAGCCTGCCTACCCTCCAGCAGATCAACACTCCCACACAACTTGGTGTCGTCTGCAAACTTACTGAGAGTGCACTCGATCCCTTCGTCCAGATCATTGATAAAGATGTTAAACAGAACTGGCCCCAACACCGAGCCCTGGGGAACACCGCTTGTGACCGGCCGCCAACCGGAGTAAACTCCATTCACCACCACTCTCTGGGCCCGGCCGTCCAGCCAGTTCTTTACCCAGCGAAGAGTACACCCGTCCAAGCCATGAGCAGCCAGTTTCTCCAGGAGAATGCCGTGGGAAACCGTGTCAAAGGCTTTACTGAAGTCTAGATAGACAACATCCACAGACTTCCCCTCATCCACTAGGCGGGTCACCTTATCATAGAAGGAGATCAGGTTGGTCAAGCAGGACCTGCCTTTCCTGAACCCATGCTGGCTGGGCCTGATCCCCTGGTTATTCTCTACATGCCGTGTGATAGCACTCAGGATGATCTGCTCCATCAGCTTCCCCGGCACCGAGGTCAGGCTGACAGGCCTGTAGTTCCCCGGGTCCTCCTTCCGGCCCTTCTTGAAGATGGGTGTCACATTCGCTAATCTCCAGTCAGCAGGGACTTCCCCAGTTAGCCAGGACTGCTGGTAAATGATGGAAAGGGGCTTGGTGAGCACATCTGCCAGCTCCTTCAACACTCTCGGGTGGATCTCATCAGGCCCCATAGACTTGTGAGTGTCTAAGTGGTGCAGCAGGTCACTCACCATTTCCCCCTGGATAATGGGGGCTCCAGTCTGGTCCCCATCCCTATCTTCCAACTCCAGGGGCTGGGTACCCATAGAACATTCGGCCCTGCTAATAAAGACTGAGGCAAAGAAGGCATTAAGTACCTCAGCCTTTTCCTCATCCTTGGTCACTGTGTTTCCTCCCACATCTACTAGGGGCTGGAGATTCTCCTTAGCTCTCCTTTTGCTGCTAATGTATTTGAAGAAGTGTTTTTTGTTGTCTTTTATAGCAGCAGCCAGACTGAGCTCTAGCTCAGCTTTGGCCCTTCTAGTTTTCTCCCTGCACAGCCTCGCTACACCCCTGTAGTCCTCCTGAGTTGCCCGCCCCTTCTTCCAGAGGTCATAGACTCTCCTCTTTCTCCTCAGTTCGAGCCAGAGCTCTCTAGTCAGCCAGGCCGGTCTTCTTCCCCGCCGGCTCGTCTTTCGGCACCTGGGGACAGCCCGCTCTTGTGCCTTTAGGACTTCCTCCTTAAAGAATGTCCAGCCTTCCTGGACCCCTTTGCCCATAAGAGCTGCCTCCCAGGGGACTCTGTCGACCAGTCTCCTAAACAGGCTGAAGTCCGCCCTCCGGAAGTCTAAGGTGGCAGTTTTGCCGACCCCCCTCGCCGCTTCTCCAAGTATCAAAAACTCTATCATTTCATGATCGCTCTGCCCAAGACAGCCTCCAACCATCACATCACTCACCAGTCCTTCTCTGGTCTTTGCCCTCTGAGTGTGGAAATGATGTTTCATGATTTTAGACCTGTGTTAGACTCTGGGATCTAACTGATCCCAGAATCTAACACAGAATCACAGGAGCTCTTTCTGGGCTCCAGGTAAGGTTTTCGGGCTGCTTGCAGCCCTCACAGGCTGTGGGGCTCCATGGAGCTCAGCTGCGATACATTGTTTTTTCTTGAGTAAGAAAACCAAGAATGAACCCATCCCACCCCACTGTTTATATAACTCCAACATATTTTCAGCAGTAATCAGCTCTCCCTCGGAGATTTCTGGAGAGTTTTTGGTGTTTTTTTTTAAATCCAAGAGGTTGTTGAGTCAAGCAATTACCATTCCAGCTAAAGTTTGTAACTTCAGAAAATAATTTCATTTTTATATTTTATTTTTAAAATATTTTCATTGGAAGTAAACTATGCATAAGGTTTATTCAACACTGTGACCCACATATAGTAGCCATATTTTGATATCATTTTTCCACTGATATTCAACAGTCTTATGGATAAATGGAATGTCTACCACTAAATCAATTGAGAAATTATTTAATATGTTTCGCTTTCTTCAAATACTGCTAGAACTAAACATGTCTATAATTCTACCAATTAAAACAAACAAACAAACAAACCAACCCCAAGAGTTTCAATGACTTAATTCGTAATAAGATACGGCGTTTTTCAGCTTTAAGTCCCAAGGTCAAATCTATCAACAGCCTGTAGTACCAGAAAATCGTTCTCATGGGATGCTTTTATAACAGTCCAACATGAAATAATTTTATTGTCATTGCAGCTCTGCAGAGTTTGCTGAGCTTGCTTTAAATAGGCTTGCCAAACCATGTTGGTGGATATGGCAGGCTTGATCTCCCATCTCCAAATGTACTCCTCCGTTCCCCCACAACACTCCATGATTTCCCAGAGAACATGGAGAAGAAATTTTACAGACTATGAAATGGCCTGGTGAGTCTGTCACTGCATGGACAACTGACTTTGGTAAAGACGCCTGTGACTATGCAGGTTGCCAACGAAACCTAAAAATCATGGCTTTGAAATGAATTGGACACCTTGAATGCATGGAAGGATATCTAACATCACACGTTCATTCCAGTCACTCAGGTCCGTTATTATTTTATCTTGTGAAGAAGTTGTTAGACATATAAAATCGATGCTATCTGCAATGACAGGACTTGCGTTTCTGTTTTGTAGCTTAGCGGTATTTATTGGAATTCAGCTGGCAGGGAAAACAGATGGGGATGGACATAACTTGAGCAAAGCCCTCTGAAATGCTACCAGCAGGCTGCAATTATGCTATTACTGCAGCTGATGGCTCCAGTAATGGCTAGAGCAGCCTCTACTTCCCAGGTTACTTCCAGAACAGTAATCAAGGACTCATTTTCGGCCATGAAGGAAATCCAAATGAATTACTCCTTCACAATGGGCACAAATTTATGTCTGTGGAATCTGATGAATTTCCAAATGAGGGAATTATTAGTTACAGACATTCTCCTGTCTAGTAGCATCAAACCAATGGATGAAGAAACTGTTTTAGCAAGACTTTGAAAGCTCCTTTGCGAGTTGTTGTCCTACAGAGAAAGCCGTGGCAGTAATTTGCGTAGCCATTCTTTGCAAACTTAACAGAACCTTGCCCAGCAGACAAATCCAGACTATACAGTCAAAGTTTTGGTCACCTAGAAATCTGCCAGACAGGCACAGTAAAACTCACGGGAGAAAACGTGCCAGACAATGTTGACAAAAATAAGGCAAACGTCTGTTGATGCGGTGCATGGGTTGCAATGCGGTGCACTGTAACGTGTTGCGCAGCATTGCATTGTGTTTCCTACAATTCTCTATTGATTAAAATCAAAATGCTCAGATTGATCCACACTTCTGTGCAACAGAAAGGGGCTTTCTGTGTAGTTATTTCCGAGGAGAAAACACACGGTATTTTTCGCTTGTCCACTCAAAGGCTAGGTTTGCGATTCTCAGCTGAATTTGGCAATGCCAGTTATTTGTTTACTCGGTGTTTTGGCAGTGAAATGAAAACACGCGATGTTTCTATGCCGTCTGTATCCCTACAGCCATATGCTAACTGACAAAATCTGTCGAGGCGTAAGATCCCAGTTGCCTTCCTCTGCACTGCTGTTCTTCGTACCGTGCTGAAACACTTTGAGAACATTCAGTTGAAAGGTGCCAGTTTTGCACAAAAAGAGCCAGACGTGCTCTGCAGAGGGGACAACTTCTGTTCACGTAAGGGCTCTGGCACATAGTATCAATGCAGAGGGAAATTTTCATTCAATGGACACATTCGGTTAAAACTTGTGGCTATTGTAATTATTTTTTTATTATTATTTATTATCATTTATTATTCATAAATACGACTAATTACATTAATATATTAGTAATTATTGCAATGCATTCATATGTTAATAATTAATTTAACTATATTAAACACACTATTCCCTTTAGTATTAAAAAAATAGAATACAACTAGCTTTTACAGAGAAGGTTATTTATGCCCCCTGCTTTTCAAGCAGGATCTTTTCTTTGCTGTTCACAGGTACACAGGTATTCTCAATTTAGTGCAGGTTATAAATTACTTTAAACTGTTTGATATCTTTTCGTGCTTCTGGGATGAACATAGTACAATGCTTATTTTTAACAGAACTTAAATGAAATAGAGGGCTGTTAATCAAGGATTAAAATTTAAATCTAGTGACATTTGCAGAGACACCTGCCCTCCTGAACTATTGCTAGGAAAAGATTACCAGCCCTTACCTCAAACTACATGTAATATGCTTCGGAATAGCCAGATAATTCTTTATTAGCAAATAATGCCAAAGGAATGTACATAACTTCGCTTTTATAAGAATAATGACCCTTATGAAAGAAATACGCCAAAGAAGCCTGTTTGGGATTTACACCGGTGTTTGCTCACGGATTCCCGTTTGTTAGCAGACCTGTGACAGACGCCTTCAGCCTGGGGTGGGTGTTACTGTCCCTCCGAAAGCAATGAGCAGAACCTCTGTCAGACCAACAAAGCAAAGCAAAGCAAAGCTCAGCTGCTTTCGCCCCATTGTCTCTGCCAAAGTCACTCTGCGAGCGAGACGTTAACGTTCCGGCCGTCTTTCAGCGGTGCTGCCATTTCTTCCCTTGCCTTGCTGCCATTGCCCGCTTTCACCTTTGCACGGGGTCTGCTCAGAAGCTCTGCTTTTGCTTTTGTTTTGCAGGATAGCAGGCAGCTTTTGCGACAGAATGCAGAGGGAAAGAGTCCAATGAAAATCCTGGGGATGAACTTAATTGTCCAATTTCTTTAATTGGTTTATTAGACTAGTTGCTGAACCCACAGTTATGTTTCCCATATGCAAGTATAAAACGTGCTGTTCAAGTGTTCAGATTCCCTGATTCTATAAGTTTCAACTCTCAAAATATACTGAAGATGTCTCTACCTAATGTATAGTTTTTATTATTCATTATTATATTTAGATATTATTTCTCATAAGATTTATAACAATATTTGTCATATTGTTTGTTGTAATATTTATTATAATATTATATGTCAGATTTTCCAATTATCTGACAACGCACGTAGGGAATACTTAGCTAAGTTTGTTACATCTGTCAAAAACCGAACGCTACAAAAATAACAGCTGTGTTGAGGATTATTTTATTCGTGACCAGTTTGCAGACATCAACCCATACACACAAACAGGTCCCCTTGTATAACTCACGAGCAAGCGACAGGACGTACAATAAAGCAGCACTAACAAACAACACAGCAGCCAGCAAGAAGCAACGTTGCTTTAGAGTCTACGCGTCTTTTTTAATTATTCTGCTTATTATCGTTCAAAATATGCGCTACGTATACCAGGCTGTTTGGCAGGGTCTAGCTGCAGACCAACCTGCTTGGCAATACCTGTGTGCTTGCTTAATTAGGCACTAGGACGTGCCCAGCGGCGCTGGCTGATGCCGAGCAGCCTCTTCAGCAGCGCTGCTGCCGCTAGAGAGGTTTCATCTGGCTGTGGCCTGAAGATGAAGGCGTTTGCTTTTGTTCGTCTACCGAAAAACCGAAAGAGAAATTCATTTCCTCGGCTTTTTAAAAAGTAGTATTGATGGTGACGGATTACTTGATTTCACAAGCCTATCTGAGCAGCTCACAGTTTTCTGTTTAGTTAGCATGCTTAAGAAATTAGACAAACCAGCCTTTACTGTGTTATAAATTGCTGTTGTTCAAAATCCAGTTAGACCTAAAAAATGTTCTTGAAAACTTTAGTCTGCATACATCTTCCTGACAACATTTGTCTTTGCCAGTACTCACCAAGTTGCTCTCTGGAATTCCTCTTATTCTTCATTGTCAGGAACCTGGGTAGGAAAACCATTTTTTAAAGGCAATTTCTGGGCTGTGTATGCTCACTGATGTTTGGTAGTGACTGAACATTGCAGACCCCAACAGGTCTGGTTTTTGAGCCGATAGCAAATCTTTAAAATCCACAACTTTGAGGAGAAAAAAGTATTTCCATCCATATATTTAGCTTTTTTTGTCCAGTTATGCTGAGACAACTTTCACCACAACCGCTTTGCAGTTGGATGTGGCAATGCCTTACGTGAGGAATTCAAAATGCACCACCGTGACAAATTTTTCAGCAATACCACAATACTTTTTTAGGATCAGCGTCATGGGGAATTGCTCATCGCTCTTGAAGGTGGCAGAGATGGATAGCAAGCTTGCTCAGCAGGAGATGGGCCCTGCCTGGCAGAATAGAGTGGGCTGAAGCACCAAGAGCAGTTTCTGGGCGGATGGTGCCCACACGGAGAATCGGGGGGCATCAGAAATGTACACCAGGCTACAGGGTTAATGGCAAGGGCGGAGAGCAAACACAAGCTTGACTGATGGTTAAAGGAACTCGAGAGCACAATTGGTGAGGGTTGGAAAGAGGTGAGAATCTCTTCTGTTGGGAGCTGTTATTTTCCGCCAGGTTTGACTTGACGGTGAAGGAGGGCTCTCCGCTCCCACCAGCAGACGTCTACCATCGTCACACGCATGCTTAATCCCAGCTAGGCATGAAATCAGGGCACAGAACAACCTGCACTAGTATCAGATGCACAGTTATGTGGCTATAACCTAAAACGAAAAAAAAAAACCACTGTCAAATTGCAAGCATTGAACAAGAACATCTTCCAGGATAACTTTCTTTTTTGTCACATCAAAGACGTAGCTCTCATTTTAGCTTTCAGCCATTAAGCTCCCGTGTAAAGACAGCAGTAATTACTTCCTCTCACACTGTTTCAAGCAACGGGCATGTCCTAGTGGATAAAAAGGTAATTCCTGCCTGTAATAAATACCGAATCACATAAACCTCCTGTTAAACACAAATTCTTGCAATAGCAAGCATTTCAGAAATTCTGACTCTAGAATGCCGCTATAGCTCCATTATCTCGGGCAGCTCTGCTGCCTGATGACAGCTGATAGCAGCTGCTGAGGTAACACCATATGAACAAAGTAAGGAAAATTAAAATGCAGGTGCCAGCTTTTCAGTCGTGATTCACAGACAAACTTCTAGGATCATGGGAGTGAAAGTGTAAAATTAGGTCCTTAAGAAACCTCTGCTTTACTCAGCTTTATTTACCCAGGATTGCATTTAACAGTCATGGAAGACTGAAAATCAATGATGCAGAAAGCACTTGGTAATTTATTTTGTAAAAATCTTCTTAACAGTTTTTGGAGGCCACAGCTGGATATCCGGCAGAAATTAAATGGAAGTTGTACTTTATGACGTGACTGTGTAAAGTTAGAAAGGACCAAGATAAAAAATAGGCTATAGTACCTTTAAAATTTTCTCTAACCGTCACA
This sequence comes from Mycteria americana, assembly GCF_035582795.1. Classification (NCBI taxonomy): domain Eukaryota; kingdom Metazoa; phylum Chordata; class Aves; order Ciconiiformes; family Ciconiidae; genus Mycteria; species Mycteria americana. Next base: position 2,021,335 of record NC_134375.1, read on the forward strand.
TGTTGATTCAGACTTATTTTTCCAAAATGCTTTTAAGCGTAATATTCAATATTTCGCTATGAAATGCACTGTTTCTTTCGTAAAAGAAGTCATTTATTTATTTATGATTTCTGCATTTATGTGCATGATTTATCATGCACTGCACAGGTGAAAGAATTCCGCACCCTTTTCCTGTACCAGCTGTACTTAGTTCCAGTAATTACTATTTCAAGCTAGTTACTTTTTTACATTCATTTTGCTGTAGAATAAATGAAAACCCAGAGTATGGTGGAAAATGGAATCTGGCCTGCTGAATCAAATATTTATTTAACAAATACAATGCGGAAGGTGTTAACACATCAGAAGAAGCTCTGTTAGTGCATATCAAGAGCAAGAATTTAACATTGCAATGTGTAACTGTTCCTCAAAATATTACTTGAAAAGAAACTGTACCTACCTGCAGGTTTAAAATAAGAAATGAAACCATCTGAGAAGCAAATGTTAAATGTTAACCTGACATGTCATTACTTTAGTATTTATTACAATTTTGCATAGGTGTCCACATAACAATACTATCTGGAATGCATTATTGCTTGTGGCAGACGTATATTTGTATGTTTATGATGACCTACTGCCATTGACATTAAATACAGCAGGGGCTGAGGGGGTTAATATATTCCTTCTTTCCTTCTGGGTTCAAATTTAGTTCAAGTCGCAAGTGAAAATGAGTTTGGTGGTCTCGAAGCAAAACACATTTGTCCGTACGCTACAAAACCACCGCGTAATTTGGCACACGTCTGCTCCATTGACTGTTTTTGCTCGGCGGAGCAGCGCTGAGCTAGCTGGAACGCTGCAGGTCAGCTCTGCGGCGTGCCGGCGGCAGGACGTGGGAAAACAGGAGCGCTCGCCCCGCTCGCCGGCAGACCTCGTAGCGGTGCCGGGCTCACGCGTCTCGTCCGTGGCACCGTGACTCTCTACCCTCTTAATTAGCAGGCAAATAAATCACCCTTCTATAGGTGAAATACAGAAGAGGGTTTGCTTTTTGTAAGATTCTGCTTGCTTTCAGCAGATTTTTGAAATGTTTTGGCAGCTGAAATGCTCAGGTTTTTCAGAATGTCTTTGAAAAGGAATTTTTAAAATGTAAAAAAAAAAATAATCCAAAGGTGAAGCTCTGACTGCAGTGTTTTCACTTGAGCTTTTTCATGAATTCCAGTGAGCTCGGGGTTTCGTTGGAGAAGTTTTATTTTGCCACGTTTTCCATGCAGAGTCTTTATTACTCCAAACTGATGCAAGATATAACAAGGAAAGGGGAAACTAGTCATTTTTCATTTAAAAGTGTTTCAAGAAACAGCTGTAGAGTATCTGTTAAAAACAAGAATTATTGTAAAAACGTTAAGTTATATACCTATTGAAAATACATTCCTTTAAAAATCCTAGTACCCAACTTAAATATGGGGCAACTGGACAAGATGAAAGATTTTTTCTTCCTTGTCACACACTAGTTACATCGGAAATATCGGATGATATCGGATGAAATTACCAGAAAGTAATTCCTTCTCCTGGAATTCAGAAATTTATTGCAATTATTAAAAGAAATGATGTAAAGGTCAAACAAAAGGACAGCACTGAATTCTTTTGAAATATTTCCTTCTTGAAAATTCTGCTCTCGGACACAGAGCATGGAGGGGCCGGGGAGGCGTTTGTCTTCCCTGACGAACAAATACGCCTAAATTCTCCTGCAGCCTCCTGTGGTTCACTTACAACATGCTTAAGCAAGTGACCACAAAGGCAAAAATTCCTAGGCCTTTCTCCACCCTTCACCATTCTTTATTCTTTCTCTGCAATATCCGAGTGGTTTGAAACTGGAAAAATAAGCCGAGCAATTCAAGGCTCTTGGGCGATTTTTTTCCGTGTCTAACAGACCGACGTGAGGAGCGCCTGTCCAGCAGGATGCTTTCCACTTCTCTCTGAGCTGGCCGGGTTCTCTCACCTGCCTCCTTCCCTCTTAAACATTCGTGTCTGCAAATACTTGTTCGTTTGAATTTAACTCCCCCAAAACTTGCGAGAACGCAAAGCTTTCAGCTGGCACGCGTTTGAGCAACTGCATCAGAAACTGCCTGTTTATCTACAGCGAGGGAAACGCGATGCGTATTTTACTGGTGTAAAACTACCTCTCGCCTTGCCTAGACCACGGAGCAGCCAGCTAGGCTTGCCTGCTTTGGCAGGGAACAAACCTGGGCCTGCCTGTGTTCGGTTCATGGGCGCTGGCTTTAGGGAAAGGTGAAGGAGCAGGATCTTACAGCTCCTGCTTTAAAACCAAATATAAACCAAGGAGAACAAGAAAGCTTTTGCTATCTTTCCTTATCACAAAGCCAATGACGGAATTTTCTATGGCGGCTGAGGTCGCATCTTGGTGGGTTTGAGCATTTGGCGTGGAAGCTTCTATGTAAATACACCAAAGTGTATAAATAATGAGTTTCTTGCAAACAATGTAAAGAAGATACAAGAACCTGAAAACCAGCACTAAGTAGAGAAGTAAAGTACTATATTTTATTCCAATTCTAATATTTACGTTAGCTGGTTGGACTCTATCTGAAGGTATTTTTTGGTTGAGGAAGGTGTGAAGGAAATAGGGAAAAATACGAAACAGTTGCTACTAGCTTCAATTTTTAGGACTTGGCAAACAAGTTTATCTCAGATATTGACTGAAGAACATGTAAGGTTGCCTGCAAAATCTAATGAGACCTAAAAGTAATCTGGCGTGTAGAAAGCAATAAGAAAATCTCTGTCATTTCTCAGTAAGAGACTTGGATGCTGTCTAGTTCTACATGCTATAATTTTTGGGAAAATATTTTTTTGCAAATGATGGGAAGTCAGTAGTTACAGTTACTGCTTACTGTTGACATTAGGTGACTGTTCATATGCCCAGAATACCACCTACCTCAGCTAAATGGTATCTTTATGAAATTAACAGAATGCGGTTACAACATGGCTATAAGAAAAAATATTAACGTCAAATTTTGGATTATAATTGGAAAACTGACCTTTGGAAAATATGTTACCACTGCAGTCCTGAACTGTACCATAAAATGACAACTTTAAGATCTAGAAGAATGACTGTATTATGCAGTTTAGAAAACGCAGCAAAATAAAAATAATTATACTCTTTATGCTTCACTAGAATTCTAAATTAAAAAAACCTTGAAGGTTTCTATGGCTTTCCTCCTGTGAAGTAATTGACATTATTTTCTGTCTTCCAACTTTTTGGAAGTGTCTGTCAAACACTTTAAAATACTTTCAGTGAACTAGATTTTTTCATCATTATATGGGCAACCTCCATAGGCAATTGTGACAGGTTTTGTAAATAAAGTTTTTCCTAGAAACATCTTACAGCAATATTATTTAACAGCATATATATGATTTTTTTGTTATTGTTAAACAGCTATATTTGATTGAAAACCCTGAAATACAAAAATCACAAAATGCAGAAAATTGTGAGAAGCTTCTCCAAGACTCACTTTGAAATTTTAATGTGTGTGTTACTCTATGCATATATAGCTTTATTAGCATTTATTAACCATTAGGCTAGTCTTATATCATTAAGTTGAATAGCATTTTTCCAATAAAGACTCATAGAAAAAAGTCAACCATAGAAAAAAGTCAGTCATAGAAAAAAGTCAACAAAAAAGTGCATAGAAAAAAGTCAACCTATCAGTATTTTTTCTTTATGGATTAATCACAAATATTCACTATCTGAGGTTTTTTTCTGAGATGTGAACAGTCAATTGTAGGTTTTTTTCCTCACTGGATACATAAAAATCCCACTTCCACACAAAACTTTTGATCAGTAAATTAATAAATAGACTTCTACATAGACAAGAACAACTATATTGCAATTGTATTTAATCTAGCTGTGCTAAATTAGCATCTAATGGAGAATGTAGAACTCAAAGCACTTAGGCTAATATTTATTTCTAAGACAACATTTGGTCTATTCACAGTATAGAAAAAAATAGAAAATTAGAAATATTGCTCTGCCCCAGTTTATCAGTGGCTGATGATTGAAAATTAAATCCAGAGGACTGAGAGAATCACAAGAAAAAATAACATTGGTAAAATGTAATTTAAAAAATACCAACACCAGTATGGAACACCATAGTGGGGGAATATCCCCCTGGTTGTGTCAATGGAACTGGCAAAACCCTTCCAAACCTTAAGTCAGATACAAGGATTACCAAACTAAAGCAAGAGTTTGTGCCAAAAATAAAATTAAAAGCCTCCAGAATTCTGCAGGGGAAAAAAAATTCATTCTTATTCAAATATTATTTTTTGTTTCAACACAACATCTCAACACTAAGTTTATTTAATCTAAAATAAAAAATAAAAATTTTAAAATAATCTGATTAAGTGTGTTATTTTTTGAACTAAGCATTCTGGATTGGTTTGATTCAGTTTTTTTTAGTTTTGTTATTCATTTTGCTGAGAAAACGAAATAGATTTCATTGTATAGTGACTCAAAATGATCCAACTCAGCCCCAAATGTTTGGGCTTGGCCAGAGAAATCAAAAGAATGAAGCATTTACACATCTGTATTTTAGATACAGCTGGTGCAAGCTGAAAGGTCTGAGTTAAGGCTCACTTGCAGAATGATGAGTGAGAATCTTCTGGACAATCCTAGAGCATTCTTTTCACCTTCTTCTTTTTGACAACCATGTAATAGAGCATGGAAATTAGTGCTTCTTGATGCATGGCAACCATTCATGGCCAAAACCTCTAGGGTTTGCTGTACGTAATAAAGGTAATCCACTGAAAAAAACATCTCTGGTGTCCTAGGAGGGAACGATGCAATAACAAAACGGGTTATTTTTCACAATTTTATGTTAATCGTTACTGTTCACTTCGCCGTACATCCATGCTCCAACATCCATCCCATCCCCTCGGGGTTTTATATTGCATTTCGCTGCAAAACGACCTCCGCTCCGCTCACCTGCAGAACAATCTCTCTTAGCTTCCCATCTTAGCAGAGCAGCTATTTTTCTCTCTTTCTTTTAATTAAAATCTTCATGTCAGTAGCATATATTAAATCAAGTTCCATTACAAGCCCAACTTTCAAAAGTGCAGTTTTTTAAGCAGCTCATATTTTGTCAAGCCTAATTGCTTTAGTTCTAGGCAATATTAGTTGCAGAACAGCCAGTAATAACCTTTAGTCCTGGCAAATTTTCTCTCTACAAGAACTCAATCACATAACATAAACAGCTATAAAAGGAGGCTTTTAAAATCTTTATTCATAATGTGTAGCACATGCATGTGGCAATGTATATCAGATCACAACACTGAATGAAATATGAGATTTATCCATGATGTAAGTTATGCCAACATATAGTAAGTTGAGAGCATTAATTTGAATTCAGTTATATGAGAAAGGAGAAGGGAAAAAGCGACACGCTACTTTATTAGAGCAGGCTTTCCCAATTTAATATTAAAAATTGTTTCTTGATTCCTGAATGCACTTGGTAGTGGCGCAACGCTTGGTGATGCAACCCAGCGCAGAGAAGACGTGCCAAGCTGTTGGCAGCAGAGAATCAATGAAGGTGGTCCGTATGAAGAAATGCACGCTTAGGATCAACGCTAAGGAAGAAAGATTTTACCTTTGCTGGGGTACGGCAGTAAAAAGAAAGCTGTAAGGGCTGAAAAATCAGAAGCACGAGAACTTAGGATGGCCCCCAGGCCAGCACACGCCCAGGGGCTGATGGAGCCCCAGCCTCAGACACATACCTGAGAGCATTCCCGAGATCCACAGGCAATGCAAAAGCCACATGTTGGCCATCCCCGACTGGCTGTGTATCCCACAGTGCAGTCTGGATTATTCTCAAAAGCCCCTGTGTAATTTATGGGGTGTATTTACAAAATGTCTTTAGCTTAAGCCACTGAATTTGTTAATCCCCAGAGATGAGGATACAGGCTTCAATATGGCAAGTATACTGCAAGGATTTAATACCAACTTATTTGACACTTAATCTAGTATATTTTAAGCCAATCTATTAGAGGAATATGCCTCGCAGACAGTTTTCGGCCTAACTGGTGGTCAGTAAGAAAGACAGTCTTCTCAAACCCTCCACCGCCACACTGTCCTCTCCTAAAAGATGGCACTGTAACGGAGGGCATATTTATCCCATTCTGTTATTTCACGGCTTTTAGTTTTATTCACATAATAAATTACAAAAAGGAGAACCATAGCAGAATAATCTGAAATGTCGCAGTACAGGAGGATATTATTTTGAGAGCAGTAAGGTAAATACGAAGCAAGTCACGCAGTCTTTAAAGCAGGGAGAAGGCTGATAATGAGTTCTTTTTGTAGTTCCATATAGTACAGCTCACCTACGAGTAGTATATAATAAAGAATCTGAAAGGTGGTGACAGAACTTTCTTTGTGATTTATAAACTTCTCTAAATCAAAAATATACCATTAATTTCACAAAGCCTAGCTGCAGAGAAGTACCCAAAGTGAAAAGCTACATCACGAGTTTAAATACGAAAAGGCTGAGATTCTCAAGAAACAAAAATCTTCTGTAGGACCGTTACTTATTTCACCAATAAGTTTGCATAGTTCAAGCCAAGTTTTTCTAAAAGGTAATACAATCCTTTTTCAAAGGATCCATTGCCAAGCGCAATTATTTGCGAGCATTTGAGAAGTTCATAGAAACATTATGCATACAAATTCAATTTGAGAAGTTTTAGGAAGTCCAAATTCATTAGGGAAGGCTGATCAGAACTTAAAAGCAATTTGTGACTATGTCTAGCCCATTTATGAATGTTTTGCAATCCCTGAAATGAAATGTTTTCTTTAGTAGCTACAAAAACTGATCAGTACTCGGTATCTTGTTTGTTCTATAAATACTGTACAATTATTCACATATAGGAAAAACATTATTAAATAACTGAAAAAAGTTAAATATCCAGATTATTTTCAAAATTAAGTACAGGTTTGCCCTTATTTTTAATGCACAGTTTTTCTACTTGAAAAAATTTATAGCACCTGATTTTGTTTCTATCTTATGAAGATTTAGGAATTGGATGTATGAAGAAGGGACTTATTAAAAAACTTGACTTTCAGCTTGACTTTCAGATTTTCATGTTAAAATCTTAAAAGTAGGAATCCTTATAAATCTTTGCTGGATAATGGAATTAATTTCATTTAGAAATGGATAACATCGATATGTTTGGTTAAAACATTTTTTCTTCTAAACTGGATCAAATCTGCAAAGCCTTCCAAACTAACCTTGAGCTGCTTCGATAGACTTTCTACTCAGTGCCTCAAAATGCGAAACCAGGCAGGCATAAGTATCAGCTACTTGTGGCAGAGGCACGTGCAATTCGATAATTTCATTATTTTTGGCACATTCAGATAGAAAAGTGCACAACTAGCAAGGAAGATCACTAACACAAGGTAAGTATCAGGCAATTACAAACACCACTTTCTGAAGAATGAGTTAAATAAACATTTCCAAAACGGCATGCTAGGTTTTCATGAACTTGCCATATCAAAAAAGGATTTTTGGACTCATTCTTGAGCAAATCATGGCTACATAGATGGATTCCCCAGTGCAGAGCCCCGCTGCTGTCCCAGGAGGTCTGCATAGGTGCGCCAGTTCATCCCTGCCTGCCGTATTTATATTCCATAGCTCTCCAATGAGAATATATTATGTAGAGTAACCCAGTAATTGCAATCGCTCGTTCGTAAGAATACCGTTAAAGGAGATGTAAAGACACAAACCAGATGCAGAACAATGCTTTAAAAATATTTTTTCTTCAAATAAGCCTTTTTAACATACAGGTGGTATTCATACAGAACAGTGATATAAAGTACAATGTTTAAAAAATAAGAAACAAAATATTTTCTTTCTGGAAATCTTCCTAAAGGAGTTACCATAGAGAGGGAGTTCATTACATTTCATATCTCTGTTAGGGACTTGTTTCACAGCTGTTATTTTTATTTGTAATTATTTTCTGTTTCGTATACTCTTTTAGAAAGCCACACAAAATGTCATTTAAAGACATAAACACAACTAAATATTAATACCATTCTGTTAAAAAAACCCCTGCCTTAAAATATAGTTTTATATTACCTAACTATACTCATTTCCTGAAGAAGAATTTCAATAGATTTAGGATTAGTTTGCATACTAGATAGCAGGACCCAACAGAGGTCAAAACTATAAAAAAAGAGGTAGCTTTATTTGTGTTATTTACATTGCATACTGGCGTAACCTGTAATTACAGAAAAGTTTTCTTTAGCAGAGACCACAGCAGGCGGAAACCACACCGAGTTGTGCCAAGAAAACTGCTGCCTGCTCCAGTTAATTACTAAATGTGTTTCTCCGACAGAATTTTATCTTTAAGACCAATTTTCACATTAGCAACTTGGCCTTTCTCTGATACGTTGCCTGAATTACTGTTCTAATACATGCCCTAAGTACCTGAGAGACAAGGACGTGCACAAGGGAGGCGAAAGCAGCATTTTTGTCATTTCTGACTTTCTTAGTCAGAGAATAGAATAGAATAGAATAGAATAGAATAGAATAGAATAGAATAGAATAGAATAGAAATTTCAGTTGGAAGGGACCTCCAACGATCATCTAGTCCAGCTGCCTCTTAAACCGGCATTACTGACTCCTTAGGTCCTTCCTCACAAAGCCCCGTGAAGCCAGCTGGATATGGTGTACTGGAGATGGAGCAGGTTATTCACAGAATTACTGCAGGTTTGGTGTTTGGAGTATGATACTGGCGTTGAGTGAGACATGACTGCCAGAACTTTTCAAGTATATTTTACATTTGTCCATGACTGCTGAGGGTAGTATCCCCAGCTGTTAGAAAATGTAGCTTCATTCTATCTGTTGACATTGGCTAAATCATTCCAACCCTGTGGACTACCTCCTGATTTACTATGCATTTTACAGAGTCATAGATGGCCTACAGCATTTGCATATATTACAAAAAATTCCAGGAAAGCTTGACATAAAAACAAACAGTGAGATTTTGCACGGCATAAATGGCTGTTGGTCACTCAGTTCCTAACAGAAGCTTAAAAAACCTCCCCTTTGCATTAATTTTCATCTACACATTAAAAAAAAATCCCTTTTAAAATTGATATTAAAAATGAGACTAGATCAGCTAACAAAACCCAGGCACCCAAACATTTTCATAACAACATAAACTGGTCTGGTTCCTCAGAGCTGTCAAGGACTGAGAACTCAACCGGACCAAGCACTTCACTACTAAATCCAACATCAACATAAAAGACTGCATCGGACACATCATATCTATGTTCATGATTCACATGTGGCATTTGCACTATATTCTAATAAAATAAAGGATCTAAAATGTCACAATCTGCAGTTACAAGGCCACCAAATGAATTCCTCTCCATTTCTTCTCCTCACGACAGCCTCCACTGCTCAGATTTTACAGGTTTTCTCACCTTTTTTTACTCAATACCTTCTTTACTGCACTAGTGCCTCTGAAAATTAGAAACCTACTTTTCTACCTTGTCACGTGATTAGAATTTAAAACTCTCTACAAGGAAGGGACTCGATTTCGAGTGCCTCCTTTCCTAATTTTCACAATGGAGATTTTATTGCTCTTAAAAGTTCTGGGTATTAGCAGGAACATCAAAGACGGCGCATTTAGAGGTATTACTCAGAATCTTACATCATGTATCATCATGAACCACTCACTCAAAAACCAATTGGCATTACTTCTGTAGCAACGAATACAAAGACAAAATGTTTAAACAGAATAATTTAAAAGCCTGTCTTACACTAGAAAACACGTTCGTCTGTAGCAATACAGAAGCCAACTGTTTAACCATTTCCTATATCAACCACTGTAATCCCCCTGACCTTGACTGTCACCGATTAACAAGCCCCATACAGACCACCTCCTCTGCCTCCCAAAAGGGCAAAAACGACTAAGCCACTCCTATCAAGAAAATAACTAAATAAAAAGGTTTTTATTAAATACTCGATATTATTAAAAATCTGAAAATATTCTATTTGATCTTATTAGTCATCATAACTGTACCTGTAAAACAACAAATTATCACTGCCTATATATTATGTGTGTAGTTCTCACATTCCCTTCTACTGGTAAGACAAAGCTTTTCTTACCAATTTTCATGCAGTTTTTCTTGAAAGAATAATCTTGCAGGCTGTCTCTAAGTGCTCATCGTATCCAGAACAAAACAGAATAAAGCAAGCTGAAGAGCTGTGCGTTAGTATTGCCCAATAACCTCCACTTTCAAACTAGAAAGGCCCCAATGAACTACAGAATGAACCAAACCTCACTCAGCTCACACTGTGTGTTTGTTGGTTTTGCTATTAAAAAAAAGTGTGCAAATTAAGAATTAATAGAATTGGTAGACGCTATCACTTTATCGGTAGGCCATTAATAATGCTGGGAGCTCCTGATCTTACCAAGGTTCCTGTATTGTTGTTCACTCTCGTCGCTAGGCTTTCTCTTAAACCGATTACCCCCGTTACTCTGGCCTGGCTTAGGAAGTGCATCGTGAAACCTGTCCGAGCGCAGAGCAGCACTGCGAGGAACGGAGCACCAAACCCCAGGACTGCGAAGTCCGTGGTTACCACACACAAAATCTATTCCAAGTTTTCCAGGTAGAGATCCTCAATTAAGCTGATGTTTACCTCTTTGGAAAATGTCTATGAATTCAGCGCGATACGTCTACAAATTTAAGCCTCTGCCGTCCAGTTTTCAACGCTGTACGCGCTCTGCGCTTTCGGTGTTGGGCTGCTCACTAAATGGCCAGGTGCCTCGTGTGGACCCTGTCATTGAAAATACTTTCTGCAGGAGGCCAGAACAGCTAAGAACAATTGGGCTGAACTGATGCCTGAATGACTTTTCTAGAAACTGAAGCTCTGATAACGAAGCAGCATACTAAAGAAGAAAAGCAAAGTTCAGAGCAAAAAGAAGCCCAAAAGAAGAAACTGAAGAAGCTGCAAATAGCTAGAGATAGAGCCAGAAAGCAAGAAAAATGTATTAGCATACAGTGAAGATGTTCCAATAGTGCAAAACTGGAATTCAGATCCGGGTTTGGATGTTAAAAAGCCCCAGAACATAGAAGTGCTTGGATCTGGACATGTATTGTAATTCTGTTTTCTTATTTTCCTTTTTATCATGTATCAGAAAAGGGTCAGATATTTTTTACAGCTGCATAAAACACTGCGGGTGCAGTAGGGCTAAGTGTATAAGTGCATGTTTAAATCCTACTAACTGTGTACAGAATTTACAATAATATTAGAATCGTTTGTTGCTTTATGGATGAGATTAGGCGTGATTACTACAACCGAATCATATGTGATTCTATTTCTAAAACTGAGATCTAATTTTGATTTAGTTTTCTAAAATCAACAAACTATTCGTATAGACTAGTGCACTAGCCTGCTTGCAAGTTCCAAATCTCAACCTGTAAACTCTTGCAGGCACATGAACCAGACTTTAAATGCACCTGGACACTACTATGGAAATACAGAAATAAATAGCAGAAGCAGTGGGAAAGCCTATCCTGATGGAAGAAAAACGTTACATCCAGAAGGCAATGCAGCTAGCACATACAATTGCAATAACTACAAGTGAAATGGCTCTGTAAGTAGGTATCAGATGGAAAACAAATTAGCAGAACTTGAAAACATCTGGAATAGATATCAACATAAAGCTCAACAATGCACTTGAAAACCAAACAAGATTCCAGCAGAAATATCATAGAAATAAAAGACTGGAAGCAATACTTAAGTACTGAATCATGGAGGCCTCAATTCAGTTAATATAAAGGATTTGTTATATTTCATTGTCATTATCGGTTTGCTATATATATTTTGTCTAATAAAGTGATACATGAAATCAGTTGACACATTGGTAATGAAACATGAAAGACTAACAAAAAGAAAGATCTTGATTAAACTAGTTTACTTTTATTATGTTTTGCCAATATTTTACCTGTTATCTAAGTCTACACGTCATTTTAGCATTAGTATAAATAGGGGGAAAAACCCCCAAACGACTCCCTTTCCAGAACGAACTGTGCTTACTGGAAAGATATTCAGTTGAAATGTGAAAAACAGTCTACATTTTAAGATACACAAAATGCAGAATATGGCATTGTTCTATACCAGATGTTTTAAATATACAAGAAAATAGCCAGATTGGGGTTAATTTAAATGTCTTTTTACATTGATTCATATTTTTCATAATGCATAATACAACATGTTTTCTTAGTATATAAACATATTTCTGCAGTTGGAACACGAGGATTGTAGTACCAATTGCATTACCAGGGCACTCTTTTAAATCTATTAACCATTTCGAAAAGCCAGAAAATCCCCTTACCTCACCGCTACTTCCCAGACGCATTTCTCAGTAACTTCTTTACCTTTTCCTGCCGCAGTTGCTGAAGGGCCGGTTCCTTGTCCCGTTCTCCACCCCATGGGACAGACTCTTCCCTGCTGAGAGTCTGAAGGATGCTGACTGTCCTTCCTCACCCCGGGCCCGACACAGCCTGTCACATACACGCAGCCAGACCTTCTTCCTCATTTCCCTCCCTCTTTACCAGTCTTTGTTCCCAAAGCAGCATTTATTTCATAGGCGTGTTTCAAACCACGGAGAAGTTGCTTGTTACTGCCTCTACCATTCCACTACTTGAAAATACACCGCTTTTCTCCTTGATCGTTTTACAGTAACTTTATATAGTTATAAGGAACATGCTTATCTTGAGCAAGCCAGCAATCCCACTGACCTCAAAGAATATAATGCTGAGCATCAACTGCGAGTTTTGCAGAACTGGGACCTTATAGTAACGCCATAAAGACATAGAGACCACGAAAACAGGACTGCCCACCACGGTCACATCCTCTTCCTCATGTGCATTTTCTACCCATACGCATCTTCCAGTAATGCTCCCTATTCTGTTATCTCAGTGATTCTGCGCTTCACGAAAACTAACTTCAATTCAACAAAGTAGGTTCTAATTAGTTATTACAAATAACAGGAATAATGGTTTTCAATGGGGAAACAGAAAATCTTGAATGCATTTTCATTTAGACTACACGACCCACCTTTTCTTTCCATTCTAATTATTATTGTGTATTACATGTAGTGGAAGCGAAACGTGTCTTCCATAATCACTCTTTTTTTCCAAGAGGTTTAAAGTACAGTTCTATACTGGAAAACGCTAATATAAAAGAGGTATCTTCTTATTAAACAGTTTGTCACCGTTTTAAAATTCTGATCAGTATTACTCATTGGCAGCAACTGGCACACTCAGAACATTCCATTTCAGCCAACACAGGTATTAACAAAACCCGGAGCTAAAAGATTAATTATTAGTGACAAAAAAGATTTCACACTGACCAAAATTTTGGCTGAGTTTGTAGACAAGGCAATAAGAAGTAAAACAACCAAAGTAATATTGTAGGTGGTTTAACTAACAATTTATAAGACTTAATAAACAATAATTAGCAGTTATGCTTAGACACATCTAGTATGCTGTAAAGGTATAAGCATGTTGATGGACGGTATTATAGAAAGTTAATAAGTATTACCCTCTTGTACTCTACAAAGACTGATTTGTAGATCTCTTAACAAAAGATCAACCATTAACTTTTATAAATAAGTCATAAATACTAACTGAATGTACAGGTTGACAAAAATTTTATTTTATTTTTTTGCAAAACAAAGATTTTTCACTAGACATAAATGGCAATGACCGCAGCTTTCCATGTTGGCATTTTTACAGTAAAACTCAATTCAAACTATGAGGCAGTTAGTATTCATGAAACACAGAGAAATGATGAAAAACAGCTATGGAGGAGCAGAAAAGAAAGACCCCCAAACAACTTTAAATCTTCTTTTACTTTGTTGCCTGTTGAAGTACCCGTGTTGTCTTCTGAGGGCTTTTTGGTAATTTCTGCTCTACTGAAGGGCTCTTCTGCTCTTCTGCTCTGCCTAAAGCGACTCTGTCCTGCAGCACTGAAGCTGCAGCACTGAAGCTGCACGACAGTGGTTTGGACCTAAACTCCAGAATTTTCACAGTCATTTGGCGCTGCCTCAGAGCTTTTGCAGTGTTTCTTTAACCATGGCTTGGCATTTTCATCCACTGTTTTCATCGCTACTGAACTGGTCCCACAATTTGAAATTAATTACTAGCTTTTTGGAGTATGTCACAGTTCCAAGTAATATAACATTAAATCAGGCTCATTATACTTTCCAGTTCTGTGAGATAGCCGAAGTGTTTGTAATGGAGCGCAAATTTCCCGGCTGATGGATCCAGTGAACAAGCTGCCACAGCAGAGAAGTACTTCACTTCCAGGCGAAACGGGTCTTTGGCCAGGCGGGAAGCAAGGGGCCACTCGCTATCTCCCTGTGTCTTCCTAACACTAAATTAAGCTCGTAAAACTAAGATTATGGCACCACGCTTGGTATGAAGCGATTTTTCATTAGTTCCAAGATAATGCTTTTTTAGCAATCGACATTGAAAAAATTGGCTGCCAATAGTCATCGCTCTTTGTTTAACCTACTGTTTACTTACCAGAATTTTCTGCAGGTATGACTGCATCTGGCACAAGCATCCAGCTAACTTTCTTCAGCTAGGGCAAGCACATGCACTACAGTCTGCTCTAACCACAAGAGGCTTAGTTTTCATGAAAGCTGTGTTTACTCTAGCTGAGTAACTTTTGGGGAGGGCAAAGACACAAAACAGAGGATGTACTAGACAAGGAGCTCATGGAAACAATGACTACGTGTAATCTTGGAATTGTTCATTGCTAAAAATATTAGTGTGTCAAATCTCTGGGCATCATATTCTTTACCAAGAAATAGATATTTGAGAGGAAAGAATTACGGCTGAATTAGGATCAGTAAAAAATCAGCCTGCTAATTGCACTTGGCCTCCCCGAGACGTAGGTGCAAGAGAACAGAGTCCAATTTCTCTACAGAAAATCTTTTACTTCTGTTCCTGCTTTATTTTGGTTTCATATGACAGACACTACTAATTCAGTGAAGGAGTGACCCCTAGACCCTGTTTCTTCTCCCCAGGGGAGCTCCAATCAGTCAGATTTTTCTCTGCCTTCCCTGCTACCAATGTATTTCCACTGGTTTCCCTAATTTTTTTCTGCTAATTCCCATTTCCTTCATAATCACAGGCTTTTATGTGACTTGCTGGCCAAGCGATTTTCAGGGGAGCTGTAATTGCCACAGGTCTTAAACATTAACCCTGCCAGGTGTCAGTACTGGGACTGCTTGTGCATTTGATTAATGATACCAGAGCAAAAAAATTGGTTTTTAATTGACTGTCGTGTTTTTCTTCTTGTTCAAGTGCTCCTGAAACAGTCAGATGAGCTGGAACAACGGTTTCTTGGGAAAAAACCACCTGAGATGGCATGCTGAAATACAAGAAATACAAGCTAACTTAGTGAAAAGCAGAAGGTCTGAGAAGCTGGAGATGTATTGACTATTTTACACATGCAGAAATCTCAGCAGGTCTGAAGCGTTTCCAGCTTTGTCACCTTGGATGGATGTTACACCACAGGGAGCGGAGACACAACCAAAAACTTTAGCTATTACCTCTCTCATAAATAAACACACACACAAAAATAAAGGTTGCCTGGATATTATTCATTAACAAGAACGATGCTGATATTTGGCTGGGGAAAGCCGCACCACAAGGCTCGCCATCACGGAAGGGTAAGGAACTCTGGTTTCCCAGCTTGCCATCACGGGGTCAGTTTACATGCTGGGAGTTCAGCACACACGCAGCTGAGCTCTCAAGTTGCGGACATTTTTTTGGAGCCAATAGACAGCAAGATCCATATACCTGTTGTTCTCTTTAGCACTTTTAGGATCAGAAAATTCATTGTTTTGATGAGCTGTTCAAGATGAGGTTTTTCCCTCCTTGGAAAGCAGAAGGAGCTGAGGATCCATCAGTTATGAAAAAGAAGCTTTAAGAACTCTCCCAAAGCCATCAGCTGTGAACAAAATACAGTGTTTAAATACACACATCTCCACAAGCTACTGCTTGAATGGCATTACTTAACAAAAGTTGTTAGAGTTGGATGTAAGTGAATGTATAACGCCAACCTTCAGGCAAACCCAGAAAAAGTAATCACTCGAAAGAGAACATTGTTTTAAATCTGTTAACGGTTAGAATTCTGTTAAAATGTGTTTGCAGCTTCTTTTTCTTTGTCAATTAAACACGTGGGATATTTCCACTAGCTTCCACTGTCCTAAATGAAACAGGAGTCATGGCCTCAGAGCACACTTTTTTAGCCGTCTCACATCTGTTAAGTCAGCTGAAGCCTGTCCCAAACTGGGGTGCTTTTATTAGACACAGTACATTCAATTCGGCAAAAGTAGGCTCAAGTTAGCTCAACTGTTTAACAGTATAAGCTGATTTAAATCGGTTGAGGTGATGCTCTCTTGAAGTCTCCTATTTCAGCACAGCAGCCTTCATATTTTAAATGCTTCCATGACATCTTGCAATCCCAGTGACTTCAAGAAGCACTGGTCCAGCTCCTGCTCCCGGCCTATCTTCAGTGCTGAAAATTCATTTTTCTCACGGACTATTGGTGTATAGAGAAAGCTCAGTTTTGCTGCTAGGCTATCAACTCTCAGGATAATTTTATAACGTATTTAAGATTCTCATTTAGTTGCACTCACGAACACTTAATCCACTGCTAACTTCCGGCTTTTCAAGATGCAATTTCTTCAAAATCCCTCTTATTCAAAATCACCCTCCAGGTGACAGAAATCACTCTGGGGGTATGCAAAAAACCCCCAAACCAACTGAAAAACAGAGGGGTTAGAATGGAAGCTGGAACTCTATTTCTTAACGATAGCAAACACTGCAAGTGATTGTTATAATAAGTGTTTGTTTGAGATATAGTTATTATATATTGCCTAAATATTTAAGTTAGCCAAAACTCTGATCAACTGAACCAAAACCTATGCAGGCCAAGAAGCTGGAGCTAGGCTGTTAGGGGGAGCGTGAAGCTGGCATTAGCACTGAAGCAGGAACAGAGGTGGTGTGAGGCACACAAAACCACATAAAGTGATCTCATGTCTTTAAACTGTCCAAAGAATCATAATAATAAAGTTCTAGATGAGTGTTGAGGGGACACATGCCATTTCAATGAAAAAAGTAATAATTTTAAATGACATTTTGAAACATTCCATGGAAATGTATTTGAAATATAATATGGGGACTCCAATAAAGAATATGCTTTTAATACATTACAGATTATATGTGATCATCAGTTTAAGACTTCCCCTCAACAAGCAAGATAATTCAAGTAGACATCTAGTCTGTCTATACAGTTTGTATTGCCATCCTTTCAAATGCAAACTCTGATGTTTCTTCATGGCTGGAGAAATACAGAGAAGGTATGGTTTTAATTTTTCAAACTCCTTTGCAAATAAGCTTAAACATTTTACAGTTAAAAGGACAGAATTTACATTTGCTGTGTCTGGTCAGTTTTAAAATGGTATCTGTTATGAATCATGTTCACTTTTAAAGTTCATTTAACTTGGCTTATGGTTTACTTTAAAAAAAATGTTATGCATCATTTGGAGCTGCACTCCTAGCCACTATTAGTAATAACAAAGGCGTGCAGGTTCCATCTGATGGCCCTTGTATAAACTTGGATTTCCATAGGAAAAAACAAACAAGATCCACACAGTCGGTAATAAATCCCACAGGCTTGTGCCATTACCGATGCCAGGAGTTTTAATCAAAGTACAGCCATTACAGAGCTTTCTGCTGCCTTAATGGGATGTCTGTGTGGATGGTACTAGGGACAAAAAAACCCATCCCATTAACCAGAAATGCAGTGGGATTTTTTGCTTTTAATCCTAATGAGCAAGCGTGCATTTATGGTGAGATGAAGTCACGGAATAACTTTGGTGGGACTTAAGGATTCAGCATCTTCTGGTAATGAGCTCTTTTAGGCTAGTCTCGATTTGCAGCTCCTGTGCTATTCACTCAGGTTACGTAAAACGATTGGGCAAGAGAATCATATCCAGAAAGAGAAGAAATGCAATATTATAAGATCATTTGCTTACAAAGTGGATTAAGCTCCTTCAGTTAACAGAGACAGCTTCACATGGTGGTGTCACCTCACCACGTCCCTTTTGCTTTCTCTGAAGGTTATCCCAAATTGCAATGCTTCCCATCAGGCTGAGTCACCTATTTGTTTTTGAGGCCTCTATGCTACTCTACTCAGACCATGCCAATGTTGCCCCCCCTCAGATCTTCCCCACCACTCTTTTTTTAAAAAATAAACACTAATTCAAAAGCCAGTGGTCTTGCTGACCATGCCAAAGGAGCCAGAGAAGCCCTGACATTAGCACCTCCAGTGCTCCGATAAACACAAAACGAGCTTCTGCAAAAGTCAGACGTAGAAGACAAGGAACAGAGGGATCCAGAACTCACACTGAACACACCCCTTCATCTTACAACTTCAGTTAATGCCTTTTTTGCCTCACCATTATGTATTTCAAAGGAAGAAGTCAAGAAAAAAACCCAGACGTTTGTCCACAAACCCTTGTAATGATGCAAGTACTTGCCTTCCATTCAGCAATGTTCACTGACATTTTTGACACAAGAAAACCAGTTTTCTTATAATTACGTCTGTCTCATAAATACAATAAAATGTCCTTTCAAAAAGCCACCACATAAATCTTAACGTGGGTGTAATGAATAACAAAAATCACTTTTAAAAACTGCAGCTTATAACCTCAAAGAACAAGCTCTGTTTTCCTGATGCTTGCCTGATGCCCAATTTGATATGGTCTGCAGGGCAGTTTTTTCTGGCTATTATTATGTTCCTAGCCTCTGTTCTTCTCTCTCTTGTCCATCACTGATGCATAAAGAAATATTTCCCTCACAGAAAAATATTAGAGTAAGATTGCCTTGCACTCCCCAGCCTCTTCATGAGAAATTTTTCCACTTTAGGGCTTTCAACATGCACGTTTATCTGTTACTGAGCAGCTGTTTAATCCAGTTAAATAAGTCCATCCTCCAAATCTACGAGTCCAGTAAATAGTTCAGTTAGGCAGAAAAGCAGATGGTAAAAAAAGATCACCTAAAAAGGTGAGTGGAAATCACATCCCTGACACAGTGAGTAGCTATGAAAGCCCATGGTCTGCTTCCTGAGTGAAGTCTTCCCTCCTACGAAGTCTCTGAAGACATCAGGCTCCTCAAGCCAATATGACTGAACCTACAATGACCAATGAGGTCTTGGAGCATGATGCAGAGACACATGTCTATGGTCCCATGAAGAGCATCAGCACAGTTTAAGAATCACAAAAGAGCATCCTAAGGTTTGTGACCTACCCGTTAAACTTTAGAGAGATGTGCCGCTGAACAGCTCTGTGACAAAAGCCTGAATGTTAACCTGCCAGTACCAACCTGGTGAGCTTCTGGTAGCTGCTGAGAACTGAGACAGCCACTTGCTGAAGAGCTGCTCTTTGCGCTTCAGGCTGAGCTGCCTGCACTAGCTTGCTAACAGTGCCGGTGGTCTCTCAAGCCAAAAATAGACATAATGAAGCTGCTACAAGAAAAGTCCATCCACAGGTATGGACCTGATTTTATCTTCTTCCCCCTCATTTAGTCACGGTATCTCAGCTGCGTGGCAGTGGCTGCAACTGTTGGAGAATGGTGCTGGCTTGTACGAGCCCTCCTAGCTTGAGTCCAACCCCCACCCCCGTAACCCCCCCTCCCAAACCTCTGGCTTCTAGGAGTTGCACTAAGAAAAAGCTCAGGGGACACAGAGCCCAGCTCCACTATGGATATCTGCCCAGATGCTGCGCAGTTATTTGGACAAAAAAAAGAAAACTAAAAAGCCACCAGGGTTGTGTATATGGAGGAGAGTGGGTTAAACCCAACCATGCAGATGTACTTATTTCAAGAGTTATCACTCAGCAAGTCTGTGCTCTAAAGCATAATCAACCAAAAAAAAAAAAAAAAGAAAACCTCAAGTCCACAGACGGCCAGTGCTAACGTGTGAAGTATTTCTCTGGTGCCACAATGGTATTTAACAGCAGCACAACTGTTTACCTCAATATTGCCTTTAAAACCAAAGGCATTTATGCACTCTGGAAAACAAACCAGGCAACAGGCAATGCAATCAGCTTCTTTTACCATGTACGGCAAGGAAGCTTGCCAGGCCTGCCTGAGAAATGCAGAGCTTTAATGGGAACGACTAGCAGTCACCTAATAGAAAATAGGTGAGTAATGGCTAATGAATAACCTATTCCATGAATTTAGGACTTCTTTCCATTTCAAAACTGCCTATGAACACATTATATACTGTCAAATAACTTCTAGAGCAGTTTCTTGAAAGCTTTCACATTCAAAACATATGTCAGATGTACATGATCATTGGAATTATTTCTTGTACCACGCTAAAACCAATAAGCTCAACATTTTCCCAGAAACAAAAAGTTGAATTATTTTATTTAAGTTTCCTATTTTGTTGAATGTTCATTGGCTGGAATATTCTCAGAAAGCAAACAGAGTAGGCAGGGGTTCCCATAATAAAAATCTGCTGAGTAAGTGTTGTTTACACATTTCCCTCTGTCGTTCTGGAGATGCCTCCAGTTGTTTGCCCCATCTATAAATTGATTAACATGCTAAACGAAGCCCTTTCGCCTCTGTTTCTGGGACCTGTGCTGCTGGAGGAATTCTCAGGCAGCACGAGAATAACCAGCCAGTGCTGCATCTGCACCAGCCGCTGCCTCGGTGCTCAAGGACATGCCTCTTGGGCGAGCCAAAAGGAACGTCACTCCAAGGAGCCTCATCTCTTCAACATGAAAGAGTATTTGCTTTGGAGCAAAGGAGGGTGAGCTCACCCAGAAACACGCGATGCTGTCAGCAATCGTGGTGACTGCGTTCCCATTCCTTATTCAGAAGGAAAAGGTCAGTGATTTGAGTACTGGCTCTGACGCACGGCAAGCAGGTTGGTACTAACCGAGTCTGACTGAGGACTAGAAGCAGCTCACTCCAAGTAGCACCTTGGAGAAATAGAGAGCAATAGCCAGATAAGGATCTTCTTGATATTGGTGCCCAAAATGTCGTCCCAACTGGACAAGTATAACCCCAATATATTTGTAGAGTCTGCTGCATGCTGAAAGTATACCTGAGTTGAAATGTATGGTATATATTTATCATATCAAATAAAAAAAGTGAAGATGTAAATGTTCCTTGTGTTCACCTGACATACCACATAGACTTTGAATATGAAAATGGAGACTTAATACTCCAACTCCTTATGTATTTTGAACACACACATTCTAAATTGCAGCTCTTACCGTTTCCAATTCCCTGTTTATGTCAGTATATAAGTAGAAGTAAAAGTAAGATTATCATCAAATCAAAATAAATATTGCAAACCTGAGAGATCAGAGATGCCCATGCATAAACAAACTATTGAAATGTAGAGCGTATCACGGATGGGCCCCTGGGATTTGCAATCCATTGTCGAAAGTGCAATCAAATGCAGCACGATTCAGGCTATCAGCACAGGTCTCATGTCAAGACCTGACAAGCTTTTCCCACGCCCTGCAACACCAATCCACTTCATAGAGAGGATAACTCAGACCACGAGCTAGCAAGCAGGTGCTTTCACGATGAAGCAGTTAAGTTGTGCTTCATCCCATATGCGTGCTCTGTTGTCAACAGAAGAGCTGCCAGTGGCGTTCAAAATGCATTCAAGGAGTTCAACGAAGACGTGCAATTTTGGACGTGCAAGATGCTCCTGCCCTGCAACGCGAGGCAGTGCCACCAGACTCTCCTTTTGGTTAAAGAGCACTCGTGGGTTCCTCGCTCTGTGGGACTTGGATAGGTCATTTAGCCCCGCTTGGCCTCAGCCTCCCTTCTTATGAAACGGCATTAATGTTTCCGCATCACTCATGTTTCTTACCCCCTTCACAGCTTGCGGTGATGGGCATTATGGAATGCCTATACTAACAAATAGCTTATGCAGTTGACTGCCTTGCTGCAAACAGATTAGATGTTTAATGCTATCTGAGGTGCATTCACTTCATTGAACTGGAATCTGAGTAAATGAACACTTTTCCGTGTCAGCTTAAATTGCATCGTTACCTACACGTACACATACATTAAGTAACAATGATGTTCAATTCCTAACAGGTTGTTACTGGAGCATTCAGGAAACAGTAAGAGCAAATGGCTGAAGAGGAAGACTTTAATCAAATTACACACGTCTGATAGCTAGTCTGTTTTCCAAAATAAAGGTTAAAAAGACCAAGTACACTTAATGGATATTTACACATTTTCTATTTTCTAAAAGCTTTCAGGACTGACTTCAATGAAACTCACTTTCTTGGGAACTGTGCTTGTATCAGTCCTGAAGGTTAAATTCATTATTACTGAGCTGAAAACATTGAATAAATTCATTAATAATGCTCATATTTTCCTACAATACAGAACTCCCACTCACATTAAACATTTCTAAAGGAAATAAGCAGTTGTTTCACAAACACCAGAGGTAATGTCTGCAGACAAGCTCTTGCCTGCCTGGCTTCCCTGGTGCTACCAGGCAGTACACTCACATTACAGCGCTTCTTTTAGTTAGGTTGCTTAATATAATTTCGCTCCTCTATTCTCACACTTGCTGAAGGGGAAAGGGACACACGCATATAAAGACTTAAGTTTTGCTTCGTGTGAAACTAGGTAAATGCGGCCACCCTGTGCCATGTGTGCTGTAGGCATGTCTGCTGCATGATACTGTTCAGTGATAATTTTTTCATAATGAATTATACCAAATGCAACCCTGACCAAGACACTGAAGTTGCGTGACTGTAAGTATTAATTTAGCATTAAAAGATCTCTGATTATTATATTGGTTTAAAAATCACAGAATCATATACAAGAGATTGTTTAGTCTATCTACTGTCAGTCTTAAGAATAGGATCAGCTCTCCTGCATCATTCTTGATAGATGCATGTCTAGCCTCCTGTCAAATTCCTCTAATAGTAGAGATTCCCAGCCCACCCAAACAGTCTTTATGATTTCAACAACCACACTATTTAGGGAACATGAACCTTCTTCTCTGCAGAAACTCAAGACCACTATAGCACATCATGTCTGTTATAGATATGGAAAAAATGTTATTCTCTTCTTCCTTGCAGCAGCCTTCTAGACATTTCATGCTACTGTTTTCCCTCAATATTTTCTTCTTTAAGGAACCCCTGCTTTCTCCTTGAACTTCACATTTCTAGACTGCTAATCACTTCCACTGATGCCCTTTGGACTCGACAGTTTTAGAGGCTTGGTATCCAAAACTGGTCGTGATATTCCAGTTAAGGTCTTTGCCTTTCAACAGCCAAGTAGAAAGGAAAGGTGATATCACATGTCTCGCTGGCTGTAGTTCCATACATTTTATGTATGTGCCGTACATTTTATGTGCCATACATTTTATGGCAATGTTTGTATTTTCACAACAATGAGACATTGCTGATTCACATTCAGTCCCACTAAATGGCAAGTCATCTTTTGCAGACTATGGATTGCCGTGAGGCATTCAACAATTTTTTCTCTACTCAGTAGAGACAAAATAAATAACCAAAACCCATCTCCTATTTGTCAAGACAATTTTGAATTCTGAGCTTGTCCTCCAACATACTTGCAGATCTCCAATGGTTTTTTTTAAAATCTCTTTTATTTCCAAAGTTATGAAGAATAAACCAACTTCACATGGCCCACTCAGTATGCCTTCCCACTCTGACAGGGAATTAATAATAGCTACTCTCTGAAACTAGGATTCCAAAAAGTTTGCCCCCCCCCCCCAATATTTTCTATACTACTATCATTTAATGGCTTGTGAAGGTAGCACGTGAAATTATCTCACAAGCCTTACTAAAGTCGAGACACGTGACATCAGCTGTAGGTTCAAAAACATTTAGTTAAAATATTCATCTCTGCCATAAAGACACCAGCTAGGCAAGAACTGAAAACTACTCGACAGAGTTGGATGCGAAGCTAAACTTGGAAACTGCACTGGGCTTGGGGTTTACTTCGTCCAACTCAGATAGGAAGAGAAGTTTGTGTTCCCCAAAGCTACTCTATTCTTTCCCCCAAAAATATATAATTTCATTTGCTAAAAGGCACCATCACAGCTCCTCTGCCTTTGGCACCAGCTTAGGCTCCAGTACAAGATCCGGGACTCTTGGATCATTCCCACTTTACTTGGCTTGCATTTTGCCTTCTGACCAAGAGAGATCGTGGGACTTTTATGACTCTGCAGCCTATTCCTAGGATCCCACATTGGAGTATAACAGCATTACAACATTCCAAGCCATATTAAATCTAACTCGCACCACTGAGATCACGTTAATGCATTAAGTTTCGTTCTCAGGTCCCAAAGACATGCAAAAATACTCATTCCACTCTCCCTTTTCGTGCAAAACATACCTCTTGTAAGAAACTAACATCGCTTTACACTTTTCCGAACTGTTTACTAAACTTACTAATCATCAAACTGTTGAATAAAAGAGAGACTGATTAATTTAGCAGTACTCTCAATAACATTTCGGCTGAAGTGTGGATGAGGTAACGTGTGTCAGCATCGCAATGAGGAGAGAATTCTTCAAGGAAATCCAAGAGAGGAAAGTTCCATTTTCTTAAAAGGAAGCAGTTATAAAACGGGATTATGAGCAATTCAAAGATGAGCCAAAATAGTACATCACTAGCAATCAAATAGGAAACAGAAAAACCCACATTTTTCAGGTTTTCCTTCTCACACTTGGCTAAAAAAGTTTTTATTTCAAGTTTATTCACTTTTCTGCTTGACATTCTAGGGAAGATTTAAGCAGTCTAGTAAAAACCTCCACTAGAAAACATAAAAAGTTTAATTCTGGGGATTAAATCCTCATCTTGCAGAAGCTGGTTAGTGAATGTTTCTTGTGTGTACACATAGGTAAAAAATTAAAATGTTTTCCTTAAAGTTTCCTTCTATTTTAGAACTTCCAGAAATTTAATATCTCTTTAGAGAAAAACTCCCTCAAAACTTCCACTTTAGGACAAAGCAGAAACATCTTGCTATGGTACAAACATAACATATTGCTTCCTTATGTATTTGTTGAAATATATTACTTTAGAGTTCATTAGCACAAGGATGCTATACTTTGTGGTTGGCAAATCACATATTTTGTCATCCAGTTCTTGGCAATCAGCAAGAGTCATGAAAGAAAAAGAACTGAAAAAAAAAAAAAAGTTGTCGGTCCCTCAGATTTCCCATCGAAAGTCATGCATCTTCATTTAGGCACTTTAAGAAATCTCTGTTTAAAGATACAGAGCCAAACAACACGTGGGATGGCTCCTCATCTATCACAGGGCAAGCACAACACTGGTCCAGGGTGTTCGCGTATCAGAAAGAAGCCAACAGCTGTACTGTTGTGATACTCTTGATCGCAGCCCACCGGTTCTCTCGCTTTTACTCTTCCCATTCTCTCCCCCATCCCACGGGGGGGGGACCGAGCAAGCGGCGGGTGGGGCTGAGCTGCCGGCTGGGGTTAAACCACGGCAGTCCCGTTTGGCACCCAGCGTGGGGCTGGAAGGGTTTGAGATAATGACAGGTTTGATTGGAACGTGCTAGATTGAATTTATAGCTGTTATTGCTGTTCACGTATTAATTGGCAGGTCCTGTGCTTGCCATGGGGCTGGCTTGCCTCACTGTATATTAGAGTCCAGGGCTCGTTAGTGGCTGGTTTTTGCTTTCACTGCTTGCTTGTACCGCTGTGCTGCTGCTGATCTTGCTCTGCTCTGCCTGGGAACATTTGATAACAGCAGTGGCGATGCGCCTGGGCTGGCAGATGGCCAGGGCATCGCTGCTGTTTCTGTGCTGCTGTGCTGGACAGGCTGGAACTCCGGTGTGAACTCGAATCGAAGGGACTGTGACCTGGGGACGAGTCCACATGGGAGCAGGACATCCCGAAGCATCTGTGGCTGTGAGTAAGTCCATGCCAGAGCAGGCACACCTCAGAGCATCTGAGGCTGTGGATATGTCTGTGCTGCAGCAGGGTGAAAGGACTGTGGCCCAAGGATAAGTCCACGCTGGAGAAGGTACACGTCAAAGCATCTGTGGCCGTGGGTAAGTCCATGTCACAGCAGGTACACCTTGAAGTGTCACTGGCTGTGCATGAAGCACATTCCAGCATGTGCTGGAACACTTCCAAGCATCTGCAGCCATAGATAAATCCACAGCACAGCAGGTGCACCCCTGAAGAGCCTACGGCCATGGATAAGGACATGTTGGAGCAGGTTGACTTCTGAAGGGACTGTGGCTGTGGGTAAGTCCATGACGGTGCAGGGACACTGCCAAAAGGATTGTGGCCATGGATAAGGCTGCACCAGAGCAGGTGCACCTCAGAGTGACGGTGGCTGTGGCTAAGACCATGCTGCAGTAGGTGTACCCCTAAAGAGGCTGTGGCTCATCGATAAGGCCACACTGGACCAGGTCCTCCCCTAAGGGACTGCAGTCTGTGGATAAGTCCAAGCCAGAGCAGCGGCAAGGGGAGGAGTTCATTGCAGTGTTAAAGCCTAAGGTCTGGTCCAAAGGGACCAGGGGTAGAGATTGTAATAGATATACCTTTAAATAGTCATAACCTATGATTTGAGTTGCATGTTATGGGAATTACTATAGCAGGAACCACCTGAACCAGTGGAGGAGAAGCCGTACAAGAAGCAGTGCAAGCGCAGCAGTGACCCAACCTGATCGGGCTTTGGTGCCCAAGAACTCCACACAACACACCACCTCTCCTGTCCTGAGTGACCACCCTAAGAGACGGAGCCCAAAGTCAGGGACTGAATGAACTCAATGGACATTTTGTGGGCATTTATGGACATTTTATGGACATTTTACAGACATTTGACATCTACCTGCTGATGGGAAGTAGTGAATGGATTCTTTATGTTGCTTTGCTTGCACGTGCAGCTTTTGCTTTACCTATTAAACTGTCTTTATCTCAAACCATGAGTTTTCTCACTTTTACCCTTCCCATTCTCTCCCCCATCCCACCGGAGGGGAGTGAGTGAGCAGCTGTGGTGCTGAGCTGCCTACTGGGGCTAAACCACAACTGTAGATAAATACCACAGTATGAATACAAATACTGTACTAATTTGACAGTAGAGTAGCATCAGGCTGCTGTAGCACATAGGCAAAAAAGAAAGATCTCAGGAATACTGTCAGAAAACCGATTCGCTTTTTACTCCCGGCTGTTTTATATCAGTGCATCTCCAAAGTCTCCAATAAATTTACTCCTGTATTAAAATGTACATAAGTATTTTCAATAATATTTTATTAGGAATTTTATCCAATAAAAGAAAAATAGAAATCTAAGCCTTTGTTCTTTTTATAGTCCTCCATGGTATATGAATGAATTGTAGTGAAATGCAAATCCCCAAAACGCTGAATTATTGGTGTGCTTTGGATATGATAGAAAACAGGACACAATGAAAGTTTTGCAAAGTGTTGCACAGAGACCAACTTGTGCATTTATTCAGAGCCTCAGTGAAGGACCACACGGAAAAGAAATCTAACTGCTTTCCTTGCAGTTATCCATGGGGCAAGATGCTACAACCATTGGACAAATGCTAACGGTGAAAAAGCAGAGATATCCTGACATGGAAAAGAGATGAGGATAGGACCTGCTGTTCTGCTCGATCCCAGAGAGCACACAAGGCTTCAGAGACTTAGCCTTGTTCATTAGTCTTCTGAATAAAGAACTGGGAGCAAAACAATTTAAGATGGTCTAGAAAAGGACAGGGTGAATAAGCAGGAAGGACTTGGGGGTGGTAGTGGTCTCAGTCCAGAAGTACTACGAGAGTTCTCCTGAGAAATTCACAATGCTTTCTTACTGTGAAAGAAAAGAACTGAAGAGGCGTGTAGCACACAAGGAGGACCTAGCATGGAGGATGGCCTCTGTGGTTCGCAGTGCTGCTCCTTTCACCTACAGTGTTAGGTTTGGAGACCCTAGAAGAAGTGGGATGGACTGAATCCCTCAAGAAACAAATCACTATAAAGGTTAGAGACAGTGTGGACACCTCATAGTGCCAGAAGACTGAGACCACTACTCTTGAAAATGGAGGATTTCTATTATTCTTAGGATGTCCCTCTGCTTTAGTCACCCTTTTCTGTATCAGGTCTAATAGCCCAGCATTATCTTTGGTCACACAGGTAGGATATGAATGCATCCCACTCAAAAGGTCTGCGTTCCCCAATACCTAGCTAGCAAAATAAGGTGAAACCCTAACACTGTGCATTTAACATCTCCTGTGTCGGTACCTCTTCTCATAGGAGCTGGCAAGCTAGTTTCAGGTTCAGTTAATCCAGTTTACAAAATAAAATTAGCGTTTCGACATGAGGAAAGCTCTACTCTGTTACTTAGTCTGGTAGTCAAAATTAATCAAACTATCCATGATTTGAACTGTTCCACGGCTCCAAATTTCACAAATGCAGCAGCTAAAAAGAATAAAATTCCCTGAGCTTCAACCACAGTTAAGACACCATAAAAAGACAGCTCTTCACACACAATCAGGCAGACAGGCTCTAAAGAAATTTCCATGACCTCTACCACAGCTTTTTCCTCTCCTGCCTTTTTTGTGTTACAGACTATTGGACACCGCAGTGAACTGCAGAGTTCATTTTTGTTAGTCAGTCTACAACGCTGCCATGTCAGGTGTCTATCCATAACACGGAACAATTGAGTTTCTGCTCGCAGAATGCTACAGAAATGGAAAGGAGGATCCTGACTCTCTTCTAGCCCTTCCAAACACTCTGTTATGTCAATTAGACCCACTGAAATCTGAGAGTGTTGTAGCTGCATCACTTCGGTAGCACCCCAAAAAGGCTGCGATCTCACCTCCGGGTGCACTAAGAACAGAGGATGTAAATACTGTACCACTGAGCAAAACTTATTTCCACCCTAGCGTCAAGGTCCCAAGGGCTCCTGAAAGGAATTTCAGGGCTAGCCTACATGATTCAGTCAAAACTAATATGAGTTTTCTTTTTTTTCCTTTTTTTTTTAATGATTAAAGGTCTTCCCTAAGTAGAAGCTCTCAGTCCAAGGTAGAGAGAAGAGCTGTAAGAGTACCGATGTTAGCAAAGTACGTATCGGTGTTATGTGGCTGGAACATATTGAAGGTGCTTTAAATAGCATAATGATGCCATTTCAGCTTATATGACTGTACATGATGCCTCAGGACTAAAGGAAAAGTCAGAGTAGGAATGATTCGGTTTAGGAAGTGGTATCTTTGTAACAGGCACCCAAGTGCAGATGAGCTCTAAACCATCAATCCCACACGCTGCTCTAAACCAACGGTGTCACCTGCAAGGAGAGGTATTTATGTCACCTGCATAAATATCTTGCTGAACTGAGGCATAGGTTGGTTGTCCAGAACATTTCCTCAGCTTTAAAACTCATCGTACAGAGGAAGCCAAGGTATACGTGCTCTTATATTTGTCTTGGTAAGCTCTTAGAAAATGTAAAGCAGATCCAGACTGCAGACTGATAAGTGTCGTATGAAACATGGTCTGCTTGCAAGCTAAATGGTGTTTACCTAGTTGTTTTATTTCATAATGGAGCCATTATGTAATTTGAATTCCTACAACAAGCCCCAAATGTAAAAGAATTCCTTGCTTTGGTTGTCACTGAAATCTGCTGTTAATAAGATATATGGTTATATATAAAATCCTTGGAATTATAGAAGAATCAAAAGGCTTATTCAAGATGGAAATTTTGAAACTTGTGGCATTAAATCTGAATGGAGCAGCATATCTCAAAACAATGAAAAATTCTTAAAATAAGATTTGAGTAAATATGCATCTTGGGTTACACAGGGATAAAAACCATGAGATTTTGCAATTTATGATGTGAAAAAATATCACAAAATGCTAAAACCCGAAGTAGTCATCCCCCCACTTACCATATATGCAAATGCATTTCCATTTACTTTAAATTTGCAATTATTTTAAAACAGTGTTGCTCCATCCTGACTTGAGAATTGGACATTTTGCTAGCACAGAACTTTCCTTACTGCTCTGAGAACACAAAGTCAGTGTGGAACACCTGCCAACATTACAGATGATCAAAGTCACTGGGTGCTGTATCAACACACAAATATTTCATTATATAGAAGTCACTATAGCTTGGTCCAAACCCACTGAACTCAAAGGAAGCTTTTTATTAATGACAATGGTTCCTTTTATTAAACCAGAGGTTTTGGACAAGATTTCAAATAAAACACAGTTACCATGCTGCTGTGTTCAGATCAGGAATCGTGTACAGGCTCTTGATGCAGCGTGGCCCCATGGCCCTTTTTTACACAGATCAAAAGGGAATTCGTCAAGACCTAAACATTTTGAAGTTTTAATGCTATGGGCCAAAATATTTTTATAACATGTCTAAGGCATAGTATTCCTTTTAATTGAGTTCCAGGAAGAAAACCTGACTCTTTCAGATCTCACAGGCACATGTGAAGAATATGTGCTTCTTCAGCATTAACATAAAAATAGTAATAAGCAAAATTAAACAATCTGCAATCATTAGCCTGTACTAGGAGAATTTACTCATAGCTTGGCAGAACTTCCTTCCCATCATGCAAAAAGCTATATTTTAGTAGTCTCTACAAATGAGTGCCATGTGCTTCTATTATATAGCCTTTTCTGTCTGTTGGCTCCACCTTATAATGAACCTGCTGCTTCTGCTTAATTCGACGTATGTCAGTTTTCCACCGACTTCAACAGAAAATCTATCGTCCAGAGCTGAAGGTACTATGGATTGCTGTAATATAAGATATACTAAAATGAATAATCGGGTAAGAGGAGCAGATCAATCCAAAAGCTCTGATTCGGGCACAAAAATCTGGATAATCAATAGTGATGGGAAGCAAATTCAGAAAAAAGAACATGGCAGTTAAATTGAGTTTACTAAAATACGATGTTTTTAAAAATAGCTTGAATATGGCAGGAGCTTTTCTAAATTTACAGAAGTGTCACAGTTAATTTGCTTGTGAAACTCATACTGGGTTTTTTTAGTCAGTCCTCAGTGTAAGCTAACAAGCTTTAATCCTCCTCTCTGCATCTCGTATTTTTTAGGGACATGTGAGTTTATTGCATTTACGAGCAAAATCTAAATAGCTACCCAAAAATAAGAGCTGGAAAGGAAACAAGCCGTGGTGTTGCTTAGTCATCATTCCCCTCTACTTGATAGCAAATGAAGGATGCTGCACTGGAACTGCTCACACACGCGCAAAGGCTCTCCGTCCTTCTTCCATGACGCGGGAGAATGCGGTCACACTTGAGGGTGCGCCTCTGCCCCTCTGGCAATTTGGACAGCATGCTCAGCTCTTGCTGCTCACAAGCAGAGCTGTATTTCACATGAAGCCACCACATGAGGAGCACCCTTCCTGAGGAGACAGCACGCTCAGACAGCTAAGGAGCAGTCAACGAAGACTGGAGAAACACTGAAGAAGGGCTGCAAAGCATATGCAGATATGGAGAAACACTGAAGAAGGGCTGCAAAGCATATGCAGATATGGAGAAACACTGAAGAAGGGCTGCAAAGCATATGCAGATATGCAGATGTTCCGGACTGAACGTCTGCACGTTTATGTCCATACGTAGACCTGTTCTATTGCTTTGCCCTCTCAGCAACTGTCATCCCCATCAAAGTCCAGGCAGGCACAGGCTGGGACCATTGATTTTCACAATATTTCCATTCTATAAGTAAGAAACCAAACTTAAAAGCCTGATTCAAATTACATTTCTTGAAAATGGACTTATTCTAACTTATCTTCAGCAATTTCATTTAGAAATTAAGGGCGGTTGTGGCCAGGTCTTCATCTGGCACCAAACCAGCACCGTTCCGTTGGCCTTCTGAAGCCCTCTGTGAACTGGACACACAAAGCAGGCTCTGCCTTCTCCCACTGTTTGTAATTCATGGTCAACTCATTCTTACAGAGAGTTTGGAACAAGATCTGCTTCAATGATTCTTTTTTATTCAAAACAAAACAAAACAAAACACAGGCCAAATCCCAACAGGTGTCCAGCTTCTGCAAATCTTGAAGTCCAGCATTAGCCGAAATCTTGCTGATCAGAATTTTTTTTAATTCAATATTTTCAAAGAGGAAAGACACTACATCTTGGAGAAAAGTAAAATATATTTTCCATTCTTTTGCTGGCTTTATTCAACTTCAAGTCAATGCTAATTGCAGCTGCTTGGCATTTCCTTAAGATATGCATCATGGGTTTTTGGTTTGTTTTGGGGTTTTTTCCATATTCTTTTCTTTCACTTTTGATGTGACAAATCTATATTTTTTAATTATTGATAAACGGAAATTTTGGGTTAAGAATGCAAACTGAAGTTCTACTTTAAAGAGGCAGAGCTTAGATCAAATATAATAACAATTTACCACCAGCTATATTTCCTGCTTTTAGAGAAAGAACATAAAAAGAGCACCATATTGCCAAATAATACAAAAATGGGAGCACGCGGGCCAAAGCAAGCACATGTATACAGAGGGAGAGATGACATGGAGAGAGCAAAACCAAAAGGCTTGTACTACGCAGAAGAATGTTTAAGGTAATGATCTGATGAGAGGTTTCAAGAGGCACATTTCAGATGGGGATTCAGCCACGAGATGCTACTGCAGCCTGAGCTAGAGTCTCTTCTTCCCCTGGCAAAGTTATTGCGTACAACTTGTGCTTACGGTTTACGTGGAAGACTAAGTGTTCAGATTTACAAGCCAGTGAAACAGTTAAAATCAGCAAGATGGTGTCAGCCCAAGCAAAAAGTAGATTACAGTAAAACTGCAACAAGCAAAAGTTTGTGATGAAAGGATAAAATACTATAATAATTCCTCTGTTTCTGCAAAAAACAGGTAGAAAAGACATTCTGCTTGACTCAGAAAACTGAGTATAGTACAAATAAAGCAATGATAGGCATACTCCTTAGATACCTGACAACGTAACACTTCCACTTAATTCTGTGCTTACAAACATATCGGCAAGAAACAGAGCACATGAAAATGCCTTTTCTATAAGCTGGATTCTCTTCACTAATACATATTACTCCATTTTAGAAAGAAAGGCATTTTACCTCTGTCCAAAAGAGATAACCAATAGTTTTCAATAATAATATCAAAGGCTCATCCCCAAGTTAAAAAAAATTCAGAAGCAAGAGCAACACAGACCAAAGTAAGCGCATGTGTGTAGATGGAGAGAGCAAACCCAAAAGGCCTGAATTTCTTAATTTTGTAACAGCACAGGCAACTGAGAATATGTTTTTCTTGAAATCTTTCTTTTCCTTTCTTTAAAGCAACACTCTATTTGTTAACAAGATAAAGTATTTTTCTGTTCTTTCCTAACTAATACTGCCATCCTGGTCTTGCCTCGTTCAACACGATGCAATTTGTGTGCCATCACCTTACCCTCTTAAAAAGAACTGAAAAATTATATACTTACCCCTTATTTATTTTACAAAACTTATTGACCTGATTTCATCTCCGTGTTCATCTGTTTGCTGTGAAATGAGCCTGAAACAGTTTTTCCAAGTCTTTATTATTTCAGCCAGTGATGGAAAAACATTTTCTTAACATAACTTGACTGCAGAAAAAACCAGAAGAAAGTACATTTATGAATTGAGGCCTGTAGCAACCATCCCTCTGACCTGCCTCTCGCTCTCTGTGGCTAGCTTTATCATTTCCTGAACAGTGCAACAGTCAGGATGCAAATATCAGGTCCTGACACGGCTGTCTTCTCCTCAACTCTTAGGACTTAAAAATGAACACCGGAACAAAAAGAGCCTGATCTTTGTTCAAAGACTGTAGATACGGAAGACATTCAAGCTCTTAGCTCCGCTGTTAGCCAATGATGTTAGTAACGTACCACAGGGACTTGTGATAAAGAATAAATGGGCAAGCAGAAAGCAAGTTCATTGACAAGTTTTAAATAGCAGGATACTGTTATTGTGTCACCATTTCTGCACTTTAAAAATCTGAGATTTTTTTTTTAAATCAAAATATTAGGAAGTGTCATCAAATGCTGTTAAGCATGGCCAAAAATTATGCAAAACTGAGTACTCTTCTACATGCCGTGCAAAATCAGTTAAACCAAGATTACATGGAATTCAAATCACTGCAACCTTTATCCCACGCAGTACTAGATGTAGGTTTCACTTGTCGTCAGGGCAAAGAGAAAGAATACAATACAGAGGAATATCGAAGGGTTAAGCAGGACTCATTTTTGCATGAAAAATGCCTTAGATTCCCATTTTCTGTCTTCCCTTTAACCTTTAGTATTTGTCTTATTTTAAACACATTGCTCAGTAATCACATGTTGATGGATGTCATCTACTGTAGCTTTGTTCAGAACCATGAGCCAGATTTTTTTGTAAGTCATCAATTTACTACTGACTTCAGGGAAGATAGGTGACTTTGGCACCAACAGAAAGTAAGGGTTCCTATAGGCTCTTATGATCTTGATGTAAGCATACACGAATGCGCAGGCACACAAAAACTGTCAAAATAATGCTAACTTAATGACAGGCTCCTAACATAACATTTAGGCACCTAATTAAGACTCCTTATTTACAAAAGCACTCAGCAGCCAGCAGTCTCAAAGTTGTCTGAAGTCCAACTTCATGCTCCTATTTTTAATGTGAATTCAGCCGCACACGATCTGATTGCATTGATAGGTAGAATTTTTTTTTGATGAGAGGGCTGGAAGGATGTTGTAATTAATCACAAGCCCTGTGCAAGGGAGAAGGTGCTACTGCGAAGTCCCTGGAGCGGCCGGGAGGCAAAGCGTCACCCAAGGAACCGCTGAACTCCAGAGCTTGCCTAGCCCCAACACTATATGTAAGTAAGCACAGAAACAAAACAAGCCAAGGAATTATGTATCTGAAAGTCATCTCACAACTGCTAGAATTTATTTCAGATCTCCTCCCTAACTGGGATATGGATCCATTTTCTTTTTAACAATTCCTCCCCTGATAGCATTAAAAGATACAAACAAAACCCCAACCAAACAAAACCCCACAATGTACTGCTTAACATCACGTGATAAGAAGAGCCTTAAGACCACAGGACTTATTTCCTCCCTGTCAGGGATTTGTGGGCACTGTCTGTCCTGCTCAATTTTACTGAGCATACACAATTCCAAAGGTTGTTTTTTTGGATCACTTAATGGATTAAAATCTGTCAGCCTTTAGCCAAAAAAAAACCAAAGGAGGAAGAAAAGAAAAATAAAAGAAAAGGTAAAAAGTGCCAAGTGACACATTAGAAGCACTATATTGTTGCTAAGTACTTACAGCAGGTTCACCTTGACAGTCTGTCACAACAGAATGGGATGTTCTGTCACAGATGAATCACCTAACACCCTTCTTACAAAGGAGAAGCACTGAATTCGAAGTAACATGACAAGCCATGATTTGCCTCAATCCTGCAAAACATGCTAAGGTGGAATGCAGAAGAGAAAGCCAAGAAGGAAGAGATGAAAGTTTAAGGCAACAACGTAGTGTTTCAAGACAGCACGTGTTTTTCTCTACTGTGCTTGATGGACATGGCATGACTAAATGGCTAAATATGAGGTTAATTAAAAACAAACAGTTCATTTTTTAAAAGTGTATTATTGACCAAAAATATTATTTTCTCAGGAGTTTGTTACATGAGCATTATTGACTTGATTGAGCATTATTAGCATGTCAATCACTTCCAGGCTATTTTTATAACCTTGTGCATGTTGTTTTATTGCAACATATACAGATAGAAAAGTAGATACACACAGTAAAGAGCACTGGAATTCATAATCTCTACCAACAATATCTGTTTTGTAGCGTCTGGGGCCATGAGGAGGCTACAGGAGGGCCTTTTACGCTGGAGCAAACATGGGAATTGGATAATCACCTCTTTTAGCATTGTTGGTTTGCTCCCATGACTTTCTACAGCCAGGACTATTCAGTCCCCAAGACCAAAGACGGTCTCTGAAGACATGCTCATTGCCACAGCTGGATGGCCCAGTATTAAATTTAGACAGAGC
Organism: Mycteria americana; assembly: GCF_035582795.1. Taxonomy (NCBI): domain Eukaryota; kingdom Metazoa; phylum Chordata; class Aves; order Ciconiiformes; family Ciconiidae; genus Mycteria; species Mycteria americana. The sequence goes on from NC_134375.1 coordinate 2,057,433, forward strand.
ATACAAATCAAAGTGATTGTATATGATGTAGAAGCAGACAGAGGGAGTGAAAGGGTTTGCTAAGCCAACTCCATAAGTTCACAAGAACTGGTGTTTAGGCTCAATGCAGGAGAAATAATTATGTTTAAAAGTTTATAGTTCAATTTAGTTTTTTGAAAAGAGTCAGCGACAGTCCTGATGCCTAGCCTGTTCACAGAACTGCAACAACAAAAATACCAGCAGTTACAAAGCAATTTCTTCATTCAGTTGCCGCAGAGGTAACGCATCGAAGAACTCCCGCACCCTTTGGCTAGCCTGTTAGTCGCCAAGAGATAAAGGAGCTGATTACTGCCAAGAACAAGGCTGAAACAATGTGGTATAACGAAGCTTCATTAGGGACCACACCTATTCCCATTACCTAGCTAGGTCAAATACAATGAGTGTACATACCCCAAAATAGCCTGTTTTCTGTGTTCAGTACTAATTAATGCCAATAATCGTGACGCTCTACAAAACATGTATTTTCATTATTTGTTATCTGGAAGACAAGAAGGTAACAAATGTCTGCATCACAGGACAAACCCTGGCTCGGTTTCCAGGGCTGCCTGAACCTTTTTCTCATGCAACAGATTTTAGCAGAGTTGTTCCGTTTCGTTTTTACTTAAGGAAATGAACTGTATTTTGTGTTCTTTACTTGGGGCAGTCAGAAAATCCCTGTCAAATTCAAAGTCCTGTGGAAAGCTAAAACATTTAAAAGCATAAGCCAACTGAAGACTTTTTTGTAAAGCGACACCCATCCATTATAATGCCTGTTGGGCATTCGCTGGCTCCAGCAAAAAAAGGGACATGCAAGCAAAATGACTGTTTTCAATTTCAACATTTCTTTTTCTTTTGTCTCTCATGAAAAGGAATAAACCACAGCAAGCTGACACTTCATTGAAACTCAGCATCACGTGGGACAGTAAATAAAGAAATAAGACGAATCGTTTCCTTTTATGAAAAGGTCTAACCAAGAGACTGTCAAGCCACCACCATGGTTGCGAGGCTCTCCTTTCCTTTTGGCCCTGGATGAAGTGCAACTGTGCTGTGCAGCTCCAGTATTTACTTGTGCTGTGAAGCAAAACTTAAACATTCCTTTTATTTTAACTCTTTTTCAGAGCTTGGTACAAACAAAGTTAGATCTGTACTTGAAAAGAAAGCTGAAGGAGAAATGATAAGAGGCTCCTGAAAAAATACTAAAAAGTAGCGCTCTACAAGAAAAAAAGAAAATAAAATTGTTACTTGAAACCTTTACTTCAACAGGTTTATATCGGTAAGTCCCCATAAACCCTCTCAACTGAATTGGCTGGATTAGTCAAAATAGACATGTAATCCAATTAACTTTCCTATTTGTATTTTCTGAAAACTTAAGGAACTTTCTACAGATGGGTTCCTGGGCCAGTAGACTGCTGGAGGCTACTTCCATCATAAAACCCAGTAAGTCTCGTGCTATAAACGTGTCTGAACTACAGGGTTTGGTGACTATTCTTAAACAAAAAAGGGGAAAAGCCTGAACTATTTAAAATACAGTGAGAAAAGGGAAGCCAAATGCAGGCTGTACATCAAATGTAATATTTACTGAAATAAAATTTAAGAACCGGTTTCTTGTGTTATTCCACAGCTTGTAACATCATCGCGTGAGATCACTGCATTGAGTCAGTTCAACAGTTACTACAACAGTCAGTTGCTGCAACCATCTGTTCAACAGTTACTACAGGGATGAGCAGAAGACCAAAAATAAAAAAGAAAATACAAACGTTATATTTTCTTGCACTCGTTTTAGAAAAAGAATAGCATTCAGACAGAATTAAAGAGTGCTCTCAAGATTACAGAGACTTGAGCAAACTCAGATCTAGGTTTAGATTTTTGGTGTACGTGGGTTAACGGAAAGATGTAGGTCCCCTCCTGCACCCGACATGGCTTTACGTAGTGGGTCCTAACCATTTTAAAGGCGAAGGCTGCTCCTTCCTTTTGGCAGCTAAGGACAACAAATCCTACAGCCTCTTCAGTGCAAGTCTCTCAATTACACTCTATTCTGTAAACAAACAGAAGGAGCAGGACAGGTCAGCACAACAAATAAAAGAAAACCTTTACCCTTCTGCGGTCCCTCAATTAACCAAGAGGAAAAACCATCCTCCACACAGAATCATCCTCCCATAGTGAGCCATTACCTTTCAGGAGAGGGATCCTTAAGGAACTTCTAGTCCTTCTTGCTCTGTCAATGCTAGAAATCAACCACACCTTCCGCAGATGAGGAACAGTTGTCTATGGTTTTATTACAAAGTGGAGCGAGCTCGGATCCCTAGAATGCCTAGACCAGTGCCCTACACAAATGCTCCATGACGGTGCTCCACGATGGTGCTGCAAAGGACAGTTGCAATGGTTGCTCACATCAACCCAATTTTGCATGAGACTGGCTGAAGCTTTTTGCATGAGTCCTATTCAGTCTTGACTACCACCATCCTACCCAATCTTGTTAAATTTAATTTGCACACACAGGCATGTCCCATAAGAGCAGATGGCTTTCCAATTAAATGACAAACATCTTACACAGCACAACAAGCAAATTTAGAAAAGTCAGAAACTCTATTTTCAGAAAGCAGAAGCAAACTAAATACAGGGTAGCAGCCTCGAACCACAGCTTGAAATCCAAAACCCATGGGGTTACTCCTTGGAGCATGTAAAATTCAGTGTACTATTGCTCTGAAAAGTATGGCACAGTTACTTACTTGCCTACTAGTGTATTCAGAGGCTCTGGAGTGGATGCTCTGGAGTGGATGGGGTTAACCTCTGACTGGGAGAAGAAAAAAATGGTCATTGATCATACAGCCTATACATATTCAATATGAATGAAAACATCAACAGATGACTGGGGTAACCTGAGGCAAGACAAAGCACTGGACAGTCACTTCTACGGACATGCCAAGGGAAATAACGAGATTAAAAAAAAATATCTCATTACTTTCACTCAAAACAAAGTACACTGGCATGACAAGGACAATATTTCCAGCTTTATTCTTTGCAGCTCTGCCTTTATATCTAACCTAAGATCATAAAATACTGTACATTGATAAAAACCGTCCTGTCACCGCAAACATTTGCTGGTTATGGAGGCTGCAAAGGCCAAAACCCACTATGGCTCAAGATTTTTTGCTGTCACCAGCATCCCTATGAAGTTGCACCCCCTTCACGCCGTTAAGCCCTAGTGCCAGCTTTCTCTATGCTTCTCTACCCACCGCAAGTTTCTGTGCCTGCCTTTGTGGGAAGGCTGCTTTGCTCCCACAGCTGTGCTGGGAGCCACGTCAGAGAGCCAACGTTGGCATCTATGCAAGAGAGAAGGTGGGAACTTGTCTCTAGAGGGAACGAAAGAATAGGAAAAGCTCTTTCACTTATTTCAGACTGCAATTCCACAACTACTTTCTACGAAGAACCCACAGAACTGAGGCAGGCCACATTTTGGGGAAGTGGAGTCACAGGAACCCCTCTTTGAAACAGCCAAGACTTTTACGCAAGAAGAAGCGTACTCCTTACAAGACTGTAGAGAGGTCAGAAAAGCCTTGACAAGCTTTTCCCAGTATTTTTAAGGATCATAACTGACTTTATATGCATATGACTGAATTTACAAAATTACATATGGGATCACTTTTTTCTCCATCCAAGCCTTTTTTTGGTTTTCAAACAGCTAGTCTAGGTCCTGTGGAGTTCTTGGAAGTGTCTCCATCCTTATCACTGGACATGACGTTACTCATGTGCTTTCAGACATCCGGATGGTTCAGCACAGAAGCACTAGACAAGAATGCGCTTCCCAGTGTTCAGTTTCTCGCAGACGTCTTACACAGGCACAAGAAAGCTCTCTACACACTCTGCCTTTGCTTAAATTTCCCATCCAGAAAAAGGAATAAGAATAGTAACACTTTCATACTTCCCCGGATTGTTGTGAAGATAAATGCATCGAAGAATGTGAAATATCGGAATATTACACAAATGAGGATCACAAAAATGCCAGCGATAGGTAGGCATAAAGGAATGAAACAGAAAGGGAACTCCAGGGCATATTTTGACTGGCAGACAGATGTCGAAATTTATTTCCAGAATACAAGGCGCTCCCATTGCTCTTCAGAAGAAAATCCCGAGCCCTCAACCGTTCAGTATTTCTTTACCTCGCAGTGAGAGCCCTCAGGACAGCTGTCCCTGCGAGTGGGTGGCCGACACCACAGCAGCCAGCACCGCCTTTTCCCTCCTCTCGCAGAGAGCCACAGAAATCCAAAGCAGCTCTGGCAATATTGACTTTCACTGCTCAGATGAACATCTTTTATCTAGATGATAAATTAAGCTTTAACTGTTTTTACTGATTCTTGCGGAATGTTTTGCGAACATACAGAATTCAAGTGTTCTTAGTGTAATGAAGCGTAATTCCTTACAGGCTAAGCAGAGAGCTTCTAACAAATGCAAGCAGCCTACTTCAAACAAGCAAACAAACAAACGACAGAATACTGGCAAATATTCAAAGTTTCTGAGATTGATATTAAAACTGGATTTCTGCATCGAAGAGCAAATACAGGAAAGGGAAAAAAATTTCACTCCATTTAGGAGAAAATGCCTTTGAAATGGCACTTGTAATGCCCATCAGTGTAAGTGCCTATGTAAAAAGGAGAGACGTAGTATTCAGGGGAAATGCATTGGCATATATCTGTTTATGCATTTGTTCTCCTGCTGGGTTTATACAATTGCTGTAACTGCGTGAATGAAATTAATTTGAGGATCGAAACTCTGCCATGTTTCAAAAATAATAATAATAAACTGAAGCTCATACTTCTGCAGCCATTTCTAAGGTATCATTTTTTCATCATAAGCTTTTCAACAGCTGTGACTCATAAACCATAAACACTTAGTACCAAGAAATTGTAAATGACATATGATTTATGATGTGTTTGTATCTCTCTATATAAAAACGTTCTTTCTTTACATCCGGGTTCAATGTGTTGGACACAGCAAGCATGATCCTTATATAAAAGGAAATCAGTGATGCAGCTAAGACACCTGCCCATGAACTTCGGTTGACGCTGGCAGGTTCCCTTTAGCGTACTAATTATTTTTTGTAATACTGAATTTGAATGATACTGAACTGCCCATATTGTCTCAAGGACAAAGGCTTTGATTTAAACAGTATATACTTGCTTTTCTCTTATAACGAGCCACAACGTTCCAAGTTTGTGGTGTCTGATCACATTACATTACCGAACTGTTTTCTTATTGGAATCTTTTTAAGTTAAAGCATATATTCTCTGTCAACAGTATTCCACATTTCCCAAAAAGCCAAAAACAGAGCAAACCGATTTTAACAGCTTACATCAAAGTTCCTCGGATAACTTCAGATTATTGTTTCCTGTCATCACTGCATGATAGGAGTAAATCCATAGCATTTTACAGACTAGACTGATTTCCTGGTTAAAAAAAAGAAAAAATACTTAACCACACCTCACATGGAAGGTGAGGAAACGTCATCGTATGCAAGGCACATAATCCTACAGACAGACTTTAGGTAACCATCAACAGTATAGAGGAACACCCTCTCCAGAAGCATAAAATCTGCATGACAGTGCGTCCAAAGGTAACCAAAATGACAACGACGTAAAGGATCCGACACGCACAGTCCCATTCAGCACATCTAGAAGACTGAATACCAATTAGGTTTTGGTTCGGTTCAGCTCTGGTTGGGTTTTTATGCTGTCGTTGTGTTTCCTCTCATTGCAACAAGTTTCCCTCCACCGTTCACAGCTTGTGAAGGAGTTAAACTTCTTTTTATTCTTCTCCCAAGCAATATGAGGCTGGGCCATCTACGAGGATCACTTCACTATAATATAAACAAGCACTAAATGTAATGTGTATTTCACAGGCAAATGACCATGTGGGAGTAAAAAATTTTTTAAAAAAGGCTTTTATGTATTGAATAATTTGCTGTAGTTGAAGCATGCACAAGGAAATGATGCATCACATAACGCATATGAAATTTAAAATCAGATTCTTTTGGGTACTTAAATGTTGCCCTAAAACACCTGCAATACAAGTGCCTTTGAAAGTCCCCAATTCCAACAGGCTACGCTTTATTTTCAATAGAAAAATCTCAGATTTTTTAATGCGGTTTGTTATATGTTGCAACATTTTCTGAAACGGAGGGAAATTTTAAAAAATAACAACTACAGAGTCTGCTCCTGACATGTCTTGTTTTCTGAGTTAAAATAGGATAGTCCTTTTTTCCCATTTCAAGGGTAAACCCAGTCAAAAAAGGGGAAATTACTAACTATACTCAGGAAATGAAGACTTGGCCATCCATTCAACAGTCAAGTGCAAACTCAGATAAACTGAAATTTCCACTCAATCTGTAAGTTTTAGTTAATATAAGAACTTTAATTTATAATATCCATAGGAACCAATTAAGGCAGTTATGTGGTTTTTAAGTTGCTCTCTGGCAGTTGTTGCTCTAACAACAGAAACATTTCACCAACGCTACCTAATTGTGAGAATAAAGCCTGAAGGAGCAAATCCTTGACTTCATCCTTCGGCTTTACAAGCCGGAAAGCCAGATAATTTTATTTTCCTTTTTTTTAGGTTTTTGAAAGGAAAATCACCGCTATAGTACAGAGCAACACTTTAAACAAGCACAAAAATCCCCACACTGAGGGACGAAAAAATGCCATTTAGAATACTAAAAAACCCCGTACACTTATTATTCTGAATGGCTTTTCAGTTTCCAAAAACATGCTGGAAACCATTGCTAGTTTTGATTTGTGACAGAGAGCCCAGTTAATGAACTGGTGGAACTCAAAATCCTGGCGAATGTAATAGAAGTAGACAACGTATGGACAACATAAAACAGCTAAAGATGTGTCCTGGATGCAGAGAAACCTTGGAACTTCTTACCGTTCAGATGTGCTTAACTAGTAGGAACTTGCACAGCATGGAAAACCAAAACCTTACAGAGAGAATTTCTACTTAGGGAGATAAGGACTCACCACAAAAGGCTACTGCAAGTAAGCAAAGAAAATAAAATGTAATAGACAAATGAGTGACCAAAGAATACTATGACTTAGATATCAAGAAGCCCAGGAAGGCAATGAGAATTGCCAAAAGAGGAGCATGAGCTTGCAAATGGTATTAAGACAAAGGACTTCAATTTCTATCGTAAGTGAAAGATGCATTGCAAGATAAAGCAAAGCCACTTTGTAATGGACAGTGGGCTGGTACTACAGGCAAGCTAGGGAAAACACAGCAAGCACAGGAACCTTTGTCTCTGCTATCAATCAGGATAATGATGTTGAACATGAAGCACGATGCTTAATCAGCATAAGGCTATGGAAAAGAAAACTCCAACAAATGGGGGATAAGTCCCAGAAGCCTGAAAAAAATACAAGCTGAGGGGAACCAAACCATTCCCAGCCCATCCTGAAGGAACATCAATTAACAGTAGTGTTTTTAAGTTGGTTTGGGTTTTTTTTTTTTACATTCAAAGTGATATCAGATATTCAATGGATAGCAATGTATTACTGGCTTCAACAGTATTCCTGATTCCAGAAGAAGTTATGAAAGTAAACGGAAAGCAGAATAAAATGCAACACAAAGAAAAGCTGATCATGATAAAGGCTTAAGACAAAAGAATACAGCAGATCCCCATGTTTTATAGTAACTGTAAGAAAATTGCAAGACACAACTGAAGGGGGAGGAACTCAGCAAATTGTGACACAGAGCAGTAAACCACTGTTCCCTATCTTCTATAATAGGAAAAAAATTGGAACATCATATGAAATTAATAAGAAGCAGGTTCAAAACAAACAGAAGGCAGCAGGTCTTTATGTATGAAGCTTCAGAATAGCTGACCCTGTGATGCTGAGTGCCAAAAGCTTGCCTGGATCCAAAAGTGGCTGTTCAAATTCTTGCAGTAAAAATTCATCAAGGGCTATTGAGCAACGAGAAACCACCTCTGACTCAGAAAGCCCCTAGACTGCAGAATACTGCAGCCTAGGAGCATCATTTCATGCCTGACAAGTTCCTGTGCCTCCCTTAAGCATCTGCCATTGACCACTTAAAAACCAAAATACCGGGTTGAATGTATCATCCTAGCAGAGACGGTCTGTTGTACCTGCACTCCAGAAGAGCTTCCCATGTAACTGACGGGGGGGGAGATTGGAGGACTTGGGGAATCTTTCTCAGTTCCTTTGCCTAGTCACGTTACTAGCTCTAGGCCCTCCAATTCACTTCCAGAGCATTTACATCCAAGGCAAATGCCAAGGAAGAAAAGCATAAGCTATAGCATAATGATACAGAAGAATACATGGATAAAAAATGGTGATAACACATTTAGTTTAAAATTTAGAAAAATATTTCCAAAACCCTCGAGCAATGACTGGAATAAGCTTTCAGTAGAAACAGTGGAACAAACAACTATTTTTAAGATTGCGGTTGATCATAAAAGAGATCACGTGCCATAGTTTCCTGTAAAAGCAGCGGGTTGGACACACCAAGGCAAAAGATCCTTTCAAGTCTTACGCTGCTAATCTGACGTGTTTGTCTGGAGCTAATCTTTCATCTCCTTTGATTTAGAAGGAGTGCAAATATTACCTTATGCTCCATGGTGGTGCATAGACCAAGGGCCGAGGAGAAGCAATTGCTATGGCACGGAAAGTAAAGCAGAGACATTGTGGTTTCCATTTTGAACACACTGGTTCTTGTAAAATGCTTAGAAAAGGCACAACTGTTACACTTGTTTTCTGTACTTTCGTATCCCTCTTGCATTTTGAATGTATATACAACTGCACAAGTATGATTCTAGCTTGCAAACAACGAATCGTCTAGATCAGAGCATTAGCTATAAATAAGTACATCTTTCTTTGGTCTTAAAACCCGAATTCTTTCCAGGGGAAGACTGTAATTAGTATGACATGGGGGCTTTTAGCAGATGTGAAACCGGACAGATTGAGCTCTCCTATGAATAGGCTGAAACGAGGTCTGTCTTGCATGGTTTGTAGTAATGGAGAGGAAATTGAGCATTAAATACAAATCAACAATCATTCATTTCACTGCAGCAGTGGAGCAGCAGAGCTAGTGAAGTCACTCTTTTCAGCACCTTGCATCCTGCTGGACTTTATTTACAGCACCGGAGCTCCCATCTTTGGAAACGGCCACCTACAGGGTAACTCAAACAAAGAATGATTAAGTGAGAAAGCCATTTAAGGTCCAATTTTTATACACAAACATCAGAGAAGTGACATTTTCTTTGCCTGCAATTTATGATGGGTCTTCAGATATATTCATTAAGCTATCATTCTAACAGCCTGAAGTGAGGTCAATGTGGCATAGTACTGCAAGCCATGATAACAGTAGATATTAGCTGGATACTTGTACAATAAGTGAAGTCAGAAGATTTATTAGTTTTCTAATCCAAAGACTGACCTGACTCTCCATTTAAAAGTTGAATAGGAAGTTGAAAATCCCTCCTAATGTTTTTGAGAGGTGTGAGGAGATGAGGAAAGCACCTGCAATGCATCACTCTGTTTAGATTGCAGCACGAAACACTGGATTTGTTGGCTGCAGTGGTCTCTCAGTAGAGGGAACAGACAACAACAATCAAGGAGTTCACTGCTCATTATGTGTGAAGAGAAAAATGGAATGCTATCCCCTGAAACACCAGAACACTCTCGAGGTCAACAGCTCTAAAAAGCTGCCATGAAAAAAGAAATCTGATGTAAGCTCTGCACAGTTCAAGTTCATGCTAATGTTTGGATACAATTCTCTGTACAGTTTTTTAAAAAAGTTAATATTTGGCTATTTAGCTGATGTACAAAAGGCAACTATAAGTTCCAGAAAAAAGCAATGTCTTAACTGTACATGCTATAATTACTCTTCAGAGTGTTCTGTGGAGAGAGGAGGGTGCCAAAATAAGGTTAGTTTCTTAACAAATTTCATTCCATCTGTCAAAAGTTGCACCATTACCAAGGCCATCATGACAATGATATCAATATTCGATGAACTATCAGCCTGACTCATAAGCTGTCACATCAATTTATAATAACCCCACCATCTCCTGTGAAATAACACCAGATATCCGCTCCCCCTCCCTTAGATCTTCCCTACCGACAGAGACCCATTCTCCACCCTGACCCACCAAGGCTTGCCACCTGCAGTCCTGCCCCCCTGTGAAGCACCCTGCTGCTGGTACTTCCACAACCTATATCATGCAAGAAAACACAGTAGAAGGGATTTCAGACAAAGTCATGGCCTAAAATTCATCCTGGGAAGAAGATGATCCAACTCACTCCCTACTTAGCTAAATAAATGGGGAGGAGAAAGAATGCCGTTGTTTTCCCAACTTGACTACAAGCGAATGCAGAGCTAACAAATGCTATGAAAGCTAAACCATGCAGCCTGAGTCATGGCACTGTACGCAGTGTTTTAGGAAACCGCAGTTAGTGAACTTAAAGGAAAAACTTCTTCGAACACAACTATCTTAGAAAATAAATACTTTATGAGGGCAAACAGAGGTATTTCTAATGAAAGCAGAAATAAGAATTTGATAACTCCAAATGAGAAGATTTATAATTGAAAACAATATGTACATTTAAGAAATATCATTAGGAGTAATAATATTTTCTGTGTTGAAATGGTATCTCCATTTATTGTACAACTTGCACATTTGATTTATGAATCACGGGACAGGAAATCTAATGAATATTTTTGTGTTGTATCCATAAAACACTTATTTGTAAAATATTAACAATAATAAATGTTATTTTATGAACTCACAATCAAAAGATCTGCCTCAGAGTCAACAGAGTCTATAAACTTTTTATATATGATTAAAACGCAAGAGTCAAAGAGATGCCTTAAAGAAATCTGTCTTCAAGTCATAACTGAAATGCAAGACAGTTTCAGAATTTCTAACACTGTTTGGGAGCATTATCTATGGATTTTCATGAGATTCCGCATACTGCAACTGGGTTCATCAGTCCGTTTTTAGCCTAAACTGAGAAAAATCTATGTAATTATCAGCTCAATAATGAGATGCATAATTGCATGTTTACTTACAATCCTCATTGTATATTACTTTTTTACAAATAAAAGCTTAACCCGAGAAGCATAATTATATTCTATATAAGCACATTCAAATATTTTTTTAAAAATTCATGTTTGAAAACAGGTCTGTCATTCAAGGGGAGACAAGAGGAAATGGAAGACATCTTGCTGTAAACATTTGGCTGAGATTCGACAGAAGTTCTGAAATCCAAGCTTGCTTCTTGTTCATTTGAACAGAGCTTGGTAATATGTAGGACTGCATAAAAATAAGCATTTTAATTCACGTATTAATAGCGGTTATTGAAAGTAAGCATCACTAGTCTGCCAGCCATTTAAAGTAGTAGTTCATCTTTGCGAATTAGAGGATTGTAAGAAAGAATTCTCTGTTCTCCCTTCCCCTGATGAAAAACTGGTAAGCAAAGCAAATCAGCCCCTAGATGAACTGATTTTTGTTAAAAGGAAATGTTTTTTAATTTTTCTTCCCCAGATAACTAGGGCAACAAGAACTTTTTCAAGCAGACACTTTATATCTATCCACAAACTTTCCTCATGACATATTTTTATTTGATGCTTTATTTCAGTTCTTAAAAGGCGTTACAACTCTAAAACAATGAAAATGACTGAGCAGTGGCTAGAACATCCCTTATTCATGAACAATAATTTGCCTTGGTCATTATGTTTCTACATCTCTTTGCTACTGATATACAAGAAACGTTGTCCTCTCAGGGACTCCAGCTCTGCTGCGGATGCTGAAGGAGACCAAGGCAATCTCGTCATTCCTTGCTCCGGGAGGGTTTTCTCAAAAGAAGACAAGAGCATGACAGCCCCTTCCCCATTCTCTCTGTCTGTCCTTGATTTACTACATGCAAACAACACATGCACACAAATATATGTTCAGCATGCCTAAAAGAAAATTCTAGCACCGCTTATGGGTCACTGTGAAACAGTTCCTCAGCAAGCTAAGAGGCAAGTTCAGCAGGACAGCAAAAAAAAATCACATATTTTTGCAAAAACCTTCGAAACATTGGGGCTTCAGCCCCAGCACAGTGATACCAGATTAGCTGGGCCTAATAGGATAGAGGAATTGCAGAGAATTTTCACTGAAAAAAAAAAAATCACAACCAATCTCAAAGACCTGAAAAGCTCATTTCATTAGCAGTACCCTCTTATTATAAACTTCCTCATTTGTATGAAGTTCTTAAGTTGTTGAAATGAATGTCATACTCCACAGACCAAGTCAAAACGTCTAATGGGAATAAAGAAAAAAGCACAACAGCAAACAACACTAAAAGGAACCAGCTGACAAGAGCAGTAACACTCCACCACAAGGTAGAAAGTTCTCAGCAAGTAGAAATAAACAGGAAAGGGGACATTTAAACAGAATCTCCACTCCAGCTTTATTGGCACTCTCTTTGCCTCAATACTGAGACCTGCTTCTGACAGATTGAGCAGATGATGCATGACACGGCGAAGTCGGCTAGGGTATGATTATTCACCGATTCTCATAACACAAGAAACATGGGGAATCACAGTCTTTGGCTAAAAAGGAGATGCTTTTTCACATTTTAATTACACGTGAATTCATTGCTATGGAATGGGCTTTACCTTTCCATAACAGTCCAGTAAGATCATGGTTGCTGTTCAGGATATGAAGGCCGTTCCCAAATCAAACACACACAAACATGTAAAAGTCTGCACAAGCTCCAAAAGTGACTGAAAATAACCAGTAAACTAAACATTTACTCCTATTGTCCAGAAAGGATGCAAATCTATGTCCAGTTACAGATGATGCACTGAAAGAAATCTGTATCATCCCCCACAGTTAAGAAAGCCTCTTACGTATTTTTTCAACACTACGGACACCTGAAACTCGGTCTTATCCCACATTTTCAAACCACTAAAAGAGCCGTTCTTTACTGGAGGAGGAAACTGAATAAGTAAATCGTCAAGAAATATGATTAGTAGGTTTTAACTTAGAAAGTCACTGAGCCTTCACAAGTACAGCAAGTCTACAAAGATGTTCCTCATCATCAAACCCAAGGGCAATGATCCTGTCCTTGCAAAATATTATTTAGGAGCCAAGAACCACTTGCACTTCTTCATTCTTGGGGTTGCCGAGTTCTGGTGACAATTGAACATTATAAATTAATGATAGCTGGGCATTACTGAGACCCACGGGCGGCCTTTGCCATGCGCCCTTTCCCGCAGCATGGCCTGTCACCTTGGCCACAGCCTGCTTGAGGAATGGGGCTGGCAGGGGAGGCAGGACAGTTGGGGGTGTTAAGTGTTGTCAGGAGGATCCGTGTCAGGTACATGTCAGCAAAGGAGAATACTGCACGGGGGTAAGAGCCAAACGCTCCAGTCGTAATGCAGCTTCAGCATCACTGGAGGAACAAACAGCTATGAGGATTTGTACCAAGACAGCTGCAAAATACAACCATGGGCTGCCTTCTTCACCAACAAACAGACACGTTCCTGACACTGAAGACTTAGGATACACTGTGCAAATACTGACAGCGTCAAAGGCAGGCTTAAATGAGCACTGACAAAAGGTTGCCAAAACAACACCCAGCTCCCCTGCCCTGTCTCCTTTTCGGAATGCCAGACTTTTTGATTTTGGCAACTGTGCATCTTCGCAAAATGGCGCAAGGAGGAGCACTCATGCTTTTAGACTTGATCATAACAACAAGTATCACATAAGCTGAACCAAAATTATAAATGTATGAAAGCTGTTGGGTGTTCAGCATGATAACGGTTAACAGGATCTCTAATCTGAAAGGTTTCACACTCTGAAAATAATCAGAATTAATAAAATCAGATGCTTTCAAGAAAAAGTTGCACCCAATTCTTCTAACGTCTTGCTGCAAAGTACTTACATTTTCTTCTTGCGATCCTGTTGTGTTTCTGTTAATCCAGCACTGATGAATCCCAGTCCTAGACCAGGCAACTCACGCACACAGAAGTACAGGTCTCTCTATTAGCATTTATTTAAAAGACAACCCCAGCCCCCAAGGCCTACTTTCAGCAATAAAAAATGAAAGAAGACAAAATGCTTCTAACTTCCATGAGATTATCAAAACTACACAGTTTCTTGTAATCATCAGAAGAAATTAAAGGCACAAACCCTCAACTACTTCTGTACACCGCTCTTCACCACGGTATGATCTCACCTAATAAAATGAAAATCAGAAACACGCAATGGAAGCAACCAGCTTTTCAGACACATGAAAGTCAACAGGAACCGTGTCTGCTTATGCTTAGACTGTCTTTAGTGCATTATGCATGCTCCGCTATGACCAAATAAGAATCCCACTTATCCAGCAGGAGCTGTCGCCAGAAACGTAAACATCGCACCACCTCGGGACAGGGTCGGACTCTCGACGGCAACACACGGGCATCGGCTGCGGGTTGCTTGGTGGAGCTTAACTATTACAAACAGCCCCTACAAACGCAGACCTGATGGCTTCTCTGTGCAACTTTTATGTACAGCGCTCGCACACAAATGCTACTAGGGGAAAAACATTTCTGATTCTTCTTTTTTCTAGACAGATTTAGGTAAAAAAAAAAAAAGCAGCGCTCATTTTGGAATGCGAGCAGTAAAGATCATTACCCTGAGTACTGACACCTTGTATAATTTGAAAAATGATGTGACTTTTGGGTAAACATGAACATGCCATAAAGAAGGTGTTCTTACATTAATTAAAAAAATCAAGTCTACAGGCTGGGTAATGAGCCAGAAAAAGGCCTGATTTTTAAAACATGCATTACAAGGCATGAATTATGTCCTTAGCTATTTGAAGGTATTTATTGCCTATACTTTTTTAAACCTATAGAATCATACGCTATCTTCAGAAAGCAAAAAACATGGAATAGATATACTTTACTATATATTTTAAAATGTAGTTCATAAATTGGTAAATGAATTTGAGCCACAATATAGCATTCAAACTGCCCCATTTACACACAGTGAATAGTAACGGCTGAGCACGCAGGAGTCTTAACAATCATGGGAACTTTTCTGTGGGCTTTAAAGAGCCACAAATATGAGCGGAGTTGATGGGAATTTTGCTGAGTAAGAATTAAGTGGCAACCTCAGGGCTTGTCTCTGATACAGGTGCACAGTACAGCTCAGAAACGGTTTGCAATGGAGCCCTGAATGAAGGCCTCGGGAGCTGGCCAAATAGGTGGAAATAACATCACTTAAAAACTCACTAGAAATACCATGAAATTGGATACCACACATTACCATACTCAAAAAGTTGAGAGTCTATTTGTTTAATTTGGATGAGTTCTCAAATAACTCAGAACTAAAGTAACCTATGGTGGGCACAACAACACGAAGGAAATACTGAAGCTGGTATGTCATACGCCCTTCACCGTAGCTGTTGAAACAGGACTCGTAAATGCATCTGAGGGGCCTGTGCTAGACATGCCAAGGCACATTTTCTCAGTGAATGCTTTCAAAGCGTGTGCAAAACCAATAAAAATGAAAGTGACAATTTAAAAAGTAATTTAGGCTCAAAATGAATTTCTTTTGCTATAAAGGGAGAAGACAAAGAAAAATAGAAAGGATATCATGAAGTGCAACTGCTGTTTATTAATAGTATACAACTACAGGCACGTTTGAGCTTAAGTATAGGACATACTGACTACATAAACATAACCAGTATCTTGACTTCAATTTAAAAATCACAGATTATTTATACTTTTCATAGTCATCACTTTGTAGCACAATTCTTAGCCCTTAATACACCAAGCAGCTCGTCAGCACCTTTAGGTTTCATCAACACGTTCTGCCCCACAGGCGTCAGTGGAACCAAGACAATTTACACCACGTGAGAAGCTGGATCAAGGTGAGAGTAGCACTGGATTAGCTTACCTCCTTGGCTATGGAAAATATACAAGCTGTACACTATAGATAGACTTGATAAAAAGTTCTTCCTCTCCCAGTTAGCACAAGGAAGCCTGTGGGAATACCAGGTGCAGGAACATGAGCAGTGCCCTATTCCAGAAACGCCCATGCAGGGCAACACGGGAGTCGGCTGCTGGTTCAGGCCACAGCAGATCAGGGCCACCTCCCTCGGACATCTCCAGAAACCCGTCAGAGCACAGTCACTTTACAAACATCAGTAGCTCTTCAACAAGGCTCTAGAGGCACTGGCTTATCTGACTGATTTTTTTTTTTAGTTTTACTGTGAACGTCTCCTTACAGGCAAATATGGCTGTGGCATTAAGTTTTTTTGTAAAAATCCATGAAACACTCAATACACTCCCATATGTAGGCTGTTTGACAGTCACTCTCAAAGCACAAATCACCTCCCTCACGTTAATCGTCACCAGCATTCCTGTACTAATTTTTTAATTTTTTTTTTTTAAACAGTAACAGGTATACCACTATCTTCACTTACACTTTGTTCACTTGTATCTTTTTTCCTGTAGGATACACCGCTTTACTGATTTTTGCACTTAAATCCATCCTCCTTTACGGTCTCTATTCACTTTCCCTCCTCTGGGTAACAGCATCGCTGCTCCATGTTATGAGGTGGTTCTCCATGAACTTCTAATCGGTCAAGGAGCTCCACCTAAGTGCAATTCTAGAGACAAATCAATCTAGAACGTGCTAGAATTACATACTTTTTGTTTTAGAACCACCAAACAGGTATGTCTTTAGCACTGAGATGCGCAAATGTGTTTCTCTGTTGCAGAACAGATCCCGTGCTCAACTCTGGACCCAGCAGGCAGCCCCTGTAACATCTGCTGGTCTGCAGTATCAGCGTACACCAGCCTCTGAATACCCAGATCTCCTTGTTTTTAAATCTCCTAGCCAAAATGCATGTGACTAGCACGTACAACGTGCAACTTCAGAGGCGCAGGTACAACCAGCTATAATACGCTGTTACCTGGAGGGCCACAAGTGCAGGTCCTAAGTGAGAATGAACGTGGATGGAGAGCATCGATGTGACAACACCAAGCAGCAGGTGCCTGTACCCCCGTTCTTCCTCGTGCGCCCTGTTTGGGAGGGAACAGTCCTACAGCAGGCACAGCAAAACCACCGGTGCCCACCACAGCTGTGTGACGGAGCAGGGCTTCACGCTGGCTTTCCTTCACTTGCAAAGAACCTCTCTGCCCACGCTCTGGAGCAGCCAAACTTCTGCCTAAGTCATCTCAACTAATCATTGGTGTTAAGCATAAAGAGAAAAAAGGCAACAAATCATAACAATGAAAGGCCACCATCTTAAAGAAGAGCCAGCTTGCCCCTTTCTTTGAGTGAGAGGTTCAGTTAAAACACACAATGTGCAAATTTTCCATTTCATCAAATCCTGCTAATAGAATTCTACGATCTGGTAGTTTAAGCTGCACGTTAGAAAAAGCCAGGGAAACATTTGCTTTGGCACTGGCAGGTTCTCAGATTTTTCCAGTTGGAACAATGATAAATGACTTAACCCTGATCATTTTTCTGAAACCTGATTTTTTTTGTTTGACATTTATTTACAGTTTCTATAAACACTAACACCTATAAAACATGGTTTACTGTTTGATTGCTTGGCGGACAAGCAAACCTTAAATACATAAATTATGAGCACCTAGTTAATGAGTGACATGACGGACATGAAGTTTTATTTACCATTGGCATGAGCCTTCATATAAAATTAGTGGCATAAGAAAGCCAGGTTTTGTGAATGCACATAGTCATACCTATTCATGGCCTGACTTCTTTTTTTCCCTTTTTTTTTTTTTTTTTTTTTTTAAAAGACTTGACATAAGACTGTGGCCTATGTGTAATTTCATTGCCTGGAGCAAGGTTAGGGGAAAGCCGCTCCATCTGGCAATTTCCCTTTGACTGGCACATAGTTAAACAATGATGCAGTTTGACAAATTTCAAACCCTGCTTATGAAAAAATAACATAAACACAATAGTCACTCTGAGTAGATTGTCCACCTGTGCAAGCGGGCATGAAGTGTTAAGTAAAGGCTGCTGGTAATGAATAAAGATGCAGTGCATAGTTGGATTAGGTCGTTCCAAATGTAAATCACTGTCAGATAAAGCACTTGTGTTTACATGTAGCATTAATATTTTGATCAGTATGTTTAAGAGAATTAGCTTCTTAATGCAGATGTTCTCATTTGGACCTTCACACCCGTAGCTTCAGCCAACTCCTTTACCATCAGTTATGTCAACATGTCATAAATCTTAGCTGCTTTAACTTCTATTTTAAACAAAGCTTTGTTGTAAAATTTGGAGGCGTGTTTCCTTCGGGTTTTATTTTTGGCAAATTTCTTGTTATTTTGTTGAAAATCTGACACATTAATGTCCAATTAACCATCTTTGAGTATTTTACTGACAAGGATCCCAGCAGCAATCAAATGCCTTTTTATTGTAAGAACCTCTCTGCCCCCCACCCAACCAGCTGTATCCATTATGTGAACAAGAAGTCTTTATGTGTTGACGCACGAACAATAAAGGCATTACACTTAGCGGAAACAGGACATATGTCTTAACAGCTACGCACTCTATGCCCTTTCAGACTACATACCGTAAAGGTAAATGCTCACAAAATGCTCACAAAATGGGATACAGTGAAATTCCAACACAAAATTCGTGGACAGTTGGTGTTTTCTTTTTTAAACAAGGAAAATCTTTTAACCTACCCAAGTTATTTTAACATCGATGCCCTTCTTGCAGGGGTTGCTGGGGGACATGACACCTGCGATAAAACACAGCCCATACACGAAATGGTGCAAATTCTCTTTTAAGTCACTGTGACTGTAGCGATGGTGTCACTTTGTTTACTTGAACCTTGCTTCACGGGTTTAGCTTTCATGAAGTGAACATTACCCCTTTTTTAATTCGTGATTTTACATTCTCTCAAATGTCACGTTTTTTCCAGGTCCTTTTAAATGTTGAGAAAGAAATGATAATTTATTCTTAAGTCAGTTATTTTTTAAAGGAAAACTAATTAATTTTTGCTGAAAGACATGTGCAGCAAACAAGATATCCCACAAAATGAGATTTTTTTTCGGAAATTCTGAATAAAAAGCATGAAAAGGAGAAATGTTTGCATTTTGGAGGTTTTGTGTTTCATTAAAAAATGTTTTGTATACCTCTGATTAACCATGGAGTTCTAAACTTCAATGCATTGTTACTATTCAATATGGTTTTCTAAGTGCAATTTGTAAACTCTTGACAGTCTCCTATCCATCTTCCCCTACACCACTATCATTGTCAAGAATTAACGCACACTTCTGCAGGCATGGGACTGTCTGGAAAGACCATCTTACCTTTCCAGAGCTTCTCTGTCATTATTGCAACCAAGGCATAGAGTGAAGTTTTTAAACAATTTCCTCTTTTTGAGTAATTTATTGTAAGAGTTTTGCTGTTTTTCAATATGATAAGTGAAAGAGCTAACATTCATGGGAGCACGATTCGGCAACAGGGATCGTTAGGTCATACACTGGTCATCATGACGATCATCTGAGAGTTGTGGAATACAGATCCATTGCAAGGAAACAAATTTGCTGTGAAAGTCCTTTCAGTGTTTGGAAAACTATCCGAGTTTGTGGGCTATGCCAGCCTTTTGGATAAAAGGAGGGTGAGCAAAAAAAAAGTACCATGTTAAAGATACCATAAAGGAAATTGGTATGATGGGACAAAAGTGCCATTTGCCCTTTGCCCCCAAGATGAAAGGAACTTGCTATTAAAAGAAACACATCGAAAACAGTTTGGTGCCTCAGTGATGTAACTGTTCTTACAAGTGTTTAAGGCTAATAATAAATGTACCTAAAGCAGTGCAAGAAAAGCTACCATGGATTATTTCCCAGGGAAGGAGGGCTGACACATTTTATAGATCATTTCTTTTCTGTCTGTCATGTAAAATGAAAACCCATAAATAATAGAAAGTGAAAGGCTGAAAATAAGACGAGAGTCTACCATTCTGGTTGCAAGCTAGCAAAACATTATGCAGATACTGAACTGAATCCCTGAGCAATTCCACCATTACCTCTGTATCAGCATTACTGCTACTGCCTAGGAGATGGTGCTCCAAAGGGATTAAGGAATAGGACCAAGTAGGTGTAGCATCAATGATTAAATCAGAACTTTTCCTCCCGCTTTGCACTTTGAATATTGGTTTGCCAAAAACTTTATTTTTGCCTGCATTTTTTTTGCCTGCATCTTTGTGCCCACAGATAACCTGGAGTTGTCTCAGGGGGAATGGCCTTCTTTTCTGAGTTTAGCAGTTATTTTCAATGGATTCATTTTTAAGAAACCTGCAGGTGGAGTGAGCATATTCTTTTAAAAACCTAAAGCTGTGGGAGAGACACCATCCTTGGCTAGCTGAACTGAACAAAACTCATTTCCCCATTGACGAAACTGGAGGATGAAAAGCACTTTCTGCGTGCACCAAGTTCCAAACATACGTTTCTGTACACAACTGCTACATCACAGTCTATCAGCTTCATTGCGTCTGTGGGGCGAAGGAAAATAGTGTAATACGTGGATTTAAACTTGGGGCATCAAGTCACCTAATGATGCCACTGCCTGTTTGCAGAGTGAAGTTGTCAAACCCACTAAATTCTGAACTGGTGTCAGGGGAAACAACCACAGTCCAGAGCCTGGCTGCAGGAAGGTCCCTGCTGAAACCTTCGAAGAGAGAAAAAGCAGAATTATGTTTTGTCGAGTGGAATGTCTTCGTTTAACTGCAGAGAGTCATTCATTAAAAAATGAATGAAGAGCTGGCTGATCTACTCAGAGACCCTAACAATTAAGCTAGCATCAAAATTCAACTCCTGAAGCACTTCAGGAAAGAAAATCAAGTCACAAAACCGGCGCAATTTGCCAAAAATGGCAAAGAGTACTCCTCATTCTCTTACTTGAATTCCAGAGACTTATTAATGACAAAAATTATAAACATTAAAATCTGTCTTTTGCTTTGCAATTGCACCCTGCAAGAATTACATGAAGCGTCCTCACTTCAGTGAGAAATCACACTCATATGCGTCAAAGCCCTAAAGATGATTTTAATTTCCAAAATTATCCTAGCAAACTACAAGACAAAGCTGAATAATGCCTCACTGCTCCTTCCAGCCCTCTGTACACATCTTTCTTCAGATGATCCTGCAGAGCCACACTCTTCCATTCTTCTCTCTCAGCTTTAGGACACCCATGGAAAAGACCCGAGGAAAAGGCTGGTGCCCTGCTCCAGCTGCACTGCTCCAAAGCTCTAGAAGGAGCCGTGAGGAAAGTCCTCCCTCTGAAAGCCCACACTGGCTCTTCTGAGTATGTTAGCAAATATCATATATTTGATATTCAGGCTTTAATTTTCTGACCTTCCAGCTGCTCCATGGTCTCTCTCTTATTTTAGAAATGACACCACCACAAAACTTTCTAAGTTTATGCATCTGTTTTCTTAAGTTTGACTACTCTGAAATCTATTTCGAGATCTCAAATGTATATATGAAACATTGGATCCACTTCTACTCCTTGCCTGATCTTGATGCTTCCTAATGGATAACTACTCCTCCATTTCTATTCTAATTTAATAATGATAAACCAATGAACACTTCAAATCTTCTTCTTAAAAACACCAGGATATACTATTTTAATAATGGCACACAAAAACATTTATTAAATAAAAAAGTCTCAAGAACTCATACTCCAAAAGTTTCCATATTAAATATCAAATTGATATAAACATAATAAATATGTCCATACGTAGACAATATTATAAAGAATATATTTGGAAGAAATAAATTCTGTTGTATAATGCTCAAAATGCTGGTTCCTAAATATTCTTACTGCCTGGAATGAAATTGAGTCATTCCACACTTGTTGTTGGTTATCCTAATCCTTTAATATTACTGTGTATTCCAGCTGAGAAAAAAGGGCTAAGCCAGCTGTTCAAAATGCCAGCATTTTAATGTTCTCAGTGTTGGCGTAATATTTTATCACCTGTTCTTTATGTTCTGTGTCTCAATTCATACATTAAATTATACGTCAGAGTTACTTATGGGGATAGCGATCAGTTTATACTGATTTAAGACTGCAATAAAAATTGCACAACAGTCTGCAAAGATATAAAATGCTAGTGACATAGGTGTGCTCCCTTACACCTTTGCATGGCCCTAAGAAGAGATGCAGAATCCGATCCCCATCGGTTTCTGGGACCTAACCTGAGCCCTGGTAGCCTGCAGTGTTGTATGAGGAGTTCTGCTTTAAGTATCACTTGTCCATTTTAAAATTCTAAACTATATTCTTGTTGTCACAGCAAAGTAATTTTACAGCTAAGAATGTCATGTGTGACTCTTCAGAGAAGGAAGTAGGACAGCATTACTGACAATAAAGAAGATTATTTTTGTGGTATTGACTTATTCAGAAAAAAGAAGGAAAAAAATCAAACCTCTTATGCTGCTGAGTTTTCAATTTCTTGTTTAATCACACAATAAAGGTACAGTATACCTGAATTCATTGCTTTTCTTGCAGTTCATTTTTGCTCAAGTATCATGTCAAGGCATAAATGAAAAATAATGGATGCACACAAGGAAAAGAATGGAAGCCCTCCAAATAAAATGGAGGAACTGAGTTTGTAAGGAAATACATGATCCTGGTTAAGCCCCTACCCAGCCTATTTATTCTTATACAACATAGAACGTGTTAACGTCAATTAATGGCTCTGTAGTGTTAAGCCAGTATGAATATGGGATTTGTAGACTCTGCTTTTGTTAGTTGAATTTGCAAAGGTTTTTAATAAATATTACATTTCAGTGATGTGTTGGATTCCTTTTGCCTGACTATCTAAACACAAGGAAATAACACTAGTGAGTTTTCTAAATCACCAACTATTATACATCTGTCTCAAAGGAGGAAAAGGATCTTTGCACAGGAGTTAGCAGTGCTCATTGAAGAGCTTTAAACCAGATTTGAAGGGGAAAAGGGATAAAACCAGGCTTGCTAGAGATAAGCCTGGGGGCAGCACGCCAATGTTTGAGGGACAGTGTGCTAGCGAGGTCCTGCAGTCTGCCGTCTCAGTGGAGGTAGGGGATGGAGATCAATGTGTCAGCAAAGACATAAGGGTTACGGATGTGTTAGAAACCATGGAAGCGCCTGAGCATGGTCACATAGGAATTAGGGTTTCTCCCCCCAAAAAGGTGGCGGGATCAATAGCCCAACTGAAGTGCATCTACACCAACGCACGCAGCATGGGCAACAAACAGGAGGAGCTGGAAGCAGCAGGAAAACTATGATATAGTTGCACTCATGGAAACGTGGTGGGATGGCTCACACAACTGGCGTGCTGCAATGGATGGCTATAAACTCTTCAGAAGGGACAGGCAAGGAAGGAGAGGCAATAGGGTAGCCCTGTACGTTTAGGAAGTGTTTTGACTGTCTAGAGCTTGACGACGGTGATGAAAGGGTTCAGTGTTTATGGGTAAGAATCAGGGGGAAGGCCAACAAGGCAGATATCATGGTGAGGGTCTGTTATAGACCACCCAACCAGGATGAAGAGGCAGATTAAATATTCTGTAAGCAGCTGGGAGAAATCTCACGACCACCAGCCCTTGTTCTCGTGGGGGACTTCAACTTACCAACTGTCTGCTGGAAATACAGCGGAGAGGAAAGAGTCTAGGAGGTTCCTGGCGTGTGTGGAAGATAACTTCTGGTAACACAGCTGGTGAGTGAGCCAGCTAGGGAAGGCACCTGCTAGACTTGTTGTCTGTGAACAGAGAAGGACTTGGTGATGTGATGGTTGGAGGCCGTCTTGGGCATAGCAATCATGAAATGATAGTTTTCGATTCTCAGAGAAGTAAGGAGCGGGGTCAGCAGAACTGCTCCTTTGGACTTCCGGAGGGCAGACTTTGGCCAGTTTAGGAGACTGGTTGACAGAGTCCCTTGGGAAGCAGTCCTGAAGGGCAAAGGAGTCCAGGAAGGCTGGGCATTCTTCAAGAAGGAAGTCTTAAAGGTGCAGGAGCAGCCATCCCTACTTGCCAAAAGATGAGCTGGCAGCGAAGAAGACCAGCCTGGCTTTGGCTGGAACTCAGGAAAAAAAAGAGAGTTTATGGAAACTTTGAAAGGTTTCTCAGGCAACTCAGGAGGACTATAAGGTTGTCATGTGGTTTATGCAGGGGAAAATTAGAAGGGCCAAAGCCCAACTAGAACTTAATCTGGCTACTGCCGTAAAAGACAATCAAAAATGTTTCTATAAATGCATTAGCAACAAAAGGAGGGCTAAGGAGAATCTCCATCATTTATTGGATGCGGGGGGAAACATAGTGACAAAGGCTGAGGAAAAGGCTGAGGTACTTAATGGTGCCTTTGCCTCAGTCTTTAACAGTAAGACCAGTTGTTCTCTGGGTACCCAGCCCCCTGAGCTGGCAGACAGGGATGCAGAGCAGAATGAAGCCCCCATAACCCAAGGGGAAATGGTTAGCGACCTGCTACACCACTTAGACACACACAAGTCTATGGGGCCAGATGGGATCCACCCAAGGGTACTGAGGGAGCTGGCGGAAGTGGTCACCAAGCCTCTTTCAATCCTTTATCAGCAGTCCTGGCTAACTGGGGAGGTCCCAGGTGACTGGAGCTTGGCAAATGTGATGCCCTACAGAAAGGGCCAGAAGGAGGATCCAGGGAACTGCAGGCCTGTCAATCTGATCTCGGTACCAGGGAAGGTTATGGAGCAGATCATCTTAAGTGCCATCACACGGCACGTATGGGACAACCAGGTGATCAACCCATCATCAACCCATCATGGGTTTATGAAAGGCAGGTCCTGCTTGACCAACCTGATCTCCTTCTATGACAAGACGACCTGCTTAACGGATGAGGGAAAGGCTGTGGATGTTTTTTACCTGGACTTCAGTAAAGCCTTTGACACTGTTTCCCACAGCATTGTCCTGGAGAAACTGGCTGCTCACGGCTTGGATGGGCATACGCTTCGCTGGGTAAAGAACTGGCTGGATGGCCGGGCCCAAAGAGCTGTGGTGAATGGAGTTAACTCCAGTTGGCGGCCGGTCACAAGCGGTGTTCCCCAGGGCTCTGTGCTGGGGCCAGTTCTGTTTAACATCTTTATCAATGATCTGGACGAAGGGATCAAGTGCACTCTCAGTAAGTTTGCAGATGACACCAAGTTGTGCGGGAGTGTTGATCTGCTGGAGGGTAGGCAGGCTCTGCAGAGGGACCTGGACAGGCTGGATCGATGGGCCGAGGTCAATTGTATGAGATCCAACAAGGCCAAGTGCAAGGTCCTGCACTTGGGTCACAGCAACCCCATGCAACGCTACAGGCTTGGGGAAGAGTGGCTGGAAAGCTGCCCAGCGGAAAAGGACCTGGGGGTGCTGGTTGACAGCCGCCTGAATATGAGCCAGCAGTGTGCCCAGGTGGCCAAGGCAGCCAACAGCATCCTGACTTGTATCAGGAATGGCGTGGCCAGCAGGACTAGGGCAGTGATCGTGCCCCTGTACTTGGCACTGGTGAGGCCGCACCTCGAATGCTGTGTTCAGTGTTGGGCCCCTCACTCCAAGAGAGACATTGAGGGGCTGGAGCGTGTCCAGAGAAGGGCAACGAAGCCGGGGAAGGGTCTGGAGCACAAGGCTGATGGGGATCGGCTGAAGGAACTGGGGTTGTAAACAACTCCAGTAGATGGTGCTTAGGGACATGGTTTAGTGGTGGGCTTGGTTGTACTAGGTTAATCACAGAATCACAGAACTGTATAGGTTGGAAAAGACCTTTAAGATCATTGAGTCCAACCGAAAACCTAACGCTACCAAGACCACCACTACACCATGTCCCTAAGCACCTCATCCAAACGGCTTTTAAATACCTGCAGGGATGGCGACTCAACCACTTCCCTGGGCAGCCTGTTCCAATGCTTGATAACCCTTTCTGTGAAGTAAAATTTCCTAATATCCAGTCTAAACCTCCCCTGGCGCAACTTGAGGCCATTTCCTCTTGTCCTATGGCTTGTCACTTGGGAGAAGAGACCGACCCCACCTCTCTACAACCTCCTTTCAGGTAGCTGTAGAGAGCGATGAGGTCTCCCCTCAGCCTCCTTTTCTCCAGGCTGAACAACCCCAGCTCCCTCAGCCACTCCCCATCAGCCTTGTGCTCCAGACCCTTCCCCAGCTCCGTTGCCCTTCTCTGGACACGCTCCATCCCCTCAATGTCTCTCTTGGAGTGAGGGGCCCAACACTGAACACAGCATTCGAGGTGCGGCCTCACCAGTGCCGAGTACAGGGGACGATCACTGCCCTAGTCCTGCTGGCCACACTATTCCTGATACAAGCCAGGATGCCATTGGCTTTCTTGGCCGCCTGGGCACACTGCTGGCTCATATTCAGTCAGCTGTCAACCAAGTCCAATGGTTGGACTTGATGATCTTAAAGGTCTTTTCCAACCCAAATGATTCTATGATTCTATTCTATAACTATTTTGGTTCCAGTGAAAAGGCTGCAGAGTACCACAAACCCTATTCTCCACCTTCTTCTGCTCATGACAAGGAATTGCTATCAATACTCCTGTTTATTTACAGCCAAAAGGTACTGCAGGCTCCAGTCCTGATCAGTAAAGGCGCTACAAATACACAGGAAAAACACCAAATGCTACTTGTTTTATTCCTTTGCACAAGCACCGATTGATAGGGCAACCACGTGAGAGTGCGAAAGGACTAGCCGTTCAGTGCCCTAGCAGGTAGAAACCTGGCTAGGCTGGAAAGCTTGCATGCACTGTAAAAATGAACCCTGCACTCCAAGCAATGGGTTTCTGAGATTCTTTTGTTCCTCTCTAGTGACTTCCTGGGGAAATGCGCAAAGACTTGTAAAATCCCTGATGTGAAAGCAGCGCAATTGCTGTAGATCAACTCAATTTCTTCTCACATACTGTTTTAAGAGAGTTCTGCACCTCATTTTTGGCTACAGTGTCTTGCAAAGTTCTTTCTGATTATGCTTGCTCTACCACTTTCTTCTCCGTTACTTACCCATTTGCAAATGCGTTTGCACAAATATTTTGATAGCTGTGTTTACTTTATGCTGCATGCAAATAAAGACAAATACATTAGGCTACCCTAGCACAAATCGGGTTTTGTCACAACTAGTGAGATCTTGAATTATTATCGTATTATCTCAATACAATATGTAAGTCCTGATTATAATTTTCTAATAATCAATATTAACAGGCTCCAGGCCAAATCAAAAAAATACAGGGTCCTAGGAAATGTTTGCTGCAATATGCATCTACAACAGTAAGGCTATTAATAAGATTTGAAGATTTATCAGTTACACAGTTCATGAGCCTTGCAATTTATTTAGTGGTAACGAGCAATAAGGACATTTTGCTAAAACAGGGGCATTTATAAACACTTCGATCCCACCTTCAAAAAAGATATCAGATATCTTTATGAAATTTTAATTGTCTCCCAAAATACGTAATCCTTTTTTTTTTCTGACTAAACTCATCCATCAAAAGGTTTGTACAGCTGGAAAGTGCTCTGTTTTCTAAAAGTCAGACCTTATCTCCCATGGCCCAGCGACATGGCAAAAGAGAGTAGGACTCTCCTCTTCCTCACTGCAGCTCTGTGCAGGCTCATAGTTGGTCAGCACACAGACAGGACAACAATATCCACATTAGTGAACTGAAAAGCAGATGACATCTTAGAGGAACGCAGTGATACGCTCTGCCAATTGAATTCTGCTAATTACAATCCAATGCTATGGAAAGCAATTGTTTGCGGACAGTGTGTGATGTTTCGTAGGTGACCAGTCCCCAACAAAGTCTCCATTCAAAGCTTTGCTGGAATAACCTGGGAATCTTGGTCTCCTTTAATGCTCAGAATTAAGGAAAATTGAATATTAAAAGCTATTGCATAGTAAGAAGTTGAATTCGACAGAGGACTCAACTGATCAGGTAGTCCTTGCACAGGCAAAGTTCTGAATGAAGTCAAGAGAAGTTTTGACTAAGGAAACCACAGTTTCGGTCAAACTGTGCTTAAACGGAGGAGAGGGGAGCGATCTTCAGTAAGCCCAAATAAACTGAAGGCACGCCTACTCCTCCAAACACTACCAAGGTGGAGTTTTCTGTTGAGCCATATATTCTGTTACATAGCTGCCTACGACGGTTTTGGCAATGATGGGAGGCAAAACCTTCTGCATGAACAACATTTTTCCATTGTTTTAATAGAATTAACTAATATGAACAGTTTAGACACCCACAAATTTCTCAGGCCAGTGCTGAGAACACTACAACAGTAAAGCTCACAATCAACTTGAATATACTATCAATTTAAAATATGTTTCCTAACCTTCAGAGGGTCAAGGCATAGTGAAGGTCCTTGAAGCTTGTTCTGAATGGTACGCTGCTTCAGTTGAAAAACCCAGCATTTTTGGACAATCTTATGAGTCTTT
Organism: Mycteria americana; assembly: GCF_035582795.1. Classification (NCBI taxonomy): domain Eukaryota; kingdom Metazoa; phylum Chordata; class Aves; order Ciconiiformes; family Ciconiidae; genus Mycteria; species Mycteria americana. Next base: position 2,085,909 of record NC_134375.1, read on the forward strand.
CATGGTTAGACAACAAGCTCAGGATCAGCCGGGAAAATAACAATATAAATAAATACTATGATGAAGCAATCCAAGAAAGTATTTTCTTTCATGAAAAGCAGTGTATCCAAAAAAGTATACATTTTAGCATTTTCTGTAATGCTAAAATACTGCTCAGAAGTGACAAATGACAGTTGTTCTGTATATAAAATAATTTCAGTCAATTTTATGTTTGATCTTCCTCTCTGAACTTTTTGATGATTATAGACTCTTAATTACTTTGAAGAATAAACCACAATATTTTATCACCTGTAACATTCAGCCTTTCCCAAATTCACTCTATGAAGAGCAACCAGCAGTTATCGTGAGTCACAATAGGACCATCATCTCTTCCATCATATTCTCTACTCTGACAAAATATTCACCAGCCAACATTCTCTTTTTAGTCCAGATTTCTTGCAATAGGTGTAATGAGAGCTCAAGGTCTCTTAGCTCAGTTTCAGTGAATTCTCCACAAATCCAAAACAGGGGATACATCTAGCCCGTACTTGCACATTTCACAGCACAACCATATCCTTAACCACGGCTGCTTGCTATATGCATGATACAGTAGCAGTGGTTAGTTAATGTTACATTGACACCTCCTCCTCTTAATTTAGAGGCCTACAAACTGGACTAAGAATTTGTTTTATTCTTGCAGAATGAAGGTACAGACCAATGACACGCAAGTAATTTCAAAGAACAGTTTAAGAATGCCTCTTTACAACTTTCAGTATAGTAATAAGCAGAAGCTATTGAGAGAGACAAGGATTGTCTTACAGGAGGTACAAAATGATTGCTTTGCTGGAACGAGGGAGATGTGGCTGCTACCAAAGCTTCCCTATGTGCTGCAAGGCAGGTAGCTACCCTGCTGGGGAACCAAGAAAAAAACCACTCAAGAGGCATTAAAATCCTGGACATCTTTTCCTGGGGACTTCTGCCGTGACCTGAGCACTGCAATGGCACTCCACATGCATAAACAAATATTTTCATTCACACAGATGTATTGGTAAGGACCTTAGTTTCACGGATTATCGCTCTGAACAACTAAACATCCACCCTCTGCAAGCATTCATAGCATGGCAAGGCAGTATAAATGCTTAGTTGTATTAGATAATTTTAGCTTTCACAGGTTCCTCAGATGAAGGGTATGAAATACATCAAATGATCATTAGGAAACACACACCACAGTTCTAAGCGTGTGTAATCTTTTTCTGGATGCTTTGGAAGTTATCGGCACTTTCATTTCTAATGTAAAGTATGTTTAATTATGTACACTTTAAAAAAAATACTCTGTTGAGGCAGCAAAACGAATGGAAGTAACTTCTCCAGAGGCAGCGCATTCCAACATTTAAGGCAAAGAATATTAAAAGATGGTTTAGAGACTCCACCACTGGTATTTAGTCATCCTTTTGTGCGTCATACTTCTGTCTGCTCTTGCTAGTTAGATTATGAATTTCTTAGAGTGTGGATTGTCTCCTACTCTATGTCTGTACAATGTCTAGGGCTGTAGGGCCTCATCTCAACTGGGACCTTGAGGCACTAATGCTATAAAAGTATTACTAACAACAGTAAAGCAGTTCTTTGATCGCATTGAATTTTGAGAACTTAGTGGAGCAATGGTTCAAAAATAAGTAGCGACCTGCCAGAACCTTATTTATCATAGTGCAGCCACAACCTGCCAAAGCAATGCAAAGCATTAAATTCCTCTCTGATGAAACACTACCTGTTTAAATGGGGTTACTGGAAGAGTGAATACAGCACCCTGCATATTAAGATACTCAGGATTACTTTGTAAGCGTATAAAGAAAAAACCCAAAGGATTCTCATTTAGTTATAAATAAATAGTTAGCTCTTTAGAGGTTTAGCAATAAATTGATTGTACACGTAGAATATAGACTGGCTTTTTTCCAGTTCTACAGAATCCTAATTAGTGGTGTTGAAACTGTGTATTTGTGTAAGTGATTAGATTGTTACAGTGATCCATACAGAGTTAAGAAACAGTGCAGATGATTACTGATTACGGAAATGTTTACGGGATCTAAATGAAGTGACCCACATAGTTCCTTGGTATCCTCTTACCCCAGAGCATTGCGAAACGTATCCACACAGCAGCTAATGTCACCCTTTGGCTGCCCAAAGTAACTGCTGCTATTTCAATCTGGTTCCTAAAGCATTTCTAAAGTTTTTTGAGGTTTTTTTAGGATTTGCTGTAATATCAAATTTTCTTACAATCATGACCGCTTCTATAAACACATTTTCCTGTTCCCTGAGCATTTTGCCTTGAACTTAAACTCCAGAGATGAATGAGGCAGAGGGTATGGCACAGCCCAGAGTACACAACAGCACTGAGGGCTGTAGGTGGGCACAGAAATGCTGGGTACTCTCCAGTTCAACCTCTCCTGCTTAAATCAGGGGGATTTAAGCAGGAGATGGGGGCTGGGGACACAGCCCCCATCTAAACCAGCACTCTCCTTACCTTTGAGGTATATCTTAGGAGATGTCCCATAGATGCTCTATGGGACAAGCCTTACTTTCGAAAAGTCTAGATTAAAGCTTCGTGGCATATGAACAAGACTGTTCAGGATCTTGGCAACACACTTCTTGGCAGAAAGCTCTTCAGCTGCTCAGGGTTCCTCGACAAGTAGACCTACGCATTGTTTTCTGTTTTAAAGAAAGCATACTATGATAGTTGCTACTGATTTATGACACTTTTTTTGCAGTGTTTCATAGAAGTCAAAAAATCCAGTAAGACCCAATCTAGCTTGCTAACAGGTCTTGAGTAGCAACTGCCACATATTATATTGATGCATCCGACTATAAAAAAAACAGACTGAAGAGGAATTTGGAGTCTGACTCAGACCACCATCGAAATGTAGCCTCCACCGAAGTTTTGGGTCAAGGGGGTTTCAGTTCCTGAGTTTTGGTTCTGGCCCATCTCCAGCAGGACCATAGATCTAGCTAAGATTTTCAGAATTAGTATAGCCAGGAACCCAGTTTTAGTCCTTCAAACTATCGCCTAACACCCAACCCCTCCAAACAAACAGACAGCATGGGAAAAATAAATAAAAGCATCACATAGTGCATTTGCAAATAAACTGATCTTCTTCAAGAGTATGCTCATAACACTTGCAAAATACACTATCCTCAAAATAAAATAATATCCTTCAGATGTAGGTATAACTGTAAAAATAAACAGTCCACTTTTTTTTTCCTTTCTGCCTTAGAAGGAAAGCATACTTGTTTGGATACAACTAATTTATCCAAAAACCTGATTAATTAAAATTAAACCAACATATCTAATTTTAGCAAGAAAGAGAACTGCAGACTGGTGTGCTACAGTACATAGCGACTCTGGAAGCAAGCCAAAGTCTCACAGCCACAGAAACACAGCTGACAACCAGGGAATTCGACTGAATCACTTCCATTGCCTACTGCCTCGTGACAAACTCCCATTGTAAAATCACATTACTAGAAATTGTCTGTTTTACAGAGCGGTTAAAAAAAATTGAGAGAACACAAGCGTAAGTTTTTAGGGCTCACTTAAGCAGACTCAGAATGTAGAGGGCTTTCCCTCCACCCTTCTCCAGTAATTGCTATTTAAAGATCATTTGAATGACCTTCTAGTACATCTTAGCCAGCTTTTTATTTACTTGTCTGGTAAAACCCAATCCTTCATCAGGCCAAATAGTCAAAGAGATGGAAAATTTAAACCTTTCCAGCTCCTGAAGGAAAGTTTCTCCCAACAGCTGTCTTGCTTTATGAAAGCATGAAGTCAGTACATCCAATCTCATGCTATCAATCACGCCGGCTGACATTTCCTGCAAACTGTGTCCACAAGACAAACGGGGAAAGAGAACCTAAAAGGAACAACAAATTGCCAAAAAGCAGATGGAATTATGTGCTCTTGTTTATATTTGGCTGTTCAAATGAGCCTGGTCTAAATGCCTTCCCCTTCAGAATTATAGCACTAAGCAGTCATTTGCATCACTGCTGAAAACACCTGACACTCGTATTAAGAAATATTGGGTTTAATTGCAGTCCATTAAAATGTGGAAATGTCTTCAATGTAGGATTAATGATTTAAGTGAACTGTCGGCTTTTAGAGTATTTTTAGGCCCTCCTCCTGCAGATGCAAACATCCTCTTGCTCCCCCCCCCTGAACTTTTGCAAAAAAGGTCTGCCACATGTTTCTCATCTCCTGGCTTTAGGTAAGTAGCATTTAAAATGACTCTGAACATCAAGCATCTATGATTTGTGACTTTCAGAAGAGTGTTTGTGTACACAAAGGGATGTTAAATTGTTGTTTTGACTTTAATCTAAATAATTTTCATTTCCTCTTACGGTGAACATTTTCTACACATACCAAAACAGGATTTTGTTTTTGTCAGTTTTTATATTTGCACAAGTATGAAGTTACAAGCTGGATGGAACGCGCTGACCGCTGGTACTCCGTTTATGACTTTCCTTTACATACACAGTTAGCTTTTGCCCGAGACAAAACTTGCAGTTGGATTTCAGTTACGCTGGCATTGAGGTATACACGAATGCATGCAGAGCAGACTGAGAGTAAGAGCTGTTGTTGCTGATAATTGTAAAATCACAGGGGAAAAATGATTCTCTGCATTGAATACTGTAAATGTAAATATAAGTGTTTTAATTATCTGGAAAAAAAAAATCTGCTTCTTGGGTGAAATCACCAGGACTTGACCATGTTTGACATTCTAGGATATTAACTTCACAGTTGTCAGTACTCGGGGAGGCGGGGGGAGTGGATTAAAGCTAACAGCATTTTAACTGAAAATCATGTCTGGCATTTACCCCAGCAAAAATCACCAGCCCACTACACCTCTGAAGTTGTTAGGTTCTGACCCAACGCTGACCACCGAAGAGTATGGATCCTGCTGGATCCAGTGACCGGGAATAACGCCGGGCCCTCTCCTACCCTGCTCTCCCATCCCGGGATCATCCAACAAAGATTTGTAAGGCTGTGCTGACTGGCTCCCACCTTACTGACTAGTATCACTCATGGCTTAGCACAAGAAAGTGTGGAAGGTGAAGCCAACACCTTCTCAACAATCGGCCCAACGATCCAAGAAATCTGAAAACCAACACTCTCATCAACACGTCCTCTGTCTGCGAGCCTAGAAAACACCGCTTTCTGCCATACCCCTTACAGGTGGCTTCCAGAGCCTACATTTATATATCATGGCCCTCTCTCTCCTTTCATATACTAAGAATCAGGAAATTCAGAATCATTCAAACATATAAATCTTACTGGATCGGCTCTGAAGCTTGTAGATGTGAGTGTGGACAGTGTGTAAATACAGGTGCCATGTGAGTAGCCTTCCAGATCGGTCAATCAAAACCAAAACAAAACCCACCCTAAAAGCTGAAATTATATTTACCAAAGAAATGAATGGAAAATGAGATGTAATGTTCAAGTACAGAAAAGGATTTCAAAACCTTCAGTTTCACTATTTAGCAAACTGGTCACGATTCTCATGTCATGTGTATCTCTAAGGGAAATTACAAGTAAGTCAGACGATGTCTGCGGTGTCGAAGGCCAACAGGTACAAAAATTGTACATGGAGCTTGGAGTTATGAGAGGTTAAAGCTGTGCCTTAAAAAATGCAGATAATACCTGGTCAGTTCCCATATATTTGTCATTTAACTCTTACAGAAATTGGTATTTTTACATTTTAAGAAAAGTATAAAAAAATCTTTAATTATAGTCTCCTATATATGTCAGAAAAATGCCCCATCATTTTCAGAAGACGTATTTTCTTATGTTCTTTTTCCACACTTCCCACAGAGAGCCATAAAAAATAGCTTAATTCTCAAATACATGTTATCTGAAAACAGGCCTGGAATACTTTCAGTTTGCACATGTACACATTATTTATAGCATGTACTAGATCATTGGCATTCAATTATTAAAAATGCACTTCACAGACTAGGTTTAGCTACACTCCTAGCACATCTAGCTCTTCATTTTCAACACTCATATATATACAAAGCCTAACGTTTAGTAGGCTTTACAAATTTTTTTTTTTTAAATTGTACTTAAACATTTAAAATATTTTTGTTTAAGCTTTTTGGCATGCCTGTGCTTATAAACAGCTCGTGCATGCAGAAAGGTAAGTTGCAACTAAATTGAAACTTGGCTTAAAGCATGGTCATCCTTTTGGACATCATGACTGTTCAACCCCTTTTAGCATCATTAAGCTTTTTCTTTCAAGTAGGTGGCAGTATCACAATTTACTCCAATACCATTAAAGAAAGCAGAATTTCTGAACACATCTGATCACATTTCTCTCCCATGCGTTGTTCCATGCTGACTACTGCTGCAAGTACCATGCTCAAGATGAAGAGCATTAGCTTCTCAGCAACCATTTTAGTGTTATCTGGACATGACTGACACCAGTTTCAGGTTCCTAAAGACAAAGAAGCACCTGAAGATAGATTGCACTTCTCAGGTCCCCCACAGGACGTGACCTAGGCACTGGGTATTTTCAGGGCCATTTTTTTCACCTCTCTGACAGAGGATTATCTCTAATTTCCATCAGTAAGAACGATGTTCCACAAAACAGCATGTTCTGTGATAAAATGGCTGGAGATTAAGCCAATTCTTGCAAAAGACATATGATTTTCTCAAAAGTCAAGTGTTTAGAAGAGGCAAAATTAAGACACAAAATAATAGTAATTTTATTTATTTATTTATTTATTTTTAAACAGGCAACGTACCCGCATTCTGTCCCAACCCCAAGAATCTGAAATAAGCAAGAACACCCAGAGAATACTGAAGACTTGCGAAGTAGGGTAAGTGGAGTTCAAGCAGTCAGATAGGCCATACCTCCTGGACAGACAGCCAATAAATCGCCATCTGCATGGATTACATTACTTTTACAGAAGGGAAAGTAGTTTTTTACAGAAAGCACTTTTTACAGAAGTACTTTTTACAGAAGTACTGCAGTCCTTCGTGACTTCCATTGCCCGATTAACAGGAACTCCATGGACAGAAAGAGGGGAGGACCTCTACAAGGCATTTGCGAAGCATGCACCCGCATCCCAGCCTTCGCCTTTGCCAGACAATATGGATAAACGCTCAAGCCCTGCAGACTCAGCCCTTGGCAGAAACGTCCTGCAGACAGCAAGCAGTCCTGTAGGAAAGTACCGTAGGTGCTTTAAGAAAGCTCAAGCATCTGGGATGGTATAAATCAAACCCTAAAGGAAGACATTTCCTATGCCATTATTTTTCTTTCTGCAAGATCCATGCCATCCCAGGCTAATAAAATGCTGTATTTTATTATAATTCTGTACGATGGTACTGAAACATTCAGGTTGTTTGGTTCTTGCTGTTAGAGAGCAGCGTCCATCTACCTCTTCCTTGCTTCTGTTGTCAAAGTTTTCAGCCAAACTCTCGGAGAGGATTAGAGACCTCCAGATGTCTATAGATTTGGAACCAGACCTTAAAGGTACTGGGACATGGAAATTTCACTGAAATCCACTGGCAACCAATTATTATGTGTTAACCACTAACTATGCCTGCAAAACCGGGTCTCACGATCTGGGTCTCCATCTGCTGGTGAAGAGAACGACAATCCAAGACCAAGGGCTATTGTATCTCCACAGTTAATAGGCAGTACATTTGCAGTTGTACTTGCTAAACACAACAGAGCACTTACCTCTATCCACAAAAATAGGGTAGAGTGTGATTCCTACCAAATAAAGTTACTATATGATCCAGGACATACAGCCTGGACAATGGGTGAAACCTTGCCACCATGGAAACCAACCAAAAAAAATCCAGGTTGCAGGAGGCACAGACTTTTTTTTATCAAAGCATCCTACCTCTAGCAGAAAGCTTATACAATTAGGAAATATTTTGACAAGGTCTTTGATTACCATGCTGCTGAGCTCTATTCTTTCTTCTGACCTGCCATGCCTCACACGCACCTTTCTAGACGACTCCTCTCTTTGAAGGATATCCAACAGGATGGAAAGGGTATAAAGTAGGGAAGTCAGAGAGAGGTCCATACACAGACAACAGACAAACACGACAGAGTTTTTTAGAACTGTTGATTAAATCTCTCCTATCCAACAACATATTCACAAAAAAGAGTTAATTGAAAAAAGAGATTGTTAGACACGCCTGAATAAATTAATTGGTGCATCCCAGGTCTTACGAGCTGATATAAAAAAATAACAGATGAATTTTTGCACCATATTTGTTATTGTTTTATAAAGCTGTTTTATAAAGCTCTGCTGATGTCATCTCTTTTACCACACACGTACCCTCCAAAACTGTATCCTGAGCCCAGCAGCCTTTGCTCCTGCATAAGCAACTGAAGCAAAGTGGAGTCAGAAAAAAAAAGAATCTGAGGTAAGAGATAGACATTCATGAGAAGAATGATAAGGTGAACAAAATAAAAAATAAGAACCTGATATTATTGGAAAGAATACGAGACGAAGGCAGAAGCAACCTTCAAACAACATTAAAAAGGTAGTAGATGGGGGAAAGAAGAAACCATAGAAACAGTTCAAAACCTGAAGTGGACGGCACTGCCAGATGAACACCCAATTAAGGTACAGGGAAAGAGCAATGAAAAGACAGAACAAGAGCCAGTGAGTTAAGTTTTTCTGCTAACTACAAAAATAGAGTGTAAGATACTTCGAAAGGGAGTATTTTTGACAGGAATATTGGGGCTAATTAATGACATACTGTAATTAAACACCTTTTACAATCTGTGGACTTAATTCAACAAGACTGAGCTTCTCTGACCAAAACTATTTGTATAAAACTGATTTAAATTTTGTTAGTCTCTGAAGCCCAGGGCTGCACACAGACTGCACTCAGTGCACATACTGGGAACAAAAAAATCACAAAAGTAGAAATTTCATGAAGAAATAAAGGAGTTCACAGCTCCTGCTGCAGACTTTTACGTATGGATAGGAAAAGTGTGCTCAACTCAAAAGAATAAAACTATCCCTACTAGAAAAAATAGTGGATATTCAGAAACCTTCCTTTCCAGGAAGCTCACTCGTATCTCAATAGTCCGGGTTTCAATAAAAGGCAGTTTTAACTTTTTTCTTTAACTTTATGTAAGAACCTACAAACCAGGCTATACCATGAAGAATGCAAGTCCTCTATGCAATAAAACATTCGTAACATGAAGCATGCAGACAGTATTACATATAAAACTATGCCTTACATAAAACAGGAAGCAATTTTTAAGAGAAAAATCATTTGGCAATTCTATTTGAAACCTGCTAGTCACAGGAAAGTACTGCTATCACTGTCATTGTGTCCTGACCATTCATTCTAGCTTCCGCCACTGTTATGTGCACATGGATTTGCAACAGGCATCTAAAGCTCTGTTCTGCAAAACTTCTATCACTTTTTGTCCCAAGGATTTTAAAGAAGAAGTCAAAAGGAGATGCCAATATATTTAGCAAAAATACTGCAGCTTAAATGCGAGAGTCCGCACATGGCAACGGAATCATCAGCTGCAACAGGATGCTGGAAAACCACATGCAATGCTCTGCACGTATGCAACTGCTTCAACAGCGAAGTATTTAAATGGCCTGCTAAAGGGATATAGATTTATCCACACAAAAAGCTCTTCCAGTTTACTCTGGTCAACTGCCTTGTGTATGCTTATGACCACTTTTTCGTTTTTACTTAAAAGCAAAATTAATTATAAATCCACTTTGTCTCACTGATGTGTAAACACATTTCATACTAACCGCACAAGAAATGTGCTCTGGATTATCGCCTTAATATCTGAGTTACACGAGTTTTAGAGCCCCTGTGCTCTTTGTGGATTAACAAACTATCAGAATTATTAGGCAGCATTAAAGGGTAATTTCCTTCATTTTATACAGTACAATTAGTCAAGCAGTTATGCAGGCATAGGAAGCAATTGCTGATAACTTACTTTTTCAGAAATAAGAGCCCAGGTTTTCAGAAATAGCTTCCAATGTAATTGCTGTGAAACCTGAAGAGCAAAAACAGCCACTCGGTAAATACACAGATTTTACAATCTAAATAAATGGTTATTTTTTTCCTTATAAAATAAAGTGTTACCTGATGCCTGAAAGTTTCAGATGGCATGAAAATTAGGCTTCAATTGCACAGAGAAAGTAGCTACTTTGTACTGGTAATGGCTAAACCCTGTAATGATTTGTAAATTAAACTGTGCTGTAATTGCTGTACAGAGTTATACGGTAAGTGAGAATATGGCAATATCAGGCTTATAAAATAGGGTGACATGTTTTGTATTGGGCTACTTCAGAGATTGCAGCTGCTATAAAATGAAGTGTGTGTTAGCAGCGCTAACTCTAACTGCAGTTCTCCACAAGTGGCATACAGCTCCAATGCAATTACCTCTAATCGGCAGCAGTGTAAAGAAATTCAGAAACCCAGGTTTCACCTGGGTTTTACCTGGTTTACCAGAAATTCATTACCCAGGTTTCTGGCAATGAATTTGAGCTCTGTGGTGAGACTCCCAGCTATTCCCACTCTTCTGTCCTACCTCCTCCTTCCCCATACAATAGGTGAGGTTCAAACTCTCTGGGAAGTCCCTCCATTGGCAAGACTGGAGGCTAGTAGGGAAAATTCTGTCATCTTGAACTGCCCAACATGGCCACTGAGTCATCAGAAACATTCACGTGCCACATACGCACTAATCTAATGATTTTGTTGTGGCATTATAAACCCTTTATGGAAGCAAGTATGTCAACACAAGGTAGAAGTCAGAGCTGACCTAAAGTCATAGATGTAAACTTCCAGTCTCTTAGAGGCTGACACTGCAGGATTTAGTATGCCAAATCAAGCCCCGAACTCACTGTTGCCTATAAAATTAGACTAGCTAGAATATTATCATCAAATAGACATAAGGGTGTGGACATGGCTAAAGTGAACAGAGGAAAATGACTTCTTCTGTGTAAACACTTCTGAAAGTCACCCAACTGCACACAGCGTCTGTGTCGTCCACCCCACTTGATCTCCTTTTCTGTTTCCATTGGATACAACATTGAGTAAGTCCTTCTCTTGGCCGACTGCTGCTCCAACTGCCTCTGTCTTTTGTTAATCTGAAGTTTAGCGATGACATGTTCTGCTGGCCTGGCAATATCTCCTTTCTAGTCATGCACAATCCAGTTCCAACCCTCTTCCCACTGGAAGCCCCACAGCCATGCGTGTGGTCATGCCAAAGCTCTCTTCCTCATGCTCCACTCTTCAGACTGTCCATTGTGCTTGACCATCAGCATCTTCCTGCTCCTCAGTCCTTTCTTCCTTGGAAATCCATACTTTATAATTTTCTGATCCACTTAAGTTCTCATTTGATGTCTTCTTTGGAGCAACATACCAACACCACTTCATCCTACATTTCCATTATACTCATCTGCCAGCATTTCTAAACTAACTTCTCATTCAACAATCTCTCCATCGACAGCATTTTTCTGAAAAGAACATATGCCCTCTCCCACATCTTACTCTTCTTCTGCTTGCAGTTCACCACCAGCAAGGGCATGACTGAACTGGTAATTTTTCACACTCTTCATCTGCTTGCTCCTCCCCAGCTGAGGTGCCATCCTCAGTACCTTTTCTGCATTTCTTTATTCAGTTTACCATGGCAGTCAGTCAGCTCTTCTTCAGCACCTCCAAAACCCAACTCTTCTTCTTTGTCATCGTTGTCAACTGTTTATTGGCATGCTGCCCCCGCATCACCACAGCTTCCTCATTTCCTGCCTCTCAGACTTTTACCTCCCCTCGTCAGCCAAGGAGCCCTTGTTGATAACTATCTCCATTTGTTACTACAGGCTGCCGGTTTCTGCCCTTGCCTCTCCAATCTTTTGATTTTTTTGTTTTGCCATTGAAATTTCTCCTGGTCAAGCTTATCGTGCACGGTTGTCCAGCTTCTCCATTCATCTTCCCTGCACAAGTCCCTTACCTGGACCTTTTGTTTTCTTTCCTTTTTCGCAACTCTGTGCCTTATACAATCATCCTCTTTGTCTGGACCACCTTTCCTCCTCTCTTTCTAAAGCCTCCCTTGTTCTGATCCTGACATCGCCAACACCGCAAAACTGTGAGCACTGTAAGGTCCTTACGAGTTTGCCTTCTCTGCTCTGGTTCTCGCTCCACACTCCCGCAAACTTAATTAGCTAATTGTTTCTTTCTTGACTGTGCTAACTTTATGAAATTGAGTACAGACCAAACCTTTATTTCGAAACAAAACCGAGCACTGGTATTGTAAACTCAGTAATGCTAACTATATTCATTTTTATTCTGAGCATGCTGAATAATTGGAAGCAAAGAATAAAGAAAGGATTTTAAAAATTAAATTACATAAGGAGTCAAGCATTTTAAGAAAAAACAGCTAGCCAGAAAATTATTTAGCTGGAGATGGTCTAGAAAACACTGCTACTATTTTGCAAAATTACAGAGTCAGAAGTTCTAATTTACTTAATGGAATACTTTTATTTAGCTTTACTTTATTAGAATAAGAAACTCAGTTGCCTGGTTTTATTCATGAAGCTATTCCAGCAGAGCTTATGCACTGTTTAGATTGTCTGGCCTAATCAATGATAAAGTCTATAATTAAATCAGAATGCTGTCATTCAAACATACTTAATTTGGAATATATTATAGATTTAAAAGCGTAAACAATGACAAGGAAATAGCGAGCTTAATACAGCAATTAGAGAAAGGGTTTCATTAAGGGTCACCCCGGCATATGGATTCCATTTCACAGAAAATATCTGCCAAAGCCACGCAGAAGCCACAAGGGTTATTCTGTTACCACGGAATATGAGTGCATCTGATCTTACAATACTACAGGAGAAGGAGCATGTGTAAATACTTGCTCTCTGATGTCAATGGAAAGCTGTCCACTGAAGCCACTGCACATCGGAGTAAGGAAAGGAGGCATTTCAAGATGTAGAATTATTTCAGAAGTGGCAACTGATTCCTCCCGGTTATGGGAAGCAGTATTGCGCACCGTCTGTTGCCTGGCTATGCAGCCGTGGTACCAGAAACATGGGTCAGTACCATTTTTACAGTTTACCCGTTAAAACACATTTTTCCTTCACCTACATTACTGAGAAAGAACACATGCTGTTCTCAAGCCCCATACTATGTGTAATGGCAAAATGTTGATTTGTCTGTTGTTAGAAGGGACCTCATGACAGTATCTATCTGTAATTTCATCAGATTTCTTTAAATGTAAAAAGCCATCAAGAAAATGAAAATTGGAGTCAGATTATACACTACTGCAGTGGTCCCTCTGGACCTCAAAAAATATACAAACCTATGAAATTTTCAAAATTCCCTTTTTTGGGGATTGCCCACATGTCTGTGAGTACAAGTTTTAGCTTTTTCATTATTTAAATAGAAAGCAGGAACAGGGAAGCTATAAAATGTTGTAACATGCATGGCCTCTTTGTATATCAACTAATACCTCTTTAAAAAAAGGATACAGACCCCCAAAATCAACTTTTCTACACTGAAGCTACAACCTCTCCCAGACTTCAAAGCTACAACCTCTTCAGAATTTGCCTTGCTATAGTGACAAACACCACTTTCTCCCATTTTAACACAGAAGAATCAGTTAAAAAAATATGTTTAAAAAATGATGTAGAGACATACGTTCCCCTGGCACCTCCGTACAAAGCAACGCTAACTGTGATTTCGCGAATTGTAAGATTCCCAACCGCTGCCCGCCAAGGTTCCCTCCGCTGCCCCGGCCCCGGCCCCAGCCCCAGCGCCCTGCTCTCCGCCGCACCGCGGTGGGCACCGGGCCAGCTGGGTGCTCCCAGCCCGCGCCAGAGCTGCTGGGACCAGGAGGGCTTTGAGGCCCACCGCTCCCGAGCCTCAGCCCGGCCTAGGCAGCGGCCTGGCAGGGGCAAGCGGAGGGTGGCGCTGGCGGAGGGGGCTCAGATACGTTAAGCAAAATCTGTTTGGACATTTGACGTGCTATGATGTGCGTGGCCCTTTTCCTTGAGAAAGGACCCTTTTCTCCAGATTTCTAGACCAAAGTTTAGCATTTCATTTGAAAAAAGGCCCTCGGGCCACTTCACGCTAGACTACAGCATCAGTTCTGTCTTTGGCCCCGCTCCTGAAAAACGCTCCATGCCGGCACAGAGACTCACCAGCACCCTGCGCCTCTGATACACACGGCAAGCCAGGACAGCGCGCCCTGCTCCACCGCGCCGCTTTCAAAGTCCTCCGTGCACAGATTCCCTTGGGCCTGGAACCCCTGGTTTCCCCCACGCGAGGAGCCTAACTGCTGAATTCTCTCTAAGTAGTACTAATATTGGTTTGGAAGAGCACTTAAAATGCGATGATACTAGTTCATTAGAGTTTGTGTTTCCAGGATGTTTTGGGATTAGCGGTAAAAAAAGAAAACAGTCTCAGAAACACGCTGCAGCAACTGCTGCGTATTAAAACAGGATGGAAAAAGTTATTCTATTGATGCCAGCTATGTTAGTCCACTAGCTAAATGATTAATGTTGATAATTCCTCTCCAGCAGACTCATTAAACCTGAACTTATTTTTCTTACAGGCCTTTGACATTTCCTACTTTCTTAATATCAGAGGTAATGACAGTGGCGTGATTATATACTTATTCCTTTCCACCTTCAAGCAGTTTTCTTTGGCAAGGGTTACTTCTTAAGCAGAAAACCTGCACACGAGTATTCATTCTTTCCCAAAAACTGTTACAGCTCCATTAGCAACACTAAATGGCAGTGCCTTAGAGGAATGCACAACAACCCTTCTAAAAATTAAATAGTCAAGGTATTCAGAGCAGTACCATGAGAAAGATATTTTCTACAGAACTGCAATTTATAATGGTAGGGGGGTTTCTGCCCCCTTCCCCCACATTTCTTTTAGATCCCGTTGTCAAAAAATGTCCAAGTTAAACAAAGAAGAAATTACAGAATGAATCTGGAGCTTAGCCTTGAAGAATTAGGTTTCACTCTAATTGAGATCATACGCTGCATGTGCAGTTTTGGCACATAAGCCATATTAATCAGAAAGTCTTTAATCGTGGATAATTTCTCCTGTGTGTGCCAGATTGGGCATTCTGCTGCTGGCCCAGCTTCTAAGTCTGTTTAAGAGTCCACCTTTGACTTCATAAACACCCGCTTACAAAATTGGGGTCAACTTCCTCCTATGAAGGTATGCTACACTGGCGCTAAAAAAATTCCCTTAATGATTAAATTGCATCTCATATGGAAATAAAAATGTGCAGATTCCAAAGGAGTGACTATTTCAAGTGATTACAATTTGTGTTGGAAGCAGCCCTCACTCAAGCCCGTCTTTCTATGAAGTACACAACAGATGAAAACCAGGGAAGATGATCCAATAGCCACAGTATGAAATTCGATGACTGCACTGAGCATCATTTAATCTACTGTTATTATACTACTGCCGAGATCCAAGTCCAGAAAGAGTAAACAGGACACAAAAATGTTTCAGGACACAAAAATGTTTCTTGCATTCAATTCAAGATTGAACGGGGAGGGTGAGTAACTAACGATATGCCAGCACTGACTGGATTTTCATCCCTTTGCAGCAGGGATGAAGATGGAACTACTGAAGCAGACAGTGAAATGCCCCACGTACGCGGATGAAACCCTGTTCCTGCCAAACTAGAGGAGGAATTTTGTGCCACTGTGACTTCTGTGGAGTCCGCAACATCATTCCAAAAGTTGGGCTACGTTTGCAGGAGATCAAAATTAACTGCACTCCTCCTACTGAAAAATGTTATCACTCACATCACTCATGCCTTTTATTAGATTGTTCGTATACTTAAAACTTTAATATCCATAGTGCATACATAGATCCGTAATACCTAGCTTAGATTTGTCATAATGCACAAGCAGCCTTTTATAATAGAGGGATCTTTCTATAAATTTCTGCACCTGTAGGTTCAAAATGAGCTTTTGTCCTCAGTGTTCCATTTGATATTTAAGCTATTCAAGTGTGACACCCACGAAAGATAAAATTACTACTACAGAATTACCCTTGTATGAATTTTAAAGTAATAAAGCAAAACCAACTGCAGCGTAATGTATAAAACTTTAAAAAAAGAAAAGAAAAAAATTAAGAAGGGAACCCTCTTTACTCAAGCATACCACTTCCATGAAACATCACACACACTGCACTCATGTCCATAATTTATTTTAGTGGTGACTGCTAGACTTTCCATTATAAAATTTCCAGCTTCAGACACTCCTCCTCGTTTCTACAACTTTGTGTTAACTAGCTCCAGCCTGCCTCACGCACCTTGTGTCCCTCTACTCCCCCACTTCTCAAAAGCAAAATTTTGCCTCCTCTTTCTCTCTTTACACATTATTATCCACTTTCCTCTCTGCCTTTCATGTGAGAAGGCTGTTCTAAATATTATCTCTTCACCCAATTAACTCAAGGAATTTTTCTAATCTGCTAAAGTTTATACTTTCCTCCTTTGCCCATAGAAATTGTAATTTGCCTCCTTTCCCCTCTCAAACGGGGTTTATTACAGCTGGGTTCTGCTTCTGAAGGATGAATTGAAGTTTTGCATGTTCTCTATTGAAAAATCAGGAGCTGCAAGCTTCTCACCCTAGGGCAGAAGAACTGAGAAAACCGAGAGCTTTAGCTCCCATAAAGTCTGTTTGGATGTTTTGGATGCTTTTCAGGAAAGGGATGATTCTCTTACTCTTCTGGATTTTTTTATTTCAATAATAAAATAATTTTCAGGCGACTTCCCCAAGCGTTTAGCACAGACATAACGCTGCTCCTTGCCAGGTTTACCATGCATTTCTATAGGAGACACAGACCAATGGTATGTGTTTATAAAAAATACACTCTTCAGAGTAAACAAACTTCGGTGTGACAACTTATGAAAACTCCTAACCCTAACCCTTGTTAGGGTCAAGTGTTATGAAAACCCTAACCCTAAGATAATGCTTATCTTACAAGCATTTCCAATGATCACATCTCTCTTCCAATAATTCATCTTGCATGGCTTTGAAAGAAATGCAGCAAAATTAAACCCTTGTGATACCATGCGATACAAGGAGAATTAAAAGAAATCCTACATATTAATGAGGCTACCATAAAAAACCAACAACAACAAAAAAAGAACTCTTAAACATCTGGAAGCATGACTGTCTTTCAGTGGAAGACAGGCTGGGAAGCAGCTACCACGGCTTTTGTGGTTCTTGCTTGGAATGCAAGAAATTCTGAGGAAAGAGTGCGGGTTTTCATGCTCTCCTAACGCTTTTCTTGATGGCAGGAGCCTCCAACTGGAAATAACAAGCAAGTCTGCTGTTCCAAATAGTCAGTTCAAATGTGTCCCCAAGGAAATGTGAAAGGAATGAGAATGTAAAAAAGGCCCCTAAAGATGGCAGAGGAGAGAACCACAATAGATGCTGCTCACCCAGGCGACTTGGAAAGAGTGCCTTCACCTCCTGCGTACCTCAGACCCTGTTCCACCTGCCCACAGCAAAGAGATGTCCCACGGGTAACTGCTGCCTGGTAATACCGTGGCAGCTCTGTAGAGCAGAGGTGAGCGATTAATAAATACATTCAGTTACTCTTAGAAGTTAAGTCAGGACTCAAAATCAAACCCTAATTACCTCAGCTTGGTAAGTTATGGCTTGTCAGCCAAGTCATGGTGTCTGTCTATACAGAATCTCTTGGCTTGCCAAAAAGGTGAGGTGTTGCAACTAAATGCAAACTCTGAATTAAAGAGTTTTATCTGAATTGCGTCATGTTTTGCTATGGGACAAGCGTATGCAGACTGATGGTTAAGAAAATTAATAAATATTAATAAAAATAAAATAATTGCATTTTACTTTTTTCCTGGAGCCAGGAAAAGAGATCCTCTTCACCTTCGACAGCTGCTGAATTCAAGTCAGGCCATGGATCAGGTAGGGCTTTAACCAGTACCATTAACATAAAATAGCCTCTAGACCCAAAGCTCAGTCCAACTTAATGCTTTAATGAAGTTCAGGCTTCATCAAAATGCTTGGGAAGGGGCTAGGGGGATATCTGGTTACGAAGAGATAACTCTTCTAACTGTCCAGAACTGCTTTACGCCACAAGCTGACATTATGATTGTTGACATCTATTTTGCATATTTACAAACGCAAAATTTCTGTATTTTTTCTTCACTTACGAGCTTTATACCTCATTTATTCCACAGAATAGTTTTAGCATGACACTGTCCCTTATTAAAATCTAATGTAAACATTATACTATTTCCAGACTTTAAGAGATTCACTGTGTAAACAACAACAAAACTCAGTCCATAAACTATTTCTTGTCTAGGAAAAAAAAAAGGGTCTTCTTGCATTGCATCAGCTAATGAAAAAGGGTAAAATAAACTGCCTTTTTGTCTTTGAACTGGGGAAATGGGAACCACAGAGGAGGAAACTAAGGGCCACCTCTCCAGATACAATCCATGGAAAATCTGCTCTTCATGCCCTCCTTCCAAACCAGCATTGCTTTTCCTTATCTGTCTATCTAAGTCTAATAGGAAAAGTGTCACTGAGTACCATCGCTGATTTATGGTAAAATTGACTGCGTGTCAGCACTACTTATCTTACTATTTCTTTTAGTAACACTTAGCAAAAATGATAGTGTAAACCTCCAAAGCAGAACAGCACGCTAACTATTGGCCATCAAACTTCAGAGCCGTGTTTCAAAGCTCATCGTTCAGATTCAAAGGCAACCTAGCTGCAGGCAGCTGTGCTCATTAGGGATTTCTCAACATTTAATACACCAGAAAGATAAAGGGTGAAAACTCTGACTCATTGAAGTCAACGGAAGTTTTGCCCCTGATTCCAGCAGGGCCAAGGTATCGCTGACGGAATTAGGGAAACCTTTGTCAAGAGATGTAAACCAGTAAAAATGTCTCCTCTGGAAGAATGTTAACTTCTTTGCCAAATAATGGCACCATTCACCAGCAAGAATGACATGTTTAATCTGACGGATTGAGCATCCTTTAATCCTTCCAGCTATCCATTAAACTGTTTATTCTCAATGTAAATTGTTCCAGCCATAAATTTACACCGGCTAAAGTGTCTATCATTCTGGTTTATGCTCAGCCACAACCACAACCACAATTTTTGTATTTTCTGACTGTAGAAAATCTACAGATTTTCAAAGCTTGTACTGTCTAAACTTAAAATCCTAAGGCAGGCCAAATTAAAGCTGCATTTTCCAATAAGAGTATTCCAACATTTAGGAAATACAATCTGCATTTAAAAGGCACGCTTCTTAGATTGCACCCCAAATGCTTGCGTTCTATAGTCTCCAAACTGGAGGAACTTAGCCAAAAATCTCTTTATAAATGTTTTGTGTCACTCTGGGCCCAAACTAGTGTTCACTAGAGTTAGCATGATCCTTGATCAAATTATCTGGAGAGGATTTACAATGCAGTCACCTTAATACTAGCATCCGTTATAAGGTGCGAGAAAAAGCAAATGTGTTTCCTTAGCACAAACTACTGGACAGTTTTCTGGACTGGGAATGGTTTTCTTGGCTTCCTCCATCCCACCTTCCTTAGGCCACAGTTAACCTTTTCCTTTCCAGTGTATAGATCTTTGCAGGCCCTGCAAGACATAGACATTTTACGTGGGGGTGTGGGTACACAGGGCAAAGACGAGCTACACACAAACCTTCACGGTCTCCCACTGTGGTGTAGCTGCGGAGAAAGCAAGGAGCAGCTATCTACCTGGGCTTTCCTCACCAGAGTTCGACACCACTGCAGTGAAGGGAATGGGAAACAGTGATACTTTAGCAACTTCTAGTAAAGTATGGATTCATTAGTACTTTGATTCCCAGTTAGGGGACAACAACTCTATCCTAAATTATCTGTTCTGATTCATGTATATCAAGCAAGGATATGATTATTCACAGAGGCAGCACAAAGAAATTGAGACTTACAATGATTTAAAAACATGTGTTTTCCCTTTTTCTCCTTAAAGTCTGACTAGCAATTGTCTTCAAAATAAGTAATTTGTTATGACATTATATTTAACAGGTTATCTAAAGGGAGGTGGCAGTAAAGAGGCCACCTTTGCTGTAGTCCTACAGACGTAGACTTGCAGCAGGTTTCCAGGAGCTGTAGTTGAATGCAAAATTCTCATGACAAGTTAGACATTGGAAAGTAAGTTTAAGTGTACCCATAATGTAAATCCCTTAGTCCTCAGGTAAACTAACAATGAGGATTTGCATACAGTAAGGAAAAAAAAAAAAAGCATTGCGACACCAGTTCAGAGCATCCTGGTTTCCTAAGAGTCTCATTTGAGTATAATTCAATTGCTTATAAAAACATATCACATGTAAGATTGTATTAAGCTACAGTAAATACTTCCAGCAGTTATTTTAAGTTTTACAGAATATGCTGAATAGAAGTGCAGTTGTTTTTATTAAAAGTTAACAGTAGTGCCATACCAAAGTCACTCACGTTTAGATTCATATATATATACATCATTTTATAAAAACTCCCCAGACAAAAATTAAAGCCCACTAACCTTGCTCATACAAGACTTCCAAAGACAGAAGAAACAGTATGCCATGCACACGTAGATCTAGCTGGCCAAACAGCTAGTTCAGTTGGTACTGAACATTAAATAGGATCTCAGTCAACCCATCGGTTATCTCATCAAATATCCATTATGCCTTTCAGTTGACATAGACAAAACCTGGAATGGGTGTTATATCTTAAATGTATATGACTTGGGAAGAATACTAATTTACCGACAAAATTGTTTAGGGGAAAACCGTTCTTTGGTCCCCATTTTTCCGTATTTAAAACACTGTTCCCTATTTAACAATCCTTTTTGTTTAATGGTTAATAATATGCTTACTACAAAGCTGCTTGTGTCTCAGTTTATACGATCTTTGCACCCGTTGACACATTCATGATTCAAATTAGCTTCCTAAAGTTAACTTTCTAATTTCATTAGAAAAACATTTCTCTCTACTAAGACACCAAGTTACTGCTTTATACTTGTATCATATTTCATTAGAAACTTGTTTCATAGCAGGAAAATATAAATAAATGCCAAAGCAAGTAAAAGAGAATTACCACTCATTTTTAAAAAGTGTATTATAATTAATTTGGATTGATCAAATACAATATGAAAACAAAATCTGGGCTCAGCTACTACCAATAAGTTCTCATCTGTGTAAGAGCCAACAGAGGTGCCAGAGTAATGGTTTTGCTTGTCCCTTGCTGGCCAGACTCCAACCTCCAAAGTCTAAAGCAATGACCTCGTGCCACATTGTTTTAGAAACAACTGGTGGGCTAGTCCTGACTGCTAGAAGCATGCAACATCTTTAAAGGATATTAATCACACGTGTGGTAATCAGCCGCCTCCTTTAACAAAGGCATCATCACATTTCTGCTGAGTTTGTTGGGGTACAAGAGATTTATTCCAATTTTGTTTTTAAGCAAGTCCTGGGAGGGCAGATGACATGTGATCCCACTACAATGTAAAGCTCTGTGGGCAGAGGATACCACATCTAGCATAAACACTGCTGATATGAAGTTGACCCATAAAAAAAAAAATTAAATTAACTTGAACCAAAGAAAGTTTACGCTGAATCAATGCTTTGTGTCATGTACAAGGAAACAGAAAGCCAGATCTGTTATGAAACTGAACAACAGCTTCAGAGGACTGCTAAGAAGCAGATACACATACAGATCATGGATTTCAATGTTTTCCCAGTAAGTAACAACCAAAGGCTAAATCAATACCTGCCTAAATAATGAAAAACCACCCCTACTGAAGTTGGGGCATTGGCTCTTCCACTGGATTCAAGATTTCAGCTCCATTGTTCTGGGTGGTACAAAATAACAATTTTATACCAAATTTCCTCACATCTTCTACTACCCAGTATCCTTGTCAGGAATTTTGGTGTGCTTGTGTTGTTGACTGGATGTGAACCAAACCAGAGTGTTAACAGTGTACGCCACTCACCTTTTCTCTGAGCTATAAACATCCGTAAGAAACAGCAATGACGAACGCACTAAATTAACCTCACATTTTGAGGCCGGTCTCTGATACCTCCAGTCCTCTCTCACAGTCTGCTGAAGGGCATAACCTATCTTCCGAAGCGTCAGATCCAAAAGCAGAGCGAGTTTGCAGATCAGCTGAAACACACAACCTGCCGGTTAGTGCGTTACAACTCTTGCACGATAACTTGCACGATAACTCTACCACAGCCACTGCGAGCCAACTACGGCTACCCGCGGGGATAGCAAACCCAGCCCAGATCACAGCTACACACTAGATGTTTATGGCACAAATCCCAGCCCCAGCTCCTGGCAGCGGGTAACACCAGAAGCTCCACGCAAGTCCTGGGTGGGAGAAAGCTCACGTGTCCTTTGACTTCTGCTCCTTATCTGCTCTTCTTTTCACATCTCATTCACCCAGGACCTTGTTTGCCCGTATCCCCAAACAGCCCCCGTGGTTCCCAGCCCCTACCAGGGAGAGGGCTTCCGAGACTAAAGGAACCATTTTTGTGGCAGTGGCAGTGATGCTTTGCAGCCTTGACTGCCTGAAAGATACGGGGTTAAAGCAGCCCCAGGAGGAAACAGACCCTCGTGGGTTACTGATGGTTATCACCGAAATATTCAGCACAGTAGCTGCGAAATACTCATCTGAGTGCCAGCTTCTTGAATTAAAGCATGCTTTTGTCAGTACATCTGGTTTTGGAAGAGTGCTGAAAGGTTTCAGCTCAAAACTACACTCGTGAAAGGTGGGGGTGCATTTTGTTACATTTAAATCCAACTCCCATTTTGAGTTACATGTGGCAATAAAGTTGTTACTTCATATGCAGACCTACTTCACTGGTTTTTTCATACAGAGCTCTAATTTTCAGTCCAATGTATTATGTTTCCAATACTGACACAAAGTGAGGATTAGGAATTAAATTAGCAAAGAACCGTGTTGCATCACTTCATAGTGTGTCAGGGTTAGTTGCATTTCAGATTTTCTCCTTTTTATGAAATGCCTCAATGTTTGGGAACATGTTTGGATAGAGCATCAGAAATTACATCTTCCTTACTACTATTTATTGTTTCTCCTAGTGTGCAGCATAGCACTTCAGTTAAGACCAATTTATTTTCTTACCACACTTCCATTATTTGATAAAGAAGTAAGTTTTTGCTTAATAAAGACCTGATTATTTTCTAGTGTTTTGGGATATGTCTTTTTAAAATATACTGGCACGTTATGCAAGGCTTTGGAAAGAAAACATTGCTCTGAGACACAATTTTAGCAAAGCCTGTAATTTTCTATATCCCTTTTCCCTCAATTCTCTTTAAAAAAGCAGCAAAGATGTTTACATTTAAATTTGATCTTCCTTTACGATTTTTCCAACTCCACCTTTATTAACTCCCTCCTAAAAACAGTGCATGTGTTTCTCTAAGATACCAAACAGGCCTTTTGGCAAGAGAACTGCAGAGTTAGAAAAGTAAATTTGACCTTAAAAATAGATATATATGTATATATCACCTGCTTTCAAAGAAACACCAGGAGGAACAAAATACGAAGTGGCACCTCAAAGTTGTAACTGATACAAGGCATCATCTGCTGCTTAAAGTTCTGATCCTGCAAATGGACGTGTGTGCTTAACCACACCACCATTACTGTTTTGAGGGACCTCAAAAACTCTCCAACCCCAGCTGACCTTAAAAGAGTCTATTCCAAATCACCTCAATGGTCAAAACTGATGGTAGGAATGGCACGTTAGTACTGCCTTATTTCACTTTATGCATCTGAAACAAATGAAGACGTTACTCCTTACAGATTAACGTTCCGAGCATGTGGTATAATTTAAGTACAACTGTAAACACCTCTGTAGAATGAGCGCTCGTTTTCAGAAATAATCTCCTACTATTCTCATTTCCCACTATATTCAAAAACCATATCTACACTGTATGTTAGCATCTAAAAAAAAAAAAAAAATCTTAATTCTTATTTTTTAAGTTCTCTCATCATTGTGGCTTTCTGGCATGTTATCAAACAGCGGAGGTATCCTGACTAATGCAGTGTATTTGCTTCTAACCAGCTGTAGCTTTCCTGTCAAAAAAAAAAGAAAAAGCTTCTAAAAACACTTGATTTAAATAGATTTGCAAAACCGACAGAAATTATACATCTTTTCTTAAACACCTCTTTTAAGTGGTAAATGCAGGACAGATTAATTTGGGGAACGAACGTGTATTTAAAAGCACAGTCTTCTGGGTTTCTGTTTTATCACCAGCTAAACAAGAGTTCACCTGGAACACGTACAGCCATTTTGACATCCAACACTGATCTTGCAGGCTCTAGAGCAATCAAAAAAAAAAGGAATACACAGTAAATTAGGAAATACCTTTCCCATTCCATTTTTTTCTTTCAGATATTGCATGTTTTTAATGTCAAATTTATCAGTTTGCTTTTCTGGTACTGACATGATTATAATAAATAACATAATGTATAGTGTAGATATATATGAAATATAGTGTGTGTGTATATATAGTAAATATATACTATGTATAGTAATTCTATAGTAAAATCACCAATGGACTTCTGTGACAAGCTGCATTTTTTATCTGATGACCTTTTAAAGACACAAATTGGAAGAAACACCAGGCATGAGGACGAGTAATGCAGCATTAGCAATAAAGACACAACAGCTGCTAAAATCCCCAACAAAGGCTACTTCCATATGAAAGCAGGATGCTGGAAGAGAACCCTGTCACCAGACCTACTTGCTTGCTTTGCTTATTTTGTACATGGCCTGTTGACCCGGTTTTCAGTAGCCTGGCTAATGCTGCACGCGGCAGTGTATAGACACGTTTCACGGCACTTCCCTCAGGTTGGCACCCGTGGAGCTCTGCCTTTGAGGAAACTCAGAAAAGTGAGTTGCAATCAGACTTGCCAATCTTTGTCCAATCTGGGGACAAAAAAGATGACAAACCAGGAACTGTGAGATTTGTTTCCCTCCACAATCAGAAATCCAAAAGCGAAGTAAAAAAGAGGTGCTTAGGGACATGGTGTAGTGGTGGTCTTGGTAGTCTTAGGTTTATGGTTGGACTCGATGATCTTAAAGGTCTTTTCCAACCTATACGATTCTGTGATTCTGTGATTCTGTAATGTTCTCCTAAACCTGGGGCCCCAACTGACAAAAAGTTTGAGCGTTTCACTGTACTCCCATTCAGTTTCTGATGCATCTCCACATCAGTTTTTTGCACATAGCTATACTGAGAAGGACCATCAGAAACGTTACCATGGTGAAATGAGATCTTCTCACAGCAATACAAACTTAACAGACCTGGGCAGACTTCCAAGGCTTTGCTGTATTGGCTCGGTTGGGCAATGCTTCCAAAAATCAGAACCTGATCTGAAACTCCCCCAGGACCGGGCCAGAAATGTTCCGTTCTGGGGTACAGCTCCACAACAATGTCAGCACAAGGCAGCTCACCACAAACTAGATGATAGCCTCCGAGAGTCACCCTCCCTGCAAAGTGGTTTCCACGGGCTGGTTCGTGCACTGCGTGCACACAGCGCCAGCCCCCCAGGTATCGCAACAGAAGCAGGATGAGAAGCTCACACCAGAGTAACTTGATATAGTGGACACTCCTAGGACTCAGAGGTGTTTCCTCGTTCAGATGAAGATGGTATTCTACAGAGCGACAGAAATACAATACTTATGTAAATTATACATCAGCACTGACCGCTCTAAGGGCAAATGCAAACGCCAACTGAGAGCAAGAACCTCTGTAAAAGATTTCAGGCTGCAAACTCAAAATGTTCTGCGGTGGTTTGGTTTCACGTCTCTGCCTCTCTGTTTCCTTCCAGGTGCACGAGACCCCCTGCATAGTGCCGGTCCTGCTGACCTCCCGCCCACCCCACCTCTGGGAGCACAGAAGAAACAGAGCAGGTGATCGCGGGTTAAAACACAGCAGGGAAGAAGTCACAAGTTAAACGACACAGCACATCCCCAGGGGGATCGTAGCACACGATTAACGGGTGAGAACGCCACAATATATACTACCGCAGTGAAGCTCACATCCAAAAGGTGAACAAACACTTCACCTGAGTAGTTCAGTAGATGGTCCTGCAAGCACGTGCTTTTTATGAATTGGGTCACTCTTCCCTGTGCATAGCACCTCAGATAAGTCTGCATACCAAGCTAAAGTAGAGATGGGCCAAGAATAAATCTGTGTATTGCAAATGTTGGAAACAATCAGCTCCTGACTGACTGCCAAAGCATTCGAGAGCTCCACTAAGTAGTTCTGGCCTTTCGCAGAAATGTTACTGGCCTTTCTTAGAAGTAATTTTGAGGCACCCAGGTTTCTCTCTGCTCAGCTCAATTTAGCTAAATTCAGAGTTGCACAATTTTGCTGGTACACTGCTTTTCCAGCAATGGGACACGCTGACATACCCATCAACCAAATGAAATTTTGAAGTAACACAGACTCCTTTGAGCAAAAAGATTTCTATTTCAGATACTTTCCGAATTTCAAGAAAGCCATGTCCCACAGCAAAAAATATACCTCAACATGAGCAAAAGAACTGAGGAGAGAGTACTGTCGCACACTAAGTAATGCTACACAAAAACCATTGTGAATATTTCATCAACTGTTAATCCTACCAGTTGGGGTTAGATACCATACTGATTCAAAAACTTAACTCCCCTTGATTTTTGTTGGGTTTTTTTGCTTCGGTTTGGGGGAGGAGGGAGGGGTGTAATCTAGAGCAATTCTTCTGCTGTCTTTGGTAATCTTCACTGAAATTTTTGTATTTATTCCTGCTGAGGATTCTGTCACCCCTATGCAGTGAAAAAAAAAAAATTCTTGGATGAACTGTACATTTCATGCCCTGTTCTCTCTGAGCAGAAATGCAGTTGTTCCGTAAGTAGGACATGTTCTCTGTAATCTCTACTTTCAACAGAAGACAAATTTCCATGCTTCACCTGATATTTGACTAGATTAGTCCTATTTATTCTTAAAATAAGTCCGAACAACGTTCATAATCACCTGTTGAGTTACTCCCTTATCCCAAGAAGCAAGTTCCTCCAGGATCTTAAACGTATAGAGAGATTTCTTTCCGTCCCTCTTAAAATTTGTATTCTTCATATTTTTATTGATAGAGCACCAGATCATGTGCGAACGCAGATAACTTACAGCGTAACGACTGAAAACGGGTGTTAGATAGCATACGTACGCCAGGGAGGCAGAAGGCAGCGGCCCCGAGCTGCCACGCCAGCCTCGCAGGCACGCTTCTGCCGCGGGAGAAGGTTACAACTCATAGTCACTTGGCTGCAATACAAACAACTGAAGTGAATGAAAGACTCTGTGTATGTGTGGGGAACATAAATGTGATATTAATTATTAATTTTGACAAGTCTGAATACCTTAATAATGTATTATTTTAAGCTGCAAGCTTTTTAAAAAGCCATTGAGGCTAAAATGAGCCGACTTTGCGGCTTGGACTCTCATTCCTCAGCATATAGCAAAATACACTGTGACAACAAAATGGGCTGTGACAGGCTTTGGCGAGTGCGGTCTTGTTTTGTATATTTAATAAAGGGTTGATAAATACAATGTTTAAAATGTAAGGGTTGGAATATATCAGCCAGAAAACACTATGTGTTAACCAACGTGTCAAGACAGAGAAGGCGCTTTAAATTAATACTCGCACAAACTGACCCATAAGCTCATTCCCTCCTACTTCAGTACTCTTTAGTAATGATACAGGTGCAGGTAACACCGTTTCTCTAATAAAAATGGATTATTTGTGCAGCAAAATGTACCATGAACTAATCCTGCTCTATTCTGCAAACTTACTGAGGTGGGAACGATGTTAGATTTCTACCATGCATTTAAGAGTAACTTACTGGGCGATTTATGATAAGAATTTCAGAAGTACTCAGGGAAGCTTTGCTTTTGACACCACCTGCAACACCGATCCCAAGCACCACTTTAAAACCCACCATAAACCTTTAAAGCGCTTCCTACCTATGAGTCCCAGAGCATTTTACACCCGCTAATCAGAGAAAACCTTCTAACATTCCCACAAGTTACGTATTACTATCTTTATTAAACAGATTTCAGAAAAGAAGGATTCATGGACCTGGACACAAAAGAATTCTCCAGTGCTCCCTCTTGGCACAGATAAAACTGTAGGCTTTATCTGAAACAGGCAGGGAGTTAAAAGTCAAAAATTAAATATAGCACCGAAGTAAAAATGGACGTGTTTTAAAAGTGAATCCAAGTTATTTTTTTCCTATCATCCTATACAACTACAGAAAGGTTTGTAAATTCGATTAATGACACTTTTTCATACTATGATTTCTAAGATGACCACAGATTAACTAGGAAGTTATCTTATTTCTAAAGACTGCCACAATATTGCTGCTTATCTTTTACCTTGAATGTCATGGTAATTAGGTTGCGGGGTTTTTCCTTGCTTATGTATAAAATGAAGTTGAGGCTTTAAGTTTCTAAGCCTCAGTGGTAGAGAGTGAATAGTAATAGTACAGAGAAGCTTTAAAAAGCACAGCCCAAACAAATTAAAAAACATGAGCAAAACAATTACTGTTTCATTCAGCTTTCTGATTCTTTTCAAGCCAGTCTCATGATTCCTGGGGGCTTGACTCCTGATTTTGAGCTGGGATTGAGCATTTACTGAGTACCGTTTGCCAAGTCATGCCGTTCGGAAATTAAATCGTTGACGCATAAAGATGTTTTCTTGAACATGATATCTGACTAGAAATGAAGAGCTGTATTTGGGGTTTGAGGAAACAGGAGGGAAAACAAATTCCCTTCCTTCGTAATTCTACCATATACGCACACACAAAAACCCTCAAGCTGGTCAACAACCTAATGAAGTCTGGTTTCCTGCAGGTCTGGTTTCCTCAGAAAACAGGTTGAAAAATCAGAAATCAACAATTTGCATTGCAGCAAACAGGGATTTTGTAAGAAACTCAAACTTTGGTCAAATTGCTTGTTGCCATATCCCGAAACCACTCCTGCCTACAGCCTCAGTAACAACCTCAGAGACAAGTGCCTCATACTTTCACTTCCTTAATTCTTCTTTTTCTGAGTGGTTGCCCTTAAAATATTAACAGCAACACAAAACTTTATTAAGAAGATAAAGGCCCATTTCTTCTGCATAAACAAGGAGCTTGAAAGAAAGGATGCATCCAAATTCTACATCCTTTTTGTTCCAGTTAGCAAACACTAGAGACCTTGCTATACCCAGGTCCCTGATGTAGCTGTATATGCCACGCTCAGTCCATGCAGCTCCACAGCTTTTATCTTCAGCTCCACTATTGCCCTGGTTCATTTCAGAAAAGTTGATCTGGATAATGAAAACAGTTCAGAGTTGGGCCAACATTTCAGCAAGTCTCTAAAACACCCAGACGCACCATTTGCACAATCATCTCTAACAAGCTTGCTGACCCATCTGTATGGAAGACAGCAAGGCTCCTTGACTATGAGAAGCAACCTGTCCACAGCAGCAGAGCTCCGCACCACTCAGTATTTAATCCTTTAACTTCTTAAATTAGTCCACTCCGGTAGCTAGACAAGACCTTGTTTAAAACTACCTCCCACAATTCCACATTATACTTCAGTCCGCACTGCCGATTAACCTTAAATCTAGCTGAAACTCAGCTAAGTGATGCTTAGATGTAAGCACACTTCCCTAACTGATGCCGACACGGCTCTTTTCCTGCTACATAAAAACTAAGAATCCTGCTCAGTAAAAAATAATACAGGCACCACTTTATTCGTGGGGAGCTGCAGTCAACAGGTATCAACTTATGCATTACGAAAGACTGAAGGAAAAAGGCAAAAAAAACATTACCTAGCAATATCAGAAGATCAACACAATATTTATGCCCCAAAAAATCTATTTAAATTCCCCAGATTTAGGTAGTAGACAGACCCATCATTTTTAAGTGATGCAAATTATTCACCGTTCTCTCCAACTTTGCAAATAGTTTGTTTCAAGGGAAAAATATGTGGAGTTCTGTCAGTCTAATTCTCAAAAGCTGCAGTCAGATGTCTCGGTGGTAATAATAATACCTTGGCAAACCTGTGTGCACATGTATATCTCATTTTCTGCACCCATATTGTAGGCCTACTGAATAAAGATAATATGAAATTAAAAGAACAGTTGAAATTCAAGCTGTTAAGACATGCAAATACCATTTATTGAGGAAAATAAATGTATCTTTCCAAGCAGTTACAATAAACATTAACTCTCAAATAATCTGAAACAGTAAGAAGAGCATTCAATTAGGTACAGTTACCAGAATCTCCTATATGGCAGTTTTCATTAAGCCTAAGTCACACATATTACCCAACTGTTCGTTAATAAAGCAGAGCTAGCTCTAAATCTCATCCTAAATCCTACAAAGGCAAAAAGCTTGATCATCTTCCACCAGCCACTGTGGGCCCCAATTCTGTAAAAACCGTTCTTAAAACTTATTCAGCCAAGCCTTTAAGCACGTGCAAAATCCTTAGCCCTGCTGAAGGCCCAGAACTGTAGAATGTGCTTCTAAAATGGGATTTTTGCCAAAGTAAAGACTGAGATTTAACAGGAACAAAGCAACCTAAAATTTAAGCAAATGCCTAAAAATAGCTGTTTCTTCTGTGAGGAACAGTATTGTCAGCTTCTTCCTGTGTGTTCAATTAATCAAAAAAATCCTTTTAAGCAAGGATTAAATTGCAGTTACTACCAAGAAACCCTAGCAACATACGCTATTTAAATGGATTTTTGGACTGAATAAACTCTTGCCTCTGTTTTTATACCCAATTATGAACACAAGAATGTATTTCCCAGTCACATCTGAAAGATTCATTGTAAGTGAAATAAATGTACGTTCATCCTTCCCTGTATGATACAGCATTCTTCTGATGTTTTTAATCATGCTTCAAACGCTGGGGGAAACTGCTCACTCCATAAAGTAAGTGTGCTGCAAAAAAAGAGGGAGTTTTTTATCCTTTAAATATACTACTAAAAAAAAAAAAATCTAAATCACAAGAGTCTGTGGTAGACATTTAACGCCTCATGTATTAGATTGAGTTATGTCCCATACAAGAGGTAAAGTTACCCCAGCTCACTCATAGCTCTCGAAACTCTAAGTATCTGCTCAGATGACAGGCAAATGTGTTATCCATTATTATAAATACATGTATGCATAGACAGACATAAAATGGAGTCACAGAATCAAAACGGGTGCAACCCCCGTGCCTGGCCTGCTGAACACTCGAGATGCTATCTAGCTGATTTCCACATCCTAGCAGTCAGCTGGGTGGTCCTCGCCACCGCCACTCGCAAGCTGTTCCTAGATACCACCAGCCAGCTCCCTCTGGCTCCACGGTATTCCAGTCAAGGAGCATGGGAGAGAGGAAGCTTCTCTGTTTACAGGGAAATACATTCAGAGCAGTTAAAGCCAGTGACTTCTTTTCGCATAATTACCATTTGGTTCAATTACGATCTATATCTTGGTCTTCACCTCCCTACCTGATGGCTATTAGCTCACTCTAAGATGTTGTGTTCCCAACCTCATCCCCAATAAAGCAATTAACAGGTAGGATGCAGATGGCTCAGCAGTGACACACACATGTCCCACCCAGGTGCTTCATTTTCCATTTGTCAGCTAGCCAGCACAAAGTCCTCGTCTTCTGGGAGCTGATTCCTGAAGGGCAAGGGGAGTTTATTAATCCTCTTCATTTCTCTCTCCTTAGTAGGAAAGGCTACAGCTTTATTAAAAAAGCAAGATTAAACAGTGAACTCTGACATGTAACACAGAGCAGATAGATGGGTAATCTGGGGAAGTTCCATATCCTTGGATGGAGGAGTAATCCATGCACCAAACGTCACGACAGACGGTAGAACAGATGAAGATGTAGAAGAGACTGAAGTCCTCTGCTTACTGATGAAGTACAGGCAGCAGCAGCACAACTTTCTGGACACGTCTCAGCCAACGTGCCGTAAACTAAGTCTTCAATTCCCAGCTGCAGCTGATAGAGCAGCTTCCACCCTCATCCTTTCCTAGAGACATGCCAATAAGTTTCCAGCTAGACCCACGTGGACTTTCATTAGACGTGTGAATGAGGACGCTTATGCAGAGAACACTCATTTTGCAACAATTTTCAACCAGTCACTCACAATCCATGCAAGAACGACACTGGGGGTCTGGAAGCACCTCTTCACCAAATTCTTATACCACCTCCTCTCTGATTGTCTACTGATGTGTTTTAAATTTTAAAGAACCTTGCTGTTGACATGCGACAAAGGCCAAACTTCACTGTGAAACGACTAACTCGTCCTTGAAAATCCTGTTCTTTTTGCTCCTATTCCTGCTTCATATACTAAAATGTGGCCCCAGAAGTAGGGGGTGAGTGTGCTAAGAATCTTTAAGATAACAAAACTCTTGAAGTATTGTCAGAAGTCAAACCACAGTGATAAAGTTCTTGTGACTAGATGGGTTGAGGACACATCAAACTACCTAATTAATATTTATTTATTCATGTTTTCTAAAGCACCTTATTAAGTTATTTAAAAACAATTTTTAAATTCACCTCTGGGAGCTGCGAATCTTTTGCAAAGAGATAGAACAAATCTGAGAAGCTAAATTAATAAAGACAACAGTCTTAGCAAGTAACTTCTTCCTAAGCTCAGAAGAAGGACACCCAGTTATTACCACCTGAAAATTTGCTTGCTTAACAGAGACATTTGAATGAGCGGGTGGAAAACTCCATCAAAACAGACAAGAAACCAATAAAGCGCCAAAGCTAATGACCGTCAACAGAAATCCCGTAAGCAGTTACATTTATATGTCATATATACAAACATTTACATGTTTATAGCCCTTGAAATATTTGAAACACTTTTCAATAAATATTCAATAAAGTATGCTATCATTCCATATTAGACACAAATAAAGGCACACCAATCAAAATGAGCAGCTGTACAGGAAAATAGACAATTATTATCTAGCTTAGGTAAAAAAATACCACTTTGAAGATGGCAAGTGCTAAGTAATAACAGTGCAAAAAAGAAAGCTAAGTCTCAGATTTGATGTTATCCTTGGGAATACGGACAGCAGCGACAGTCCCGGTAAGGAATAACCAAGTCTTCCACTGCACTGTGGAACAAGTCTCTGCTCTATCTCCAGAGGACAGATGCAACGTTCTGAAACCACCCTTAAAAGTGCCGATTCAGTTGGGCCGTCAGAGTATGGATAACACGGACATCGGAATGACAAGGTCAGAGGTGCAGCACGTTGGCCGGGGCCCACGAGGAAGTTCAAGCCACCACGGCCTTGATGTTCTTGTTCCGTAGCCAAGCAGACAACCTCTGCCTCCAAGGCTGCAAATCCCATATTTTTCATAAGCGCTGGATTCAATTAAAAAAAATAATATTTAACTATTAAAAGACAGGTTCAGTTAAACGCTAACTAGTTGCATCATGAGTACTAAAAGCTCGCTGTGGCTTCCACTGCCAGAACGTCCAAATAAACTAAGCAAACTTGCTTATAATAGCAGGAAGAAATTGGATCTTTCCAAACGCTGAGGCTCAGCCAAATGCATCCCAGAGTCCTGTGTTGCCACGAACTAGCCAGCCGTCATCCGCACTGAGGCTGGAGCTGGTTTCCACATTGCTTTGTTTATATTGACTGCATTTATGATGCCTCAGAAGTTGCCAGTAAAATATTTATTTAGCAGTTAAAACGTTCTGCAAATGATTTTGCTGTCCCAAAAGATAAATATTTCTCAGCATGCTGAAATGATACATTGATGTTTTTGTTAAGGAAATTGCATGTTGATAAAATTTTCTCAGATTACACTTTGTCGTTCCTTTGTATTTGAAGTGGCCACATTAATTTTTTGTGATATTTATTGTAATTGTAAATTGCACTGAGATTAGAAACATTAAACTTACCATAAAATGAAACACATTTCAAGTATTTCCGAGTCATCTATTTAAGGGCTTGAGGACACTTTTGATCCTTCAGGTGGATCAGAGTGCTCTAAGCTTACAGGACAAGGATCCAACACAAACCAGAATCCCACTTTAAACTCATTTTCTTCTCTTCCTCTTTTCTTTCCCCTTCCTTCTTCCTTAACACGCTCATATCCAGCACCACTTTGGGGTGCCCCTGCACTGCAAAATTTCAATCTGAATGTGAGGTTTACAGCAGATTAGAAATTTATGCAGGCCATTAAATAAAAATAGGCACCGCACCGCCATCTTCTCTCCTTCTTTCTGCTTCCGTTAACCCCCAAACAACGTTCACATCCATGGTTTTGGTTGAGCTTACCAGCTTGAGGCAACAGTGTTATTTCTCTGGACAAGGCTGGACACTTGCAAACGAGAGAAGGCTGTCGGTACTGGAGATCATCAACATTTCCATTAAACACTGTGGCCTTTGTGCCTGCTCTCAGGCAGGTGGGGTATCTGAAGTACACTGCATTGCTGTGAAAAATTTCACTTCGGGACGCAAACACAATCGCAGTGCAACAGCATGGCTTCTAAAGACAGCTTCTGCCACTCCTTCACTGTTCAGCAGCCTCAGCCTTGTTGGCCAACGTCCCAAACCCAGCCCTCGCCCTGGGAAACCTCTGCAAGGTTCGATGTCAGTCCGTGCTCCGAGACACGTGGGTGCAAACCCTCTGCGGGTAAGGTCTTCATGTACAGATTGCAAATGGACTGCAGAACAGGCCCACGCTTCTGCCACCTTCTACGGTGGCATTACTTGGCCCTGTCATACATTTCAGCCTCCAGGTCGGTTTGTACTATCAAAATTTCTCCCTGCAGTTTTAGCGTACGTGGTGGCCACTTCAGCCTACGCCACGAGCCGCTGTGTCATTCTATTGCGTGTGGTTAAAAAGTGGCTGCACTTCCACCCAGAGGTGGCTCCAGATTGAAATCTTCAGGTGCAACGCTGGAACTATTCTGGGTTTAGCATCTGCATTCATCAAGTAAACTTTGATTTTTGGCCACTCCTGTATTAGGCATTAATAAAATAAGACATGTGAAGAGTAATAGAAAACCAGATGTCTTTCCTCTTCCTAATATGAAGGAAGCTAGCTTTGGCCTCTTCCAAGTATCTGCTGAGGTAGTGTGGCTTACCAGGGACAGGAGGCATGCTTGTTTGAACAGGCTCCATGTCTCATCTGCTACAGAAATAGTCTCCAAGCAGCTTCACATCTGGCAAGTAAAGTTTTACCAATGGAATAAAACATCTCAGGTTATGTATAAATATGCAGAGATCTGTAGATGTAATTCTGAAAAAGTCTCAGAAACAGGCAGAAACACGTTCCTATCAAGCACAAATAAATATCCACATATCGCTAAATAAAACACCTTTAGTTTGCCTCTCGGATTGCTGGGGCAACTCCACTGTTTCTACCTTGATTTTAGCTTCTAATAAAGACTTTTTAAAATAATTTAGGAATTAAATTAGTTTTCGGTGTGCTCAGTTGCTGTTGTTACATTACCCCTGCTGCTGCATTTTATGCGTGTGTGCATGAGCGCACACAGAGAGTGTAGGGAAACTTATAGGAAAAGCATGCATAATATACAAGTAAGGAAAGTAAAACTGTCCTTACACATTAATTCTTCACTTCTTGTTCCAAAGAATTCTGTTTGTCTTCATACTTTGAAAAGAAACTACATTTATTTTGGATAAGGACTAAGATTTTTGTGTTAAGATCTGGTAGGTAAAATCTTAGCCTCATTAAATCCCATGCAAAACTGAAATTAACTTCAAGGATGCTAATACACTACCTGATAAAAAATTCAATGTCATATGCCTTCAAGGGTTGTTTTTATTACAGAAAGGTACTTGGGTTTCATAAACACATGTGACATCATCTTCATTTTGTAAGCTCAAAAATTTGGTTAAGGTTTTGCTACTATTATTTCAGGATTTTCATCTTTGTTTTCTTTTATGTAGGTGGATTTTTATTTTTTTTTTTTTAGTTATTTTCAAACATTCAGCTGTACTACCTGCAGCTCACCCCTCAACAGGAGAAACCTATCTTCAGCTCTTCCACAGTCTTCTTCCTTAAACTCTGATCCTCAGATACGTCTTCTGAGAAAAATCAACCTGAACATATTACCTGAATGCAGTCAGAATGTATTTGCAGAGAGCACAGGACACTGCCAGATCCCAGAAGTCCATTTCCACTCAAACCAGTGCTGGACTAAGCAGTCAACATGAAAAATGTTCTACTTTGCTAAAATTTCCCATTTTCCTCACCAGTCTTTTAATGCATCATATTACCTCAGTTTAAAATAAAAACATTTTTCCAACATTTGGAGGGAGAGTTTTTCATATTTGCCTATGCAAGAAACTTTTTTTTCCCTCTTTTCTCCCTTTTGGTTGGTTTTGGTGGGGGTTTTTTGCACCATTTGACTTTAGAGAACATGTCTGAATTCACTGGGAATCTACAGGGACAGGATGAAACATTAGACACATAGGAAAAAGTTCCCATTCTAGCTGTTTTCAGTCCAATTTTTTTAAACAGTCAACACAAACTTTTCAGTAACGAACCTTGACATCAATGAATTCCAGCTCTTAAAATGTACAGTTAATTAAAAGAAATCAAAACCAGCTTTATAAACGAAGAGGGTTGCAACCATAGCCTCTGAAGAGGCTTCCACCTTTTCCACAGGTCCATCACCCAGCCAGCACGTGAACCATAGCCTTGCAGAGTAAAACATTTAGGCCTCTTCCACAGGAATCAAAGTGAAAATTCCTCTGGTCATCAGCAAGCCTGAGAGTGCTCTGAATCAAAGCTAACCATTAGAGGGCAACCTGATTACATGAGCAGGGATTATTCTAGCACAAGGACTGGGTTTCACTCCAAAAACACTGATAGAGGGGATTTAAGATACCACAAATGAACATGGATTTACAGCCAGAACTCTGAACAAGGTCTTGATAAAATATATGGAGGAACGCAAGCCAGAACGGTCCATGCTAGCAGTTCTTGCTTTAAGAAGCGCTGTACATGCCTACATATCACTGATGCTCTTCAGTTAGAAATTAAACCCACCACATCTTAGACCAAAGAGTGTGATGAACCCCAGTACAGCCCACGGGGTATGACTGAGGTGCAAGGAAGGCAGAAAAAGGCTGAGGGAAAAGATGACAGAGCTCCATAAAACAAAGGTTTGCATGGGGAAAAAGAAAAGAGGCTGTTACCTTTGTAAAAACTTAGCACCTAAGTACGTCAAATGAAATTATCAGGTGGCAAGTTAAAAAAGCAAACAACGGGAAGCAGTTCTTCATGTATTGCACAGATAACAGACCTTGTTACCAGACAATCTGGCATATGCCAAGGACAACTTGGCTGAAAATGACAAAAAAAAATGTAAGAAATGCCTACTAGAGGCTAATATACATATCCACTTGTGCCTCGGGAAATCCTTGAGCAGCAAATGACTGTAAAGTGCAACTGCGGACAGAGGAGCATCGCTATTTGCTTACCTCTTTTTGTACCTTTTTCTAGGTATACTGCCAACCACTATCAAATGTAGGGCATGGTTAAAGCTGAACCAGTACTGCAGTCCTCGTAGTCTTCAGAAATTCTGCTTTCTGACTGTCACCCTTCTCTGTGGGTAAATATTGTTCTTGATAGATGTGGTGTGGGTGGGGGCACAAAAACTTGGTTGCTTCAGCACACGCTGACATCATTAAGGACTGAAGTGAAGGAGGGAGAGCGTAACCCAGAGCGTAAATTCCCTGGAATTATCTCGTTACTCATCCCCGGATCGTTAAAGTGGTTCTTCATCACATGTCAGCTCTTAAGGGTTGCAACGCAACAGAACCTAGAGGGATCTGAATATAACAAATAAGATTGTGCCAGATCCAGATCAAGAACTTGGGCAATGTAGGGAAAAATACTTCTGAATAGGAATGAACAGGATGAGACCTGTATTCATGGCATTCTAGACCAATCATTATTTCTGACCCTCTTGTTTCTTTATAAAATCAGTGCATATAAGGATCCAGGATTAAACCTATAGTTCTTTCCCGGGAAGAGAAGTTGCATCTCCCAGGTACAGCAGCTCTATTTATAAAGTTTTCGACCATGGAAATTATGCTTTGCCTTGAAGCTTTCATCTGCATTGAATGCAGTAACAGAATGTATATTGGACAGAATTTGTGGACACTCAAGGACACATTTACCACGAATACACTAATAAAAATATCATCAGGGAAAACACACCTGGAAAATGTGAGATATGTAAACGTAAGGTCAAAGAAGAGAATTCTTGTAGAGTGCATATATCCAAGCCTAAGAAAACACGGTGGGGTTTTTCATTTTAATAGGGCAGAAAACACAAATATGTGCCACAGTCTTTGACCCAATTTTGGGTACCGCCAATTATGGACTCTCTGGTTATAAAGGTAGTATTTTCTTATCCAACCCAAACTTAACTACTCCAAATTCATCTAGGGATAACATCTCCTCTGGAGTTTGTCACATCTAAGAGAAGACACTGTGAGGGACCGTACAGAATCAGAAACTTTAGTTACAAAGAAGCTTCCTAACTATTCTTCCTAACTATTTTTCCCGAATCCAACCAACAGATCACACCACAATATGGTTACAAAAAGTTCTGTCAGGATGTCAGTTGCTTTTATAAATCCCTTCATAAAAAATAAGGATCGCAACGCAGGAAAGAGAACACGACAGGATGACTGCACCCATCTGACATTGCAACACCCAGAAACATGGATGCTGGTCAGGCTGGAACTCCTAAGTGCTGACATAGCATAAATACACCCTAGAAATACACTCGGACTGCTTAGTAACGAGAGTTCAAGACAATGCAGAGGAGGCTTTTTTTTGTCCCCCTGTACCGAGCTGTCCTGAGCAGCATTTCCACGTGCATCCCTGTTAAGCACGACCCAACGGGTTACGTGGTTTCATAGACTGGAGGCTACGAGAGGCTCACCGCAGATGACAAAGATCTCTTCCTTCCCTTCATGACAATCTGCTTGTCATTCTGAAAAGCATCCTCTTCTGAAGTAATAATTAAGCATCATTTCAAAACCTAAAAAATATATCATACAACATAGTGAAAAGGATTCTGCTGGAAGAATAACGATCAATGGGTAGAAGGAAAGCACAGTAATTTCAAAACTAGGTATATATAAAACCTGCTTGCACAATCATGCAAAGCAAGGAAACAAGCAAATGCCTTTTATGTGTTTAGAGGCCTGGAGAACAGAAAACATCACCCTTTCTGAGAAGAGGCATTTGCGAGTCTGTGGATGAGACGGTCGGTATGACTTTCTGACCGCGTGAATGCCACAGACACACTTGCCAGTACTACAGCTTTTGGCAGTGGACCATCACTCTTACACTTCATCTACAGCTTCTTTGGCCACACATCCAGCATTTCTGGACACCCAAAAGCTCTGTGGAAGCACGCAAGACTACTCGTACAATGCACGCTCGGTGGGTCCGTACCTCCTGGATCCCTTGGGCTATGTTTGCACTGTAAACACGGTGAAAGCACAAGGCAATTCTGGAAATCCAGAGCAGGAATCACAGCAGCAACTCTTTTATTGAACGTCAAGCATGAGGAATACAGACCTGAGACCCTTATAGAAACCTATGGAAGTTTTGCCATCCAGATTATTTCCTGTTCCATTAGGGGTAAGAGAGCAGCAAAACTACCTGGACATGATCTGTATCAAGGCGGCTGAGCAGTGCCCTGCACTGCCTCTGGAGCTCATCCCCTAGCAGTCCCTGCAGAGCTTGCTTTACCGAGCTTTCCAAGTCTTAACAAACTACGTCCCTTTGAAACCCAATACTCTTTCCTGAGTCCTGCTCACACTGAGCCTGTTTTCACACTGAAAATACAAAATTTGGCTAAAAGGACGTTTTGTGAAAACCATTACCAATGCCTTAGCTTCCACCCAGAGAACGACTTCTTTGGAACCACGGGAGAGATCTTGACTTGCAGAACTCATCCCTGAGCGGTGGATCCTGGGCAACACACTTCTCCTTCAAACTTTGGGTGCTGCTTGTGCTTGCTGGAGATGAAAGAGTTAAACTACACGCTACTTACTTTCTACCCACAAGCCTGTGAAGGCTACAGACCACTAATTTATGTGTTTATCTAAAGCTTCTGATGTTCTATGTATTTTTTGAAGGGTTTTGTTTTTGTTTTTTTTCAAACTAGGCTGTATTTTTCCCTTTAAGGATATAAAAGTTAAATCCAGGGGGCTTAGCTGCAATTTACACACTGGTAAGTGTAAAGCACTGGCATTTACAAGCCTTCTGTCCCATACAGACGTACGTTACGGCTGAGCCAAAAATCTGCAAATATTCATTAAAATTCAGAAGCAAATTCAGCCATATTTACAGCTGCTTCACATTTGCTTTCTGCAAATATTTGAGCACTTGTACTTTACTAGTACAAACACTAGTGAATAATGAATTTTAATTTCAAATAACCACTGAGCTTACCATGGTACGTTCAGTTATTACATGCACGGTCCGTACACTAACACTTATCCGGTAAGAAACACCATCCGATCGGGCAACAAGCAGGACTCTGTGACTTCTACAATTAACAGTACAAAATCTGAATATGAAATATTTCCACACTCATTAATGTGGAAATTTCACGGCACACCACAGAATTCAAAAAACCTTACAGTGCCCTTTAAACCTTGCCTATGGCCGTAGTAAGCCTCAAAGGGCTAGAATGAGAGGAGGCTGTGAACATCTGCAAGAACTGGCACAAAAATCCAGCATTTTGCATTGGCTGAACAGTCCCGATGAGAATTTCTGTTTAAGAAACGTGAATATTCAGCAACCCAACTCTTACCTTTACAGAAAGAAGACAAGCTACGCAAGTGATTCTTGTTTCTAAACGTCTCTTAAAAGCTATTTTAATTTAGACAAGATGTTATTCACTTCCACGTTTTAGCAAATAATATAAATAAGAGAGAACACAATTTAAAATTATTTGGGGTTTACATTAAATTCTTAAATACTTGTGTTTAATCTTTAGTAAATACCTCAGAAAGTATGCCTAGCAGCATTAATCGGGGGAATCCCTCTAAGACCTTGTAGGCAGTCAAGCAGCAGAGAGGGAAGGAGCCTGTTAGCTCAAACTGAACAGCCAGCTTCTCACTCACAGACCTTAGTGTGGTGAAAAAAAAGTTGTATTTTGGGAGTACCTTCCTTGCCAGCCAAAGTCAGACTTGCATTTGCCGAGACCTACTGCCATATGTAGACTTTTGCCCAGAACACTTCCCTGACACAATATTCATACTACGCAAAGTGCAAGTTTGGGATCTAGAAAAGTATTGCGCTGTAATGCATGTAAGATG
This sequence comes from Mycteria americana, assembly GCF_035582795.1. Classification (NCBI taxonomy): domain Eukaryota; kingdom Metazoa; phylum Chordata; class Aves; order Ciconiiformes; family Ciconiidae; genus Mycteria; species Mycteria americana. The sequence continues at coordinate 2,127,307 of NC_134375.1, forward strand.
GCCCAGAGTAGTGTTTGGGCGTCTCTTCTCCTAGTTACTGTAATACTGTGTCTTCAGAAAGACGTCAGAGTTCCTAGGACACGCAGCCTTCAGCGTGTGAATAACTGCTGCACATCTGCCTATTCTCTTCTGGGCTCTGTTTACCCTTTATTTTCTTTATCCGTGTGGAATGTCGCTGAGGTCTAGGGATCCTGCACAAGCAAGTTTTCAGACTAGCAGTTATGAAATATCAGGCTGGAAACAGTTGTCATAAATTAATGGGTTTTTGCATAATTTTTCACTGCAGGTCACGCCTGAGTAACTTTTGAGTACGAATGAAAAGGACATCATGCTTTAAGCGTATTTGAACTCAGCAGGCAATCTCTTTAACACTAGCTCAAGGGTTTCCTCCTTGAATAGTACCCTCCATTTAAATATAATCCATTAACTTCAATATCTATTCAGAGAGTGAACGTACACTGCCTAACACTCTTTAAATTAACTATCTGGGGGGAAAAAATGCGTCAAAAAAATGAAATCTTCTCATTCCAGCTAATACTCAAACTTTAGACACAAATTAATCTTCTTTTATTCATTTGCCTTATATGCCATTTCAATTTCAGAAAGTTTCCACATTCCCATCCTAAAAAAATATGTTTCAGAAATGCTACAAGCTCATTTTGCGGTTTGTTAATATAGGTACAATATAAACAATGGATTTGAGGATCTTGCGGAGGAAGAATCCGTTTTATACATAATCATGTTTTACTGGACTCTGTTTGTAAACTGATGAACCCGTATAAGACTCTGACTGTGGCTTTTTCCATCAACAGAGTTGCACGGTTAAGAGCATGTATTTTTAAAGTACGCTACAAAAACTGCTGCCTACTGACGCAATGGTCATCACCAATTTCATTAAAGGTAACTCCATCCATATCCCAGAGCCTTGATTCTGGCAAATTTCCTATAGATTTCATGGAAAAGTTTAGCCAAGCAGAGACGATAGTATCAAGAGCCATGCTAGCTTGTTTGATGCGAACTTGCCCTGAACTTCATTTACATATTACTCTGCCAAATTTCATGGAATAAGGCACTCGGCGTTTAGATTTTATCTACCATACAAGTCAGCTGAAAGAACCAAATTTGTAATGACCTCAATCCAGCGTTTCGGGTTAAGACAAACATCTAATAACAGTACTTCACATGCTGGTTAATGACTTTTAGAGAATTTGACTGAACTCAGTAGGTCATATTGATCCCTTCATTATATTTTTATCCAAAATGGTGATAAAGAGTCCCAGATAGATGCTAACTTTTTTCTCCCCAAGTCCAGGAAGGTCTAACCCACCCCAGGTTCAGTTCAGCACACACACGTGGTGCTAGGCAGTGTATTTTATCAGTACCTGGGGGTGCAGGCTGCAGCCGCCTGCAGCATCTCCCCCCATCCTCCCCACGTCCCCTCACAACTCCCTGCATCCCGCCCCTCACTCCTCCATCCTCTCGCATCTCCCTCCCCACCCATCACCCCCACATCCCCACACACCCCCCCTACATCCTCCCCACATCCCTACTCCTCCATCCTCCCTGCATCCCTCCATTTTCCCCCCATCCACTCCGCATCCCCCTGCACACACCCTTGCATCCTCCCACATCCACCTCCATCCTCTCCACACCCCTTCAAAACCCCCACATCCCTCCCCCAACTCCTCCATCCTCCTCGCATCCCCTCCGGCCTCCCCACCCATCCCTGCATCCCCCCACACCCCCCTCTGCATGCTGCATCCCCCCCACACCCCTCTGCAGCCCTTGATATTCCCCCCCTTCCACCCTGCATCCCCCCACATACCCTTGCATCCTCTCACATCCCCCTCGCAACCCCCTGCATCCCCACTCCTCCCCCCATCCCCACACACACCCCCTTGCATCCTCCCACACCCCCCTCCATCCTCTCTGCAGCCCCCCCCCCCCCCCAACTCCCCAACCCTCCAGAGGAGAAAGGGCAGCATCAAGACCGTGCTTTGGGGTTTTTTGGTAGGGAGTGCCTACAGGGCGTTGCTCTAGGACCAATTTTTGCTTTCAGAAGGGCACAGCAGATCTTCCACTTGCCTCGCAGGTGCGGAGCAGAGAATCAGAGCAAGGTCGCTGCCCCCGGCAGCGGGGCACCCCCTCACAACACCGGCACGATGTCCGGTCCGCTCCCACTGGAGCAAGCGCTCCTGCGCTTTTACCTCGGTATAAACCCAATGTCATTAATCTTAAAATCCTCTGGCTCCACGGAGCTATTTTTAAATTGACATTGATGAAAAAGCAGAACCTTTCTCAGGTTTCTCTGAGATGCTTCATAAAAAGGGAATTTAGGATGTTTGAATTGGAAACTCACCTAAATGGATTTTTGTTAAGAAAACCCTCGTAACGTTTGCCAATTAACTGTGACCTGATTAGCATTCAAACATGGGAAGAACCCACTTTCGATGCTGCTTTTCCAGCCTTCAATCTACGCCCTTCTACTTTGTTTACAGAGAAAACATACGCTATTTTACCTATACTGGTGTAATTAAAATGGTCGAGTTCCTGAGCGTGGATGCATTTCTGCCAGAATAAATGTGTTATACCAATACAGCTTATTTACATACAGAAAACAGAATAAACATCAGGTATATTAGCTACGTGTATACTTTACTGGCCCCAGAATTATACAGCCCTGGCAAATGATCCCTGGGGCGACAGGGGCAGCTTTTCTGGCAGCCGTGCTTTGGGGTCCTGCAAAAAGACATCATCCCCGCAGGCAGGACGGGGCTCTGAGGAGAAACCACAGCATTGAACAAAGTCGTCAAGATCTGTAGAGCTCCGAAGTTGGACATCTCTGAACGTCCGGGCTGACGCAGCTCTACTGCTGAAGTGTTGTGAACACAGGTATCGCCCATCGCAGCCTAACGGCATCCATACTGTTTCATTATAGCTGTAAAAGGCAATTAGAAAATGAAACAATTACACTGCACCGACAACAATGACGCACTGGCACAGACCCTGCGTGCTGGTGAGGCCTGTTGTAATTTCCTCGTGGTGGCTCACGGGCCAGCGGAGGTTGCCGATGCTGGCTGAGGTGAACCCCGAAGCCCTGTTTGTAAATGCACTCGGATATTATCACAACGCGTTTGGAAGGGCTGTCACTAACAGCTGGTGGCACTTGCCTTTGCTTTTCAAACAGAAGGCGACACCTCGCTGGGACCCCTCCGCTGCTGGCTCTGAGCTGCTGTCACTCAGGTGCAGTGCCCCGGCAGCCAGCCCAGCAGGCAGCCTTCCCTGTGACACGGGGAAATGAAACTTTAACAGAAAAAAATACAGAAACTCATTAAAAGAGAAAATAACTTACATTTTAAAATCCCACGGTATTTTACAAGAAAAAAAACCCCACCACACTTGTCAGGTGTGTTCTCCATGACTTCTAACAGATTTCTCATCTGATCGAGAGGACTTCGGGTTTTATTAGCATCAGTGACAAAGCGGGGAGGCTCCTCAGCTCGGCACACACGCGCTCCGTGCTGTAAACAGCTCCTTCCAAAGCGAAAGTTTGTCCTTAAAGTCGTTACTACCAAAAAACGCTCCCAGGCAAGCGGCTCCAAGCACGGAGCCCGTTAATGGAGAGGTCACGGTGCGCTGCCGGAGGTACAGGGTTTTCATTCATAACGTGTTTACACATCCAAACGCACTCCTTGCCCTTTGCTTACAAAGAGCGGCAGCGCATCCCGGGCTGCCTTCTCCGCGTACCCCGGGGGAGCGCCGGGCACGGCGCCCGCTCCGCCCGCCCGCCGCCGGCTCGGAGCGCGGCCTCCCCGCTCTGCCCGGGGACCGTCGTCTCCCGCCTGGCTTCGTTCTGCCGGAGGACGAACGCCGAGTGGCAGACGGCGGAGGAGGGCTGGAGGGCCCAGGGGGGCTCCAGCCGGCCGGGACCCCGCGGCCAGCCCCGCGCAGGAGGCGCCCCTCGGGCATCTGCTGACGAGCCAGGGAAGGCTCCGCCGAGCGCCCGCCGGAGCTTTGCCCGCCACGGGCCAGCGTTTTGCCCTGGACCCCGCAGGGAAGCGCGAAGCGGCCGGTGCGTGACCCCGCAGAGACGCCCCTGCGCGGGTGCGCAGCCTGCGCGGCCCGGCCCGGCCCGCCGCGGGAGCGCAGCCCGCCCGGCGCTCCCGGGAACCGGGGCGATGCGCTGCGAGGTGCGGGGAGCCAGCGGAGGCGGCCCGGGGCTGCGCTCCGCGTCCGGCCCCGGCCCCCCGCGCCCCGGGCAAGGCCGGTCCTGGCTGCTCGGCCTCGGCTCGGCGGCCGGCGGGGCGGAAAACGTGCTCCCCGTGCCCGCCGGAACGAACCCCTCCCGCCCTTCTCTCCCGCTGTCTAGAAGAGAAAAATACAGTAAAATAACTTTCCTTATTTAACGCCTTTATGGTCTGTGAAAAATAATCACTTGTCCGCCACTTACTCAAATGTGGAAAGAAAATATTAACATTACATCGTCAGCGCGATAGCAATAACCGAAGCTCAGCTATTTCCAAACCTCTCTTTAACGTCGGTGACGGACACAGCTTGTCATTCCGTTAATTGAGGTTAATGCGCCAGTGAATCTACCTTTTAATTAAAAGCGGCTGTCGTTTTCACGTGCACCGGAGCCGTTAGCCTGTAACCTGACCAGAAACAATAGCCAGAGCTGAAAGAAAGAAGTGACAAAGTCAAACACCCCGTGCCCTGCCCGCGCCGAGGGACCCCGCAGCCCGGCCGGGCCCTGCCCGGCCCCTCCGCCCGCGACACCGCCGCCTTCCCCCTTCCCGACGTTAATCCTTATCCCCAGGTTAAATAAAACATTTCAAACCAATTGTTTGTTTAAGTATATATGTCATTTTAGTGTAAGAATATGAGCTTGCTTCCTGTTTACTCAGCAATGGCCGTATCCTGCGCTTACAAACACTCCGTCGCTCACCCCGGGAGCTTACTTAACCCGGGGTAGGGGAAGCCACCCCGGGCATCCCCCGAGGCGGGCCGGGGCAGCGGGGACCCCGCCGGCCCTCCGCTCACCTCCTCACCCCGGCGCCTCGCTGCGGCGACCCCGGACCCCGCGGAGCCTGCCGGAACGAGCAAACGAGGAAAACGGGGAACAACCGCGTCGGAAACGGGGAGGCTTCAGCGCAGACCCCCCTCGGCGCCCGCCGACGGCTTGGCCGGCGGGAGGCTCGGAGCGGGGAGGCTCGGGGCTACTTGCAGCTGAAGCCGGCACACGCTGCCGGCGCGGCCCCTTCCCCGCCGGGACGCTGCCGTCGTGCCGTGGGCGAGGGGCGGAGGCGTTACCGAAAGCCGGCCGCAGCGCGGGCGCCTTCCCTCGCCGTGCGGGGCCGTGTCGGGTCTAGATGGACCGGCTCCCCGGTCTCCTGGCACCCGCGGGGGCCGCCGCTGCGGCCGGGAGAGCGACGGCGGGGCGGAAGGCACCGGCAAGCCCCCGAGCCCGCGGCTGCTAATTGCCACCTTTAATTGGGAGGCCCGCCTAATTAGTGCCCCCGCAGCAGGGGCTCAGGGCTGCCCGCCGCGCAGCGCCCGCCCGTCCCTCCCCTCCCCTCCCAGCCGCGCAAGCGACGCGCCCGCGCTGCCTCCGGCCCCGCTCCCCCCGGCCCCGCTCCCCGTCCTCCCCTCCCTCGCTGCCTCTCGCCGTTTCCTGCGGGGCTTCTGCGTTTTAGCAGGCTGGCGGTAATTGCACGTCTCGGCAGATGCTCTATAATTTGATATCTCGATGGAAAAAATACAGCAGGGACTCGGGGAAAACAAGCAACAACAACAAAAAGTAAGGGAAAAAAGCAAAGCGCCACGATTTCGTGCTACGTCGCTGCGGGAGAGCCCCGGGAGAGCGGCGGGGCGCGGCGGACCCCAGCCGGCCGGCGGCGGCCGGGCCTTGGGGCCTGGGGCCTTGGGGCCTGGGGCCTGCCTTCCCCGCGGCCGGGCCGTAGCGCAGCGGCGGGCGGGCTCCGTGCGGCACCGGCCCGCGCCCGGCGGCGGAGGTGACGGGCCCGGCGGTGCCGCGGCCCGGCCCGATGTGCTCAGGCCGCTCCCCGCCGTGTGCCACCAGGCATCCTGCCACACGCTGCCCCAACCGCCTTTTGAAAAAGCATCGTTTAGGACGCGCAGTGCGGAATCCGGTTAACTTAGCCGACAGCAGTTAACGTCTCTTTAAAACGCGAAAGCATCCACCCTGCCCGAGCGAAGGCGGCGGGTCTGGCCTCTCCCGGCCACGGGCGGGCCGAGCCGCCAGGGAAGGCGGCGGGAGAATGCGCCCCGCTAACGGCCGGGACAGCAGCCCGCCTTGCTCTGTCTCGGTAGGTCTGCCTGCGAACTTGGGTTTGAATCTCTAACCTGCCTCCGTGCGAAAAAACCATTTTTTTTTTCATTCAAAAGCATTACATTACTCACAGCAATAGTTCATAAAATACTTTATTGAAATAAAGTAAATATCTTCGCATTAATAAAACTGATCATAAAATGCAGTTCTCGAATAACTAGGGGCACCACAGGGTTTTAGACAGCGAGTAGATGTGAAAGATGGGATCCAGTGTCCTCCTGGCCCCGCCGGGCCGTCGCGCAACGGGCGCCCGTGGCGCAGCGCTCCGCGGGCGCGGAGAGGAGCGGCAGGGCGGGGGGGGGAGGGGGACGCGACCGACCGAAACGCCCATTTCACCGGAGACCGAGGGCGACCGTAGCCGCTGGCCGTGCTGTCCCCCGTCCCCTTCCCCCGGGCCGCCGCGGGCGAGGCGGGAGGTGCGGGGCCGGCGGCGGGCTCGGCGGGCAGCGCCCGGAGGCGGCGGCCGGGGCCGGCGGCGGTGGGGCCGGGCGGTCACCCTCACTCCTCCTGGCTGACCTCGGCCGGCGAGCCCAGGCTCTCGGGCGGCTTCTCGGCGTCCCGGGCTCGCTCCTGCTCCGAGAGCTGCTCGCTGCTGGGGATGGAGTTCTTCTTGGGGCGGCCCTTGGGCTTGGTGGGGGACTCCAGGCCGCCCCCCTGCAACACCTGCGGGGCGGGGAGGGGGCAGAGGAGGGGGGCACCCCGGTAAAACCGTGCTGCCGTCGGCCCGGGGCGGGAGGACCCTCCCTCTCCCCCGGATCTCGGCACCGCGCCCGGGCCGCAGCCAGGGAGCAGCCGCGGCCGCCGGTGCGGCTCCTCCCGACCTGCGCCGATCGCCCTCCGCGCCCGCGGGGCCGAGCTGCAAAGCCGGGCGGGCTCGGACCGGGGGTCCGGCGGGGGCCCAGGCGATGCTGGCCTTAAAGGCCGGGGGCATATATTATTATTATTATTATTATTATTATTATTATTATTATTATTATTATTATTGGACAGGGCCGGCATGCAGAAGGACGAGCCCGCGGGGCAGCGCTCGGTAGCCCGGTGGGGCGCGGACCCGGCGCGCAGAAGGGTCGGACTCCGGCACTTACTATTTTCTTCCATTTCATGCGCCTGTTCTGGTACCAGGTTTTCACCTGGAGCTGGCTGAGCCCCAGCGATTCGGCCAGGTCTATTCTGCGGGCGAGAGAGAGAGGCGGTGAGCCCCGGCAGCTTTCGTCTCGGCTGGCAGCTTTCCTCCTTTTGCAGGAAAAATGCGTCCTCGGCCCGGCCCGGCCCGGCCCGGCCCGCCCCGGCCCGGCCCGCCCCGGCCCGGAGGGTCTGGCATCGCCTACCTGTCGGGCGTGGAGAGGTATTTCTGCTTCTCGAAGCGCTTCTCCAGCCCCATGAGCTGCAGCTCCGTGAAGACGGTGCGGCTGCGACGCCCCTTCTTGGCCTTGCTGCCCGGCTCCGGGGGGCCCGGCTCCAGCTTGCCGCGGAGGTGCAGCTCCAGCGGGAGATGGGGCGAAGCGGTGCCGCCCTGCAGCCCCGAGCCGGCGGCCAGCAGCGCCGAGCCCAGCCCCGAGCAGCCCAAAGGAGCCAGCGGGAACTTGAACACGGCGGCCGGCTCCGCCTTCAGCACCGCTGCGGGAGAGAGGGGCCGTCAGCGCCGGGCAGCCCCCGGCCCGGCCCCCGGGGATCCCCGGGGCTGCAGGGTGCCTCGGTTTCCCGGGGATCAGACCCTGCAAGGAACCCCGGGCCCTTCTCCCCCTTTCTCGGCAACGACGCGGCGAGGCGGAGAGAAGCCCCCCCGGGGTGCGCGCACCCCCGGAGCGGGGGTCGGGGCCGGCCCTGCCCGCGTCCCCCCGGCCCCGCCGCCTCCGCGGCACAGGGTCGCATTCTCCCCTTCGACCGGCAGTTGCTAATTACGGAATGAGTCGGGGGGGTTGCAAGTGGAAATAGTTTAAATCAATCGAAAAGCGTTCCCCTCCAGTGCCACCCAAGAGCAGCCGGGCCCGCTGCAGCCGGCTGAGCCCCGGCGGGCGGCGGGGGGCCGGGCACGGTCCCGACTTTCTCTCCCGAGCAGTTTACAGGACATTGTCCACCGGGGAACAATTTATATCCTTCTCCGTGAACCGCAGCCCCACCATTTTCCTGCGAAGACGCGCCCGGGGGTAGGAGAGGGAGAGCCTCCGAAGGCAGCCAGCCCATCCCCGAGGGTGCTGCTGCAGACACGCTCGGGCCGCCCTCGGCCCAAGCCGCGGCCGCGCAGCCAGCCCGCTCCCCGGCGGTCGGGGCCGCTGCCTGGCCCGGCCCGGCTCGGTTCTACCCGCCCGGGCCGGCCCCGCCGCCGCTTCCCGCCGCCGCCGCGGCCCGGGCCCGCGAAGCCAGCGCTGGTCCCGAGCCCGGCAGCGTGCGGGGCGCCCGGTGCTCTGCGCCCGCCCTGCGGACCCGGAGGGGCTGCGGCCCGGCCTGCCCCGCCGGCACAGGCCGGAGCGCGGCCGGTGGCGTGAAACGGCCCTTTGGAGGAGCCTCTGCGCGTCCCCCTTCTCGGCCGGGGCTGAAGTCGTCTTGCCGAAGCCAATACACGTCTCGCTCCCGCACAGGGCCTGATCCTGCTGAAGCCGGCGGGAGCTGTGCCGTCAGGGCTATCAAGAGCCTTTTACCTGCTCCACTATTTCAAATAGTTCCGCCCATCTTGAAAATAATACTCATTTCCAGATATTCCAATCTATGTTGCTCCCTCGCTATGGGGTTTGGCGCTTTCCTCTTTATCTTTCAAAAGGGAAACAAGAAATTGGGATCCTCCGATTCTGTTCGTTTCTACGGATAAAGAGCGACGTCCCCGCAGCCTAAGACGGCTTGGGAAATGCAATCGCACATTAAATGCTGGCGTTTAAAATAAATTGAATACTGGCGTTTAAAAAAAAACCCAACCCGTGTCGTTAATACACTGCCTTTGTCCTAGGTACTACATCAGACTGGAGAGAGCACGCTGGCTCCCGCTTTAAATAAGTATATATAAAAAAATATATATAAAAATAATATATACATAAAATAACGTATGTATAAAATAATATATATGTAATATACGTGCCGGCTTTCCAAGCTAGACGCGTGTCCGCAGAGCGCCGTGCCGTCTCCTGCAGCCACACTGCGTGGGCTCCAGCAATGCACACCTCATCCGAAAACACGAAAAAACCGACCAGCAGCAACGCTCTCCCCGTCGCACTCAATGGCCGTTTTGTGCGAGCGGCGTCGGAGCCGTGAAGCCGCTTGCTTCATTTTAGGCCCGAAATACTCGCCAAGGCTGCAGGCTGGGAGCCTCCCGCGGCACGGCGAGGGGACGGGCACGGCCGGCAAAGCCCGGCAGCCAGCTTTTAGGCAAAATTCACGAGGCCCGTGCGTTCCCAGGACCCCGGGGGACCGTCCCCTCCGAGGGGACCGGCCCCGCAGCGCGCTCGCCTTCCTCGGCGGGAAATGCCGCCCCGCCGCGCCGCCCCGCTCCCGCAGCCCGCTCCCCCCCAGCCGCGGGAGCCCTCGGGGCTCGGGGCGGGCGCGGGGGCTCCCCCCGCCACCCCCGGGACGTACCGAGGTGGTTGTGGTAGGGCCGGGCGGAGAGCAGCGCCTGCACCCCGAACTTGAGCAGCTCCCCGGCCGGCGCGGCCCCCTTGGCCTCCGGCGGGTCGGTGAGGATCTCCTCGATCATGAAGCTGCGGTAGCGGTGCGAGCGGTGGTCGGGGAAGGCTTCGGCCGGGAAGTAGTGCGCGGCCCCCAGCTCCAGCGGGTGCTGCATCCTCGCCGCCGCCCGCGGGGGGAGCCCCGGCCGCCGGGGCCGCCGGGCCGCCCTAGCGCAGCCCCCCGGCCGGCGCTGCTGGCAGCCGGGCAGCGGGGCGCCCCGCGGGGGCTCTGCCCATCGCCCCGCCGCCCCTACCCTGCCCCTGCCCCTGCCCCTGCCCCTCCGGGCCGGGCCCGGCGCGGCCCCCCCAGCGCGAGTGGCCCGGGACCGCCCTGAGCCGCGCGGCGGGCCGGAGCCGTTACCGCCGCATGCACACGGGGCGCGGCACCGGGGAGCGTCTCTCCGCCCCGGGACGGCGGGCAGCGGCCTATTATACCGCCGGCCCCGGCGGGGCTGTCAGCGCTGCGGGGGAGGGCGCGGGAGGGGCTGCGGAGGAAGGAAGGGGCCGGGGCGGGCGAGTACCTGGAAGCGCGAGGTTACAGCAGAGCATTTGATCCCCTGCCATATAAAGCAAATTAGCCTTTCTGCCCGCTGCGGGAGAGCAGACACCCAAACAAGCGCCGGCCCCTTCGGAGCGCAGCCCCAGCCTCGTCCCCGTCCCCATCCGCGTCCCCATTCCCAGCCCCGTCCCCAGCCCCATTCCCATTCCCAGTCCCAGCTCCAGCCCCAGCCCCGTCGCCGTCCCCAGTCCCAGCCCCAGCCCCAGGGCTGTCAGGGGAGCCGCAGCTCCGGGGAGCGCCCGGCCGGAGGGGGACACACACGGAGCCACCCCCGGGGACCGCCCCGCCACCTGCCCGGGCCGCCCGCCCCCAGGGCCGCCTCCCCTCGGGGGGACCTGCCCCGCGGCCCCGGCCCCGGCCCCGCACGTCCCCCCTTGGCGGGGAAGGGCCGCCACCCGCGGCTCGGAGCCCTCGGGGCAGCCCCGGTGCGGTGGCCGGGGGGAGCCAGCGCCCGCAGGAGCCGGCGCGGCCCGAGGGGAGGCGGAGGCCGCGCTGCCGGTCTGGGCAAGGGGCTGCCCGTCGAGGGGGCCCGGCCCGATGCCCTCAGCTCCGGGCTCCCTCCGGGCCTCTGCCAAATGGCTGTAAACAACTGAAAGGAGCTGGTCGGGGAACGAAACAAAACACAGCACGAAGCGGACCGTTTCCCTTGACTTTTACAGCCTTTTCGCGAATATTTTGCTCGGTACAACGGGATTCGTTTAATTCCCCTTTAGCCCGTGTCACGCAAGACAGCAGAGAATTAAGGAGCCATTCCTACTCGTTACTGACGTACTGCGTGCAAGATTTATGTGCGAGAGCCCCGGCGCTCATAGTCCCCAGCAGAAAATGTGGGCACCAACGGATTAGAGGGGGGATGGTTTCGGCAGCCCGGCCGGCGGGGTCCCCGCGGCAGGGAGAGCTGCCGACGGCCGTGGGATGCTTTGTGGCTGGGCTCGGTGCCCTGCCCACGGCGGGAGCGGCACTGGACACGCGGGACCGCGCGTTGGTGATTTCCACGGGAGGTATCCCCCGGACTCAGCCCAGCCGCTGCCTCTGCGACGGGGCTGGCCCACGCGGAGGGCCGGGCGTGGGCCTCATCCCCGGGGGAAGGGGAGCGCAGCCTCTGTCTTTACGGTTTTCGACGAAAAAAAGGGATTTCGGCACGTTTCCTCGGGGCTGCCGAGGGGTCTGCGGGGGATGCGCGGGGCCGTGCGGAGCCGCCGGCGGGAGCTTGCGCGGCCCCGCTCCGCCGAGCCGCGAGCAGCGAGGCGGGACGGGACCGCCACGGGGGTCACCCGCAGATGCTGTCCCCGAGCGCAGCCCACGGGGGGTCCTGTCCCAGCCGCGGCGCCGGCAGCGCTCCGCGGCCGTGGGGGGCCGGCCGGCTCCCCCCGCTCCCCCGGCCCCGGGCTCCCCCGCGCTGTCCCGGCCCCAGCGCTCCTCGCCGGGCTCCGCGCCGCGGTCCCCGACCGGCGACACGCGTGGGGGCACCCGCAGCCGGCGCTGCCCGCAAAGCCAGCGAGCAACCTCGCGGGCGGCCTTTGCAGGCGGAGGGGGTCCTGGCTGTTGGGACCCTCGGAGCATCGGGACACCCGGGCCGGTATTTTTAATTAAATCGTGACGGAAGGGATACGTGGAGGCGTTTAAGGAACTGTCGCGGACACGAGGCCGAGCTGCCCGCGCTTGTCAGCGTTATTTAAGTCCTACTGTCCTGGCGTTTCACCGCACTACCCAACCATTGCATTCGACAAAAACGAGGTGTTTCTTGAATTTGTGCTCTGTGCTTCCACTGCCTTCCCACATAACCTGTTCCATATGTTTACTGCCACTGGTACGGAGCAGTTCCGCACGGATTTTTCTCTTTTCTCCACGTTTCTTCCGTTTCAGATTCTGCCCCTTGCTCTGTGAAAGAGTAACGAGCTGAAAAACGCCTTGCTAGCTCTCCCGGTCCTCCCGCCGTCCTGACCTCGGTGAGAGGGCTGGCACCGATTCAGACACCACCCTTAGTGGTCGCACCGCCAGCGAGTCAGGGGAACGCGACAAAGCAATGGCCGTGTTGGGGTGCCAGCGGTCCCCGCCCGGTCTCTGGGGCCACGGGCGGGTGGCAGCGGCAGGGACCGGCAGCGCTGAGCCCACCGAGATGCTGCGCGGCCCCGGGGCCGGGCCGGGCGCCTCCACCCCCGCCCCGCGCCCCCGTCCCTCCTGGAAATCTCCGGGGCAGCAGCGTCCCTACGGACACCTGCCCGGCGCTCCGGGGAGCCCTAGGCGAGGTTAAGGGGGCCCCAAAAATCCGAACAAAACCCCTCCCAGTTTCCTGGCGTGGCTTTTTGTCCGCCCATCTTTTGCCCATCTCCTCTATTTAGATCACAAGGTATTTTCATGCCGAGGTACTGATTTCTAACGGCCGGGGCAAAAGAGGCCTTTGGAGCTATTGTAATAAATAACAAGAAGAATTATTATGAGTAAAGTGAGAAGAATTTGGGCCACATTCAAGGGAGCAAACAAATCCACATCGGATTGTTTAAACAACCTCACCTCGAGACTAGCACGCTCATAAACAAACAGTACGCATAAAATAAATCTCCATCTCCCCCCCCCCCCAAAGCACAGACCTTGGCTTTTTTTTTTCTTTAAAATAAAACAAACCGCATGAATAATTGTAAAAATTAGATTAAAAACTATCCCCATCTCTGAGCAGGTTAGGTTCCTGATAGCACAGACCCGGTATCATGTCCCAGCATACGGAATTACCTTTGATAATTTAAGGTTTTATATACCTTGCGAAACATCTGCCCCGAGACCGCTTATGTGAGCAGCCGCAGCCGGGCAGGCACGGCCGGCCTGGGGGTCACACATCAGGAACCCATCCTGGGAGCAGGCCTACAGCCCCCGAGTTCATTAAAAAACCAAAAATTAACGTGTATGGAAGAGGCTCCTATGGTAAGGTTTTGATGCCGCACTGTAGGAAAGAAAGGGTGCACTGCACCACCCGGCTGCACTCACAGGCAGCAATTCAAAATCGTTGCAGAGCAAATCCCATAGCTCAAAGAACATCAGTCGATGCTTTTTAAATTGTGCCTGAAATTGTCTATTTTCATGCGCTCTCACAGAGCACCTAAATCCGCACTCTTATTTTGCGCCGATCCCTCCGGTGGATACAGCCCTGAGCAACTCGCACGACTGCTCTTCCTAAATGGCACCATTTCAGGGCGGGAGCTCTGCAAAACGCGTGGGGCGCTGGGGAGGAACGGGGTGAAGGAGCTGCAGGCCCCCCATTTTATACACTTCTTTCCCCAGCTACTAGAAGGGAATCACCTTTGCAAAAACGCTCCTCATCTAATGAGTGGGGTTTTTTGCTTGCACCGGGGACAGACTTTATGTCGAAACACAGACTATTTCCAGAGTCACCTATTTTGAAATAATTTTATACAAATGGACGTAACTAGTTTCAGAAACTGTCACCGCACCTCTCCCGTCCAGAGGCTCTTCTAGTCTTGATTTTACACAACAGTGGCGCGCATTTTTAAAGGCTTCTTTTGCTTAGTTTTACACTTCAGATATCTCGAGAGAGGTCTCTATTTTGGTCGGGCAACTCAGAAAAGGATGGCAGTTCAACTAGTACAGATGTGGCTGTGAGGAAGGAAACGAGTTCACCCGGTGAGTTACAATTCTTCACGGGGGCAGGAGGGCTTTTGCTTCGCCGATTAATCACCGTTTTGACGGGAAGAAGAGTTTTGCCCAACTTTGCCCATCGCCGGCCTCTCGGTTAAGTTCTCGTAGTATTCTCCTACCTCGAACAACTGCAAGGCGAGAAATAACGACGTTAAACCTCCTTCCCTCCCGGATCCCGCAGGGAACATCCCAGCCGGGAAGACATTTTTCCATAAGAAGGGCAGCAAACGAGCCCCACGCTTGCCAGCCTCGCCGGTGCGGCCGCAGCCCCGAGCGGCCGGGGGCTGCCGCGGTCCCCGCTCCCGCCGCGGCCGGCACCTCCGCGGGGCTCCCGCCGGCGCAGGGCACGGCCGAGAGCGCTCGGATGGAAGTCTCGGCTCAGCCCAGCAGCAGGAGGGGCCGCGCCGGGCGAGCCCGGCCGCCTGCCCGGCCCGCAGCCCGCTCTGCCGTGCGGGGCGGCGGGGGCCGGCGGTGCCGTCCCGCAGCGCTGCTGCCGCAAGCCGCGCCCGCCCTGCCCCGACGGTCCGGGGAGTTCGTGCGCGGCTCTTCGCATCAGAGCTCTCGCCGCATTTCAACCCCCCCCGCCTCTCTGGTTTTCCAACGTCGCCTTTGGAAAACATCGAACGGGGTGCCCCCGTCCCCACCCCCGAAGCCCAGTCCCGCCGCCGGCAGCGGCAGCCGGGGGACCCGGAGCCCGCTCCCCGCAGCCCGCTCCCCGCAGCCCGCCCCGGGCCGTACCCTGGGGGCACCCGGGCCGCGGGGCTCTGCCCGCCGGCGGCCTCCCCGTCCCCAGGAAAGCGGGGGGGACCCTCACGCCGGTGCGGGAACGTCACCCCCGCAGCCCCTACCCTTCCCACGGCTGCAGGGTGTCCGAGGAGCGGAATTAGTCACAGCAATCTCCGACTCGCTCGCTTCTCATGGCACTTAATATGCAGGAAATCCACAAAGTGGTACGGAGAGAGTGGAAAACGTGACATCACGGGCTGATTGGGACGGAGCATTAGGGCTGAGGGAATAGCTCAGTCCTGAGTAATACGTTATGCTTAATGGCTGAGTAAAGCTTCATCAGCGTTTGAACACGTATCCCTCTCAAAATGATTTTCTGCAAACACCTGGCCTCATCAGACAGTTTGACTATGTAATTACCTTTGAAAGGCACGTTTAGAGGATGCAATTAAGTTTGAGCGAGGGCTGCAGGCAACTGCGCCGCAGCCCCTTTATTTCCCTGCCATAGGAGATACACCACCCATCCTTCCTGCTACGCACACTCCAACAGCTCTCACAAACTAGGGGTCCCCCGTTTCTTCCAGAGCTTTACAAGCACAAGGAAACCATCCCTGAGACTGTTATTGTCTGAATACATTTAATCTATATCCAGCAGACTAGCCCGCAAAATCAGAAGCTCCCCACACACGCACGCTCCCTCCCCGCCACAACTGCCGGGGCCACACACACCCCAGGGGTGCGCTCCTCCTCCGGCACGTGCAACCAGGCACCCATCCTTTCGACCGTAACACCTTCTCCCTGCCACCCTTTTATGTTGCAGAACACCGAAAGAGCACAAACAGTGAGTAAGACACACTGTGAAAGCCTCTCTCTCTCTCTTTTTTCTTACATATAGGATTTTAAAATTGTATTTATTTATTAGTTTTAATTTTTCCTTAGGTCACAGCCAAGGGATGCAACGCTTGGAAATACAAACCAGTAACTAGCCACAAATGTGATTAGATTTCAGGGCGGACAGTATTTCTTGTGACAGCCTCTCCTCTGTGAACTGATTCCTAGTTCGGAAGAGATCTGTCGGTTCGGAGGCTCCTTCACCAGCACTGCCAAAAGCGCAGTGGCTGCAGCCCCTAAAAACCGTGTCCCAGCTAATAGATGAGTGCAATTATACTTTCCCGTGTTGACAGCATATATACCCATCTTTCTCCACCCAGAGCTGCTATCAAAAGCGGTGCGATGGTGCGCACAGGCCTTGGACTCCAGTCAGCGGTCAGCATAAATCCCCCAGTCCAGGGTTTCACATCCAAACTGCTCTTGCACAGCACGGCTACCACCGGAGTTATGGCTGCGGAGCTGCGCATGTGAAACTGCAGGTACGAAATGTGTGTTGCAAGCGACAGTTAGGAGATAGATAAAAGGGTAAGTTAAACGTAGGTGCTTTAGTTCAGTAAATAATCACACTCAATCTGAAACAGCACCTATGGCTGTACTATCCATTTCTAGATGCTAAATGAGTTTCAGGCAGAAAACAATGGATTGTCCTTATCACTCTTGTATCAGCTGAAATTCAGGCAACCCCTGCATCTGTTGCAAAATTAAGGATGCCCTTAATGATATCGCATTAGCCCCTGTGCCGTAAACACTTCAGTGTGTGCTTAGGTTAGTCACTGTGTACACAGTTGACTGACTGGAATAGGACTGTTTATAGTTCATAAAATTAAGTTAATGACTACATCTGTGCAGAGCTGGGGCCTTCAGTTCTTAAAAGTGAAGTGAAGAAACGGAATAAAATCCCTACATTCTTCAGTTTTACGGTTAGCCTCCAGTCAGTTTTGGTTCCTAGTTGTCGAGTACTACGTCAGATCTGGATGGTTTGGCTTTATGGATCAGCAGGGAGATGTTTCAGTCATTTAACACAATAATGGCTAATTGAAACATTTTATTTAAAAAATAACAAGATGTTTGATACATATTCAAATCATATTAAAGCTGACTTCCCAGTTTCTCACAAGCACCACTACAGCTAGTTAAAACCCCCTAAGTTAGAGAGCCAATTACATAAAATAGCTTTTGTTGAATGCCAAACAATATAATACAATTAAATGATGACGGGTTTCTTTCGTTCTGTTAGTTTATTTCTTAAACAGGCTTTTGATTTGTATGTGCATCTTGTTTTAAAATACGGGTACAAAAACATTAAAGTGCCCCTGCGATAGGGATTAGGAACAGAATCTCTTCCCATTGCTACAGAAATTAATGGCCCTGGCACAGGAGAAGGTCTGCAGCCTGGGCTCACCAAAAAGAAAATCACACCAATCAAAAATACTTAAGAAAAATGTTTGAAAAATGAACAAACTGGTGTCTGAAATCTCCTAAATGGCTTCTATTTTTAGAAGTTTCCCTTTGCAATGCAGACTGCTGCAGATAGTCCACCTGACAGGCCAACTGATGTGGTGCGGCTGAAACCTGCCATCATGGAAACAGCAGCCTCTGTGGACTGAGGCAAATCAGGCAAGCGTTAATAACAGAAGGCAATTAAAGATACATGGGTTCCCACACCTGAGCATGATTTACCACCGCAGGCTAGAATATTTTTTTTTTAATAAAATTGTGCCATGTGGATTAGGATTTCTGATGCTGTTTACATTCCTAAGAGTCTTTGTCTGTTTTAATCTCCATAGCTTGGCTGCGATTCAATGGATCCTTAAAAATGTAACTTGTTGTAGGAATCTTGCTCATAAATCAGTAGCCAAAGTTAAAATATTTAGCAGAGGTACCTGTGCTCGGGCCACATGCGGGAGGGATGCAGGCGACCGGGCAGGGGCTCGCTCTACTCATCCTCATCTGAGCGGGGAGCCCTGGCCCATGATGAAACCCGTGTGTCTCATGCCGATGTGCTAAATTTAACCGAACTGAAAACAAGGTTTGGTTCAGAACCAGCTGACACTGGTGGCAGCTCTGTCCCCGGTTCAATGGGAGCGGGATCTGGGTTTAAGGGAACCTGGTTTTCATGAGAGATGGCAGGAAGCCAGTGGCACCAGTTCGCAGGTGTATGCATGTGGGCTCACGGAGTATTTTTCATGCTGTTTCCTATTGCAGGGCGCTCCCTAACTTCCCAGAGTACAAGTGTCCTGGCCAAAATCACCCCCTGATGCTGTAAGCCAACCCGCGTGAAGATCCTGCGCATCCTCTGTGCGACTCCTCACGCCTGTGCTCCTCACACCAGGGCTTTGCTTAGCGCATCCTACTCTGAAACCAACCCAGGTCACAGAGGATTGCAAGTAAAATCAAGCCCAATTTTCCCTCTGTTAACTTCAGAGGGGGACTCGGGCAGGTGGGGATTACGTGCTCGTTCCCCCAGCTCTGCCCACTCCAGCTTAGATCCTGCACCCTGCAGTGACCCTCCCCGGCTCACGTTGCCGACTGTCTTCAGACACTAATAAACCCACTACATTCCAATATTTACTTCTACGGAAAATCCGTCCCATAGGTTCACTTAGGTTGGGATGGAAGAGGGAAAGGGTAAATTTTCCTACAGTTGTCAACTTCTCCCTCCTGCACCCCACTTCAGTTGGAATAAGCGTGTTTTTTCTTACTACCATTCACAGACCAGTCTAATTGAGAATGAAACAGGGAATTAGGAAGGTCATATTTTAATGAAATACTTTAAAAGAAGCAATGTTAATAGAGGTGAACCTGTACACAGAAAATTGCCCTTGAAGGTGTGACATTTTGCGAGATTAATTCCTTCATCATTCATACCAAGGGAACTAGCTGTATGAAGAAATTACTTACTCTCAGGGTATATACCCTGGGCCCATATACAGGCTTTACTACCAACCTCAAGGTTACAATGAACCCACAACATTGCAGGAACAGATTTCCTCTCCTTTCTAAGAGATGATTGCCAAGAGTTATAGGGCTGTCCATAATGAGCCTTGAGGAAGACCAGCGTTCTTACAACGTTAAAGAAAGCGCAATGGTTTCTGATTTCCAGTCTGACCCTACCGGCCTTTCTCAGGCAAAACCTGGACCATGCTTTAGGTCTTTTAGTCTCCTTGCACAAGCGGGCTGGGATTCTCAGAAGGGCTTAAGGCCCCTGGTGCTGCAGCAGATAATTTGAATTCTGTCTCTCTGGGAAAACCTTGCTCACGCTGAAGTCACCAGAAGGAGCTGTGCTATCCACGTCAGGCGAAACGAGAACCGATTTTTACATTGCCGACACTGCAATTCTTGCATCTGATACGGCAAATTTCTATTCTGTCCAGAACAGAATTTCAGACCCATATATGGCCATGCCTGCGTAAGAAGTTTAAACAATTTTGCCTTCCATACATATATTATGACACTTGCAAATTTTTGGACTCTGATACGAAATTCCAAGAGCCCACTGATAGTTATCTGTCCGAACTGCAGACGGATTGATTTACTGCGGCTCTGCACCCTTCTTGCCTCACTCGGGAGCTCCTTCTTCCCCGCTCTTTTTCTGGAGCCCCTCCCGCCTTGGAGCACCCACCCCGCCGCTCTGCCCGGCCCAGCGCCTCGCCGCCTTTCTCCCGGGCCCACGCAGGGCGACGGGGGGAACGGCCGGCCCGCGAGACGCGGCTCAGCACGGGGGAAAGGGCCGGCACGGCGGCGGCAGCCCCTCGGCTGTCGCCCGGGGCGCGGGTGCCCTCTGCCGGCACCGGGGCCCCGCGGCCCCGCCCGCTCCGGCCCCGCCCGCCCCGGCCCCGCTGCCGGCTGCCGGCGGGGAGCGCTGCGCCGCTCTCGGGAGGCTGCGGGGCCCGGCGGCAGAGGCTGGTGTCCTGCGGGTGGGGCGGCCCCGGCTCCCACCGCCCCTCGCCCCCCAGCCGGGGACTCGGGGAGCGGAGGGAGCGGGGAGGCGTCTGGGCAGCGCTTGATTTTTTCCACGTTAGACACGAGATGAGAGCAGAGCCTCCGACTGCAGTTGAAACGCCCAAAAAAGGAAACTGTAGGCTGGAAGGAATATTAGTAGAGAGGAAAAGAGAAAGAGGGAATAGCTTAGCCTTTAATTACTAAAGATTAGCCTGTGTAACGGGGAGATTCACGAAGAGCAAACTTAAAGCAACGCCATGTTGCCAGCGAGGCAAGCACCGAAACGCCAGCAGGCAATGGTTGGGCCCCAAAGCCACGCAGCAGGGCAGCGGTAGGTGGGGACAGACCATTTTGTCTCCCTTTCTACAGCTGTTTTTACAGATTTGGTACACTTCTCGCCAAAAGCCAGATCAGCCTAAAGACTCCCGCGTGCCTGGCGCTCGTGCTTGTACCATAGCGCTGAACACGAAAGGAAACGGGAAAAAAGTGCGAAGGCTTTAACAACAGATTCAGCAGCACAACGCTATTAATGCAAATCTTTCCACTAGTTTCAATAAGAGAATTAGGCCCTTAGCTTACTCAGAGAAATCAGCTGCAGATCATGTTTATTCCCTTCACATCCCAAATAAAGTTCCAGCAAAAGGCTTTTTTTGATTAAGTCATTAATATCACAAGATTTGGGTTCAAAAAGGGAAAGTTCTACGTAACATATTTCAATGAACGGCAACATGAGCACACAAAAGCTGAGATTTTAACAATGACAGTAATTAATAAGAATGTTTCCAAGAAGTTTTTGTACATAACTGGCAATACCAATACATCTGCACATCCAACACTTCAGACATTGGCTCTTGCAGATCATCGACAGCCTTTGCAAAACAGCCTGTATGTACCCGCACACGCCCTCTCAGCAACGAAACTGCTGCTTGGCTCCACAGACCTCGGCGTACCCTGGGGCTGAGAGCTGATGTTTCAGCCCCGCAGAAAACAGGAGGCAGAGAAGTACACGGGAGCATCTCCTCAACCCCATGCCAGACCCTGCTTCTGCTCCCTCTTTCTTACATAGGAACCGCATGTCACCTCGCCTCTGTGAAGCTCCAGATGGTATTACCACAGCACCCCCTTTCCAATCCCCTCCCATCAACCATGACAAGTAATTTTGGTCCTCCTAACTGCTACCAAAATCTTCTGCCTCAGAAGGCTCTTCGAGATCTCTGTACAACGGGCATTCCCGGAGATCACATTTTTAACTGAGATAGCAGTTTCCCAGGTCTTGCGTTGTTCTGAAGCTCCTACGTAAACCTCCTTTCTCCCAAACCCACGCCATATGCTCCAGCTATGCCGGCTGCTGCTCTTTTATTTGATTACAAGGGAGGAAGCTGGTCAGTCATCGCTGGGATTGTACCCAACGACTTTGAAAGCTCTCCCACCTCATCTTGTGATTGAGCATTGCCTTCCAGCACAGACTCAGACCTGCAGATAAACGGCAGAGACGTACAACCACCCTATGTCTTTGAATGGTTACTCAATTTGCCACCCCGCCAGCCTGCCTACGGAAGAGCAACAGAGAAGTTCGCTTTTCAAAACCTTGCAGCAACAGACCATTGCATGAATGTCAACTGCACCGAACTCGGAGCTGCTTCATACTGAGCTTCCATGCACAAACCAAACACGAGAGTGATCAAGAGCTACGTGCTGTAGAACTGAATCATCCTACAGCCTTTTTCGGATCTTTTTAGCTACGTCCAAATTTCTCTGGTGTTCTTTCAGCACGCTTGCTGCTGATGCGCTGCTGAGGGATCGGAGTAGTAACTCAGGAGTGGAAACTCAGGATTAGCTTTTCTCTCTGGAGGACCTGAATGACTGGCTTTTGAGTCTTAAATGATAGCAATCCTCCAAGAAGTTATGGAAGAGCCTTTGAGTTTAACATTTTTATAAACACCAACCTTTTTATCCTCAATGTTTGTTGTTTAAGGAAATCCCTTCTAGTTCTTATGCATGTATAACATACAAAACAATTGAATTAATACCATATGATGGTAAAGGGGTGAAAAATCACATCTATAGCCAAAATAGTTCAGAAAAACTGTACAGCTGAGGTTTAAGATTGCCTATAGTGACTGTATTTTGTTTAGACAACGGTGTTAATACTTCATATAGATTATGTGCACTACAGATTACAACAGTATGTGCTGTGTGTTGTATAATTTATGAACTATTAAACTTAATTCTTATGTTTTGGGGTTGTGAGTTATAACTAAACAGAATCTAAACTACCAGCAAATGAAGATTTTTTTTTCTTCTTTTTTCCCTGCATTAAACCGTTTTGTGGGGCGGGGGGGAGACAGACCCAAAGCCAAATACTTGCACACTCACCCTCAGCAAGCTGAGAGCTCAAGCTTTATAGATTTAAGTATCTTTTATGTCCTGCACATGTATAAGCTGTACTGGTGGAGTTCCAAAACAGGGATCATATGACTGGTTTTGTGCTGTATGTGAGAGGAAGACCACAGCAACTGAGGAGGGCGGTGGGGAAACACTTCTGCTTCCTCTGAACTACAGGGATGCCAGAGGAAGGGCTCATGGTTGTATGACACTGAGTCATGTCAGTCCATAAAATCCACAGGTAGCCCAGCAGCGCTGACTACAAGTCTGAACTGCCCTCACAACTGGAGCTGCAGCTTCATTGTTTTTTTAATAACCTAGCTCAATTAGACACCAATATACTTGTGACAGCATGGAGCTCAGCGCAGGCCTAGGCTTAATGCATACCCCGCTTCCCTCCCGGATTTGTGTGAACTCCACGCTGTCGCAGGTAAGTACAGGGACGGCTACTGTACCTGAGCTGGCGAGTTCAAAGCCCCTTTGCTGTGTCTGTGTAAGTAGTGGGCAGCGTGTGAGCAAACACTACCAGAGGCAGCTGGGAAGAATATAAGGAAATAGCTGTGCAAGTAATTAGGGGAGGAAAGAAAGGATCCATTAACAAAGATCAACCTACTAACGCTGGTTTTCCTTGCTTCCCTGTGTAGTCAGTGGAGATTCTCATCTTGTTCAGCCTGTATGTCAAATAAACTGTCCTCCTATAACTCAAATACTGCCTTTTGTGAATACTCGGCTACCTCTCTCCCTTAGTGGCAACAGCCTTTTGTGATAAGCAGGTCCCCATCAGAGACGCTATGGTACAATCAGGCTTAGAAACAGACTTTTACTTGCAGGCAGCTCAAGAGTAGTATTTATCCAGCGACAAGGTCTTGTGGTTCCCTCATCTCAGTTCTCATACGTAAATCCCACCTGATGCTAGACTGCCCCAGACAAAGTTTTGCAGGGAAGCACCTGCAACTATTTTAGTTTATGGCCAGTATAACCAGAACCTTGCTGTCAGTCACCACTTTGCAACAAAGAGCGCCAGAGACAGCTGCCTGAGGGTCCCCACTGAAGATGTTCAAATGATCCTGGAAAGCTGCGTTGTTTTACTTAGGCTCTCAAGAAGGAGTGATATTTCTCACTCCCGTGCCTGGAGTTTACACAGCAGCATTTAAACAAACAGCTTTACAGGGGAGGAAGGAGGAACCCAAATAAAGAGTAAACCTGGAAATCCTGAAGAGCTAACCGAAGGTGCGACTACCATCCTCTGGGTACGTTGGTGAACATGCAACGGTGGTGAACACTCCTCCTCCAGCTGTAGGCAGCTGCTGAGGTAGCCAGCCACTACCTCCTCCCTTGCTTATAGCTCACTCATCTATCGTCAGGGCTCCGAAAAAACAACAAGCCTTGGCCAGATGAGTCTCTTATTCCTCATGGATACCCAGCATCTGGGGCTCTATCCAGCAGCTGAATCACCATAAGGACTTTTGCAAATTACACTTTTCAATAAATTCTATTTTACTTTGACACGTGTTATTGTTTACAAGGTTTACTTGGGAGATGAAACAAAAGTTAATTACATCAACTGATGCGTCAAGAAAATGGATTGATTTGATATCCCCTCCAGATGGGCTTCCTTTGCGTGGCAGTATGCATACCACATCTTAAAGAAAGGAGACAGAACACGTTAGGAAGGCACATTTGAGCCATCAGACTGACACTTCTTTATTACAGTGTATTTATTTTTTATCATGTGCTTTGACAGAAGTCTCATAAAGTGTTATGCTCCTTCTGTAGGGTCACAGTCTTGTGACCTTCCATGATTTTAGAGAGAAGGAACATAATTTTAGAGGGCATGTTTATTATTTCTGTAAACAGTCTGTTTTCCATGCCAAGAGAACAGTTCTTCTGTATGTACTTAGATGACAGCTCAACTTTACTGGCTCACTTTCCTGACTAAGCCTTGCCTGCCAAATGTTTTTGATCATAGTCTGGCAAACAAAGCAATATTAATAGTAGAGCTGAGCAAATAATCTCCACAAAACTGCTGATTTTTTTAAACCTCTTTTTATTGCTTCCATAATATCCCTGAATCAAACGCAGCTTCCTTGAGTTCAATTACAATTTTAAAGCACCCTATTTTTAATTAAAAACAAAATAACTCCATGGAATCAGAAAAGCCATTTGCGAAATGGTTAGTTGTGACAAAGCAGGTCCATCACATTGTGTTGCTTATGTCCCCAAAGAAACAAGTGGCCGTGTCGTTCCAGCATGAACGCACATGCCTGTCAATTTAAACTCTGGACACACAGCTTCCAAATCTGTTTTTACTGGCACAAATATTCATGGATGGTAGACAAGACCACAGCCAAAACAAGTTTGTTTAAAATCTGAATAGTCCGCTTTTGCAATATATAGTGATTTCTGATAAATGCACTGAGTAACTTATTTTCCCTTCAAATGGTGAAGATATATTTCAGATATACCTTTCTGAGTGTCCTGCATTCACGCATGATCTGATGCTCTGTTAATGAGGTTATTGTACAATGTATGCTCCAAGTCTTTGTTCTCTGATGGTCCATAAAAACTCTCGCAGCACCCTGCAGATGCTACAAGCTTGAAGCAAACTGACTCCTTACCTAAAGGGCTTTTTTTTTTTTTCCAGTCGCATAGAGCTCATAAAATCCCTCCATCTTGTCCCACTATTACATCAAGAAAGGCAGAATTATGGTGCGTACATTTGACTGTTATTTGTAGAGCGGCCTTCTGGAAACCAGTGTAGCTGAACACAAGACAAGCTTTAAGATCTGATGACAGTACTGATGGCACTGAGCTAGACTATGTCATTTTTTACTCCTGTTCCTGCACAGTGAACAATGTAAGAGGGATGAAGACTGGCTCACTAGCCCCTCCACAAACATTAAATTTCCTCTCCTAGGGATGGATGGGACTTAATGAAAATCCTAACTAAACATTAGTTCGGGGCTTCCCCCTTCCCTCTGGACACCCAGCTGCAGGAGTACCAATAAATTCCTATGAATACCTGCAATTCTCTTTGTCAAAGTCTAACTCATCCCAAGGTCTCTTTGGGTTTTGTTCAGTGCCTGAATGGTCAGAAACCACAAGACTTCACTTCTGCAGCTCAGTCTTCCTGATCCACATTTTTTGCCTTCTTCCTACAGCAATCTTGTGGCAGGTTGTTCTGTTGTTCTGCAACCAAAAGATTCACACTGCCTGACTCTGCTCCTTGGTCATTCCAGATGTTTTGTTAAAAAGTAATTCATACTTCTTTGTCTCTGTTCTTTCTTTCCCAACCCTCCCTCCCCCCCCAAATCAAACTCACTGCTTCAATCCCTCCTATTTCAACATCTCCCTCAGGAAGCAGCCATTCCATTCTGCCAACATGTTCTTGTTTGATGGAAAGAGAACTATTATTTAGTTAATAATTGTTTCTAATCTGAGATACAGATAATACCCATTCTGGCAGCAAATTAGCCGCTTTAATGCACACAGCGGGCCTTTGCAGCCATTGAGTTTACGAAACTGATCAAATTTTGTACAGATATGATTCTGAATTTTCACTGAGCATCACAGGGGATCTGGCATTTATTAACTCTAGGCCAGAAACATCAGTCCAACCTAATGCAGAAGTCACTGAAAATCCCCTTCAACTGAAGACTTATGATGTGGGGAAAAAAAAAAAAAGAAAAAAACCTGTAGACTGATAAGCTTTAACCATTAAAAGAAATCACCACTTGAATTACAACCAGAATGAACTACATCTCATTTAAGATACTTCTTACTAATGCTCAAGGCAGACTGGTAAGAGTGTCTGGTTTAAATTAGCTCCCTGCAAACTTACAGCTGCTATGTTATCCTATTGAAATGTATTTTCCTCCATTGTGGCTCATATTAATTTGCAGCTATAGAGCTGCATGTAACTTCCACCATTACAGGCTTTATAAAATGAAAAATCTGTAAGCATTTGTTTTAGAAAGTAAAATGGTTACACACAGGTGAATGATGAAAGCAGATTACTGAAATAAATGCAGTAGGTTACACCTTCACCTACTGCAACGTTATTTCTTTAACACCTTTCTGGAAGGAGAACACACACCCCATGCAGAGGGGAGAAGAGAGACTCAAAGTTCCTGCATTCCCTGATCTGGGAAAGAATTACCCTGATCAAAGCTGTAGACTTCGGCTATCAAATTCCTTAATCATTATTTTAAAGTATAGCCACTCAAAGCCCAAGACACTCATTAGTTTACCTGTGCTGTTGTAAAATGGGGGGTGATTATTCACTCTCTGCTGAGTTATAGTTATTATTTAAAAAATTCCTTTAATGAAAAGTGTGGGTAAGGTAAACTACAGAAACATCTGCCCTTTTGTGACAACAAACTTACTTTGAACAACTTCTCACTTGACTTACCGGGCTATCAGAACTGTAAAGGCCAAAGCACAGTTTTAAGGTCTTGCAGTTAACACATGCAAAGCACATAAAAACCGAAAAGATGAGTAGAAGGAAATTCAATACAAAGTCCCATTAAAAAGCCAATTAAAAAAAAAAAAGCAGTGAGAATAAGAAACCTCTACGGAATAGGGAGAAGAGTGGTAACGTGGCAGAGAAACACTTGCACCTTTTTAGAAGAAATAGGAGCCAAATTCACACAAAACTAAATGAAAGGACATTAAATGGTCACGACAGGAAGCAAAATTGTATCTGCTGCACGTGTCCTGCTCTGAAGCTAAACCCAGTTCCCAGTGAGGGGTTTCCATCCTCTCACTGTTGTATGCCAGAGGACAGGAGGGATGAGTGGGAGGTGCCACCAACACACTGCCCAGGCAAAACGTCTTGGAAAACCTGTGGCAGTAGCCGTCATTTGTTTTTTCCAGGAAAAGGTGGAAAGTTAAAAAGGTGAATTGAGTTCCAGCAAAATACTTAGTATCTAGAAGATCCACTGGCTCCAGTGAATCTGCATACAAACTTGCTCGTACTTGGGATCCACTCTCCAAACCCACAAACTGCATTCCACTGAGCACTTTTCTAACCCCAGAAGCAGCCTCTCCAGCTATTTTCTCTTGCTATTGGCACTGTTTCATTACATCTGCCGATTAGCCCTTGTAGTCTTTTGTTCCCTTCCCATCACACTGATGTTCACTGCAAACAAGACAGATATTGTACAATGCATGATGCGCCTGCATAAACAGTGCAAATGAAAGGCTCGTAGTGAAAACCTACATCATCTTCGCAAAGGCTGTGTTTACGTTGGAAAAGAACGCTATCGCTATCCCCAGCGAGCCGTTGTTGGGATGTCAGGAAACAAAAAAAGAGGAATAAAGTGTTTAAATCCAGTGCTTGTGCAAGCGAGGTAAGGACCACGAAAAATTTGGATGCAGAAATGAAGGTAAAAGGTTAAAGGTAAATGTTCCATAGTCTTTACAATACTTTACGGATTATCCCTGTACAGTTATTCTTCAGCTAGCTGCTAGCTTTGAATCGGAAAGCGCTCAGAAGACCTTGCTGCAAAGCACACTTTATGTTGGCCTAACATCACAGTGCAAAATACCACCACGTTGAATAGGTGGGATTTACAAGGGATTTACGCAGGAACTACTGAGATGAAGCGCAGGAACTTTGGAGATGAAACCCATCTTGCCCCCACAGCAATCCAAGGAACATAAAAAGGGGGCAGAATCTTAAAAAAGTGTTTTACAGAGTTGGAAAAAGAACAGATGCATCATGTTAATTTGCCACAAGGTGGCATGTGCTGATCTAAAATAAGTTCCAGTCAGGTGAGATTTGTAAGACCTAAACAGCAAAACTCAGATCTGGAGTAGGCAGGTTCAACTTCAGTGGAGCTATTCCATTTGCATCAGGTTTGAACTCGGCCCTACAGTATTAGAGAATCTCATTATGTTCCAAGGATTATCACCAAACTTGAATTCACACTTCTTCCTGGAAAAGAAAAAAGTTTCCTTTTCCCCGTTTCACCCTTTATATTCTACGGAGTTGCTCTGACTAAGCGAAAATCCCTTTTCCTGGCTGTACTGGGAGCCTGCACCTTATGCTCAGTCTCAGTGAGTTTTCTGCTGGTTCTGGTTCATTCTCTGAATCAAAAAACGTATCTTTCAAAATACGACATTTCTGAACATTCCTGCAACATGGATTTCTCTGTGCCACAGTTCTGAGGGGGCCCTGCACAGTTCAGCCTGCCAAGATGAGCGGTGAGGGAGGCAGCCTTGCCCCCCTCCGCACCATTATACTGGCACAAGTGTTTGTGCAGCTGCACCACAGGCCGGATCAAGGACACGGCGTGGTGAAAACCTGATCTTTTTCCTTATTTCAGACAGAAAGGAGCAAAGCCAGCATTCATTTTCAAAAAGTGTGGTACGTCTCTGTGGTTGTGTCTTTACAACGAAACAAAGAAAACTTTATGCTTTCTTCAATGAATTTTATGAACTTGATAAATTCTTTCTGAAGCATTCAGGAAGTTTGTTTATTCATGTGATTATGTAATGATAAACACAAATTTTGGGAACAGATATCACATGGCGTGCTCACAGCCGTGCTCAGCATTCCAGCCCTGGGCCAGCAAAACCCTAAACACATGAGAATTATAATTGATAGCAAAGGCACAAATCACACTCAGCAGGACTGAACACTAAATGTGTGTCCTGTAGTTAATTTTAAAAATGAAAGTTGTAAACTTTAGCAACAGTTTCTGACAGGTAGACATGGAAAGGGAAACCGCATTCAAGTCTTTTAGAGGGAGACAGAAGTAAGAGTCACACAGCCATTTTTTTGCATGTTTAGAAATCAGAGTTATTGTAGGAAATGCGGTATGCTAATGCTGTCGAAAAACAAGACGTGTCTAAGACACCTCGGTACTAATAGGACCAACATGTTTTAAGAAGCAAGCCCTGCGTCTCCTACACTGACAGCTCCTTTAGCTTAGTAGAAAGAAAAGGAGCAAGAGATTTCAGCATTTCCACTAAGTTCCCAAATCTGTTCTTAGCTTTCAGAAACTTAAGTTAAAAATACATAAACACTGCTAGTGTTTATGTAATTTACATGATGTACTAGAGACACTAATTGTATAAGCGAATGTACTAATGTGGCTCAGACACATAATACTGTCAAAAATCTGCAAGTATCTTGAAAACCACAACTTAACTTCACAAGTGTGTTACAAGGACACTCACTCCAAAAATATCCTTATTACCCGGCAGACAGATGTTTCAGCCTAGCACACTAATGCACCACAAAGGTTTACAGCTCTTAGTACTGCTTTAATCAGGAACTGTGTATTCAACTCCAGTATTAAAATAAACCATTACAAACCAGTTCTACTCTGTGTCCAAGACCCAAGTACCTTTTATGCCTGTTAAAAATGCTAAAAAAACCTTTAACTAAGCCTCTCGGAACCCTAACCGATGTCTGTTTGGCATCTCTTCACCACCGACGCTAAACCCCTTAAGGAGTAGGAAATGACACAGCCAGCAGCGCAGTGAGCTGAGGCAGAGGCCCGCCGGGGTGCAGACGTGACAACTGCCCGCCAGCTGTAGGCACCGGTTACCTGAAAGACACGGTCTTTTTAAAATTTTTAATTACATTCCCAAACTAACCACGAAGAAGAATCACTCACGATGGTGCTGAAAACATTAAACCCTGTCAGTAAATTTATTCAATTTATTTATTGTTTTGTGTACTTCTCGGTGGGCGGCAGCTACAGGAGGCCCAAGGCCTGGCTCCCACCCAGCCCGGGCCGGGCAGCTGGCGGAGGCGGCTGAGGGGGACACCGACCCCTTACGCATCTCTGACCTGGAAGAAAACGAGTAACGAGTAATCTTTGGCAACGCGGGCGTCACGCTGCTCCTTTCACGAGGCGGCAAGGCCTCCCTCAGACGTTTCTCCTCTGCGAGAGGAGGCCTGGGCTCGCCCCGCCCGGCTCTGTCACGCCGCCTCCCCCACAGCGCCTCTGAGGCCGCGCTGAGGCCGCGGCCGCCCGGGGAAGCGCAAGGCGGGAAGCGCAAGGCGGGCCGGGCCGGCGGGGCCCGGGCCGGCGGGGGAAGCCCCTGCCGCGCCGCCGCCCTGGCCTCCGCCCGCCGCCTCACAGCGGCGCATGCGCCCGGCCGCGGCGCCGCCTCTCCCCACGCCGGGCGGCGGAGCGGCGGCCCGACGCGCCGGGAGGCAGGTGGGTCCGGCGCCCTCCCCGCGCCCCTGCCCGCAGCGGCGGTCCCGCCCGCGGGGAGCACCGCCCCGCGCACCCCCTTCTCCCCCGGCCCGTCAGGGCAGGCTCGCCCCGCTCCCGCCGTTCCCCCGGGGCCCGCCCCCGTCGCCATGGCAGCGCGGCACGCCCGGCGGCGCTGGGGCTGCGCGGCCCCTCGGCGGGGCAGCGGCCGCTTCACCCCCCCGGTGCGCGGGGGAGATCCGGCTGCTCGGACGCTCCCTCGGCTACAGGCCTCGCCCGCGCAGGTGGGGGCGAGCGGCGGCCGCGGGGAGCTGCCTCTTCCCGCCCTGCCCGCCCCCCGGCTGAGGTAAGCGACTACGGTGTGCTCAGCACGGACAAAAAAGACTTAAACCACACTTCTTTAGCTAGTGACTTCGTCACTAGTTCTGAGTTCTTCGTCACTAAGTTCTCTGGCAGTTGCACGTTCACTGCCTCGGTGACATCCAGAGCAGAGGCCCTCCGTTAAGAATTTAACACCCACAGGCACCCCTCTGCCCCCCAGCCTCTCTCGGCTTCTGGGAGGGTGGGCGCTGCCCTGCGGCGCACTTGGTCGGCACCAGCAGCTTTCAGAGCCACGACCTGTAACTCCTGGAGGTAGGGCTGTGAGGTAACCCAGCCCTTCCTGCCGGCGTCTGCTAAATAACACGGTGGGATTTAACCCTCGGCAAGGCGTGCATCTGTCAGGGACTGGGAGGACCGTGAATGAGAGCAGGGGAGCGCTGGCTTCCGTAGGCCATACTGGCGATGGAAAGAGGCTGCTCCTTCGCAGCAGCGTTTTCATGTTTTGTAGCAGTTGTACCATACCTCTAATCATCACTTACTCGATCGCCCGTGAAAAACACAGCGCAGTCAGTCCCCTTGGGAGTTGAGAAGGCAGACCTGCGTGTGGCTTATTCTTCAATGCAAACACATTTTACGTTTGTCAGGATAGTAATTTTTAGATGTAGCTGTTACTGCTTTTGCCAGCAGACTGTAACTATGCTCTTCAGTAGATTAACAAAAAGAGACAAGATTACCTGATCTATTAGTAGTCTAGACTTAAGTGTTTTCCCTTTGCACAGCTCCCTTGCTTTGCTTTTCTTAGAAAGAGCCATGTTTGCAGGAGCCCTGCACCTCAATTAGTAAAACTGAGCACCACATCTGTGGAGTAATTAATCCCAAAAGAATCCCAGAATAAGTATTTGCAATTACGTATTGCTTGAAAGCATTTTTCCATCTCCTGTTTTCATCAGTAGTTTATGTAAAACATACATGGAGCTACACGTGTAAGACCATAGAGGCAAAATAAGTTAGGGAGGCAGTCTTCAGGGCCAGGTACTGTAAGAATATCACCTCAGAGATATAATTAGCAATGTAATCCTCTCTCATTATGTGATTGCTTGGGTGGCAGGATAAACCGATCTGAATAGTGTTTATTCCACATCTGTAAATATTTTACTTCATCATAAATCGAATGATACCATTTTTAAATTTTTTTTGTAGTAGTATTTTTATTATAGTAGTATTATAGTAGTATTTTTATTTGTATTATTATATAGTATTTTTTTATAGTTGTAGTAGAATTACAAATGAGAGGAGTCACGAGTAGAAATTGCAAAATTTGACATGGATGAAACTAGTTGCTGGGAAGGAATGTGCTAAAAATACTGTAAAAAAATGGATTGCAAGTGCTCAGATAGGGTACAAGATTGCTTGTATCTTTTAGTACTAGCTGGCAAATATATTCCCAGTTTCTGGCAATATATTCCCATTTTTCTGAATGGAGAGTATAGTTTGCTGGCTTACTTCAATTTTTCTTCCTGCTAGTATATAATTCAGAATTAAAGACATACTTGTTTAAAGAGGCTCAGTTCAACTAGGCAAGGTGATTTTCTCATTTACTTCACCAGGCGACTCAGAAGAGTCCTTGGGTGGGTATTTTTCTGCTGTGCTGCAGAAGCTGCTCAGCTAACAGCTACCCAGAGCTGGATGGCTGTTGCTGACTGCCGGCCTCAAAGTGCTCAGCCAATTCACCTGTACAGGGTAATTAATAGGTAATTAATACCTGTAATTCCTTAGAACAAGTACATTTCAAAACAAAATCAGTCCTTTCCTGTTACTGCCAGGTACAATTAAAGACTGCCTGCCTGGTTTGAAGCAGTTCATTGAATTTCCCTCCATCTGAGGTAGGGTGCTGCAGCTCTGCGGGAGCCCCCGTGCACCTCCGAGCTGCAGCCAGCCGCGTGAGGCACAGTGCCTGTGGGCCTGCCGTGCTCCACAGTCTACGGCGACACAGTGATTACCCGCTCTTTCTCAGACGCATTTCCTAGGCATAGATTTTCTGTTTCTTTGTGAAACAAGGTTCAGACTCCAGAATTGCTTAAGCAAGTATTCAACAAAAACCAAATTACTTCCTACCTTGTATTCTGTGCTTATTAAAAAAAAAAACCTCAAACCCACAGAAATTTGTAAACATTTTTACTCCTGGGTTTGGGTAGCTTGTTAATGTTGTAAATTAGAAAAATATGTTAAAATACACCTATTTCCTCAGTTTTCTTTCCACTCGAGTATTTCCTGAACTTAATTCTATCATAGGAACATGAGGGAGGTACAGCCACCTGCAACTCTTGATCTCTGGCTGCTTAAATTAAATTCCTTTGACCTCTTTGGTTCTTCACTCAAACAGTTCCCTGTGTTACAGAGCTTGACCATTTTGTCCCTTAGCAAAAAGCATACAATAAAATGCCTAAAAGGATTGGCTACCTTAGAGCTACTTAATTTTCTTAACATTTCTTCTTTTCCTTTACCTAGTCTGCCATTTTTGAACAGTTAAGTTTTATTGTGCATAAACTTGACAACTGTTCAGCATACCCACAGCAGGTCCAATGTTTCTTAGAAATTATGCATACATTAAACAGTGCTTTTGCAAAGGTCATCACAAATTGGCTTTAATATATGGTAGCTCTTCAGAAGTTCTGAAATTTATGAAAGAAGGATTTCTTCCCAATTTCTCTGTTTTCCAACAACCTGACATTTGCCAGCTGTTTCAAAGACAGAGCTACCAACCCAAAGTAGACCATTACTGGGTGAGGGCTTTGCAGCCCCTGGATACCACTGTTTCATATATTTAGAAAATGAGCTATCTCACAAAGCAGAGGTAGATGGGGTTGCTATAGCTCTATGGCACTCTCCTTTCCTTTTATATCTATATCTGGTTTAAGTTCTGATTTTTCTTTCATTTTAAAACCTGTAGCTAAAAAGAGGTTCTAGACTATTTTCTTAGGCTTGTAGCCACCTGTTGCATTGCAAGTGTGTTGAATGACCTGTCAGTAATACATTATACAATTCTTCAGTTTTAGAACTGTCTTTTGAATTGAAATCTTCATATTACTATGCCGCCTCTACCTAACATTTCACTACATTTCCGTTTTATCCTTTATTGGGAATTTTAACTAACAGTGGAACAAACAGGAAAAGAGGGACTGTTGGAAGTACAGATGATGAAGGAGGACAGGGATCACAGGCAGGCTGCTGCTCTGGGATCTCATTAAGCGTCTAAACGTGTATATTTACCTCACAACTGTAACACTGCTGGTGTAGTCGAGATCTACCAAAGATAGGCTTTGACCCTGCTTTTGTGCTTGATTTGCTGTGTGATACTACATTATGCTTAAGGGACAGAAATATATAAGAAAAGAAGTCTAAAAGCAAAACTTATAAAAAATCTTTAATAAGACTTCATACAGTTTTAAAATTACACAAAACTAAAGCATTCAGTGGAGTGTTTCAATACAAGCTGAAAATAAAGCAACATTAATTGATTTTTATCCAAATGATGAGAAGAGCAAAAAGCAAAAGGTGAAGCTGGAAATCTCCAAAGCCAGCTGGGAATCTAAACACAGTTTGTACCAAGTTAAAATTAACCTTAAAGTGAATTAGGTTTTAGTAAATTTTGTTTTAGGATAATTTTCTGTTGTGATTCTGTCTCTGTACCAATGAAAACAGTGCAGTCTAAGCAATGGTCAAACATTTTAATTGCATTCAGCTCCTTATGAGACAATTTAGACAGTTTTCCACCTGCCTAATCTGATAAATTAGTACCTAAGGTCACGGGACAGGTGGTTTCGCTAAATCTGCTGTAAAGTAGCCATGAGGCAGCCCATGCAGTGCAAGGGAAATAAGCTGCCAGAAGCCTAGTCATCCTGTTCTACTTACCTAAAAAGCTTGTTAGTATCTTTAAACGGCAGTCATAGTTCAATAGAATTTTCCAGAGGATTTGGGATTCTTCATTTTGTTTAAATAGGAAAATGCCAAGCCTAGAGAGATAAAGATTATTAGTTCAGTCACTAGCATCCCACCTACTCTGTGTATTCTTTCCTTGGAAATGGCAAATTGTTTTAACCTAATGGTTAACTCCCCCAAAAAGTCATCCTCAGTTAGCACAAAGCCTTGTCTTGACAAAAATAGGATGACATAGCCTGTTTGAACAAACATGTTTGGCACCGATTCCTGGAACTAGCTAAACTTTGCAGATCACTAGAAAAAATCAGTTCTTCAGCTGAATAAACTGGTATTAATACCGAAGAGTACAAATGTAGGACCAGATATGAGGGGCAACCCAGCAAACCTCTAACACCTACAAATTGATACAGCAAAGCAGCGGGCTGTTGCACCGAGAATCCAAACCATCCAAGAATTAACCCCTCCCCTGGAATCAAATAGGTAAATAGTGTTATTATATTATCCATATGAAAATAATCACTAAGTATGTCAGCGACAGCTTCTCAAATGTGAGCATTTAGAACTTTCCCCAAAAGAGTATGCTTATATTAAGAATTTAATTTAATTACTATTTCTTAATTATCCAAAGCTGCTCTTTGTTCTTTAGTTAACTAAAAAAAATGGTAACTTCCTCTGTTTCCTCCTACAAAACATTTTACCAGATGCTCCATTTGTTTAACACATTTCTTTTCCCATGCTGACACTTGAAAAATATATGTGCCCCTTTACTCATAATTCTGAGGCTGTAATTTCTAGAGCCACTTCTACAATGGCTATGAACAATGCGTGATGAAACCAAGAAGCGATGCTGCTATCAGGGAGTGTTACTTGTGCAGGGGTCTTCAGACAGGGAATCTGTCAGCGCTTGATCTAACTTGGGAGTCAGCCCTGCTTTGAGCAGGATGTTGGACTAGCTGACCTCCAATTCTTTCTGCCCTAAATTTTCTATGAGGCTAAATACAGGTTCCTACTGAAGGTCTTTAATTCCCAGGAACTCAACAGCATGTTCTGCTGGGCCTCTAAAGCAGCGACGTGCTTTGGTTACTGCTTGGGCTCCACTCTCACAAATACCTATGTGAATGCGTCGTTCTGTGTGCTCACAGCCTGGCGCTGAGCAGGGGGGCTGTTGACCAGTTCTTGCCACACAGAGACCCACAAGGACCAGTGCTTCGGGGGTTTTGAGCCCTCTAGTTCCACCTGCAGGCTGGGGAAGCTGCGGGCGCTCAACACCTTTGGAACTGAAACTTTTACCAACATATTAAAGAAAGATGTGCAATGTAGGATTTTAGGCTCCACAATCTGTTCAGGTTTTTAAGTACCTAAGGTACCTTAGTGTGGTTTCCAAAATTGTGTACAAATCTTTTGAAGCCCCATTTTAAGGATTTTTTTTTTGCACAAATGTCCATACATGTATATATAAATGATGTTTGGTGTTTACTAAGATGACTGGATGCAGTTTAGTTCATGCATGTGAAATTTTTTTTGTCCTTGCTAGATTAGTAAGAAACTAGATGCGTAATTTAAAGGACTACTTTATTAATTTGTCTCTGTTCTCAGTAAATTAATTTTTCTATAGAAAAGTAGTTGGATTCTTCTTCATTCTGATTTTTATTAGAAGTATACAGCAGAAAACCCCAGTGAATTCTGACTACAAAATTATTTCTGAAAATGAACAAAAACAATTTAGTCCTGTTATATGCTCCATCTCTCTATTTGCCAAATTAAGGCAGGTGTTTAGCTGAGACGATGTTTTTGGAATTAATAAGGTTGTTGGCATCAGCGTTGAATTGTCTCCTGTAGCTTGCTCTCCTTGCTTGTTTAAGATATCCTACAGATATCCTATCCACAGAAGCTTGCACAAATATTTTGTTTCTAGATAATTGGGAGGCATTTTTAATGATGAGCAGTGAGTAGCGCTTAATTAATGCTAGGGATTTTTTAATAAGACATGCAGGGAAGTGATGGAAATAGATGAAAGCCTTTTTTTTTGACAGGTAATATTTAGTGGTTGAAATTGATTTAGATAGAATAAGATATTGTATCCCATTTTATTTAGCTTGTTTTATTACTTTATCTAGTATTTAGTTAAATCCACAAAGTCTTTGCTTTGGTTTTTAGTAGATTACATCCTTTACGTTCAGATGAACTTATTTTTGTTATGGTTTTGAGATACTACTTTTAATGCAGTTAATTTATACTCAATGTAAATACTTCAATGATATTCTATGCTTTATTGGGTGAGAAAAAAACGTTTTGTTCAGGGTGTAACCACAGATAACAATGAAACATTTATCTCTGATTTTCTTTTCATGGCGTTTCAAAATTAATGTATCAGTTTAACTTCATCAGTTGTGAAGTTACATTAATTAATTTGTGACTAATGTCACAAAATTATCTCTGTAGCTATGTGCTTAGTTTTCTGGTGCATGTAGATACACATATATTTACTTGTGGTTGATAATAGGAAAATGAGGTGAACAGAAAAAAAAGAGATGGAAGATTTGGTTATTAAAATATCAGGTTAGTGTGGCCTGTTTGCCTCAATCCCTTTAAAATCTAGGCAGGCACAGAAAGCAGTTTATGGGATGATTATCTGCATAGCCCGTAAGGCACTCCTCATACAGTCTTAAGTTAAGAAAAGATAGTTACTGGCTCCTCCCAGATTACCATCACGAATCCAATTAACTACAGGAAATACCGCAGCAACATCATTCAGCTTCTCTTCTGTAAAATGTGAAATCCCTACAACATATTTCTTGTGGTTGATACTGCAACAATGAAGGGATCAACAATCACTCACTCTTTTTGCAGGGTAACAGGTAAGGTGTTAAATTGAAATTACTGAAACTCTATTAAAACTCATGTAAATTTACTATGGTTTTGACTGTATGAGATTTAAAAATAATTCCTCTAACTTGCAGAGGCAATTTTTAAACTTTTCCACTTTTGAATGCTGTTAAAATGCATTCCTGACAATATTTCATTCTTCTGTGTGTAGTCAGTCTTACAAGTCTGATAGTCTCTTAGTAAACATGATATTCATGATCAAGAGTATCTGAGTCACCACTTTTGTTTGTAGAAGAGTTAATATATTCATTTTACACCATCTCCTTTATAATTCTCAATAGTAATTACTGGCTGCCAGCCCACTCAAGGTAGTTTAAAATAACCGGTGTTAACTATTGGGTTAACACTACCACAGAAAGCTGATGTGACTTAAATAACATGAATCAAGTCAATCGGTAGACCTGTCCATCAGGTTAGCTTGCAGTTTCTTGATATTTATGTAAAAAAATCTATGAATAGCAAATACTGAATCACCAGACCAACACCTACATAACCTTCTGATGAATTATATTCTTTTGTCTCTTTTGTACGTGAAAGCAGTTACAGTCCTTTGTAAATATCAAACTCAATGATTGAATGACATTCACCTTTTACTAAAACAGATGAGGAATATTTTTTTCCCAAAGAGGGAAAAACACATATAGAAATAAGAAATCAGTCCTGGTTGTGGTCCCAGTGAAATCACTGGAGTTTTACAACAGCTGTAGTATTGTTCTGCTGTGTAAATTACATATAACTAAACTATACAAAAATTTGTTTAAATTGTTACCTTGTCTTCTCTCTCTCCTATATCTACATGTTTAGTTTCTTTTTCCAATTTTTTTGTGTTTGCTTATAGGTAGTAAACATTTTAAATTTCAAATAAGCCTAGGGAATTGAGGTGTGTGCCTACTGGTATATGTGCTCAATGCTAAAACGGCCTTCAAGACTTTTATTAACTGTAGCTTAAGTATTTGTGAAATATCTACTACTGGCGAGCTTTTTTACTGGTATATACATTAGAACAACAACCTTTGCCTTTTGTTTCATTATTCAGAATAATCAAGTTTAACAAAAAACAGTTATCTACAATTTTTACAAAACTTTAGAAATAAATGCTTTGTTATTCCTGGCAATGTTAAAATTAGATAGTCTGTTGTAATTTAAAACACAATTTCATTTACCAGTGCTTCCTGCAGAAGTGACTAACTATGTCTCAGCAAATTTAGAAGATTTTTCTTTTAAAAACTCTCATGATGTGCCAATCTTAAAACATCAGATTTAAAGCCTGAATTTAGCGACCAAATTATAAGTTAGTAGCTCTTAACCACTTCATTAAATAGAAACAGCCCTCCTTACATTATCATATTTTTGCTTAGTCTTAGTTATCTAAGTTGTCTTTCGTTATCTATCTGAAACATCTTAATTAGTGCGGTTTACAGAACTTTGCATTTTGGCAATGAAACTTTATCCCATATGGTCTTATATTTAGACAAATACCCTCTTGACTTCTGTGGGACTGCTCACAAAAGCAAAGCTTCTCAGGAAGATAAGCACCTGTAGAATCAGGCTACGGAGTAAATTTTAGAGGTGTTACCTGAGTGCTTAGGTGCTAAGCTAACGTGGCCCCTACCTGCGTCTGTAGTCAACTATGTTCCTTTAAAAATTTGGCTGCTGGGTAGTTACTTACATGTGGCTGCAACAGGGAGAGAACAAAATCACTTTAGAAGACAAGAAAATAGTAAAAATAACTTCAGAATTTTATGTGACAGGCATAAGCATCAGCATTTGCCTATATTGTATGAATATATTTGAGGTTTAAAATAGCTTTTCTTATACACTGATACTTTGAAAGCTTATCCAAGATTTTTTCATGTTAATACGTAAAAGTAATCTTTTGAAATGTGTGGTCATATTGTGTTTTATTCTTGTTTACCAAATCCACACGCATCTGGAGAGATGGGACCTCACTATTAGTAGACAGTTCTACAGAAATGGAGTGGGGGGCTTTACAATGGGGTTACTGTTTGTGCCGGCAGCTGAACTGCCCCAACTGGAATTGCTCCTGTCTGGAATGCAAGCTCTTCTCTCTGTTTTGAAAACGTGTTCTGAAGTAAAAGACAGTAATTGTGTCTATTAAATAACCATCTTAATTGCTAAGGTAGAGTGAGACCAGCATCTTCTTGCCTCTTCACGTTTTGGCTATATAATTGTTTTCTGGCTGCTAAAACATTAGACATTGCTCCTTTCTCTCATTTCATTCTGGAGCAAAAATTCAGCCCAGTGACTGGAAGCCACTGATTTCCAGATCCTGAAATACTAAAAAAGAATCTTCCTTGTTACAAGGCAGACTGACACCTAAGCCAGCTGCTAATTTGCTAACCCCATTGCTAGTTTGCCAGGTCCATCCTGCAGCCTGCTCGTGTGAACCAGCAAGGTATGCCTCCTTCATGCTCTTCCTTTGTAAGTCTGCCCACCAGTTAGTTGCAGAACCTGCTTTGTTGTGGATCCCTGATCTCGCAGTTGTCCCACTTGCTGTGTGACACTTTACTACTCAACCTGTAACTTTACAGAGAAGTGCTTTTATTCTAGAGGAAATGGATGTGGACAAGACGCTGCTTCACTCCGTAAAAGAAAGTGGAAGCACAGAGTGATCAGCTATGACAGCACAGCATGCCTATGCTATTTCCTCTGCAAGAAAGTCCCCTCGCTGCATGTATGAAGCAGTGAGTTGACAGCTGTCACGTTACCAAATGCAACAAGTGAATAAATGTGCAACCAACAGGAAACAAAAAAATGTTATATCCTTTCTGTTAGGAACTGGTCTGCCCAAAAGTGGACACCCCACCCCCACCCCCCCCCACCCCCCCCGGCCAAAATACATACAGACATTAAAACAAGTATAAAATCCACACCTGGAGTGGACCTCCTGAAATATCCCCCTTAGTGCTTGACATCTGATGGTGTATCATGATTTCAAGAGACCCTTGTTTCCTTGGGCAGTGTGGTACTGCTATTTACTTCAGTCAGCCAACAACACAGGCATTATTTTTACTAAGTTTTGGTTTCATTGGCTATGTTGTTTATGCACACTTAATGACATTGCTTCCTGTGATAAAACAGAAAGAGATGGAACATCACCTGAGACGCTGTTTCATTTCTTGAATTGGGAAACAGGGATTAAAAGACCAGCTTCTTTGCTGTCATGGCAATAGAAATGCATGTCAGAGATAATGGAGCGGATCTGATTAATGCGGTATCGTGATTGCCACAAGGCACGTGACTGCAGTTCCCTCTGACAGCTAGTGAGGGCCATGACCTGGAATAACGCTCCAGGCTTGTTTTTCTCCAGCATCTCTCAAGTGTTCATGTGATGGGCAAAATGCTGAAGAGGACCTTTTAAAAACTCAGAGTTATCTGGTACACAGAAGAATCAGGAGAGAGTTGTTTCTTTCACCCAAGCACTGTTTTAACACTCTTTTTATCTGTGCAGGAATGTAATACCCCTCTCTAGTAACATCAACACTGAAATTGTTCTTCCTGTCCCAAATTACAACATTTTACATCTGTTTGAGGGAGTACAATATAGGTCTGTAAAGTGATTTGTCACAATCTTACTTAACTTTTTTTCAGAAATAAATATAAGGGAATTGCTCGCATTGATCACACTGTGCAATTTAAAACACCTGTCAGGAAGTAAATTTAGCAAACTGAAAGGCATGCAGACCAAATATTTAAGTCAGTTGGAACTGCCTGGTTATACAGAACAGGACACATGGATTTGGTATATCTTCTCAAATAAAATTGAGGGAGGTCTAATTTGTTACACAGCAAATAAACACATTGTTTACCTCTGCCGTTTAGAACAATCTTGCTAGTATTTTGTAATACTGTAGGTGAATTATCTTCTGCATTAATCTCCATCTCTTCCCTTTTCAGTTAAGGGTCCTTGTCAGCCTGAATTCTGGTTTAAAAACAAAAGGAAAATAGTTTTAAACGATAGAAATATCTCTGATACTTCATCTCATTTTTTCTAACACTTGAGTACAAGGAAATAGGAAAACTAAATAGTCATACTGGTGATGATTCTGCTGCCCATATGATGAGACGTCTTTTTCAAATGCTTGTATGTTATCTGGACAAGCTATTAAGATTTTTTAAGAGAACTTTCTGAGAAATAGAAACCAACAATTTTTGCTAATTCAACTCTATTAACTCTAAATAACTTCTGGAGATAAAAATAAAGTTATTTCTTTAGCTACCAAGTTTCCCCTGATCATGAAAGCCATCCCTTACTGATGTCAAAGTCCACTAGAAAAAAAATAGAGGTTTTGAAGCTTCTCCAAATAGAATGTAATTATATGCAAGTATTCCTGCCTGTTTATTAAAGGATTGACTTTTAAAAGTGCAGAGTCAGATGGTCAAGTAGCTGAGTAGAAAATGCTCCAGATACTCTTTAATCTGCATTAAGATTCATCTTAATTCATATTCTTATTCATATATTTACATTAGAAATGCATTTCTGAGCATCGCTGAAGTTTCAAACGGCCTTTTGGCTTTCACAAACATGTAATTCTCATCTTTTTGAGGCAACTGATACAGCAGTATTAACGGGTTGTTCATGTGTATGTGTATTCTGTTCCCACCTTTAAGCATCTTGAAAAGGACAGAGCTGCACTAGGTGACCTTGTGGAATAAAGTCCACTAGCATTGCTGGAAGAATAACTTATTCAAGTACGTGGTAGATAATGTCATATCTGAATGAATGAAATTCTATTTGAATCTATTTAAATATTTACTTTAAAAACAATTATGCAGAAGTATAGATAAAAGGTGGAAAATGAACAGCAAGCAGTTAATACCACACTTCAACACAGCACAGGACTGTTATACCACCTAATCCCCACAATACTTTTTTTTTTTTTTTTTTCGCAAATCTGTCTTTTAAAACACTATTTATGCTGCTGAATCCTAATATTGGTTTTGCAGAATTTGGACCTAAGGTTTGCCTATTTAGTAAAGTTTCTATAGTTACACATACAGCAGAGACGTACTTACTTTGGTATTAAAAAAATGCTTTTTTGTTATATTTGCCACTATTTTCCTATGGAGATAAGAGAAAGAGAATGATAATCTTATACTGGGTGAGAATTTCTGCTCAAGATCCATGTAAATGGTTTATTTAAACATCACAGTGACTGATTAATATGTTCGCATTTACAGCTTTTCTTTAGCTTTCTTTTTGTCAGAAGGTCTTCAGAGCAGGACTCACCTTGTATTAGAAATTACATTAAAGCATGAGAAAAAACTGTTTTCTGCTTCGACAGACTCTTGTGTTCAGTTTTCTTGTTAGAGGAGAATCGTCATATATGTGACTTCAAACTTGCCAACAGACTAAAAACAAGGAGCAGAGGGAAGAGAGGGGAGAAGGCATATAGCTTGTGGACAGTCTGTTTTGCAAGTATCAACTAAAATCGTAATGGTGTGATCGAGAAACCGTGCTGCCATTCTGATGTAGCTTTGCTGAAACTGCCCCTTGCAAGACTTCAGTTCGAGATCTCTGGTTTTATGGTTACTTTTAAGAATTTGAGAAAGTCAGGATGGCATTACATTAAATGCTTTCAGTTGAGTGATTCCTGTCCATATAAAACATGCGGTTATAAAGTACATAATCAGCCAAACTCTAGAGCTTGAAACACACAATCGACTAAACTTTTAATTGCTAGGGCAGACAGTGAAGCTGTTGAATTTTAAGATGACTGCACACCAGAAAGGAAGTACAGTCCATGTCTGACTGCCCAAATCTTAAGCCTTGGACAACTCTATAACCAGGTGCCAGGTACTGAGCTTTATTTTGCATTTTTGAGCTTCCATTGTAGATTTTCAGTGAACATATTACTTTTTCCACAGGTACTGCAATGGCTGCAGGAGTTTTGCTGCAAAATGAACTACCGTATTCTTCATTGCTAGAGAGCAGTCTATATCTTGCAAATATGAGTTCAGGTAATAATTTTTGTCTGATATGCCATTCATTAAAAGTGCTTAGAGACATTCTGAAAAAAAAATATTTTCCATAGAAAATTAAAAAACCCAGAAATATTATCCCCAATTATAAACACGAAATGTCTATAAAAAACGAAACTGCATTACTTTATCATCACCACAACGTGTTAATATGTTGAGCTTTTCTGTAACTTTTGTATTGTCAGATCTCTTAATTGAAGGAACTATGTGATTTTTGTGTGCAGAAACTGCCTAGCTGTCTGAAAATACAAACATGCCTTCAACAAAACTCCTCTTTCTAATAAACTCTTATAGGATGTAATTCTTTCTTACTATTTTGGGTGAGTACTTGCAAATTGTGCTAGATTCAGTAGGAAAATAACGATGTGCAGCATTTTATTTTGCTCATTTCTGGCTCTACTATCATTTGATATATACTGAAGAGAAGTTTCTGGGAAGAGAAAGAGAAAAAGAATTAAATATAAGAAAGCAATATAATTCATTAGAAAACATTTTTTAGGTTTCTTGGATATAGGTAGCACTTGAAATAGCCTTTTTCTCTTCCACCCAACCCCCAAAATAAAAGCATATTTAAATACTTCCTTACCTCTTGACATCAGCTTTGTTGCTGAATTAGAATAGGCGGAGTTTTGAGGTAACAGCTAACAGAGTCAGCTTTAACATTTTCCTGTTCTCATACGACATCACTACTGATGTTTCAGGCCTGACATCTACAGCAAACCTTACCACGTCTCCTTCAGAGCTGGGGTGCAGTATTCAAAATTCAGTCACTCAATTCCTGCTCAGTACCTAGAAGAAACAGTAGATTTTTGCCTGATGAATGTTTATCAGAAGAAGCTTTCTCTTATGCAAATTCCTCTGTAAGA
The DNA here is from genome assembly GCF_035582795.1 of Mycteria americana. Classification (NCBI taxonomy): domain Eukaryota; kingdom Metazoa; phylum Chordata; class Aves; order Ciconiiformes; family Ciconiidae; genus Mycteria; species Mycteria americana. The sequence continues at coordinate 2,171,652 of NC_134375.1, forward strand.
GTTACTGTTTTTGCAGTACCAAAAAACCCACAGACTGAAGATATATACTATCTTTAGGAAACCGCAATGGGATTAAATTGCTTATTGAACAAAGTTATAGTGGGTTTTGATTTCCGCAGTCTTTCTCTTTAACGTGCAGTCTAACGCACAGACAATGGGATGACAAAGTTTTTTAGCATTGCTATGGTCTGTTCTCCAAATAGTTGCATGAGAATTTTGTGCTTTTGAGAGTGTTGCAATCTTTCTGGCCAGCTCATTCTCTTTCTTAGCACACTGGAAGCAAAGTGGGAGGCAATTTGCCACCTAATATCTACCTTCAACTGATACATCTTCTCCTCCACGTAATCTGCTTTATCTCAGTCTGTAGGGCTAACAGCTTTGCTTAATAAAAAAGCTGTGCCCTGAAAAAAAATAAGCCTTTTGTTTTGAATAACAAATTGTGTTTTGTTAGAAGATATGAATGGTCCAGAGCGAACAGTCTACAATTCATCATGTACTGAACCCTTTCATTAGGAACACACTAATCCCAATCATTACAGAGCTAATGATGCATTTTGGAGCAACTAAGTGGAGGAGGAGAGGTGGTTGTGGAATGTTAAACCAAGAGGTGGGAGAGTATAATGTACTTACTTACAGATTTCTCAGGAAGCAGAGCCTCCAGCTACATTTTGATTGTTCTTTTGAATCTAGTATTTTGCGTCTTAGCCAGTTCTGAATGCATGCTATTTACAACTAACTAACTACTCACATTGTTTATGGAAAATGTTTTGGTTGTTCCCAGTCCGTTTTCAAAATTATCTACTTGAAATGCAACTATTTGCATCCAGCAGCGGAACAGTTTGTCCCAAACAGACTCAATTCCTATAGAATCGAGCAGCCCCAAGGATAGCTGGCAGCAGCGCCTTCATTGTTCGTTACTATGGAGACCGCTCAGCCCATGCTGACTAGCTGCTGGAGCGTACAGAAGGATGCACAGCTCTCTGCAACTTCAGCGCTCAGCAACTTGGATTTCCTAGCAGTGCATCCTCGGCAGCCTTCCTAGACGGTAGCTGGGGCTGGTCAGTCATGCAGGGTTCACCCCGAAGGCGTTCGGCAGTGAGTATTTTTAGCAACTTTTTCCAGGGTCGGAGGCATTCTTCTTCCGATCCCCTTCTTCGCATAATCCAGCGGCGCCGGAGCTCAGTTGTAGAGGTACTCTCATCATCGACTCACCGGGTTATGGTGGCGGTATCGTCTCTGAGCCCTGAGGAGCTGGATGCAACTTTTCCTGAAAAAAAAAGTAAAGTACTTTTCATTAAGACTGTTGGCAGTTCTGACTATTTTCTTGCTATTAAATTAATATACTTTTGTTCTGTTAACTATATTTTATATATATGCATAAAATACTGGGTTCTACATTTTTTCCTGTATTTTATATTTTGTTCACTGATTCCTTATTCAAGGATTAATATATGCTTTTCACTCTAACAGCTCAGTTATAAAGAACAGATAAAATAGAAGCACACGTTCACGCATACACCAAGTATATGGCTAAGTATTTTCGATTTCAGGTGGAAGAGGACTGTGACATTTTTTTCTGTTGCAAAGGATATCACACACCTCTAACTTCATCAGAAAAAAACAAGTTACTGTGAGAAAAAACAACTTCTGCAGTAATGCAATGTTTTCCCCTCAGAATCCTTACTTTAAGTCTGTGTTGAAAAATGAGCCTTACATATATATTCCATGTATTTGTGCTGTTTGTAACTTCATCAGTTTGAGGTTGAACCAATACTTCTAAGGTGGAGGTGAATTTCTAAGCTTCTTTACTAAATCTATTTTTGCCTGTGTTCTAGGAAGTTTGAGGCGTCCGACAGCAAAATACACTAAAGTAGGGGAGCGCCTTCGCCATGTCATTCCTGGTCACATGCAGTGCTCAATGGCATGTGGTGGACGTGCTTGCAAGTATGAAAACCCAGCTCGCTGGAGTGACCAGGAGCAAGCCATTAAAGGGCTCTACTCTTCTTGGTAATAAGCAGCATTTACTCTCACTAAATGTAACTGCATCGATTGTATTTATTAAAAGAGAGAATTCAAAGGAAAATAATGAGGGTTTTTTAAGTCTGCTACTGCTAAGTTAAGTGTAAAACATAATGATAGCTTGTTTCAGAATTACAACTTACCAGTAAACCATAATGGCCATTGTACATACCCCAGTAAAGATGATGAAAGATTTCTGTTGACTTACAATAAGTTTGGTTCAGATCCAAAAGAATAAATACTTATCTGTCATGAATTATAAAAAACCTATTCTGAGTTACAGACAGTTCTTGCTAAGGTTTAAAATGCAAATTAATTAAAAGGTCTTCATAATAGAATTTAAAGGTAAAAACATTTACTGAACATGAAATAGTGTAAGGTATGTGTTCAGAAGCATATTTGTATGCAGTAATACTCACATGAAATGTATTTTTACATTCTTACTGATTTTTTTGTAACAGCAAATGCTATTCAGAAGCATACAAACCTTAAAGGGCCAAACAGAGATCTGAGTCCAGATTTCTATTCAAAAGAATTTTTTAATATGTTCATTGGCCTGGCATTTAAACAGTTCCAGTCATGGTCTTTTGATATGTCCTATCTGTATCAGCTTAACAAGATTTATCACTAACACTATATGATAGTAGAATTTTTTAAAAAATCATTTCTAGTTAATCAGCAAGGTATTTCTGTCTTTCTTGAATATAATATAGTATTCTTATTTTGGTAGATTCATACCCAGGAGATTCTTAATAACAACATTATTATCTACTTTTCTAATTTCTCAGGATAACAGATAACATACTGGCTATGGCTCGACCCTCAACAGAAGTAATTGAAAAGTACAACATTATTGAACAGTTTGAAAGGTAAGAAATTTAGTCATTATTAATAGTAGGTATTACTATGTAATTCCTGATCCATTTTCTCTTTCAACATAGATTTGGATTGTTGATAAAGATCCTTTCATTTTAACGATATACAGGTAAAGATTTATTCTCCACTAAGAATAAATGTGTGTTTCAGAAAATAAGGGATAATGAGATTTTGGCTGCATATAATACTTTGACTCATCTATTCCTTCCTTAAGATGTGGCATAAAAACCATAATTAACCTTCAGCGTCCTGGGGAGCATGCGAGCTGTGGGAATCCACTGGAACAAGAAAGCGGCTTCACCTACCTTCCTGAAGCTTTTATGGAGGCTGGAAGTAAGTTCACTCCTGCTGCTGTTCCTCATTAATTATTGATTTTGGCACTTAAAGATATTTTTACTTGAATCCTTGTGTGTTAAAAGCAGCTATGTAAGAAATGTTGCACAAAATGGGATGTAAACATGAAACTTGGCAAATATAATCAAGAGTGAATAACACATTATTGAAGATTATATAGATGTAGAGTGTGGTGGAGGGTTTACGTTCAGGTGTTTAGAATAAAGAAAGGACAACAGCTAGTTAAATTTTTCTTCTTCTTCTGAGTTCACAAATATATAAAACATTAATAGTGTTTCAAATTCTGGTACAATTCATGTTTTCTTATCGAGACTGTAAAAGGTTATTTCATTTGAAGACATTTGTATCGACAGTATTTTTGTATTTTCATATTATGGTGAGATGAGAGAAAGTGCCTCTCTGTAAGAAACAGCTTTTGACTGAAGAAGTGCTTTTATTTCTAAAAAGAAAAAATTACCCTCTGCCTATATATAGCTCAGTAATTTTTGTATGAATCACTCAGTTTTGTTACACCTTTTACATTCTAGCTGAACTTTAGTTGGACAAATCTTTGCTAGCTTCATGTATTTATCAAATTTCAATAGCAAGTGTACACTGAAATGGGAAAATAATCTCTTGCAAACAATATGTAGTCAGATTCTAAGATCCATTATGCAATTTTAGTACTATAATTTATTATTAGTCATCTCTTCTCTGCATATAGTACTGAAAATTTCACATTCAGTATGGCAGAAAATAACTCTCTCTTTTTGTTTTAGTTTATTTTTATAATTTTGGATGGAAGGATTATGGAGTGGCATCTCTCACAACTATACTTGATATGGTAAAAGTCATGGCTTTCGCCTTGCAGGAAGGGAGGGTAGCTGTTCATTGTCACGCAGGACTTGGTCGGACAGGTATGTGCTCTACTGCAAGATCAACAGAATTGTTCTTCTAAAAGTGCAAAACAGCCTCTGGTTATAAATCATTAATAATTTGTTTAGATTCTGTATCATTGCAAGATATGCATCTATAAAATGGTTAAAAATGCTAAACAAATTTGTGAAAATGATCTGAATGGCTAGAGGAGATCAGTTTTAGTATATTAAAACCAGAAACCTGCAAGGTTAGAAAATTTTTGAATCTGTGTAATAATTCCCTGTTACATTCAAATGGGACAGCTTCTTTTTGATGGGAAGAATTCACCTAGTACACTTTCATTGTCCAGTGTTTATTACATGTTTACAAACCTGCCGCTCATTGTTAGATCAGGTAGATTTTGTGGAGCAGCTAAAATTTCATTTACTTCTTTTAAGACCTTTTTGCCCATGTCCTTCCTGTAGAAGCCACCATTGCTCCTGTGTTCAGAAATGATGGAACTCCTAGAGATGCTGTGGTGAGAAACTAGCTCTCACTGAAAGTGTAGTGAGAAGAGGCTTACTATCTTGTGGTGCAACAAATGCAGCTATACTTAGGTAACAGCATCATGTAATAGAGGGCATAAAGTCTGTATCTTTGCCTATATTAATTTTTATCCTATAGTTCCACTGAGTATTTGTTTTAGTCTGATAGTTCTTCAACTAATGCTTGTCTTTATATTTTCCAGGTGTTCTGATAGCTTGCTACTTAGTTTTTGCAACAAGAATGAGTGCTGATCAAGCAATTCTTTTTGTCAGAGCAAAAAGGCCTAATTCTATTCAGACTAGAGGGCAGTTATTATGCATCAGAGAATTCACTCAGTTTTTGGTTCCTCTGAGAAATGTATTTGCATGCTGTGAGCCCAAGGCACACACAGTGACATTGTCCCAGTACCTGACCCGTCAGAGACATCTGCTCCATGGTTATGAGAGTAGGCATCTCAAACACGTGCCAAAACTTATTCATCTAGTTTGCAAGTTGTTGCTAGACTTGGCTGAAAACAGACAAGTGATAGAGGCAGAATTGTTAGATATACCAGATCTCTCAGCTGAAATTGAAAAGACTGTTTCTCAGTTGGTGTCCACACAGCTAGATAGAGAACTCGCAAGGCAGGACAGTGATACGTCAGAGTCCTCCCACACCCACTTGTCCACTTTTGAGACCCAGGATTCTCTTTTCTCCCTGGGACATGAATGCGATCCTCTTTGGAAAAGACGGAATGTCGAATGCCTTCAGCCTCTTACTCATCTGAAAAGGCGTCTAAGCTATAGTGAGTCAGATTTAAGGAGAACCGAGTTTCTTTTAGAACAAGGAGAAACCGCGTGGACAGTACCTGCTCAGATATTACTGTGCAACAAACTTCAGCAGAACAGTGGTGAGGAATGTTCTGCCACAGGCGAACAAAAGCCACAGTTGGATTTAAGCAAAGAAGCATTAGTGCGTAATACATGTATGTTCTGGAGTCAAGGTAAATTTAATTTGGATGGACGAAAAGATGGATCCTCACTTTATCCCAGAAGGAACTCTACCAAAGAAGTACAACGCAGCAGAACCTTTTCTGCAGGTCTAGCATCTATGCACAATAGCAGGGAACCTGGAACACCAAGGCATAATTTTACCAATGAGAATGGTCATAGAAAAGACCGCAAGACTAATATGTATAGCAGAAGAGTCTATGTCTCCGAGGACTCTGATTCTTCTTCGTCTTCTAAAGTGAACTTTTCCATTGGATATGAAAGCCAAGGTAGCAAAGATGCGTCAGAGGCAATTCCACACATTGTTCTGCAGTCAGAATTAAGTTTGGAAGCCCGAAGAGTTTTGGCAGCAAAAGCACTTGCAGATATAAATGAATTTCTGGGAGAGGATGAAGTGAAGCAGAAGGTAGAAATGTGGCAGGTAATTTTTAACTTGATTCAATGTTATGGGCTCTGCATATTTCACCTAGGTTAATTCCTACAATGGCAAAAATGCCACCATGTGCTTTGAAATGGCCCATTGGGACACCAGTTTATACTGTGGTTCAGTAAATGATTGTATTTGTCAGTTATGGGCCAGTTCTTTCAAAAGCAAGCAAAACGCACCTACAAATTTTGGTCTCTAGCAGGAGATTAGAACATGGTTTCTGGTTGTGGTCTTTCATTTTACTAACTAATGAAAATTGATGCAATTATCTGTGGTTGTAACTTGCTGTTGGTACTACAGATTTTAAGGTAGAGTTGTGTTGTTTTTAATCAGTGCTTTCTCAGAACTAATCAGAGGATTCTGTGTGTAAAAGTAAAAGAATTTACTAGAAACTTAACTGCTTATCCTCAAAACCAAATCCTCCTAGCAACATTTGCTTTGAAGTTGAAATCCAAAGCTGGTTTATGTAGTCTAGTAGATAATTGGGAGGTTCTGAGCTGTACTGTTTATGTCAGCCTTCTGTTTTAAAGAATCACTTGTATTACTGCTGATTAATGTTGATGCTTTGGAAAAAACTAGAAATATTTTTTTTTGTAACTCTTAAGTCTTCTTTTTTTGTTGGAACGTAAGCAGCCAAGTAACTGCTACAATCAAAGAGAATGTTGGAAAAAGTAAATAGGTGATGCCTTTTCAGTTTTGTTTTGTTTTGTTTTATTTTTTAAGAAAGAACTGAATTCTCGAGACGGAGCTTGGGATAAAATCTGTACCGAGAGAGATCCTTTTATCCTCTGTAGCTTGATGTGGTCCTGGATAGAGCAGCTGAAAGAACCTATTATATCCAAAGATGATATTGACACGTTGGCAAAAAATTGCACAGAATCACAGGATGCACTTTACTTACTGAGAAAGGTAGATATTATATATGTCAATTCATTCTTTAACTGCCAAGTACATTTTGTTATGTACAAGTGTGTTAAACTATTCATTTATGGCCTTTAAGCAAGGGAATTGCACTTTTAAAAGGCAACTTCAATCTCTTTAAAAATCAGAATGAGGATTATTTTGGTATTGAATAGTATGAGTTGTAATCAATACTATGATGATGAATATTATAAGAAAAATACCAGATACTACCTTTGAACACTATTCAGTAGAAGCTCAGCTTCAGCATATTTCCCTGCAAATTCTGCAGTTTGAGATCCAGAGACAAAGATGAGAAACCTTTTCTCTGTGACTCAATGTATGGCTTTCGTTAATGTCACATCTTGCAGCTGTGCATAATGGTTGTCGTATTTGCTGTGCAAACATCTTAATCCATCAGCTTTGGAAGAGCTGGGGCAAGGAATAGGAAGAATTTGCCAATTCAAGGAATCAGAAGCCAGGCCAAATTCTTCTACTTAAGTCAGAACTGTGGCCATCTGTATTCTGAAATCCCTATGAAAAATAGGTACTTCTGATCCAAACTGTGTAATTGTGCTTTCCCCAAAGGGCTAGATTTGAGGTAAATTAAGAAAAAAATTTCTCTATTCTTGATCTCTTAATTACACAAATTCATTTCCTAATTCTTCAGGAATTTTTTGTTTCCAAAGTATTTATGAAGAAAATAGGGCCCTTTTTAACAGCCTCCAGATATCCAAGAATACAGCTTCTAATCGCTAGGTGGTCAGAACTTTATGTGCAGTCACCATCTTCATGCCGTGACATTCAGAATTCTTGAGTTCATCTAAAAGGTCATGTTTCTTCCTGAAGCATTCTTCCACTCTATCAGAGTTTTAACTTTCTATTTGTATTAAATAAAAAATGACTGCTTGACACCTGCTATAAATGAATGGGAAAGGAATAATAATTATCTATTTTTTAAATTTTAAAATATTAATTTTATCTTACCTTATCTTATCCTATATTATTTCAGAATAACAGAGTAGTTGAGTTGGCAGGGACCTCTTGGATATCTTCTAGTCCAACCGCCCTGCTCACAACAGAGTCAACTAGAGCAGGTTGCTTGTATGACAGATGCTCCAGTCCCTTAATCATCTTTGTGGCCCCTCGCTGGACTAGTTCTAGTATGTCGATGTCCTTGTACCAAGGAGCCCAGAGCTGGACCCAGCACTCCAGAGGTGCCACCTCCATTGACCTGCTGGCAGCTCTCTGTCTAATGCAGCCCAGGATGCTTTTAAGCTGCCTTTGCTGCGAGGGCCCGTTGCCGGCTCATGTTCAACTTTGTATGCACTGGTAGACCCAGGTTCTTGCCTGCTAATCTGCTCTCCAGCCAGTCAGCCCCCTCTATGTACTGGTGCATATTTAGCTGCTCTTCCCAGAAATCCCTCAAGTTTTAATTTAATTTTCACTGTTAAGTGACCTGCCAGTGTGGAGATCTGTCTCCCTTGGAAAAGGGACAGGAACTAGCAGCCACAAAGATACTGTTGCTCCCTTTATGCATCCTTACTAGCACTGCCCAGGTGTCTTTCTGAAAGCTTCCTTTAATGGTGAAGGAGACTTGGTAGGACAGAGAGAGATGCAGATCATCCTATGTTAGTTGGGGAAAGAGCCCTAAACATGCATAGCATTTTGGGCTGAAAAGACCAAATCTCACTTTTTCTATGCCAGTTCACATGAATGCTACTGTTAGTGTAGCGTGGACCTTGAAAAATAAGTCTCCAGATGCACGCCTGACCTCCTAGAAATTTCCAGAGCAGTTTGTGGTACACTACAAGAGAAGAGTGTCTCCCATCATGACTGAAATAATTATGTAGGGGCTCTTTAGGCTTCTGAAAATTCCCTCCCCAACTCCTACGTCTGAAGGTTTCAATATAGGAAGGCACAGTATGATATTTAAACTGCAATTAACAAAACCTGGAAGTTAAATGTTTTTCATGAAAATATTTCTTCTAATGAGCTGCTGTTCCTTTTACCCACCAGGAGCAGTGTCAGACTATCCTTTGTATTTTACACTGTGTGGTGAACTTGCAAACGTTACCAGCTGATGTGGAGGAGGCCTTACTTGCTCGTGCTATTAAAGCTTTCACTAAGGCAAGTAACCATTTGTCCATGATATCAAATTTATTTGTCTTAAATCATGAAGGGTGAACCAACAGAGCAGGCCTCTGTGAGAAAAGTTACAGTAATTCCTTAACACTTAGTGTACTCATGCTTATCTATCTCAGAGTTTACATTTTATAATAATCAGCCTACATAAAGGGTAGGAAATATTCTCAACAAAATTAAATTCTGTCACTGCAGCCTTAAGCCTTTAGTCTCATTTTTTCTGTTTCTGGATCACTGCCAATTCATGGACTTCTTGAAATTAGCGAAAAGATAATTTTGAAGTGGTGCAAATAATCAGTCACTGGGAGTAGCTTACCAAAGGCTTTGGTAGATTCTGTACTACTTGGAGTCTTTCCATCAGATTAAATAATTTTCTGAAATTACGTTGCAATTCAGTTATGTTTTGGGCCCTCAGTATAGGATGTGTATAAATAACTTCTGCTTTTGGAATCATTTAATAACAGTGACAGGTTAAGCTTGCTATTGCTCAGCTCAGAGCTGCTTTCTTCTCTGATTCAGCAGGTGAAATTGTTGGAACAGAACGTTCATCGTACTGCTTCCTGATCTCTTGTAAATCTACAGACATGTCACCTGTTAAAACAATCATGCCATTTCTCCTTCTACTAGTTTGGTTTAATGTCTAGTCAGCATAAAATTGAAAATACTTAGCATTAAGTACTCCATCACGAAACACATACTTTCTTTGATAAATCTTAAAACCAATTTTTAAAAAAATGTTGGTCATCTACTTTGCATTTTGCTGTATGATATCTATTTGATAAACAACTGAACTTAAATTTCTCCCTTTTATTAGACAAGCTTCGATTCTGAAAATGGACCATATGTTTACCATACCTTGAAAAAAGTATTTAAACAAACACTGGAAGAAAAAACAAAAAGGCTTAAGGAAGGAACAGAGAATCCCTCTTGATCTCTGCAGAGCTATGCCGAAGAATTAGATGGGCCTACCAAATTATTTTGCATTTTCCAGCTACTGTATTTTGTGCTATCTGGCATGATTTACCTAACTTTAGGTGATAGTAGTTATTAACAAAGCATTTTATTTTTTTAGAGGGAGTTTTAGTGACAATTGTTCTATCTACACAGTTCTAAAGAACAGCTCCTGTGTGACCGTACTGTAGCATTTGGTTTCAGGTCCTCTGCTTTTGTATTGTGAACTGTTCTCTTGTTTTCAAATGTATTTATTGATTTAGAAACCTCTGTCATTGGCAAGCAACATTATTTTCAAGTTACACGATTGCCGTAAGTTCAGTGCCATGGTACACAAAGGTTTAATGGATTGAGTTAATATTTATGTATTACGTATTTTTACATTAATGTTATGTGATTTTACTTTGAAGAAAATAAATATTGACTGAACTTATTAAGCTCCTTTTCCTTTTAGAAATTTTAAAATAGGACTAAGAGTAATAATGAACAAATCTTGAGGTCTACTGTTGACAGCAGATAATTTTTTTCCTGGAGATCTGTTAAATAATTGTCACCAATGTGTTTCTAAAAGGTGTTGCAGTAGAGAAATACATTAAGTGTATTAAGTTATCAAGGCCTTAATTTAGACTTTTTTGGCTAAGAAAGCTTTAAAGTGTTTTTAACAGAAAATTGATTGTGGCATTTTAAGTGCTTTGAATAAGAGTAAAACTTTACCTTATTAGCTAAACTTTTATAGATCTTATTTTAAGTGAGAAAACACTTAATTATCAAACCTTAATAAGGATATAATTCTGTCTGTACTTATGTTCAGCAAAAACTTGCATAAATAAGTGTAACATAATAATACTAAAAAATAATCAATGAAAATCTTATTATCTGCAATACACTTTGTAGAGGCATTTTTATCTAATAAGACAGAAACAACTGGGATATCATCATAACTGCAGGTTTTGATTACAGCCTTAGGATTCGGACTGGGATGCCAGTTTGCAGGATTAACAGTTTATCCAGTTTGATATATTTAAGTAGTTAAACAAGAATCTGTCCTTTTCCAAAATATTTTTATTCAGTACTGTAAATGACTAATATTTAGAGTTAAAAATAGATGAGTTTAAAATACATATAAATTATACATGCTTCAACTGTGAGATGATTATATATCAAATTCAGATCCAAACAAGTACTTTGGCAGAATCATCCTAAAGTAAGCACACTTGAAAGTAAAACACCGCCTATGAATCACATCCATGAAAGCAGCTTTGTCAAGAGGGAAGGCATCACAACAAGCAGTTTAACATTAGCCAGCACACCTTAGCGGTCAGACTTGGGAATACTAAGAGGCATTTGCCGGTGTCTTAGTTTCCCAAGGCATTATTTCAGTTTACTACAGTTCACAGCTCCAAATAGCTAGCACCAGTTCCTGGTATTATACGCTTGGGGTGCAGAAAGCAGCTCAGTAGTGTTTAAATTGGTATAATTAACAAGGACTTTCACATATCATTGGATCCAGCTAGAATAATCTTTCTGAAGTTAATGTCACGTGTTGGCATTTGAAAAATTACCTACATGCAATCCATCTAAATGGATATTGTAGAACTGGGTGCTTTTTTATTTAGTAAAAGTTTTGGTTATTTGACAAATGCGGTTGCAATTATGGCCAAACTGTCCACCACATCTGATTGAACCCATTATGGGGAAAAAACAAAAATAGCCCCCCTAACTGAATAATCAAACCTACAAACTTTAGCAGCAGCCTACTAATTAATTTGTGACCTGGGTGATGTAAATACTTAAATACTCCTTTTCCTTATCACTTCCTCATGCACTAAACCTGACTCACAGCTTTGTGTGACAGCCTTGCAGCTGTGGGTTATGTGTGGGCAGATTGCTCTTCACGTTCATCAGGAATGCTGCCTTGTCATGCTGACACTCCAGCACCTAATCCTGCTGCAGCAAAATGGCCATGAGCTAGTGGCAGGATGGGACAGGAGGACCCCAGCTAGCATCTAGCCTTCTCCAGGAAATGTTCTTCCTGTTCTTCCAGGAAATTCCTCTCCCATTAGAAGGTCACCTCAGTATCAGAAGCAGGTATGCAACAGCTACTGCAGTAAACCACAGAAAACACATAATCGCTGTTGAGCCTTACCACAAAGTCACGTCCGAAGTGCAGAATCCTCGGGCCCCCAACCATGCCGTATAGGAGAAACCCCTGCGATGCTGCAGTGCTGTCCATCTCCGTAACATTAGGACTCTTCTTCCTTGGTCCTCTCTTGCCTCAAGTCCACCAGCCAGCTCACTCCTAACTTGTAGTAGGGTATGGTAACTACCAAAATATCACTAGAAGAATCCTGAGTAGAAAAACACGCAAGTTACGCCCTTTGTGGCCAAATGCCTCCTTCTGCAATGCCTGCTCTCGTGCTCTGCCACCTCCTACACCGGCGCACTGGGGGAGGGCTGCTAGGCACCTATATCTGGTGTGTGGTATTTGACTGACGCTACAAGGCATTCATATACTGCAGCATCTGCCCAAAGAGAAAACGTACCCTCAGCAACTTGGGTTAGAAAAGCTGGATTTTGCCCCCAAACCAGGCCTAGATGAGTTCTAAGGTGGGTTTCCATATAATCCAAAGGTGCTGAGAATTTTCCTTGGGCGAGCAGGGATAGGGGAAGGAGCTTCTGAGATCCAGTGAGTGACTACGAGACAGTCTCCTTAAGTGCGGCCAAGGAAAGGCAGGTTCATGCGGGTTCCCTGAGCCCTTTGTTGCTCCAGCCTTCACCCCAGGGCCTGCTACGAGGAAACAGGTAACTTCTTTACCCCTTCTCTGGGATTTTGGCTCTCCAAATGCCAAGAATGCCCTGTGAGGAACGGCTGAAAAGTGATGCTGCACAGGTCCCGCACAGATTGGGATCTCGCAGTAGTCTGGGACTAAGGGAGGAGAGGTAAAGGATGTAGGAATTTAAAGCATGGAAGAGGAGACTGAAAGAATCTGGATAAGCTCCCGCAGCAGCAGCCTCTCCTGGCTGTGCTCTGACTGTGAGTACAAACACACTCTGCAGTCCACGCACTGGTGGACAAAAAGAAGAGGATGGCCTTGGAAATGCTGGCTTTCTGATGTGATCGTGGCCAGGCGCTCCTGGCAGATACACGGAGGCCAACTGAATTGCTGTGTGCAGCTGCCAAGTACAGGGACATGGGGACAAGGAATGTGCATAACTGGACCAGATAATGCTAAGCAGTGTGGAACAGAAGGGGGACCTGAATGGACCTGTTGGAGCAGGTCCAGGGGAGGGACACAAAAATGATCAGAGGGATGGAACACCTCTCCTGGGAAGAAAGGCTGAGCGAGTTAGGGTTGTTCAGCCTGGAGAAGAGACGGCTCTGGGGAGACCTTCTTGCGGCCTTTCGATCCTTAAAGGGGGCCTCCAAGAAAGATGGGGACAGAGTTTTTAGTTATCGCCCCTGTTGCGATAGGACACGGGGCAATGGATTTAACCTAAAGGCGGTAGATTCAGACTAGACGTAAGGAAGACATGTTTTATGCTGAGGGTGGTGAAACACTGGCCCAGGTTGCCCAGAGAGGTGGGAGATGCCCCATCCCTGGAAACGTTCAAGGCCAGGTTGGACAGGGCTCTGAGCAACCTGATCGAGGTGAAGGTGGCCCTGCTCATTGCAGGGGGGCTGGACTGGGTGGCCTTTAAAGGTCCCTGCCAGCCCAACCCAGTCTATGATTCCATGATTCTATATTTCACTCTGCCTTAGGTGTGAGACTCGGTACCCGGAGGTCATACATACACGTCTGGAGATGCTGTAGCCTGCACAGCGGGAAGGGATCGATCAGAGCCTCGCTGCAGCGACGCTGGGTTTCACACCTTTTGTCATGGTTACTGCACCGCAGTAACCTCTTGGGGTAATGTGAATGTTTCTAGCTCTGTAGCCAGTGGAGCATGAGCAATGGTAGGACTATGTTTAAAACCCTGTGCTAAGCCAGTCCATGTAAATGGCAGTCCCTGCCAGCCGAAAGCAAACCTCTCCCTATCTGTCCCTGATACAGGGAGCCTAAAAACGTATCCTTCACGGCAAGGCTTGTTCGTTCAGACGACGGACTGCATCCCTCAGACGGGGAGCGGTGGCAGTGAGCGGTTCATTGGCGGTGTTGAGGGCTCTGTAATCTACGGCTAGTCGCCACTCGCCATGAGGTTTCTCTACCGGCCATGCAGGAGAATTGTAGCGGGAAGGAGACTTGACCACGCTTCCCCGTTCTTCCAGCTCTTTTATCAGTTCAGGAACAGCCCGCATGGCATCGGAAGGTGACTTGTATTGTAGGGTAAAGGGGCAGGAGCTGGGCCTCGTGCTAATGACCTGTTTGCAACAGGTCACAGTCAGGGATGCGTTGATGCGAGGTAAACGGTGGGGCAGAGCGCGTGGTGCCCCTATTTCCCACTTTCCGCACGAGTCCCCACCCACGACTGACCCTTGAACGCATCCATACCTAACCTATGACGGGGACCTAGAAGTAAGGCCGGACTGTCCGTCCATTAGCTAGAATTACTTTAGCCCTGACCAGGCTGGGGTAGTGACGTGCCATTGCCACCTACAAGAGAAGCGATTTGCTTGCCAAGTCTTCCATCACCTCTCCTGCTCAGTGGTGACGGAGGGTGCTCCCCAGTTTCCCCTTTCTGCTTTCGTCTTTTGCGCAGAGACAGGCTGGGTCTTTTCTATTGCATTGGCTTTAGCTGAGGGTCTCCCCTGGTTTCTCTCCCGTGGGCTGTGCAGCGGTAACTAGCATAAGACAGACGTGGACCTGCTTGAGCGGGTCCAGAGCAGGGCCACAAAGATGATGAGGGGGCTGGAGCAGGAGTCAGTAGCTCAGGTGTCGAAAGTTAGGTCACCTGCATGCTATCAACCAGTCTGTGACAACAGGGGGGGAAGCAAGACTGCAGGCCTGCTGTTCTCTCAACAGGAGGAGGGCATCAACCCCCAAGTCGGTCTAGCCGAGGGTCCCTTGCCTGTGGGTGAAGCCCAAGATGGCACGTAAGAGCAAGGCGAGCATGGGGTAATTCCCCCGTGTGCTCTCCCGTGCCCCTGCGATCTACAGCACCGCTTTTGTGAGCAGCGGAGGGGCCTGGGGACCTCTTGGCTGGCTCCTCGCAGCTCTCCACGCACTCTTTCCAGGCCATGTGCAACACCCCTCGCGGGGCGGCTGCACCAGCGTGCGGCCCCTCGGGGCTTTCTTACCGGGAGAGCTCTCCCTGGCACACGGAGGAAGCCCTCGCTGAAGCGCCGGAGGGAAACACCATCATCCCCGCCTCTCGGGGCGCAGCGTTAAAACCCTCTCCCCCTCGACACTTTTACACCTTGTTGGCGATAGCGGCTGCCATCTAAGGCAAGGCCTGAGAACTAACAACAGGCCCAGCCTCCCTTCAGTCCCAAAAGCCACGTGCTTCCTGTTGTACCCCCCGGCCTGCCTTATCGGGACTAATGCGCGGCCTTGGTTGGAACCGTCTGTTCTGCTTTGGGGTCCTGTGAACAGTGGCCACAGCCTTAGCAGCACAGCTGAACTCTGACGCGTGCTTCAGGCAGCCTTTCAACAGGCTGTGCAAGCAGCGGGGTGCTCACCCCACTTTGTTACTGCCAGGGCAGCAAAGGCCTCGCTCAGGGAGCTTCCTAGCAGGAGGCTCAGCACCCAGACGTGGAGATGCTTTGCAGCACCCCCAGTTGGTGATGTCCCATCAACTAGGGCCCATCAAGGGCCCCTGCATTAGTGAGGACCTTTGCTTTGCCTCCAGTACACTTGCTTGTCAGGCTTGTGTCCCTGGAGACGTTCTTGATGGCTTCCCTCTTTCCCTGGGTATCCCATTTGAGGAGGTCCACGGCCAGATGATCCCGCTGCAATAAAGGTTCCCTCACCCCGTGGACCCCCACCAGTCCGTGCGACTGGCCAGGTGGGGCTCCCGTCGCTGCCTCCCGCACGGTGCGTGGGTCAGGTTGGTGTCGCTGGCCATGGGCACGGGCTCCCGCAGCCCCTCGGGGCCCTGCCGCTGGTCGGAGGAGCCCCGTGCCTGGCTCCTGCCTGCCGACACCGTGGGCATCCGCGGCTGCGCCCGGGCGTGGAGCTCAGCCAGTGCTGGTGCCTCGCGGGCTTTGCTGTTGGTACCACGCAGACACTTGTGCGACAGGTCTCTTTAATAAAGCTCGCTCTTTATTTGGTGCGAGACGGCCGATCCCCGAAGCTGTCGGTGGGGGTTCTGTCAGCACACCCCCAACCCCTACCCGGGCGGGGCCGCCTTCAGCCCTCGCTGACGCTCCGGACCAGCGGGCTCGGGGGGCGCGGGGGCCGTTTCGCTTGGGGCCGAGGCTGGAAGGCACCGGGCTGGTTCTGCCGCTGCAGGGCTTCCGTGGCCGGGCTCGGTGGGCACGGGGGCCGTTTCGGTTGGGGCTGAGGCTGGAGGGCGCCGGGCTGGCTCCGCCGCAGCAGGGCTTCCGTGGCCGGGGTCAGGGGGCACGAGGGCCGTTTTGGTTGGGGCTGAGGCTGGAGGGCGCCGGGCCGGCTCCACTGCTGCAGGGCTTCCGGCGATGGACTCGGGGGGCGCGGTGGCCGTTTCGCTTGGGGCTGAGGCTGGAGGGCGTCGGGCTGGCTCCACCGCCGCAGGGCTTCCGGGGATGGGCTCGGGGGGCGCGGGGGCCGTGGGGACAGCGGGCGCGCCGGTTTTTCAGGCAGGAGCGGCGGCTGCTGGCGTTGGGTCCGGCTCGCAGGGGTGCCGGGGCGGCTGGTCCGGCTGTCCGGGCGCGAGGGCCGCACGCCGCTTTCCAGCTGGGCTCCTGAAGCTGCAGAGAGGCGCCTGTGGAGAGAGGAGGCTGCTGAGGCCCTCGGCTGCAGATGGGACACAGGGCCTCTCCTCCGCGGCACGGCCCAGAGCTGGCACGGCTCCCCAGCACGGGCTGAGCTGCCGGCACAGCTTGGCCGAGGTGGGCACCTGCACCTCATGGCACCACCGAGCAGGGGCATTCCTCTGGGCAGGTTCAGTGGTCAGGAGCAGGCGCTAGCGCGCGCCTCGCTTTCTCGGGCAATCTCAGGCCCCGCTCTTTCTGTTCCTGACCTTGCTGTGCCTATGCCTGTCGCTCCTGGGGGCTGCTCTTGTCCAGGCAGGGTCAGCTGGAGCTAACACTGGCTGCAGTCAGAGCGGGCTCCCGAGAAGGCGGCCCAGGAGTTAAGAGGCCAATTAAAGCATCTGACAACAGCAGAATCCTCAGCAGAGATTTTTGGCCAGCCACGAACTCGGCACTGCACAGCAGCCTGACTAGAAAGGCTTCGTGGCTCCGAGCAAGCCACCGAAGGAAGCAGCGTGGGGGGAAAAATCCACGACTCACTGTTTGTTCTTCTTCCGCCGCTGGATCACGATACAGCACACCACTATCGCAAGTGGCAGGGAAACCACGATTGCTGCTGTGCCTATCATACAGCGCCTTCGCACGTCTTGGGGACAGAAGAGGCTTGTGACGCCCTGGGGGTTGTACCCACTCGTGGCTGTCTTGCCGGCCACATCTGGAGGAGCAATTCGGGACGTTAGTCCGTCCTGTGCACCACAGCTAAGCTTGCAGCACACGTTTGCTATGGCCAGGAAGTTCTCTGTTTCCCCCCCGTGCTGGTGCCTGGAGGCACGCTCCCACCCTTTGGGACAGGTTGTCCCACCGAACAAAACTCAGAAGGGCCAGAAGGAGAGCACGGGGCGGGGAGCACAGCTGCTCGACCAGTCGCTCCTTCGAGGCACACGGACAAGAACCATCCCTGCAGCAGGCAGTGCCGCCCCCAACCCTCCCTCCCCCCGGGCCAGCTCCCACACCCCGAGGGGACGGAGTCAGGCCTTCTCGAGAGACACCGGAGCCTTGCTCTCCCCTTCTGCCTTTTCTCCAGCATGGGCACCGCTTGCAGGTGCTCCCAGGGTTCGGGACGTGTCTGCCACCTAGGGACCCCAGCAAGACTGCTCGGTACCTGAGTCTGTTTGAATAAATTCATACACGTGGCCGTGGCTCTCTTCTCCGGGCTTTGACCGCACTGGCAAAAAGCAGAGATGACAGGTAAAGCCTCAGCACGGCTCAGGCACAGAGGATGCAGGAGGACGGGGAGGTTCCCTCTAAGCCCCTGCCCAATCTGGGAGTCAGGGCATCGCTCTGGAGCTCAGCTCACGGGAGGGATCCCGCTCTGTGCTGCTCTTGTGCCTTGGGCCTCTAGGGACTCACGGCCAGCTCTGGGACGCCGCTACAGCGGGAGGTACGTTCGTGCAAGAGTCCCATTTCCCATCATCTGCGGAACGTGGTCCAGATGCCTCGACCCCAAAACACTTTCAGCTTTGAGCTTTGGCCGCTGACGTGCCGTGCAAGAGCGGGCACTGGGGCAAGAGCCTGCTGACACGCGGCGATCCTGATGGGTGACACCGGCTGAACACGGGACAACAATTACCGACTTCCAGCATTAGGAGAGGGCAGCCAGCGTTGCCTGGGACCTCGCTCCTGCCTGGAACTGGCCCGGGGCAAGCAGTGCTGCGTGTGAGCTGAACACGAGTTCAGCACACGCCAGGCCCCCAAGTCTGCCTACGGACGTCTGCAGAGCCGTGCCAGTAAACCGGGGGCCGCAGCTGCCCCTGGCACTCGGCTTGAACCACAACTGGCAGCAGAGGCTCTGCACCATCTCCGTGGCTCGCCAGCACCTGTAGGGCGTGAAACCCGGCATGGCTGCTGCGAGGCTCTGATCGATCCCTTCCCGCTGCGCAGGCTACAGCGTGTCCAGACGTGTATGTACGACCTCCGGGTACCGAGTCTCACGGCTAAGGCAGAGTGAAATATACCCACCGTGTCCTCTCTCCAGTTGCTCCAGCATCTGTCTTAGGACTTCAGATGGCTCCAGGGACTTTTTTCCTCCTTCAGCTTGGTACTTTGCTCTTGGAGGACCTTAACGGAAAGGATTTGGTTCCATTTCACAGGAATAAATTAGAGAAAACCAGCGCACAGCCTGTGAGGTCAGCAGAGACAGACTACTCACCCCTGCGACGCCAGCCGGGCTGTGGCGCGGCATCCAGCCGAGGAGCTGCAAAAGTCCTCCCCGCAGGCACATCTGTAACTAAACACCCAGAGGAGCTTCCGTCATGTACTGTGATCTACGTCGGCAGAACTGAGTCGCAGAAGCGGTGAGGGGATCACGCAGGGAGAGGGTGCACGCGTAGAAGCGGCCGGCTTCTGGCTGCCCCTCGGGCTGTGAGCTGGCAGCTCTCCCAGGGAGGAAAAAGCCACGACGTACCCATGCCATCTCCCGGAGGCTCAGTCCTGGAACCCAGCCGGGAAGCTGGAGCACCTTCGCCTACAGGCACGGCTGCGAAGAAGCACAGGACGGAACAGCTCCCGTGACACAGTTCAAGATACTTCTTCCGATCGGAATTTGATTTGAATTCCGATTTGAATTGCACTCACTGAGTGCAATTCAAAGACGGGATTACTCCACGGCACTCCTGTCTCCCTTCCACTCAGGAGCGTGGTGCAACGAACCACGCGCGGAGCTGCCGGGACACAGGACTCCCTGGAGCTCACACCGGCTCTAAACTCAACCCCGACAAGCCCGCTGGCTTGGCAGCCGGCACCGGGAGCAGCTCAGGCTCCGAGGGGCCGGCAAAGACAGCTTTGCAAGGCAAAGCGCCCCGGGGCACATCACTGAGCCCGACCCGTTCCCTCTCTGCTCTCCTCCATGTCTGCGCATCGGCCACGGAAGGAGCAACTTGCATTTCACATGGAAGGAAGATTGAAAGGTAAATGCTCCTTCCTCCCACTGACTTACCCGTGGGATTGCTCTCAGGCTCGAGGACAGGAAGAGGCCAAGACGTCGGGAAGCCGTCGACCTTGAGAGGATCTGAAGGAAAATGGCACGTGAATAAGCTCTTGCCTCGCTGTCAATGTCTGTTCTTCCAAGAAAAGGGACATGGAGAACTCACCTCCAGGATGCCCCACGGGCTCCAAACCAACATCCAGCCACGAAGCTGGATAACCGTTGCCACCACCCTCATCTAGAAGCAAGCACAGGTGAGAAACGTTTCCATTGCACGCTGGGATCCACTTCTGCCTTGGTGGACTGCAGGCACTGGAAGGGGGTCAGGGAACAACGTGGGAGCCAGACGTAGGTGGAGATTGCCAAAGCTGCAGAGGGGCCCGGTGGCCTCTTGGCTGGCTCCTTGCAGCTCTCCACGCACTCTTTCCAGGCCATGTGCAACACCCCTCGCGGAGCGGATGGACCAACGTGCGGCCCCTCGGGGCTTTCTTACTGGGAGAGCTCTCACGCACACAGAGGAAGCCCACGCTAAAGCACGGGGGGGAAAAACCCATCATCCACGCTTCTCGGGGAGAAGAGCCCGCTGGCCCGTGAAAGGCTGCACCAGCGCCGCCCGCTTACCTGCTCCCCGCGCTCGCCACGGAGCAGCCCGGGCAACCCTGGCATGCAGGGCCACCAGGAGGAGGAGGACGAGGAGGAGGCGGCGGGCGGGGGCCATGGCCCCCTGCGCTCGCACCATGCTGCTGCTGCTGCTGCTGCTGCTGCTGCTGCCGCCGCTGTAACGGCTGCTGCTGCTGCTGCTGCTGCAGTGGGGGCCGGGGGCTGAGCGGTCGGTGCTTATGGCCGGTGCGGCACTGTGGGGCTCTGTGACGTCAGAGCCCTGCTGTGACCTCACGGCCGGGCCGAGGCTGCGTGGGGACAGCTCTCAGGGCGCTCGTTGAGAGCCGCTGGAGCACAGCCGGGGGAGCTGCCCTCCCGTCGGGCGGCTCTGTCCGAGGGCTGGGACGCAGTCCCACCCGGGGCTGAGCCCACAGCTCTGCCCTGTTTTCCGGGCACTGTCACAGGGGCAGCGAGGAGCTCACAGTCCCCCAGAACAACAGGAAACCCCAGCCAAGGGATTTCTGACCTCCTCGGGTGCTGTTAGCAACAGCTCCTGAGGCTGAAGAGTGAGTGATTTCAGTCTCGAGACAAGTGCAAGACGCCCTCCTGGAGGCAGCTGCCAGGCTGGAGCCCAGTTTGGCGCCTTGGGGGACCCCAGGGCTACCGAGTCGCTTTTGTTTTATGGGAAAGATGAAGCCTTTACTTTTCCATTTCTTCTTCATGTGAAATGTAAGGGAACGCTTTCTGTCGGGGTCCTCAAAGAGCAAAGTCAATCAATAAAACAGAAAAGAAATTCTCTGAAAGTATTTGACATGCCAAACGAAACGCTGAGGGAGCACGCTGCCTGGCCAACCTAGTGGCCTTCTATGGTGGAGTGAGTCCATCAGTGGACAAGGGAAGAGCTAGGGAAGTCACCTCTCTGGGCTTCTGGAAGGCCTTTGACATGGTCCCCCACAACATCCTTCTCTCTAAATTGGAGAGATATGGCTCTGATGGAGGGACCGTTTGGTAGATAAGGAGTTGGTTGGATGGTCGCCTCCGGTGGGTAGTGGTCAACGGCTCAATGTCCAGATGGAGATCAGTGACGAGTGGGGTCCCTCAGGGATCCATATTGGGACCAGTACTGTCCCAATATCTTCATCAATGACATAGCACGATCGCGTGCACCCTCAGCAAGTTTGCAGACAACACCAAGCTGAGTGGTGCGGTTGACACGCCTGAGGGACGCGATGGCACCCAGAGGGACCTGGACAAGCTCGAGAAGTGGGCCCACGTGAACCTCGTGAGGTTCAACAAGGCCAAGTGTTAGGTCCTGCACCTGGGTTGGGGCAACCCCTGGTATCAATACAGGCTGGGGGATGAAGGGATTGAGAGCAGCCCTGTGCAAAAGGACTTGGGGGTCCTGGTGGATGAAAAGCTGGCCATGAGCCGGCAACGTGCGCTCGAAGCCCAGAAAGCCAACCCTACCCTGGGCTGCATCCAAAGCAGCGTGGCCAGCAGGTCGAGGGAGGTGATCCTGCCCCTCTACTCCGCTCTGGTGAGACCCCACCTGGAGTACTGCATCCAGCACTGGAGTCCTCAGCACAGGAAAGACATGGACCTGTGGGAGGTCTATGACTGCAAAACATTGACTGACAAGAGCATTTCAATCTGAACATGAAATACGTGTTAGGATAACTGAAATGGCTTTTGTTCCTGCAAGTGTGTGGCAGAGGAAGAAGTAATTGGTCTGAGAGGTTTCGGGTCGAGTGGAGCAGAAGTTCCATTAACTTTAGTGTCTGTGATTGCCTGATCCCTCCACTACCACAAATTAAATCAAAATGAAGGCCTTGCCTGGTTATTCCCAACTCGTCGTTTTCTCCTGGCAGTAAGCTGGCTGAGTGTTGGTACTACCTTCTCCACAGGCTTTGGGTGAGTCCTGGCCTCCTGGGGCGTTGTTTTATCCCTTTTCTTCAGTCCTCCAGAGGGAAATTGGAAATAACCTGAAAAACAGCGTGCCAGCTGCCAATGAGGGCTGAGTGTCTCTCCCCAGGAAAGTTACCCTGGAAAGTCATCATGCGGTCCTGAACAGACACTGGCATCCTTTTAACTATAGACTGGTTTTAAGTGTTACATGCTAAGGCAATATGGAACACAGAAGAAAAATTTTTTTTTATACCTACGAATTTTTATACCATACAATTTTTTTATACCATACTGAGACAGCACTTGTTTACTTTGGAGAAGATGTAAATTTCAGAAGTATTTTGTTTTATAAATGTTCACACTACATCTTGGTCTAAACACTCAATAGTCTGCTACTGTGAGAAACAGAGGAATCTTTCTTTCATTTTGACTCCTGGATGAAAAAAAAAAAATCTTTAACTAGCAGACAAATTCCTCTTGCCACTTCTTTTACTTGGTTCCACTTGTCTCTTGAGAACAGAGTGCTGCTGTGAGACAAATGCTTGATTTTTTTCTCTCTCCACCCACACAGAATAGTGCAGGAACAAATTGCTGAGATTTTCCTGTGCCTCTTGGATCAAAACCTATTTATTCTAGGCCTGGATCTGTCAGCGTGTCATCTGTGCATAGCTGATTCTGCTGATAAAGTATTCTCCTCTATTATTCTATATCTTTTGATGAGTAAATAATTGACACACATCTAGTTACCTTATAAAGCATTCTGAGAAGAGAACGTGATCTTAATTCTCTGATGGCCAACGACTTTATGGTGCAATATTTGCTTTGTTCTTGTGCTTTAGGGCCGCTGGTCAATCAGTAAAAGCCCACCTAGAAAGAATAAATTAAGATTAATTGCTGTTCCAATTTCTCCCTCTCCTGCAGTGCTACACAGAGCACAAGGGAGGCAATGGGCAATGAGAGACAGCAGCTCCCATATGAACATGAAGCATGGCACAGTCTCACTAAAGAAATAAGGAATAGAGGCTAAAATGAGGAATGCCTTTTTTTTCAGTGACATAGTGTGTGTTCACTATGGTTCAGTGGCATTCCCTGCTCTACTCTGCATATCTGTTTTCCACAGATAATTGTGCAGTCAATTTATTTTGGAGTTATGTCATACAGTGGGGTAGCAGGTTACTAAAAATTTGATAGGACATGTTGTCAACCGAATAAACTAGCAAGAGGTGTTTTGCATGTTTGCCAAATGAAAAGTTGCTCCCCAGAGAGGGGACTGGAGAGCTGATGTCCTACAGGACCAGTCCCGAGACGTTTGTTTTCAGTCTGATGAATATGCCCTTCTAAGTAAATGCAGAATTTTAGAAAGCAAATTGAGATACCTGCTTCAGGCTTCATACTCTTCAGTGAGTGCCTGTAAAGGGTCATTCTCTCAGCCGAAACAAGAGATATTAAAATATGAAAGTATCAAAAAAAAGAACCTACCATTCTGAAGGAGACACATGAGACATTAGTTGGGTATTTGAAGCTGAAAGCTTAGGTAGAAGATAGGACCCAATGGTAGGGCATGGTCTGAGAGGGAATTTTGTGAAACAGGTATTTCTTTACATGTGAACCAGTAAAACAAAAATCATGTGGAGTTTTTCTTAGTCACTACGTCTACCAGTGAGGAAATTCACCACAACAGCAGTTTTGCATCTAAGAAAGTAGAAGAAAGATGCAGTATTACAGATGTCTCTTTCTGTGCAGCTATGACTTAGAAATGTGAGCAAGTGTATCACTACAAACCTTCGTGGCAGCTGTCCTCACTGCCCGACAGGACAGCCTCCACTGGAAGTATCACACCACGCACACAGCAGCAAACGCCATCCTGCTAAAACCCTGCAGTGAACCAGGGACAGGCTGCCACGGCAGGCTGGAACGTGATAAATGCTGCCAAGCATCAACAGTTCATACTGTCACAACACGAGGGAGCTGGAAGCATCCCAGGCCTGGCTAAATACAGCAGAGGATGACTGAGAGCGGGGAGGAGAGTCCACACTAACCCTGGTTTGTGGGATTTCCCTATTGTTGCCTTGGAGGAGCTCCTACCCCCACTTTTGCATTTCCTAGAGCTTTACTACGAGATCACAGAAGATCCTCTGAACTGTCATGGGCCACACACTGGTGATGCAGGAGAGAGCAGAGAAGAGACCAACCCTCTTCCCAGCGTCTTCTGGAGGAGAATAAACTGGGACTGACCATTGCAAACAGTGGTAGGAATATTTTTCTTCATGGGAGGCAATAAAACAACCTATTTGTTTCTTTTTTGCTTACCTTAAACCCACAACTTCTATGCTCTCTCTGCCTGTTAGGGACATGTGCCAGCTGTAATACACTGCTAAATTATGAACACCAGTTTCCAATGCAGCCTCAGACTCTGGACTAATCCTTGAAAGGGTCTACACCAATATACTTATTTTACAAGTACACTTTTAGTAATAAAAGTGTTTCATGTTCTCACCAAAACTGAGAAATCTAATGCCCATATCTGACTTGCAGGGGTTCTATTCAGTTCCAGTAAGTCAGGCTCAAGAAAATGTGTGTGGACATTGTCCATTTACCCTTTAGATTGGCTCAAAATGGCACTCAATCTAAAAACAAACAAGCCACCACCAAAAAAAAGACCCAAAAAAACCCAACAAAAAACAAAAAAAAGAAAAACATGAACATCACTGGCACAACCCCATCCTGTACTTCCTGACTTGATCTACCATAGCGGGCACAAATATAGCCACATTTCTCAGCAAAATAACCATTGGTCCATTTTTGTCCCCTGCCTCAATAAAGTCAGTACTGTCTTTTAAGAAGACATATGAACATTGACCAGGAGAGCAGAGATCCTGCATCTCTCTATATCCTCGTATTACCTAACTGTTAATAGACTTGAAATAAAAAGCCACATCATAGTCCTTTGTCTGTCAGTCAGAACATGTTTTTGGACAAATCTTTTATTTGACATATCCTGCACACCACAAAACCAAATAATATACAGAGTATTGCCCTGAGGTCTCAAAGCACCTTTGCTGACCTTGTCTGAGTTCTTGAAGAGATGCTCTGATTACGCCCACTTCAGTGGTCAGGCAGAGACGGATACGGATCTAAACAGCCTGACTCCAAAGTCTCAAAAGGAAAAATCCACCCTGATGGCAAATAAGCTGGGTTAAAAAATTCCACT
The DNA here is from genome assembly GCF_035582795.1 of Mycteria americana. Taxonomy (NCBI): domain Eukaryota; kingdom Metazoa; phylum Chordata; class Aves; order Ciconiiformes; family Ciconiidae; genus Mycteria; species Mycteria americana. The sequence continues at coordinate 2,197,224 of NC_134375.1, forward strand.
GCTAAGAAGGGTTTCATGTCTCAGAAATTAGTAAGTGGCAAGCTATTAAAAATGAGTGGATGTTAAAATAATACTCACATTTGACTGACATATATTTTTTTATATATATATATATGTCTTTAAAGTCAAAGTCTCAGTTTAAGTATTTTGATGAATACTTTTTCATAGTATATAAAGATTTTTTCCATGCTTTTACTTAATTCCCCCCCCAAATTACCTTTTATACCTCCATTAAGGAGAATTTGACCCATGTTACTCAAAATCTGCTTTTTTTATAAGAACTGATTTATATTATATTGGACAAGTGAAAAATTACATGGTTCTACTGCAATATTAATGTCAAGTCCAAAATTCAACTGATGTTGGTGATTCCCACTATTGCAGGCAGCATTAGCCAGCTCTTCCCCCACCACGCTGACACCAAGTGTGTGCTGTGCATTCAGTGCTGTGTTTTGGCCCATGTTTAAATACTGAAGGACTTGATGCTGTATTTTATAAAAATAACCGAATGCAGGCAATCAAGTTAGCTCCATAAACGGGAAGCATCGTGGGACTGTTACCCGTCCCTGCCTGCTCCATTCAAGTGATGTGACCTTTGTACCATCATAAGGGTTGGCCAATGCCCGCTAAGAATTAATAAATTGCATACTGGACTTCCATAAGATTAAAGAAAAAATGGTGGGTGTCCTTACATTGCAATTTATGCTACCAGTTTCATTGATAATTGTAATAGCATTTGCATGCAGGTAGTAACTGGCTTCCAACGACTGAAATGGTAAAGACAGTGAATGAAGAAATACCATACATTGAAACAGATAAATAGCTCTACGTCAGGAAAGATAATGTATTAAATACCAAACAGTGAATATATAACTTTTTATTTCTGAGAGCACTTTCTGTTTCTATACTATCTGCTCTTAGGAACTGAATGACATCCACTATCAATATATCTTTTTGCTGACTTCAGACATCTTTTGATCAAAGTACTTGGATTATAATGTGTATCCAAACATCTCAAATACTACAACAGTTAAAGTAATAAGAAAACCACTTTTTGGTATATTACTCTCAAGATGAATAAACTGAGGCCAGTTAATGTAAAATGCCTGCACAATGACCATAGCAACTCACAACCAAAAGGAGGATGGAGTTGACGTGTCCTGTCCCTGTGGCCTAAGCAGCCAGAAATCCTCCTTCAACCCTGGCTGCATTGCAGTCCCCCTGAGCACCAAGAAAAGGGCTCTACTGAGAGGAAACAAACTTACTCTGTATCAAGATACTAATTCAGAGTGCAAAAAATTCAAAGAGAATGTTCTACACAGTAACACGAAACCCAAAAAGCATTCAAGTGTCAGCAGTGACACTGGCTGACTGCAATACATGTTGAAAATAACACCGTACTGCCCACGCAGGGTTTCCACACGCCCCTATTGATATTCCTATTTTTACACCTGTGCATCTCATCTCAGTTACAGAGCACACCTCCTTCCAGCATCCTCTGCTAGTCTGCACCACGCAAGACAACTCGCAGCACACAAAGGTTATGGAAAAAGGACTAGAGATAAGAACAGCGACAGGCTGCTGGTGAAACAACAGGGATTGCAAATTATTTTCTAAATGTCCTGGTGACTAGAAAACTCTTGCTACACTACAATCAGACTCAACATTCAAGCAGAAATTTTGTCTCCAATTCCTAGCGTAGTGCCCCCCATTTATTCCTCTTGCTTTCTCTGGGAAAGATCTTGACTCAGAAAGATGGGGGGAAAACAACTCTCCTTAACTACTAGCCTGAAGCCTGCTGGCTTCGCTCCTACTTTCGAGCTAATTGACAGAGGTTTGCTACACATAAGAAAACATATCTATGTCTGAGACCTGAATGCCAAATCTTCATTCCCATGGAGTAGGAATATCCCAAGTGAGCAGAGCACAGAACCGACCAGCCCTGCCCCAACCAAAGTTGCAATCGTATCCACAAATAGCTGCAGGTGGGCTGGAAACAACAAAAGATAGAACATAATTGCTATGACAACCAGGTATTAACATCCCCAAAGGGCAACGTCTGATCAGCATGTGTGTGCACATGCACCCTTATCCACCTGCTCATGATTATACTCGTCCAGTTACCCTGATTTCTTTCAGTCATTAATCTATTAACACTAATTTCCTAGCTACAGTACAACACACGATATATTTAACAGTAGATGAGGAATGTCTTATGTGTTTTCTATACCCCTGTCTAAAAGCCGTGAGCCAAATGCTACTGTCCTGAAAAATACGCAAGCCTTACTGACAGCAAGGGGTTATGCCTGTCGGAGACTTTCAACACTGGACGCAGCAGTCTTCAATATATTTCAGTACCTGGCAGAAAGCAATTATTTGCATGTTCCTCAAACAGATGCCATGTTAGCTTTCGATGTCGTTGAATTATTCCATTCTCTAAAAAATGCATTTTAAAGACGTTAATGATAACAGAAGGAATATTGCTAACAAGGCATAGGCTGACTTTTTGAAGAAGCTTTCAGCACAAGGTAATGAAAATGTGAAATGAGTGAACAAAAACAAAAGACAGAATTCTAAATGAAAAATTACAGGTAATAAAATAATTTAGCACCACAAGGAACTTCCCTTGTGTTGAGATGCAAAACTCTTCTAATTAGAGTAACAGATGCTGGATTGTTTCAACATCTCTGAGCGTTACTCACCCAAGAGTATACTTAAATCGAGACCAAGGTATTCCAGCAGAAAGGAGAACATCCTGGTGTAACACAGTGATTTTGCACATGTGCTGGGTGGGATCAGAGATGCAGGAGATCCAATTAAACTGTCAGCATCTCGGAGAAGGGAATTGCCGCTGCCATGGAGATGTTATGACTGAGACTGGGGCGGGTTCTAGAAGCCCGGTGCCAGTGGAGACAGGCTGCTCTGGCAGCTGTCAGAAAAGGGTCTTCCTCATGTGGTGAACGACCACCATGGAAACCTTGAGACAGACGCTCTCGTGCCCTGTGTGTCTGGAGCTGTTCACACCCCCCGTCCTGGTCCTGTCCTGCGCACACAACTTCTGTAAGCGATGCCTGGAGAAGATCCTGCTACACCGAAACTGTCACCACGTCAGCAGGTTTTTCCACTGCCCCCTGTGCAGGAAGGTAAGGAGGGGTGATCCTACGTTCTCTGTGGAAGCTGGGCAGATGCCACATCTCGTAGTTAGGAGACATGTTTTAGTTTGAAGCAGCAGGTATGCCCCATCTCTTCACTGAAGGACAACAGTTCTCACAAGGAGTAACACGCCACATCATACCTGTAGTGAACAGAACAGGTTATTTGCAATCACTCCCATGTTTTTAATAGTGTGGCATCTGTGTTTCTGGTCCCTGAATGCACTGCTGCTGCACTGAAACCTGGCCTCACAATCCTTGCATTCCTACCAGAGGAAAAATGTGCAAGTGCTAAATGCTATCTTCTTTAAATCAGATATTTTCTAGGATTCTGACTAAACAAGGTATTTGCTTACCGTTGTTTCCCAGTTCGACAGGTTGCAGGTTTATTACATAAGTGAATCAGCAGATTTTCTTGAAATTTGGAACATACTTATTTTAATATCCATATTTTACAGACTTCTGTAAGTGCCAAGTCCACTGTGAAGGCTTTTCTTAGGGACAGATTCTGCCACCAAATGCTAATACATAGCATTTTAAAACCTTCTTATAGTCTTTATGGAGGCAAAACCTTAATGCAGTGAAAACTGAAGACATCTATATTCCCTGACTAGCATGCAAGTAAATTTACTGACTTCAGGGAGTAAAAGGTTCAGGACTGGATTCTCATAATGCCTTCAGGACATGCCTCTGAATATTAAAAAAAAAAACCCAACACTTTTTACCTGTTAACAGAAACTATAAGATCTCTCTGCTTGATTTGCTAAATTCTGTATTTCAGACTAAACAATGAAATTCCCGTTGGTTTAGAGTAAACTCCCTATATTCAGAGGCAAAGTATGGGCAAGTGATACTCGTGAGCCTTCAAGTTACAAAATACATGTTTGAATGAACGGGCTGTCTACGTACTTCTGCAGTATTTCACCATGGTTCAAATCTTATTAATGTAAATATCAACCAAATAAAAATGATGTATTTTTTCTACATTATACTGAATTATCAGAAAAACAAAGAATTCCTGTATCACTCAAACTATTTTACTATTTTTTTCCTTTGTAGGTCATTTATTTGAGGGGCAGAGGAATTGTTGGCCTGCTACGAAATAGTCTAGTTGAAAGTATACTGGAGAAATTTAAATATGAGCTTGAAAAAATCTGTACTCAGGAGAAAAGACAGTTGCCCCAAATCTGTGAAGAACATGGAGAAAACATGAATTTGGTATGAATTTTTATCTATCCCTTTTCATTTTAGTAATCTGCACACTTTCTATCCTATAAGTGCTCAGTCCCTACTAAGTCCAAAATGTATTTATTGGTAATCCTAGTGGATGATCAATAGTTCACGAAGTCCTTACATATAGCAAAGTTATTATAATAACAAATTATATAATATTAAGATATAGAAATTTATTCCAAAATTATAACAAAAATGAGATAATACCAAATATTGATAAGGATTTCTTACCCAGAATATTTTTATCCATCCCACTAATACGGGATTTTCTGTAGCCACTAGCAAGCAGCTTCATAAACTTCAAAAGAACTGTAGCTTTTTAAAAGTCAAGCTCAGCCTTTTAGACTGAGTAACGGCAGAACTAAAACTATTCTTATTGAACATGACCAAGTGGTGTAAGATAAGTATCTTCTTTGCCTTTTCTAAGCACTGGCTAAGATGACTAAAAAGGGCGAGGTTTTCCTTCCCTTATTCATACTGAATACTCCATTTCCCAATAATCCACTGATGAAGTTAGCTGCAAAAGCCACAGAAGCGTGGCTAGAGGTAAGCACATGAGTGGGCCCATTGAAATCAATCCTCTGAGAGGTCCAAGCTCTCATTCCTCAAGGAGTTCAATCATTCTACTGCCATTCCTACACCAGCACTTAGAGAAAGTGACACCAGAAATAATCATAAATAGCTCAGACACAAAAAAACCTTCACTCATTCTATGGACTGGACCCAGTGCCACAGATGGTGATTAGTCATCACTTTTAGCCACGCTGTGAATGCATATTGGCCATTTGTCTTTGAAAACGGCATCTCCTCTTCGAATTCTCCCGCTGGCTCCCCATTTCACTGCACCTCACTCAAGTCCCTCAGTCACACACTCCAAATTTTTTTACAAAACTACATCTGCCTTCTCGTCTGCTCTTCAGTCTTACAATGCCATTTCAGTTATCTCCTCCTGTTCCACCAGTGAAGCCATTGCTCATTGCATCCCACACATCATTCAGGCACGAAAGGCACTTCCTGAACTAAGCCATAAATCAGAGTTCTCTCCCTCCCATAAAACATCTCCATTTGTGTGTGCTAGTGTATATATGTGTGACTGTACTAACATGGAAACAAAATTACATATATAGGAAAAAACATGTATTTATCCTTCCTGCAGATATCACTTACCTCCGTCATTCATAAATTTTCTGGGTAAGGACTATATCTTCACCTGCAGTTATGCATGGGTTTCCACTATCCCCCATCACCAGCGGGGTATCTAGCACTACATATCACCAAGATCCAAAATACGTAACACTGTGTGTGCTGTAAGGTCCAATAACATGGTTTATTGAATGTGAAACTTCCTTATACCATCTGAAATCAAAATTCAAATAGCATACAGGAAGGGAGTACACTTTTTTTACTCAGCAACTAAAAGGCATGTGGTTTGGCAAAATTCATATCGTGTACTGCAAATGCCAATAGAACAAACACAGTGTAACAACAATCTTGGTGCGGAAGACAAACACTGCAGCTTCACCAGCAATACTCAGTTTTGGCACTTCTAACAGTATCTAACAACAGACAGACCAACAAATTACTTGGATTATTTTGCTTATACGTAGATACTAACTCTCCTTGTGTATTTTTTCTCCCTCAGATGTGTTTGACTGACGATGAGCCAATATGTGCAATCTGTAAACTCTTTGGAAAACATGAGGACCACAATGTTGCAAAAGTATCAGAAGCTTACAATGCAAGAAAAAAAGCATTTATAAAAAAAATTACACTTAGTTCATAAGAAATCTGAAGAGGCTAGGAAGGTACAAGTGACTCATTTGAGATGATACTAACAAAATCACACGATCCCTGGATGTTTGATAGAAGATTAGAGAGCTGCATTTTGATTCTGATAGTAGGCAGTCAATTTGTAGATTTTCAAGAGAAGCTTAGGATATACAAGATAAAATGGCTTAGCAGGAAGAGAATAAGAACATATTTTAATCCTTACTCAGATTGTATTATAGCCCTGGCCAAACTGGCTCTTTGTCTTTTGTTCACCTAGGTATAACACGAGTTTTGAATACCAAAGCTTTTCTCACATCTTCAAAATTTGTTAATGTTCATTAAGCAGATGAATAAACATACTAAGATATATTACTGGATGTGGGCTTGCAAATTTTAACTGCTGTTCTCTGCAAAGAACATGCAGTACGTGCAATCTGCCATCCCAAATACTCGTACAGAGCACAAATATTCCTGTAGAATACCTTGTGACCAGTATCTTTACTAGGTAAGTGGGCTTGCAAGGGGGCACTTAAGAGCTGGTGGAAAAAGCTGGTACCTCACTACTCTCTTATCTTCATCCAAAGGTATCTTGTGTTTGAATAGTTCCTAAGTGTCAAAGTAGGTGGCTTATTCTTTGAGAGAAAGACATGCAGACATCACCTGGAGACGCTCATGTCCTGGTCAGCGCAGTTACCACTCTACTCCTCTCCTGCCTTGCTGGCCCACAGGGGATCCCATTTTCCCAGAAGTGCTGCTGTCTCTCATGTGACTTCACTGATGCACTAACCTTGGCAAAGCTGCAGCCGAGCTTTATTCCCAGCTCCCCTAGTGAAAGGGTTACAGAAATACTAGTAGCCGCTTCATTCTCAGGACATGAAGAGCAACTAGGCTACATGTCGCCTGAAAAAAACCACACAAACCCAAACAATTGATACAGTTTTGCTCAGTGAACTGCCTGCTGGTCCCCTCCTCTGCTCACCTTGGTGCTATCTCCACAAAGAAGGCTTGAGCACAGCACACACTTGCCAGAGCTTCCTAAAGAACAAATCACATTCCCAAGAAAAGACATTTTAAGAGATCCATTTTGAAAAGCACCCTGCAGTTCAGGTAACTTGCTAACCTAGAGACAGAATAGCAAAACATTTCAAAATGCATTTACAATTATTTATATTTTCATTTGGCTTTGAGCACTAATGGCTGCCAAAATTGTAAAGAGTACAGAGCCTATAATGTATATCTACAGATCATATGTTTTGAAAGTTAAAAGTGCATTTACCTATTCTGAACACTACTCGGAGACATGGTTATGATGCAATACATAACTTTTCATTAATTTATTTCACACAGGAAACGGAAAAGCTGATTAATGAGCTAACAGCTGGTGCTACAGACACCAAGGTAATGATTGACACAGTTGGAATGGGTTTGCTGAAGGGCATATGGTACCGAATGGCTGAATTGCAATCCAAGTTACACCATGACTATTCTACAAAACTGGAGAAACTGCAGATAATCTCAAACAAGGCCGAAGCTTCTGGACAGCTTTATCAGAAAATGGAAACCTTCCTGGAACAGCATGAAAACTCTGTATAATTTCTACAGGAGGACAAAAAATTCAAGGAAAAGATAGAAAAAGTGCTAGAAGGAAAAGCCTCGTATCAGGACCCACCAAAGCATAGAATTTCAATGCAACAGTATTTTGAGGAGCTCATCAGAGGAATTAATATCAAGGATTATCTCTCTACTGCATGTGAGGAGATGCTTTCAAGTACCACCGACATACCCGAGACACGTCAATCAGAATGTCCTGCCTTTGTTTTCGCAGAGGAGAGTCCTAATCACCACTTCTGCAAAGAAGTACTGCAACAATTTGAGAAGTCAAATGACATCAAGCAAGATAATTTTGAAAATGCAGTCCCCCCTGCACTGCAGCACTAATGCAAATACTAGCATTAGTGAAAATTTAGCTTTTACAGATTTGCGGACAGGATAAATTAAAGTACTATCTCCTGACATATAGTCTTACTTTCCCAGTCATACGTGCTGCCTATATATTCCATCAAACAACTGAAAGGCACTTTGAAAGGTAAACAGAATGAGAGGTATTTAGTATATATGCTCTGTTGTACCACCACAAATTAGTAACTGTTGGGAAGCTGGCACTAAAGGAGTAGCCTACGATGGCGTAACACAGGCTGTCTAACCAGGGTGGATTTAGAGATGCTGGGAGAAAGGAGCCTGTGTACAGTGTGTGCTGTGAATCCTTCCTACGACCCGGACAGCTTCAAGTGCTCCAAGTTTATTCTCTATGAGAAATGTAATTCACATCCTAAGCACTAAATTTGAGCCTCAAACCACGACCACACACAGTTAATTCCATATAAACCTATGTACTAAGGTTAGGTTAGTAACTTATTGAAGGGAATTATAAAATAATTTAAATTTATTTTAAAATGATAAATGCTAGGCTACAGCACTCATATCTTTGGTAATCTGCCTGATAATCTTTCCCCAACGGTCAACAATATATTCATATGAGTGCACCTTTGAAATTTTTGACAGGTACAGAGCCTACCTACCACTTTTTTTCCTTACATCATTTCTCTACATTCCTTTGCTAATTAATACAAAAGTATTTCTGCTTTTCAGGGTAGTGTCTGCTCAATCTGCAGATTTTAACTTTGGAAAACTTTAAAAGTTATCAGCTTGGTCTTCTTTTGGCTCTTCTGGTAGTATCAGAACTACCTTTTTGGAAATCCAACAAACACAGGACATGTCAAACAGCACTCCTAGTACTATGTAGGAAGAGATCCATAGGATTCTGGGGGATTATTGTGTTCCACATGTAGAAGGCTTTGCTTTTAAAACAGTTTCAGATCAGGCCTGGGGGTGATAGTGATCAAAGCCCCAACGCTGAAGGCTTATAGGATTGGCCCCGCATGCCCCCAACTCAGTACCAAGCCTCCTTGTGTGAACACAGACGTTGCTAATGACGGTAACAGACGAGACTGGGGCCAAAACCTGTTATTTCCCCACAGCTCCTCAGTATCCCACGTGAAAGCAGGATGACAGGCATATGGGTGGAATGCAAAAATCAGTTCTAAAAAGAGCAGGTATCACATCACCGACTTGTTTTGCACAAAGCCAACCCAAAACTTGCTGTCCTAACTACTCTCAAGATGACTTTGACAGAACATGCAGCAGCAACTGTATTCTCAACCTGTCTTGTTGCACATGCTTAATGCAAGAAGTGGGAGACACAGTCCTCGTACCAAATTCCATTTGACGCTTTTAGTCTGGTTTCCAAGGTATGCGTATGTGTCCATCCTTCTTCCCCTCATTCCTTTTGAACCCACCAACCACTTTCAAGACAATTTAGCTAAAATGAGTGCATAAGCTTCATGATGGCTTTCTATTAGCAGTCTCTGTGAAAAGAGGGTGCAACAAAAGTTCAAACTTTTTTTTGGCATTACAGGATTCACATGGGAATGGTGGAGAAATATGAATGCCTTAATTGTGAGAAAAGCTTCAGCTGTCACTCGTACATTACTAGATAACGGAAAATCCAGAAGCAAATAGAAAACAGGGCTCTAGGTTTCACCAGTTCCAGTGCTATGTGATGATGCACTTCCATTTTCTCCAGGCTGAAACACTCCCTCCAGTCCCAATGTTGCCAGGTCTTTTCACACTTTTGTCATCTTTACTATTTTGACCATCTTCTAATTTTGTAGAATTTGTAAAGGCACATGTACTGACATTTTCACTGTTATGCAGAATGAAAATAGAACCGGGACCAACCATGAATTTTATCACCCTTATCTCTTGCTTCTCACTTACAGCCTGTCAAGGTGCTGCCCTAAGATGCTGTTTAATTGTAATGAATGTTGTGTTCAGAAGGTAACCTGAGCTTCACATGGCTAAGGTTACAGCTTGGAATCACTTGCTGCTGCAGTCAAGCAATGCTTAGGCAAGTCAAATGCTCAGAATAACTTCAGTGTCACTTGGTGCAACCAAAGCTCAAGTACGGTATGAGGAAGTCCGCAGCAGCCAGTGGCAACGTACCACCTGTTTACTGCACCTACCCGTTTGGGTCAGAACTCGGGTGTTCTACATCACCCCTTTTTCAAAGAACTTTATGTGACAGATTTATCATAACAAGTGGTTTATACACCTGAATTATTTTCTTCTGTACTGATACCATCTGCATTTGCCCACAGTGTTTGTTTTCAATGTTTTCTACACTGTGATCCACTCTTAGATGAGGAAAAGGATTTAGACTTTCCAATTCCTATCTGTCCTAAAGAAATAGAGAGTAAGGTGAGCAGAACTATTTGGCACTATTTTGCAAGACGAAAGACTCTTCCTAGGATATTACATTTCAAGACACATAGTTTCAATGTTCCTTGATCTGCTTTTAAAATAATTAGTGCTATTAAAAATGGCCTGCTAATCCACAACTATGTGCATTCCAGTAAAACAGATGGGCTAGCATTTCTTGTTAAAATACAAGACTTAAGTTACTCAAAAAGTGATAAAACAATTCCCTTTCCGAAGAAAAATCTGTCATGTCAACAACTGTCTGGTGCCTGATTGGACATACTGTGGAATTGTTCTCTCCTCTAAGCCAAAAACAATGTCACTTCCCAGTTATGGGTATAATGAGCAACGGCCACCAATGAATCAGTGTGCATCTGGCAAAGCGCAGGCCCAAAAGAACACCGTCACTCAATAAGTATTTCCTGCTTTGAAAATAAATGTGTCATCCATAGAATGCTTCATTTTTGAAAAATGCTTCTGTGTCCCTCCTCATTTATCTGATAGCTGGGATTCACTTCCTTATCACAGCATCCTGCTCCTCCGGCAAATCCAGCCCTCCAGCAATCCTCACTATAGAGAGCACAACCTGTAAATGACTAAAAATGTGTACTTGAATTTACATATACCTCTTACAGCCTTTCTGAATACGACTCCTGAAAAATAACATTTCAGTAACTACTAGTTCTAGTAAGTTCTGCCTGTGTGCTAGCAAGAATTATTACAGTGCCTAAGCAAAATACAATGGTAAGATTGTATTTCACTGCTGACTGTTACTTGGACGCTCATCTTTCCGGGTATTCATACCCCATCTTGTGACCTACAGTGGAAGTGCAGGAGCTACCAAAGCGCTTCTCGGTTGTACCTGGCAGACACCTGAGAAAAGTTTCTCACCCTAACACGAGCTGTAGCTTCTGCATTCATCAGAAAATGAGTCAAATTGCACCTGAAAGTAAAGATTAAAAATTCATTTAGCAGCCGGCCGAATTTATTTGACAAAGTTTTACCTGCACAAGGATGAAAACTGCATTTGGGTTCACCTTTTAGCTGTTGAGGCATTATAATTTAGTTTGTTCAACATGCAAAACGTCTGCTTTATCCAGACAGGTGTCGGGTCACTGTTTAATCTGTTCATTGCTCTCACCACCGAAAATAAGGCTTCTTGCATTTATGATAAAAATCACTATTTGTGAAGACAGGACACCACACACATAAGAACTTCATCATTCAAACTCTGTAAACTTTTACAAAATTGTTAAGAACTCACAAAAGTTTCATTATTTCTAAGATTTCTCAAAAGAAGAAAACAGAAAAGCTTACTTACAAAGAAAGACTGACAAGAATACTCTGCATTCACACATTTTTAAGGTATCTCTATCCCAATGATCTTGTGAAAATTAAGAGAGAGAGAAAACAGAGCTGTGTTTTAAGTTTGTTTTTAAACACAGCATTTCCCTCCCTGAGCTTGTATTAGTCCTGATGACTCTGATATTGCAGACATGCTAACAAGCTGGAGGATGACCTCTCCTCCATGGAAAGATTTTGATGTACCTTATAGCCCATGTGTCTCCCCAAAACATTAAAAAAAATCAATCAGGAATATAACCAGAAAACATATTTTGATCAAGTAACAACACACAAACTTAACACTTCCAAGTCAGATTGCTTCTGCAGTAGAACCGGGTAAAACCCAAATGCAGAGGCAGAGAGAAAAGTACAGACAAACTTTGCCAAAAATACACAATTCACAATAGAACGTCAACAGTGAGCTAGAGGTATATCTCACCCAACTGCAAAGGCCAGTAACTTGAAAACAGGAATCACTTACAAGGGTGCCTGGTGGACAAGAGACTCTTCTTCCCAGCATGGAACAGTACAAACTCATTACTTCAAGAGCTCATTGGGACTGCAGGGAAGGATGAAGGAAGAGAAGGTGCTTCAGTGGTTACTCCCCAATTAAAGAAGATTATCACCTATGAGAGAATGCTATCAGCAAAGCAATTAAAACTCCAGTTGTGTTGCTCATTCAACCATCTACTTAAATAGACTACAGAAATACAATGAAAACAAAAGCTGTCAATGCTAAGGAGAAAAGCCACTCCTGCAATGCTGAGTGGCTAACAAGACCCCTGGATGGAATCTGCATGTACATATAGTGCATTTATCTGGAACTGTTACTCCTCACCCCCTCGGCAGAGCTTGCTGAAGCCACTGCAGTTGACCATGCTGGTTAAGCTACTCTGGCTGGGGTCGGTGTTTGTGATTTACCCAGTGCTGTACTACTTGGCACCATGCAATAGTTTGGATGGCCACTGTGTGGAAAAATCTAGATTATCACTAGTCTCCAATCCTTTGACCAATTTCCAGTCTAAGCAATTTCTGAGAAACAACATGGAAGCAGCCAGAAGGGCAATGTCGATGGGCCAAAGGGGATCCAAAAGCCCCTGACTCAGCTAACGGTGCCAACGAGAACCAGGGCGAGGGGCTGTCCTGGAAACCCCAGCCACCGCTGGCTCTAAGACCACAAACCAACGCCCGAGCAACGGCGGGCTGGAGGACACACACGCCAGCCTGGCAATGCAAGGCCACCTGGGCCGGGCCGGGCCGCGCAGCGTCTTCCTGGGGGGAGAGGCCAGGCCGCAAGCCTTTGGGTACCGCTGCGGAGAGGCGTCCCCGAAGCCGGGGAGCAGCCCCAGGGCGAAGGGCGGGAGGGGCCGCGCCGGCTCGACAGCAGCGGGGCGGCCGCCGGGGGCGCCATTTCAGGGCTCCCCCCACGACGCCTGAAATAAATGGCGGAGGGGGGCGGAGACCTTTTCCCCACTACCCAGTGAGGAGAGAGAGTCCCAGGTGGAGGCGGTGCCGCACGGCCCCAAGCCCAATGGGCGTGCAGAGGCGGTAGATGATAGACGGGTGGCCCCTCCGCCCGGCGGCGCCAGTGGGCGGGGCTTGGCGCCCGTCGGCCAATGGGGCGGGCGGCGCGGGGCGCGTCGCGCCTTCCCGTGGTGCCGCGCGGCGAGCGGCGGCAGGAGCGGCCGCGACTCCATCCGGGTCCCGGCGCGGCTCCGGGTCACCCTGCGGCAGGTAACGGGGCGGCGGCGGCAGCGGGCGCGGTCCCCGCGGGGTGCCGCCATCGCCCGCGCGGCGGGTGGCGAGCTGGGGGTAGCCCGTGGGAAAGGGCTGGCGGCGCCCGGGCGCAGGGGTCGAGGCGCGGGCGGGGCGGCGCGGCGGGTGGGACGAACGGGCCCGGCCCTCCCCTCTCCCCGCCGCGGGCGCGCGCGGGGACCTCGGCCCGGTCCTTCCGCTCGGCGTCGCCGTCCCGCGGGGTGGGGGCCGTCCCCGGCGGGCGGGGCGGCCCGGGCCGCGGGCGGAGGCGGTGGCTGCGGCCGCCTGCCCCGGTGAGAGGCGGGGGCGCGGCCGCTGCTGCCGGGCGGGGCCTCCCCGCCGCCCCCCGGCGCCGGCGCCGCTGGGGTCTCCGTTTATTGTCGTTATTTTTCTCATTGAGGCCCTTTTTTTTTTTTTTCCCCTTTCCTCCCCCCTCTCTCCTCCAGACTAACTTGAAGGCCCGGAAGTGCCGCCCCCGGGCGCTCCTGAGTGGTGGGTTGGCGCCGCCGCCCGCCGGGGATAGGTCGCGGATGCCGTCAGCGCCTGGGTACGTCACTTCCGCTATCAAGTGTGTGGGCAGGGGAGACCTTGGCCGCGGGGGCGGCCCCCCCCGGCCCGGGGCTGCGGGGAACCCCGGGGGCGGGGGCCGTGCTCGGGGTCCCCTGCCCCGCCCCGCCCCTCCCGGGGCTGCCCGCGCCTCGGGCACCGAGGAGCGCTGCCCTGCGGCGAGCAGCGCGGGCCGAAGGAACTTGTGGCGGGGCAGGCAGGTAGGGGGGCGGGCAGGGCCGCAGGCAGCTGCGGGAAGGGCGTTGGAGGAGGGATGGGCAGGCAGAACGCAGGACGGCGTCGGAAGAGTTAAATTCGAAAATGAGGAGGCAGAAGTCAAAAGGAAGAAAATACCTTATGCAATGCACGTCCTTTGGCAACTAAACGTGCTGTCAATAAACAGCGGGGTAAGGGGTGAGACTGCAGAAAACGAAACTTTAACGCTTGTCAGTATATGCCATACTGACTGTAAAGAAACACTCGCGTTCCGTTTCATTCTTGTTGTTAGCACAGTGTAAAATCTGTCCCTGATACGCAGTAATGTGCTTATGGTGTCTTTCTTCTGGCCCAGCACGGTCGGTTTGAGAGAAAGATGTTAATCAAACTATATTTTTATGATTTATTTCTTGTAGGAGTGGAAACTCAACCTGATATTCAAGGTTATGATAATCCTCTCTGATATAGATTTTGCTTTTCTACATTGTTTGTGCTCCTCTTTAATCTTGCGACTTTGCACAGACAGTTTTCTGACTGTAATGCAAGCCTTAACTGGCCTGGGGAAATTGCTTCCATTAGAAATGTACATAGAAATCCTACAGAGTGATGCTTAATCATAACAATGGGTCAAATTTAATCCATGAGAGAATTTTTGACAAAATGAATCTGTCCTTTCAAAACCAATAATATTTCTTTAACTTAATTAAACGATATTTAAGAAACAGGGCATCCTCTTCCTAATTCTTCAAGCGGGTAAGCATCCCCAGGGGCTTCACCAAAATGGTTATTTACTGCTGTGGCTCCTGTTGTCAAGTTTGATGTGTTCTGTTCACAGCAACACTCAGGTGTGAAATAGCCTGAACTTACCCAAGGAGTTCTTTACAGTGGTGGTTCAAACTTGGTGCAGTCTTTCCAGTGTAGTCAACACGTGATAATAGATTTAATAGTATTTGTTTGCCCTATAAGAGCTAGCTTCACAAAGAGGGACTTACTGAATAGCTGTATTGTGATGTTTTTAATATAAAATTGTTGATTGTAATTTTTTTCACTGAGTTTTTCACCAGGTTGTACTCTGTATATCTTAAATGCAACGTCAATTCATGTAGGCCATGCTAGGAAGTTACTTTGCGTAATAAGACTGGAGACTTGGCAAAAGGAAGCTTAGATAAAACATCCAATCACTTGCTTTGTTTTTCTACTACTACTAACAAGCTGTATCCTTATTTCACTTTCCTTTTGATAAATGCCTTCTGTATTTTCCTCTGTTAGTAACAGAAACATCAGTTCATTTGCAAAATAGTGAAAGGCTCCCAGGACTTATAAAGGGCAACGGATGTTTAATTATATTGCCAATTAATTAACGTAACACAGCATTCTTGAAAACGTTCTCGTGCACTGACTTCATTATTTGCTGAATTTGTGTAATTACTATGTTACCATGCAAACTTTAAGCAGAAAAAGTTAGCCCGCTTACTAGTAGCATGTCCTAAGAGACACAAAGCTAGTGAATAGATACACATTGGTATATTTATAAGTAAGTATACATTACCAACTGAAGCAGGAACAAATAACCAAAATGCTGGTTTCCTTCAAGAAGTGTGCTGAGGTCTTTGTGCTGTTTGAAGCTGTAGCTAAATTGAAGTGTGCTTAGATATGTATTTCTTCTGCCAGTGTACTGACAGATGTGCATTCAAAAAGGATTTGTGAAAATCTGATAACATTTTAGTGTACACATTTTCCACACTACAACGCGTTATCTAATTTCACTGAGGTTTTTGCCAGCATCGTACAGTACTATAACGCATGCACCACTTACATGCAGATAGTTTAATACTAACATTGTAAAATTGAATCTGTCTACAGGAAGATGCTAGGATTTCTATTACTTTGGTTCTTTGTTTATATTAAATTATTAATTATGATCACATACTTTACTTTTCCACAGGAGATGTGCTTCATTTGGTGCATGAGTGGGCAGTAGTGACTTCTAATTTCTTTCAGGCTGTGGTTTCTGGATATTTATATTCCATCTGTAACTGCATGGTTAGAAAAATAAGTCAAAATCAAACATACTAATTGAAAATGTGGCAAAACAGTAATATTTCGTGTTATAATTACTTAAAACCAGAATGCTTTGTGTTAAAGCAATTAAATGTAAATCGGAGATAGATTTTTGTAAAAAAAAAATTGGCATTTCTGATTGAGAAACTAGATGAGTACATTATTAATGACAGTCAAAGGTATTAATCTTACACTGTTGTGTGAAAAATTCCAAGAAATACCATAGCGGACATATATCCCTGTCTAGGTGCATGGGCTTTGGTACTGCTTGTGCTTAGAGTTAAAGCACATCTATAAATTTGTATAGTGTTGTGCGCTGAAACTGCTTGTACTCCTTTTCTTCTCTTGGTAAAATTTGCCACTTCAAACACATATTCTGGTGTGATTTACTCCAGTGTGTTGCTGCTAAATGGACTAGCATGTCCAAATAAAGGTATTAAATTTTAAGTTTTGGGGCATAAGCAGGGAACTCTTAAAAAGGTGCCTGGACTTCAGCTGGCAAGTGTTACTTCTGATGAAAGAATTTTTGCTTTCTTGGTCAGTGCCTGTTTTCAGTGCAGATGAATTTGCTTGGCACAAAGTTAAAAAAAAAAAAAAACCAAACTAATCTGTTTAGTCTTAATCTTCACACAGGTTTTTAACTTACAGCTTTGACTTTTCAGTTATGCCTAATTTTATCTGCTGAATTTCGCAAGCTGAATTTAAGCACTAGAGTAAAATAGTCTTTTCAGATAACAAGCTGTTTACAAATTTACAATTGCCAAATGATCTTTTCCCAGAAGGACGTACTGCAGCATTATATACCTCAAGTTAATGTCTCTGTTTACCTTCACACTGCGTACAGTAGGCGTCGGTAAAGCCCAGTTTGTAGGAACTATTGCTTCTACAAACTCAGCTTCAGCTTTAGGTGGTTTCTTCTGTGCTGCAAAATTGACAAAATAACTGGGAGAATAAAGCATTTGTCTTTTAGGATCACACTGAGATGAAACGGGACTTTTGTTATTTCCACAAATGCACAGTTTGTTCCTTCAGCAGAGTAATGAATAAAAATCCTAACTATCACTTGAGCTGTTTTTTTCTCTTTCACAGGTTGGAGAATAGCTTTAAGAGTGCTTATGTTTCACTATGTGCTACTAAACAAGAACATGTACATTCTTGAGATTTTTTTTCTGTGCAGTTTGGGATCATTTCAGAGGTTTTAAACTACAGGTAGCTCAAGAAAACCATGAAAAGCATACTTCAGAGTGCTAGAGTCCATTTAGATTCTACTGCTGTCACTTCTCTTGGACACAAACTAGGAGCAAGGCTCTAGCAAGATAAGCACTTTAATACAAAGGAAGGTACAATCCAAAACTGAATATAGAAGAAGAAAAATATTTAATTCACACTAAAACTTTAATGTCAGTAACTACATAATTTTACTGAGCCTCTTTTGGAAAGAGGTGATGAGGTATGCACATAGCATGTGATGACAGACAATGCAGGGGCAGTTGAGTGAAGTGAGGGGAAGCAATATGAAGGATAATTAAGTGTGCATTAATCATGCTGCTCCCTTTCTCCTGCCCCTCCAATCCCCACCAGACAAACAAAAAACCCATTGAACAAACAAACCTGAGTTTGTAAGTCTGCATGTAGTCATGTGGGATGCTGGATGTGTAGGTACTCCAGCTGTGGCTGTAGAAGGTGGCAGGAATTCACTCACCGAAAGAGTCTGTGGGAGTTGGGAAACGTGGCTCCAATGCAGGGAGTGCTACTGAAATTACGGGGTAAAACTGTGAGGAATTGGTGTTAGTGCTAGTATTGTAAACCCTGCAGCTCCATCGTGTGGTGAAAGCTGTGTGCAGGCTGGAGCCTCAGCCCTTGGCTGCGGTAGGCAGCTTCAGGGATGTTTGGCAGTGAACTCATCCATCTTTGCCAGTGCTATGTGAAAGTTGTGCAGTTGCACAATTACAGTGTCATTTTGTTCACTTTCACTGCTTTGCGGATTTTAAAAGGCAAACACATGATGACTGGAAAAATGGCACTTTCAACTCAGCTGTTAATAAGGAAAGTGAATTAAATGTATTTCTTAAAAGCTTAAAGTCTCATAATAGTCTAAGTGTTTATTGCTGAAGTAGAGACTCTGCAGGTAGATAGCCCTGAAACACTTGCGCTGTACTAACGCATGATATCATCAGCATGGTGACTTCAGTAGCAGGGATGTATGCAATAGCAGATTCACTTGAAGATGAGAACATAGCAAATCAGTAAAGGCTGTGCCAGGAGCATAATTTATCAAGCATGCTGTACATCAAGCTTCTCTGCTTCTGTATGTGCCAGAAAACCTTAACACATGCTATCAGAGAAGCAGCATATAGCAGGCCTCCAAGGAGACCTGGCAGATCTCGTTTGGTAAAAGCACATTGCAACTTCGGTGATACGGTTTTTAACATCCATTAGAAATAACCCACAAGTTAGAAACCCCCAAAACTGCAGGATTAACATAAAGCAGAACACTAATTTGCTAGACTTTGCATGAATACACAGTAAAAACAAAGCAAAAGGTAATCTGAGCTTCTTCCAAAAGAAGATTTTGACTTGAATTTTAATTCTTTTGATTCTATACCCTTCTAGTATTAAACCAAATAAAAAATGATACCCAAGTGATGTAACATCAATAAAATTGCTTTTCTGCAAGAGTTAGAATACAGGGTACCTAATGATCTTTCATAAGGTATATTTGTTACAGAATGAGGTTTTGCTAATGTCCTATGTGTACTTTATGATCTCAGGCCAGACTACTGTGCTACACAGGATAACAACTGGAAGTAATTAATAATATTTTTTCAAGGACTTTTTTTTTAATCTTCAGTAACAGCCCATCCAGACCTGTATTAGATGAAAGGCTCTTGTTTCAGGAAGCTGAAAGGAGACAGATTCTTAAGGATTGAGGAGCTGCAAGTACTTAACAGGAAAATCTAGGTGGCAGGTGGCAGTAGAAAATGATTTAGAATTTCTGATAACAGTACTTGATTGGGAAGTCTTGCTGTCAATGGAAGTAAAAGCTGCTTGATCTGTCTTCTCAAGTTGGTTAGGTTTATAGCCAACTTTTGCCTGAAGGTGGTGAAATGCAACAGATAAACCTAGAAACCTATTACAATCCTTGTGTCCTTCAGGCTTCATTTTAAAAAAAGACTCAGAAGTGTTGTCTTGATATTTTATACATTTTACATTTTTGACATAAGCTTTTCGTGTGGTAACACCTCTTCAGTTTTTCAAAGCGCTTAAAACATTTTCTGTGTGTCAGAGAATCCTCAGCTTCATCTTAAAGTTCCTTCTGAAACTAAACATCTGGGACTTCATTAACTTAATGGAGTCACTAAGTAACAAAGTGAAGATACCGAGTTGGCTCTCTGCAGCTAGACTCACTGGACAGGCCTCAGCAGGCTGCCTCTCTCATTGAGAAATAGGTGCTTTACGTGGATTCTGCTCAGCTATTGAAGGTTTGGATGCAGGAACAGGGAGCTGAAAGGACTGTCAGCTTCCCAACTGAATATCTGCTTGACAGCAGGACCTCTGCCTGAGCTAATTCGAAAGGATGTGATGCGTGCCAGTGCTCCATAATGGTTTGACTTTGTCCCAGTGCTACTGTTCTAATTTATTTCTGTTTTGGGCATTAGGACCAACTGCTTGTGTCCATCTGTGCATGCTAAAGTATACGTTCTGGTAGGCGTGTAAGTTAGCAAAAGCAAATAATGGGATTTATACCAATTGCAAGCAAGACTTTAAGAGCATTCGCCAAAAGTTGTCATCAATATTTGTATAAAGGATTCTGGAGTAAAGCGTTGAGGGGGTTGGAAAGTACTTTTATTTTTTCTCTGTTCAAGGAATAACGTCATCCCTTTGTATATTAATGCATTGGATCACGCGTTGTGTTTTTTGGCAAGGACATTAACATGCATTAGGGCGCTCTTGTTCTATCAAGGCTTTGTTTGAAGAGTGGTCTGAAAACCTCAGTTTAGAATTGGGATGAAGTACTAGTAAAACATGTATTTAATGTTTTAAAAACTGCATTTCTGTAAACATTTTCAGCTGTCTTATAAATTACATTGACAAAACAATCAGTTTTCCTCTCCAGCTCTGTTCTCAAGATGTCCTTGCTAAGAAGGGGATTGTAAGTCACACATCTGTCTGGCAAGTATTTTGATTTCAGTATTCTAAGACTTTTTACTTCAAGATCATGTTGAGCTGCGTTCTTGTAGAAATTTGCTTTAAAGTTATATCAGGAGCAGTTAGAGAAACCCACTTGTTTCTGATCTGAAAACAATGTGTATTTTAAGGCGCCTTTTCATAAGGCAGTTTAACAATTAAATGTCAGGGTATAGGCCATAATCTTAATAAGTTTTGTTTATAATAAAAGAATCACTGTGCACAGGACTTTATGTAATTTAAGACTAACAGAAGAAGCACAAAATACTGCTTCTGACGGTACATGATTTTCTTTGAGCTATTAACTGTTAAGATAGCTGAACAAAGTTACTACATGTAATCTCATTTATTTCATCAGAATTATAAATATTAGGGCCTCATACTGATCCATGTAAGTCAGCTGCATAGCTATGGTCCTAGATTTTATTATTTTTAAGTTCTAAAGAGGAAGAAATTTACGTCTGCATAAGATGTTTCTGATAGGCTTTTCTTCTAATTTCAGATGAGAGGTTACATCTGTGGAACACAAATAGTACTTTTCCAACAGAAGTTTAACAACTGTAGTTGCTACGACTACTACAACTTGCTAACTGTCTCTAAAGATGAAATATATTAAGACCCAAGCAATTGGTAACATTTTGACATTAAGGAATCTTACCTTTAAAATAACTTTATTGCATGACTGGGGGGAGTAAGGGGAATGCTTTTTCTATGATCAGTATTTTACACTGTAAATGCTGTCTGCAGCTCGCCTAATTTGTCTTTGCTAAAGCCACACTCTACATCAGCTCTGAAGATGCCTGCACTGTGGGATGAGGTAGTAGGTTGTATAGTTTTAGGGTCATACCCACAACTGGGAGATAACTATACAATCTACTGTCTTTCCTAAAGCAGCAGAAAATCAACAATGGAAACTTTTCAGTTTTAAGCTCGATGTCAGATTCTACTGAACTTCTGTACTTGCAATGCTTACTATAGGAGAAAATATTTCTGTAACACCTATGGATAATTGTGTTTAGATTTTTCTAATTCTTGAACAAGCTAGGCTATCATTCTATATTACTTTTTCTCCTCTAATGAGTAAAAAATTAAGACTAGGTTGATTCCTCTATGTGTATGGTGGGGTAATCAAATACAAATTATTGATGTTCCAGTTGTTGTGTTGTTTAACGTTGCTAACTGAGGTATCAAATATCCTTTAGAATGAAACCATATGGTTAGCTGCTTAAGCTCTTTGCTGAAGTATATGCTTCTCTGTCAGAGTGAGGTAGTAGATTGTATAGTTGTAGGGTAGTTATTTTACCCTGTTCAGGAGATAACTATACAATCTATTGCCTTCCCTGAGGAGTAAAACAAACTGCGGTCCTTTGCAGTCATTCATGTCCGCATTGAGTAAAAATAGATCTGTCAGATAAATTGAGGGTTGTAAAGTATCAGATTAATCAGTGACAGAATTTGCAGGATTAACAATCAGTGTGAATGGTGCAACCTCCAAATGCGATATTTGACTAACATGACTTTTCTTCCAAGGTGAGTGGCGTGGTGCTGGCTGGATATTGAAAATGCAGATGTTCCTAGATACAGAGTGGAATACTCCATAGAGTGGAAATTATTCTAAAACAATTTGGGTTTGAATGTGAAAATACAGGTAGCTCAAACTTGTACAATGTGACTTAAACTGTTTTGAGACCCCAATTTCTATAATGCGTGAAAATTCCATGACTCCAACTGCTTAGTAAAAGTTGGAGGGAAAACTTACGATTATACTTTATTAATAGAGTCTGCTTATTTTTCTCCAACTCTTCTAGCCCGTGAGACAATGCAATACAAAATTAAAGTGTTGAGTGGCCAAAATTGACCCCCTCACCTTTTTTTGGGAGTGTAAAGCTATGAAGTTTGAGCATCCAAGATCCAGAACTGTAATTTTTCTCTGAGGTGGTTACTGTTTTTATAAAAAGACATTTTAAGCTTACTGCATTCTTTTTCCTCCTGATGTCCTAGGTGTACCCAGTCTAACTGCTTCTGCACTAGCTTGACCAGCTAGCATCTTGCTATAGTAACACAGAAAAGCACGAAAATGCTTTCTGGGACTGAAAGTTTAGCATAGTAGGTCAGAATGAAAATTGAGCCATTCGTGAATATTTAAGCCCGGAGCGTTAAAACTGGCTAACCACTTACCAAGCAGTGATAACAGTGTAAACTTGCAGTACGTGCCCAGGCCTAAAAGGCAGAAGACCAAAAGCAGCTGGTAAGCTAAACTGACTTCACAGAGCAGCTGCTAAGTAAGAAGAACTGCAGAAAGGAAGCATTGGGCTCCTAGGAAGAGGTAGTAGGTTGCATAGTTTTAGGGCAGGGATTTTGCTCACAAGGAGGTAACTATACAACCTGCTGCCTTTCTTAGGGCTTTATTATAACATCAGGACTATTGGCTCCATCCTAACCTCTGCAGCTTTGGTACGTGAAGAGAAATGACAAGCTATTTCTAAGCGTATTGAGGCTTAATGAATCCGGTATATCAGCAAACTTGGTACCAAACTCAAGCGTAGTACTGCTAGCTGGAATTCAGTATGGTGAAATGCTGCATTTGAGGGTGCACTCGCCATTTTGGTGACTTGGGGTTGTGATATCCTGCAAGTAAGAGGCTATGTTTGGAAGGCAGCTCCTTCAAGAGTAAGATCGAGTTCCCTGCGATTAGGGTGGAGGTGGTACGCACTTCTTAACGTTCAGTTGAGTACTAATACTGTGTACTTAAACACGTAGCTATAATACATCTTCCTTTGGCTTTGTGCATTTCAAGTTTTCCTTCCCCAGAAGGATCAGCTTGCAGCTCACCTGAAAGCTGGTGGTTTCTCAACAGGTGTAGGCACTCCTAATAAAACAAGCTCTCAATCATGGATTATTTGCAGTCTTGCAGGAGGGAAGTTTTCAGTTAGTTAAAAATGAATGATTGCATGGTTTGCCTCTCATGGAATTGTATGTTATAAAGTAGTCCATGATTTTTTATGTAATTACACTGCACTACAGCAGTAGTTCTGGTAGGGCTTCAGCTGCACACCCTGTACTATGGGATACAGAGACTTTAACTGCTGAGCATCTTGTAGCATTAACGTGTTATGCCTACACCAGCCACTATTTAAACTTTGGACAAGATGACAGAATCCTAGATATTACAAACATGTTTAAGTATGCTTATATTGAACATCCTGTATTTATTTAATTGTACACGTTTGATTTAGTTAATAAAATACAGCATTTTGTGCAACTCTTACACTGAATGGACTTTACTTTCTCCAAAATAAGGAGGTGAATTTTACAGGAAAACAGTGCCTACATTATTGAAATAAAGTCAAGACCATGTTAAAAAATTATAGTGTTAACTAGAATGAGTGTTAACCAGTTATTATAGTGTTAACTAAAATTCATTCTAGTGTCAGCTATGACTTTTTTATTAAAGAGCTTTGGTACGAGACTCCACTGGGGGGGAGGAGGGAATCCTTATTTGCAACATTGCTGATGAATGCGCAGGAACTCCGCTTACTTTAGAGCTGGTTTCTGAGTGTAAGTTTAAATTGCTGCACAAAAATCTAGACTTGAAGAGGGTGAGCTCTACTAGTCTTGACTGCACCTCGGTTTTTGCATAAATGTAGCTGGTAAGGTACCAACAGATAAGATTCAGGCAGAGAAACATACCAATAAATTTGATTTTAGTACAAAACACCTTGAAAGCTTTAATGTACTTAACATTTTATAAGTATGAGGAGTATGCTTATAAAAGACTTAAATAATCTGTGTTAGCCATTCCAGCTGTGATACTCCTGTTGTACCTTCCACATTTGTAAAGCCGCTTTTGTGAGAGAAATACATAGAGCTTGGGTCCTAGATGAAAGTAAGTAGCTGTTTAATGTGAAGTTTGGAGTAATATGCAAGTTTTAGGCTTGATGTGCCTATTTCTGCCCTTCTGTTGCTATAACACTCGATATTAGCTCTCAGCGCTGCTGGTTTTCTTTAACAGTATACTTCAGAAAACAAGTAGATGAAGCTTTTAATTTCTTAGTCTCTGACTGAAGTTATATACATCTCAACATCATTATCAGAGCCAGATTTTCTCTTTTTTTAAAGTGTTAAAAACAGAGCCCCTCTTCACAGAGCCTTAAGTGTTTCTTAGGCAAAAGTACCTGAATTTGGGGATTAATGTCTCCATATGCTTTGGGTGTATTGTGATAAGCAGATGCTGCAGGGAGCTACTGCAGTATCTGTTCTGCCACATCAAATCTTGCCCCTCGTGCAGTACCATAAGTGGCCTTGACCATGTCTTCATAGAAGGCGGCAGTACTGCTCAGTTAATTCTTTAAAATGGTTAATTAGTTTTTCCCTTTATCTAAGGATGCTAACCCTTGACCCCCATCTTCCTACTACCGATTCTGGCTTACCTATGACAGGTACAGGCATTTATTTCCTTGTAATTGGGAGCAGCTCGATTAAGTGATAAGGCTCAAACTGGGAAGGAATTAACGTTGTGGTTTAGCAGTCTCGTCTCATCAGATTATTTCTTACCTTGCCTTATCTGTGGGCTCCACCTAGTCAATGGTATCTGCTCAGCAAAGCACAGGATTTGTTTGCTTTTTTCCACGTGTGTATTCAAAGAGGGGTCCAAGGATGAGGTGACAACACGGCAAGAATCCTTCCAATAAAGAAACAGTGGTTAAAGAATGCACAGCAAACAGTGCAGAAAAGTTTGCAGTAACAGTAGAGACATGTTTACCACCCATATTGAAGTAATTGTGTCATGGTGGTCTTGGAAACGTTCCAGTAGAGCTCCAAAAATAGAATGCAGCTTCAGTGCAGATCCACATCCCAGGAGAATTACTTCTGTTCTGTGCCCTTCCATGCAAGGAAGGCGTGCTCTGAAATGGTCCTGGTAGTGTGAAACCTGAGACCTGTTGAGCTTTTTCTGTAAGAGAAAATGCTACTAATAAACATTCTCATACTTCCGAAGGGGACTCTGGGCACTTGTGCCATGCTCACAGTATATGAACTTTATGCATTAAAAATTCTCTCCCCTGTGCTGCCTTGTGTTGCGAGCTAGGATTGTGGCAGACAAGAATTGCTCTTGTTATTTTCTACACGTTGTGCTCTGCAGAGGATAACGGAGCTCCTAGAGAACAGCTGCCACCACAGGTACATACAGCGGAGTTTTACCCTGCCTCAGAAGGGGGGTGTTCTCTGCTGGGGTTCCCAGGTGGGGAAGGGGATTTGCATTCTTAACCATTAGTTCTTCTTTGTGCTTCTGTATCCAGCCTCCTTCCAACCTGTGAGAACAGATGCAAGGAAATGAACCTTTAGCTATCAAATGCATATAGAGAGATGTTGGCAACATGCACCTAGAACTTTCACGTTGTATTTAGATTCCTTGATTGCTAGATCCAATACTGTGGTCATTTGAAAAGCCATGTCATCCTTATGCCAAAAAGCTCTTCTTGCTCTCTCTTCTGGTAACCAGCAGGCTGGACTCAGTAATAGGTGCATACAGGTGGTTCACCTTTTGGATTTACCAAGCAAACTATTAAATGCCTGATATATGCGGGGGGGGGAAGGAGGAAAGTCTCAGATACACTGGTCAAAACAGACAAGTGTGACAAGTTCAGCTGAGTATTACTGGTTTCCACTGAGACTCCCAAAAGACAACTGAAGTCCCTCAATTCTAGAGGCATCAGTGCACGGTGTGGCCTTCAGACCTCTGCTAAGCTTTAAGGAGTCCAGCAGATGAGATAGATCGGTGAAATCCGCTTTCTTGATTAAATCCAACTAACAAGCTTAGTTGTATAGTTAATGACATAGTTCCGTAGAGGTGAGTCATGACAGGAGCTACTGGAAGCATCAAATGTCAATGTACGTTTTGTTGCAACGCAACAAATCAGATTTGTTCTTATTGCATAGATGGTCTTACTGGAATTTGATTTTTATACTAGTTTGTTTCAGACACTTAAAGCCACTACCGTGATGAGGGCTTATATGCATCAGAAAACAAGACACTGTTCTATTTCAGCCTGTTGTATAAAGCGATCTTCAAAATAAAGCTATTACAAGTCATACA
This sequence comes from Mycteria americana, assembly GCF_035582795.1. Lineage (NCBI taxonomy): Eukaryota > Metazoa > Chordata > Aves > Ciconiiformes > Ciconiidae > Mycteria > Mycteria americana. The sequence goes on from NC_134375.1 coordinate 2,223,900, forward strand.
ATGCTACTAAGGACTGTATTTTTGGTGACTTAAAAGGTCCTTTCTGAAATAGGAGAATGTTACTGAAAAAAATACTTCCTTTGACATTAAACCCCTCCTATATAAATGATGTTGAGCTGATTAGTTAAACCCAGCACAGCATAAAGCCAGAGAGAGGATCAAATCATGCAATTGCAAGTCCCAGTTCTGTGAGGGAGTTCAATACTCCCTGTATATGTTACCTTATATATTATACACTCTTTAATACATTACCTTTGGAGATATCTGTGGTCTCGGTACTCCCAACAACTACCCATAAATTGCTAGGAGAAAGGAGCAAGGAGTAGTAAATCAATCCCCCCATCCCAAAATGCTGTTGCGCGTGAAACCTGATTCACATCTGGAATCATTAGTGTGTAAGTGGCTCCTCCTGCAGTAGCTCCCTGAAATGAAGAGGGATAAGGAAGAAAAAGCGAGAGGTGTAGTTTGAACTTCCCAGCTCCTACAAAAATAAATTTGTACAATGTCAAGGAGCTAATACTCGTGACTAACGCTTGCCCAATTAAGCCGTGACTGATGATATTAGGACCTGGTACATAAAACTAAAGCGTATCTTCTGCCAAAACAAGCACAATCAAAGGCTTTCCTTGATACTTATTTTACAAAAAAGCAACAGTGAAGCTGTTCACAGAGCCTGATGTAATACCATCCTGATCGTTTCTTCATCAGCTGGCATACACTGCCCCAGTTGCCTTACAGTACATGCCGTAATGAAGGAGGCGATGCATAGCTGCAGAAACCGATGGACAGACAGACAGTACAAAGCAAATTTTCCTCAGTGATTCACGTTTTGAACAAATGCAGTATATTGCCTTTTCCTGGTACTGCCTCCAGTTAAATGCGGCTCCTGCGGAGAGTACGGGAGAGCCAGCGGCGAGCACTACCACCCCAGCGCAAATAGGCAAAGTCAACACAGCTGACTGAGCGCTGTTCCCGTGCTGGCGGTGGTGACCAGAACAGTATTTCTGCTGTTCCTGGCTCCACACCGTCCCGCTTGTGTACTTCTGTACAGTAACGCTGGCGATGCCGCTCTGAGACGGCAGGCTAGCACCCATTCATAGATGGCGTTTCCGGTGCGTTAACAAGGGAAAGAGGTAGGTCAGACCTAATCAGACCAATGGGAAAAAACTAAAGGTAATTAAACACAGTTGGAGCATTAGGCGTGAGAATAACTAATGAGTAAATAATCAGGGTGAAATAATTAGAGGGTATAAGTATCTGAAGGATGCAAATGCAGGACATACGATTCTTGTTAGGATGCTGTTAAAAAGTTTCGGCTAGCTGTCCCAGAAATTTGCAATGAAGTATGTAAAACTCTATTGTGGAGGTACTTTAAATGGATGAACTGCCAACAAGCAGCTCTGGAAAGCTGTCCTTTGACAGGAACAGACATGTTTAAACCCTGTTTCAACTGAAGTCAGTGGAAAGCCTTCCCTTAATCTCAGGGCAGGATTTCACCTCGAGCCCAAGTACATTTTTTTACATGAGTGATTGAAATAAGGTGAACAGCTAACTCATTACTAAGTAAATCAACATACTTAGATAATTATTAGATAAGAGATTAATAAGCATTAGTAATTTTTTTTTAAACCCACTCACAGCTAGGAAGGGCTTGTTGCCAAGCTGCACGAGGGTGGTGATGTGGAAAATGCAGCAAGCTGTTCTCCAGGGTCACCCTGCCGGGCTTGGATCGCTCAGCGGGCGACGGCTGCTAGCCTGTGCTGCGGGACCGCGGTGGCTTTTCCGGCGAGGAGCTTGACCGTGTCTGCTTACCCCAGCCAAGAACAGCAAGATGCCAGTTAGTAACCGTCTAATACAGAGTTAATTATTACAATATTGTTAGTTTAGTCATATTGAAATGAATTAGACCATATGATATTCTCAAAGACATTTAAAAAATATTTCTCGGGTGTGTGATTAAGTTTTTACTCTTAATAAAATACCTGTTTTCTGTTTCGCATTTCAACCCCGGTTGGACCTGTGTCCCCACTGGATTACCATGACTTGGCGCGCTCCACTGTGTTTCAGAAATTCTGAAACACGGCCAGGAATTTCCTTCCAAAGATTACCTCGTTAAAGAAAAAATATCCGCTGTATTGCTTGCCCTTCAAATCTCATTCAGCAACCGCAGATTGTTGTGTTTCAAGTAGGGGCAACACAGGAGTTTCCAGTCAACTTAAGATACGGAAATAAAATTCCCTCCTCCATCTCCCCCCACTCCCTTTTCTTTGGTTTTTGGAGCAGCATCATGGTCCTGTGAAATTCAGAGTCCATTTCTGGACCCACATGTAGCATAGCTGGCCACAAAGCTTTCTACCGTCTCCACCAATTCATTTCACTGTTGACTCGCAGACGGATCTCCCAGGTATTTTAAGGCTGCATTTATACGCAGCTGTGGCAGTAGCCAAATCTAAGCTGCTCTTGAATAGTGTTTATTAGTTTTAGGGTGACTAGTGTGAATGCCACTGTTCAGGAACTAATGTCCAAAAATAAAAATTAAAAAATCTGAAGTGCTGATCAGCAAATTTGATACCGAACACAGTGTTTCACTCGGTGGACAGCAGTATTGGGTTGATGACTGTGTAGTCCCTCTCCAATCCAAGCAGAGTTTCCTCCATCAAAATCAGCAACAGAAAATAATCAAATGCTGCTGTTAGATGCAGTACGAATTCTGCAGCTGGGTGACTACTAGACCTCTCCTGTGCAAAGAGCCTTCAACAGCAGAAGAAAAACGTGACTTGTCATACACACCGCCACATTTCTTTGTTCCTTTCTGTCTTTGTTTTCAGACAGATCAAGAAGCAATGAAATACTCTGACATCCTTGATGCACTGTTCTTGTTCTACAGTGTTTTATATTAGGCCCTGAAAAAAATGGTGATCAGCAACCCAAATATCTAGAGATTTCTGTGTAAGAGAGAATATTTCATTATATGAAGGCATTAGAAAAACGGAGTGACCGGTACCTTCACGGGCTTTTATACAACTCTTGCGTGCCATCTGTTTCTAGCAGAGTTCACTACGTCTGAACTGAAGAGAGTTTTGTGTGTGAAATGCTATCTGCTGAAAGCGAATGCTCTCAGATCACAACAGGTGTTTACAAAGCAGAGCAGGATTCTGGAAAACCCAAAAAGTAGAGGGCATAGATATTGAGGGCATAAGTATTGCAGGATAGATTTGGGCCTTAAATTTCATTTTTAAGTGAAGAGAAAAATACGTGAACTCGTGTATTTTCTCACCTCTTGCCCCTTCCAGGCTGTAACTAACTGTGCCATCAGGAGATGCAGTACAAGCAAGAGACCTTACCTTTCCGGCACCAAGCGTGCTCATTGTCGGGCAGATAAGCCATAACAACTCTTTTTCCTACAGTGAAATAGAAGTTAGAAAACAAAGCATCATTAAATAGAATGGAAATGTTTGATTCTCCACAAGCTCTGTTCAGCAAAGTGTTTAAAGATGTGGAGCTCAGTACACCCGGAAAAATACCATGCCCTTTAGACAGCGTATTACCAAGTATTATTAAGTGACTGCATGTGTAAAATAGTTTCCTTCTTAGAGTGTTACGTTATGGATAATTAACAACTGAGATTTTACGGGGGGTTCAAGAACCAGATTTGCAATATTTATAGGCAGGTAACATGGTGCGCAGATACATACCTTAATATTTTCTCAAATCTGGTTCATAGTCAGGGAAGATGGGAAAAAGACACTAAAAATTCTGCTATTTCTTCACCACCATAGATGACCTAATGAGATATGCTAATGAGATAAGGTTTTGCGTCACCATCTTTTATGTAAATTCTTTTTGAGGGTTGGTAAGGGAGTGTTACAGTTAGCCACTGCATAAAGAAAAACAAACAGACAGAGCTCTATTTTTAGTCTTCTGAGAATACAACACACAAATGCCATTTTTCCAGAGGTGATTTGTTGAGTTTCCACATTTCTGCTTATGGTCAGCACAGCTTTTAAAAGAAACCCCGATATGGATTTGCATCCTAAATTCATGTGACAGTTGCATACCAAATCTTTCAAAATGTGTCCGATACCGAACGTAAAATTAATAGGTAGCTTCTTTCAATATGCATCTTTGTGAGCTTCAGCAAAACTCAATTAATTCCAACTAAGCATTTTGAAAATGGGTACCATGAGACAAGTAACGAAACAAAACTCTATTTTCTCTACGGCCTAAAGCCTAAACTGGGGTGAATATACCCCTCCAGTTCCCTTCCCTCAGAGTGTTAGATTCTTTACCGCACACATTTACTGGATCTGTTATTGCTTGGGTAGTCCGTGTGTCCGTCCAGTCACCAGCCCACTGTCAGGGACGCTACTCGGGTATTTTCATTGTACGGTAGTAAAAAAACTAAGCAAATCTATACAAGACGTACCTGTACAACGTGAGTGGTTTCATTTTAACCCTGTACAACCAAAAGAAACTGATTTTGATACTTCGGGCATTGAAAAAAGCCTTACTTGCCCAGAGAACTGCTCTCCGAAGCGTTGCTCCAGAACTGTTGTGCCAAAAAAAGGATTTTAAACGTTCTGAAGCCAATTCAAATTATTTAACATCTTTTGCTGTCAAGGAAGTAGTAACAGATTGAATCTCTGTAGTGCCACTAAAGCCCCAGTTCTTTGAACCGTTGGTGTTACGCATTCAAAGAAACTGTAAATGTAAGCGTAGGCTTCCGAGAGAATTTTCAAAACAAATCATTGTGGTCGTTATTTATGTTAACTTTTTCAAGGAAATGTGAGAATAAAAATCACTATAATAGGCCACTTTTTTTTTTTTAAATGAAAGAGGTCATAACTATATACTGGGCCATGAAGGGTAGTAAGACTACCATCATCTACAAAATTAATTTGGTGTTGAAAATAGTAACATCAGTCACAAGGAACCACTTTTGGCCCATAAAGGTCCCGTGAACTGACTGCTGGTCACTAGGTACAGCACCTCACACAACAGTTCAGGGGCTTTCATTCCCCCCGGTTTACTGCTGGTAGGGGCTGCAGGACAGCTATTCCGACTCCCCGAGGAGCCTGTGCAGGTTTCCACTTTGTGTGTGTCAACACTGGGTGTGCTGGTTGTCATCTCTTGATACCGAAAGCCATACACCCGTGTTTGGACACAGGTCTGGTGCTCCGCCTGCGTGTAAAAGGTTCACAGGAAAAGTATTCTGCTGCGTGAGTGTACTGATATGGTGACATTAAAATACACTGCCAATCATCGTGGAATGGGTTGGGCTGGCAGGGACCTTTAAAGGCCACCCAGTCCAGCCCCCCTGCAATGAGCAGGGCCACCTTCACCTCGATCAGGTTGCTGAGCCCTGTCCAACCTGGCCTTGAACATTTCCAGGGATGGGGCATCTCCCACCTCTCTGGGCAACCTGGGCCAGTGACTCACTGGATGAATTTGGCAAAACACAATCCAGTTCACCAGATGAATTTGGTTAAAGGCGACAGGCGCATGCTGAAGGCAACCGGCGCAGGCACGGCTTCACGCTGCCAGAGACACGCAGCAGCAAGCGTCCCAGACCCAGGAGGATGACGATTTCACAGGTGCTCGGAGCCCATGAGGAGCTCTCTGCGGTGCGCAAGGGGCCAGCTCAGCTGGCCGGGCCACAAGAGCGGAAGGGGTGGCTTTAGTAAGGGCGCAGTTTCTCACTGTGTTACCAAGCTCACGGTTGCTGTAGCTGGTTCACAGCACAGCAAACTCACACCCCTTGAAAGGGCAGCAGGACCAGCTGCAACTGTTGCCACCTTCATCTTACACTCTCACTGTACAAAGAGGGTGAAGTTCAAAGCTTATGTTTTTCTCCTTTTTTTTATCTCCTCTGTCCCCAGAGGGGCTTTACTCAAGACTTTGATTTCCTTCAAAGCACCTAAAGTAAAACTGAGTGAACTTGGTGGTAGCAGCTTGCCACCAAACTGCCATCAGGTTCTGCTGGTCTTAGCTAAAAGGAGCGTTGCGTAAAATTTCCCTGCTAATATGTATTTCCCATCCTACCTGGAAGTTGTGGACCTGAAGCTGCCTCGTGGATCTCACCAGTTAGGGTGCTACACCTCCGAGACGAGAGACGCGGCAGCCGCGGTTTACAGTGGTCTTGCAGCCAGCGGTACTGCGGAGCTGTGGGACGGCTGTTTCAGCACGGTCAGGGGAAGCAGCAAAGCTGGGGACACCCTGAGCTCGGTCCTGCACCGGAGGGTGTCATGGTGCTTCCCAGCTCAGCAGCAAGGGCAAGCGCTGGCCCTGGTGTGCTGGGAAAGGGCTGGTGCTGGGGGCCTCACAAAGGGCGGCACGACGGAACCACTTGGTCGGGGTTCTGCTCACTCCCTTGGATGGTGCTCCCCCCCTCTGCCGCAGCGCACCATCGGGGAGGGCCACCGAGCAAGCTGACGAGCTGTGAGCCCATCTCTCTAGCACAAACACCAAGGTTAAAGGGGGAAAAATCCTCCCAAACAAACCCAAATCAAGCTTCTGACCTGCCTTTTTAGTGGCATCACTGGGTTTCATCCAGCTTCTGTATCCTGAGAAGGAACCCGCGATTAGACAACTACAAGTGTTGGGTAACATCTGTCTGCTACAAATGTGGTGGTTTGCACCCAAACTGGGGAGCACAGGATGTACAAACAGACCCTGCCAAGCGGGTTGGCAGGAAAAGCACAGCCCAGGTCTCCCAAGTGGTAATCCTGCCTGTTGGGCATAATCCCTTCCCCGTAGCCTCCAGGCCATGCAGAACTCATGTTAAAGCCTGCACAGGTTATATTTTTCATGTTGAGTAAAATTTGACTCAGTTTGTGCCAAAGATTTTCAGGATTCTCCCTCCCCTGTCCCCCATGAGTTATGTTTCCTTGAAAAACCACAACCCTCTTTAAGCACCTTAGAAATGCACCATAAGCATTAAGCCAATGCTATAGACAATAATAAATGAGGCAAGCTACATGCCAGGATGTGCTGGTGATAATGTTTTCCACTGAAGACAGGACCAGTGAAATTTTCCAGCATAACAACAGAGGCACAGTTCCCCCACCCCATGCGAAATGCAAGTGAAGGCTACCCTAGCACCCCACTCCCGGGCAGCCCTGCAAACCTTCACCCATCTGACAACGTCCCGTAGGTGACACACGAAGCCGCCTGCGTAGCACACCGAGGCTGGCCAGCCCAGCGATGGCTGACCTTTAAATCCATCTTGTCTTGTCTGCGTGCCCAAGAGGAAATCACATGTGTGGCACGAGCCTGACCCAGAAATATTGCAGGGAGTAGGATATTTTGTGCGAATAAGGAAGGGCAGGGTCTGCAAGATGAATCACCGAAACAATAATTATCCTGAGGAAAAACCTTGGAGGGTGGATTAACCATGATAACTGCCCTTTCAAGGTAACAACAATGCGAGCCGTCAGCTCTTCTCAACCGCTAGAAACAGAAAATGCTTTAGCACAAAACATAAAAATAAAAATTATGGAAGTTTATAAGAAGAGATTGGCCAAGGAGGCATCCTTCACTTCCCAACTGCTCTGGCTTCAGCCTGCAATTGTTATACAATCTGCCACAAGAATTGCTCCAAAAATTATTTTTAGCACACCAGTAGCTTTCAGTGGAAATAAATAAAGGGACAGACAGTTGCTATAAAGACAGGAAATAAACTTCAGAAACTATTTAGCTTTTGGCTAAGCAGGGCAACTGAATTACACAGTTCCTGAGCGTGCATGATAGTCTCAGATAAGATGAACTCCAGATGATAGTTTTCTTTTCTTTCCTCTAATCAGCCCAGTTATAACGTAACAGCCAGTGCTTTCTGATTGCTCCACACCTGGAGCAAACACTAAAGCCAGGAACCTCAGGGTGCTGCAGTCTCTGCCTGCATCTCTGGTACGCGCCTCCCATGGCTGTATCAAGTACGACCGCGACGTGCGGACACGGGGTTCGCAGCCGGCGGCTCCCGTTAACGGTAGCTGTAGTGCTATGCCTATTCCCTGTCCCTGGAGACAGCCCCTCCTGGCCATAGCACGGCCCGGAGCAGTGTCCCCCTCCTTCCCCGGCCCAGGCCAGCCGGTGTGCCCGCCCTGCTGCTTGGCTTAGGCACAGGAGCGTCAGTGCCTCCTGGAGAAGTCGGGACAGCTCTGCTTGCGTGGCACTTAAACTGCTCCGAGGTGCTTCAAGCGTCCCAAAGACAGGCAGAGCCGTGCTGGCAGCAAGGGAGACAGAACGCGTCCTCTCGCCGGAGACTGGAGAGCAGCAGCTCCGGCCGCTGCAGAGCCACGCTGCGGGGAGCACGGGCAGGCAGGTACACCTGCCCAGGCAAACCGTTAGTAGTAATGACCTGCTGCTAATCAAACACTCACTGCACGGAAGGGGGAAAAAGTAAAGGCCTAGTTCTGTCTCCCAGTTTAAACAATATTCCGATTTTTGTTAATGAGCCAACCCTGTGTTCAGCCTTGGCCACCTGAGCGAAACGTTCCTAGCTACCACGTTGTCCGTCAGAGCTGATCTCAGACAGCAGACAATATTTTGCTGCCTTTCCGTTTTTCAACCAGTTATCTCCCTCCAGCCTGCTTTGAATTCAGAGCTGCCACAGCCTCGCCTGTGCTTCGCCCCCATCCGCCTCCCGGGCCGGTGGAGCTGGTGGCGTTACTTCTGCAAACGCTGCCTGGCGCAGGCATCCGGCGGGCGAGAGCTGGAGCGAAAAATGCACCTGGGCGTCACTCAAGCTCTGTGCTGCACCCGAACAGAAAAGCTCCCTGCAGTGACACCATTCGGGGGAAATAAGCCAGGGTTTGCAAGACAAAACCGCAGGCGATCCATACTCCGCTTCAGAGGCAAAGGGAGCTGCACGCAAAGCGTGAGGCCTCATCTGCCCGTGCGCGTCGCTCACCAGGCACGGACGAGGCTCTACCTCGCGCGCAGTCCACCGCGCTTACGAGGAGTGTGCCGTCAGGCTCGCACAGCGTGCACTGAGGAAAGGCTCTTCCTGCTCTTCTCCGGGACGAGCTGAACGGCTGCCAGCAGCAAAGGCCGAGATAGCCACGGAAAGTGAAACCGCGGCGCCGGGGGGGAGAGAAAACCAGGAGAAGGTGCTTCTCAGGTGCTGCTCTTCCGCTCGGGTATGAAGGACTCGAGCTTACGCTTACCACAAAATTCTTGCGCCCTTTGCAGCAGAAAGCCAATTCGTGGGGTAATTTTAATAATTAGATAAATAAAAGCGTTTCCCTGTGCCAGTGTTACGTGGATGCCTTTCCCTCCCGCTGCTCCCGAATGATGAGAAAGAGTAAGTATGATGGTTGTAACTCACCATTACTAAAACTCTTAACAGTTTTATATACCTCTGCCACAACTTCCTTCTGAAGTAGACAGCCAGCATCCTCTCGTTTCTCCCCACAAGCCTTCCCTGAATGGCCTGGATGTCTGTTGTTTGGAGATGGGTCCACCAGCACTTGAAGGGTGGTCTGGGGGTAAGGTGAGGTCAAATTGCTTAAACATCCTACTATTTTATTTGCTTGTTTAGCTGGACATGGAGTTCCCTTCTGGCCACAGTAACATCCCTCCCCTCTGTTTTTAATTTAACAAAACGATTTTCATGTTTTTATGTACCCAAAACATAAAAAAAAGCCACCTTGAGCCACAGCCCTTCAGCTGGACTCAGTCATGCCTCTCTCGGTGACAGAACGACAGTAAAACACGTTATCAATTTGAACAGACCGGTTTCCTTTATGGTGGAGTTGTTTTCAGTGTGCTGTGATGTGTATTACAAAAGCCAAAGATATAAATGATCAACTGGAAGCTTGAATTAATTTTTCCTCATGTCTAAATTAAGAGAGTGAGTAATTGCTGCAGTAATCGCAAGCAGAACCTGTTTATCAATGCCAGTGAATAATTGGCTATTAAACAATAGTGCACTTTGCCTTTGAAAATTCACAACACTCTAACAGGAAGCACACTGCCCGCTTTATATTAGCTCGATGATTGATGAGAGGAGCGGCAGGATTACAGACGCAGTCTGGGGAAAAGCTTTCTGACATGTCTCCCCCAAAATCATCCCTATGCCGAAAGGGTTATCCTCGCTGCAAGGATAAGCGCGCAGTGGGCTTAGATTACAGCATCTGAAGTCACAGGGCCAAAATAGCACAAGTCTAATTCTGTAATCAATCACTTCTGATTGCAGGCAGCCAAACACCGTACCTCGAAACCACAGGCAGGAGCTGCCTCTTGTTTTGTGTTTTTGTCCATGCGTCTGGCTGCCCCGGCATTGCTCTGACCTCGCCCCTCGGTGGCATCTGGCCCTGCTATCTTCCTTATGCCCGCCCATTTTCCATGCCAAGCCTATCCTCTTCCCACCATGCTCCTCGCCCCTTCCTTTGACGACTCTGGATCAAGCCCCTGTCCTCCTGGCGTACCACTCTCTCCACCCAGCTACACCCACCCCTCACCTCCACCCGCTTTTCAGTGCCACCACTGCATTTCTTTCCCCCCCGGCTCTTCCTGAGCTCTGCACACTCACCCCAGGCACCCACAGCTCCTCCAGCTCTCAGGACCTCACCTATGCTCTCTTCCTCTTCCAGGCATCTTCCTTCCTCTGAACCTCCTGGATCAGGAGCAGACATGGTGCAAGTGGTTGGGGGTCCCTCCTGTTCCTGCTGCTTCCAAGCCCTTTCTCTTGCCCGGCCTCTCCCCGTCATCGTCCTCCTCCTCCATGCTTGGTCCAAAGCTCTTTCTCCTCCCCCCAGATTCCTATATCCACTCTGGGTGGTGTCGGCTTCTGACGTGACAACCCAATCAGTTTCTTACATTGGCATCTCTGTATCCTTGAGCTTTCAATTGATCTGCAGCTTGTTTGACTCTTTCAGTCACTCTGAAATGGTTAATCTGCTATGTTTTTTACCTAGCACTGCTCTTCCTCACCTCTCCGCTGTGCCAATTCCCCCTCCGGTCACTGCTCATCCAGATAATTCAATTAGTTTTTCTTTCCTCCTCTGTTTGCAGACCTCTCCTCCCTGTCCTTTTCTCAATTTGAAAATTACTCATTTGCTTTCAAGCTTCATTTCAGTCCAGTCTAGACTACCGTCCCAGAGTCTGGCCTACTGACTTCATTTCACTTTTTTTTTCCCCGAAGCTATTAACACAGCAGCAAATTCATTCTCTCTGCCTCCCCGTGCTGTCACCTTCACAACTAAGCAGCTGTAAGATCCAGCTGAATCTGAAGAAGTCTATCTGCAACTCTGGCTGATGCAACTTCTCACTCCTCAACCACTTCCTTCTCCCGTTCTCCCAAGAAATATGAGCTGGCTGGTTTTCCTCGTCTCTGTGGTCGGGCACTGGTCTATTCTCCCTTCCTGCAGCATCTCCATGCCATCTCAGTTTCCTTCATCCCTTTTGATTCTAGTTATCCTTAACCCTTCTCATTTAACCTTGAATTCTTTGATTTCCCCTTCACTAACATCCTTTAGCATCTTCTTTCTTTAAAGTGTACCAAAAAGTTCTTGATTCCCCTCTTTCCCTTCCAGACACCGCTTCATCCCATCCCAAAACAGCTCATTGCTGTTTATAGTATCCTGATGCTCCTCCTGATGTTCCTCCAACAGTTTCTGCCCCTCACATCTTACTGAAACTTTTCTGCTCAAGGTCTCTCACATCTTCTTCTTACCAAGATTTCAGTCAGACACTCTTTCCACTATCCTTCTTCATTTACTTTTAGCATGTTGACCACACTTGAGATCTTGTCCTCTGGATTCTGCACCCCTCATCCTCTGCCTCCCATCACTCATTCAGCACGTTTGCTAAAGAGTCTGCTTCGCCAGCCTTGAACAGGTCTTGGTCTCTTTTCCCCTACTGTCTCATTTCCAGGAAAAAAACCAACCAAACAAACCAACCCACCAAACAAAACAAAAACCCCAAACTCATCTCCATGTACAAACTCAGTGACCACCCCTGCAGAGATACCTCCTGTTTTACTGCTCAACTCCAGACTTGTCCCTTCTAGCCAAAGAAGAAGTATTCATACCTTTCTGTAAGGTCACCTCTTATTTAGATCTACTTTTATCTCAGACTCGTCCTGACTAAAGCAAAGCTCCTGCCCACGCCTCCATACAGCCCCACTTCCCTTCATTACTGACAGTATGACTACGTGCCAGTCACCCTGCAACCCATCACGGCCTCCGGTCTCTCTCCTAATGCCCAGTTCATGAATCCTCTCCTCCAAATGAGGTTTAATTCTCTTGAAGTTTTTCTGCAGAGGGTCCTAAGGACTGACAGCCTTTCCCAGTGATCCCCTCAGCTGAACTCTCACCGTCGGACATCTGGATCAGACTGCCAGTCTACTCTTGCTTTTCTCACAGCGATCCAACGCTCTGCAGCGGAGTTGGTGTCCTCACTGGCACTTTGGCGTACACTCCTCCTTTTGCAGCCCTCTCCTGACACCTCCTCTTTAGCATCAAGCATAAATCACTTGACTTTGCTTTCAAGGCTCTCCATGACATAATATCGTTCACTAATACGAACGCTGGTCCACGACAATGGCCTTTATCGCTCACTATAATATTTCCAAGGAAGTTTCTTTCTTCTTTCTGGGTGCTGAATCCCCACTTAGCGCTCCCTATGAATACTTGCAACTGCACTTCACTCTGCTCCTACAGCCACAGCGGCTGCTCACCATACTGACGAGCACGGTTTCCTTTTTACTCTCTTGTAGAAGATGAGGGTCTTCCACCCTCATCTTCTACTTACATATTAATGTTTTTTGAGGATGGGACCCTTTTTCTTCTGCATTTGCAGATGATACTGCAGAAAGGCAACCTGATGAATAAACAGGTCTATATCACTATCAAGAAGCCTCGGCTTGCAAAGCGCAGCAATCCGCGGCAGATGGAATTAGCAGTCTTCTCCTATCACACGACCTTTATCAAACGCATAAATCCTCCCAGGGATCCTTTCAGTCTGTGACCTCTGCTTGGTTCGAGCACGATGCTGACACTTTTCAAATGGCCCTTACTCTCCGGTCCACAAGAAAATAATTTCACAAGAGCATATCCTTCCGAGACGTCTAAAGAGTTTGCGTATGCGCTTACCACCCCCTGGCCACGGCTCCCAGATGCTTCCCAGGAATACTCCGGTAAAGGCTGAATTCATTGGTGTCTTTTCAGGCTCTCCCTTCTGAGGAGCAGCACAGCAAACACCCTGACTGACGAGAGCGCTCACTTGAGCCAGACTAGTGAGAACATGGCTGGAAAGCCATTTTAACCTGACCCACAAGTTAAAGGTTATGTCTGGAAGTCTCTCCTAGCTCAGAGAGCAGACACCCAATATTTTGCTTATCCTCTGTGACTATGTGACAGTTTTGGACCAACACATGAAGCTTATTAGAAAAATTAGCAGTTTGGGCAGAGGGACAGTAGAACCAATAATTAAGCTGCTGAGTGTCCTCACCTGGCCGTCAGGGAGGTGACCCCACCTCTGGCTCTGGTCTCAGGGACGCCTGCGCGGCCGCACAGGAGCTGCAGCAGGAGGGCAGGGCGGCATTGCTAATGCAGCATAAAGAAACTTGAGTTTCCTGATGCCGAGTCTGCTCACCTGGCTGAAGCCAGCAGGCTCTGCTGAAGTCAGTGAGGCCAGAACAACCCACGACCACCAAAACCCTGGCCCAGGCCCCCCCAAACAAACACTAGCCCTTGTGGCCTGCTACTGGCTACTGATTTGCCTCCGTGTCACATCTTCTCAACTGTACAAAGCACCTGCTAGGACTTGATCACATTGTCTTCCATATAATTAGACCCCCAACAGTTGACAATTATATGTTTTGATACCTTTAATTTATTTACTCCTCAATGTCTGTTTTGAAATGTGTAACTGGAGGGCTGTGTGGATCACTCTGAAGACACTACCAGGCCCATGGTAAACAGACGCGCTTTAAGTGTCTGTACAAGCAACCTTTCCAAAAACATGAATTAGCTATGTCAAGCATTATCCATGAATGCATTTTTGACAGAGCAGTTAATACTGTTTACATAATTTTATACTAAATATTGAATGGAAGCCTATTTTGCCTTACATCTTGACATAAAATATATTTCTGTGGAGGTAAGAGAGGGAAAAGTTCCTGGCTTTGCAAGGAGCCCCGATATCTGCGATACAATACCCTTTCTTAGGGTTCACAGAATTCCCCCAAAGCTCTCCTATTAGCAAAGGCTGTTTGAACAAACTTGGCTGGAAAACAAAATCTAGTTCAGTACTTTTTTTTTTTTTTACCTGCAGCGCTATTTTAAGACCAGTTTTATGGTTACAGTTTAGGCAATGGCTAAAACGGAAGGGAAAAAAGTTACACTATTTCATAAAGTTTCTGTGCCTTGCTCATAACTCTCTCACACCATGATATCACCATGGCCTTGTGCATTTCTAGTGACACCTTGACATCAGCCTTGTAAAAGTGCATCTCAAATCTTTGAATAGAGGAAAAAAAGGGAAGGTCCATTTTGGAAAAAGACAGGTTTTGAGTTCATTGTTTTAACTATAGCTATAATTGTAGTGATATTAATCTCATCGATGGTAGTAATAGTGTCAAAATGTCTTCTGCTGATTGTCAGATTGGTAAATATGCGTTAGTCCAAGGTCGATCTTCGTCAGAACAACAAGTAGACCTGTGTCTTTCTGTGCCTTCCTCCCCATCATTCCACTTTCTCCACCCTTTCTCTCCTTCCTGCCATGAACATGAGCTTGCTTCCCCTGATCTGCACATGATTTCCTCATGCTATTTGTTACCCCTTCCCATACACGATTTTGTGACTCCGCCCTGCCCACATTCAGGGAATAGACAACACCCTTGTTGTCCACGCTGCCGTCCTCCACCCAGCCACACACGCTATCTGCTTTGCACATCACCGCGCTCGCAGTCCGTTCGGCCAACAAAGAGCTCGCGTTACTTGTGCAGTGACTGGCGTCAAGCACAGCTCTGCTTCATCCTTCTCCTCACTCACTGCCCCGCTGCTGCGAGCAGCTCTCAGAATTCCGCATATTCCGTGGCAAATCGGTGGTAGCCAGCAGGTTTTGTCACCAAAAGATACGCCAGCAGGACTCCCACATTCAGTACCAGCTGGCCACAGCTAGCAAAGATGCATGTTTGACATCCAGTTTTGCAGCCCAGCTCTCTCCTCCCCACGCGTGCTGGTCCTGCTCCACCTCTCCGTAGACTCGGGGAGAACCTGATAGCTTTGGAAATAGCTTCTTTTAACGGCATCTGTAGCTCCCTGGTTCTTACACTGCCTGGAAGACTGTATCATATTTGCTGGATCAGATCCAGGGTGTTTAAGACCTTTCTTTGGCAACAAATAATCTGCTTTGACAGTTCATCTTTCCACCTCTGTGTCCATTAATAAATGGGTAAAGGAAATGTCAGTTTGTTTTGTTGGGGTTTTTTTGTTTTTTTGTTTTTTTTTTTAAAAAGGCAAAAATAGTATTTGCCTAAGTGCATGTTGTGATAACTGAAGAATATTATTTTTTGCAAATGCAACATATTCCCTAGTGTGTTTGTAATGAGTAACTTGTTACAGGGTGGAATCAGAAAAATCTCCTGAAGAAACTGTGCAGGAAAAAAAAAGACAAAAAAGCCTGAATGAGCAGCATCCCTGTGAACAAACAGCTGCGTTTATACCTGTCAGGGGACAAAAGGTAAAAAGAAAAAGAAATGAGCCATTGTAGAACCAGAGGTCTCTATGTGATGTGCAACGGGCACCTGGTGACACTTGCACATTGCTTGATGGAATAGGAGACGCAGACCAGTGGGATTCATGTACTTAGCTCAAAATGACTGACAAAAAGAGGTCTGCTTCTCCGATTCTGCTGCTGATGTTAAGGATTGCTGTTTGAGAGAGCAATTTACTTCATGTATATTAATCATGAGCTCCTTCTCTGGTATGCGCAGCAAGCGCAGGGCCCAAACCCCAAGCAGTCGAGATGGTACCCAGGCGGGCACAAGCTGCAGCCATAGGCAGGGTTAAGCCCCATCACGTTTTGGAATACAGCCCCAACACCAGGTCTGGCGCGCGCATGCCCGTGCCTACAGGAGCATGGGAAACCGCTCGGAGTGCAGCAGCAGCAAGGTACCTAGTCCTCAAGGTAGCACAGAAAAACAATCAAGGCGTTTTCAAAACAGCACGTGAACAACCTCCAAGTTCTCCTGCCTGTGGTTTTTTAACACTTAATAGAATTGACGATCACATCTTCACGCAGGGAGACTTCCTCAACTCCGAGACCCAAAACCTACAAGTTTGCCCCAGAAACAGGGCTGGAGGGAGTCACCGGTTCAGGCTTAGAGCACCTTCATGCACCCATTACTTTAGCTTTAATGTAAAGTGTTCCTTCATCTGTACTTAGATTAAAAAGTCTGAGCAAACCCAAACCCAGAGAAACCCTGGACTTGCAGACGTTGTTTTCAGGAGATCCTCAGGCTGCATCCAGCTCCAAAAGCCAAGAGATGCATTAGAGGCTACAGCAGAGGAATGCCTGCCTGGGCCCTCTCACGCAGACACAGCTCTGCATTACATTGGCATGAAATAGCTCCATCTTCCAAGTCACTGAATAGCCAGGAGACTCCTAAATCACCCAAACAGAGCAACTCTTTCCTTACCCCAAATCTTTTACTGCCTTCTAGTCATCCTTCTCTCTCCTCATCTAGCTCCCATAACAGCTGAGCCCATCAGTTACTAACTCGACGAAGCTGCAGGTAATTAGCTCCCAGGTACGCATGCTTGCCTAAACTACTTTTGCCGGCGGGCTGGCATTAACCGCCGCGGTCACCGTCTGCCTGGCTTGGATGGGCCCCAGCTGGAGCACACCTCAGTGGGACCTGGGGGTCTCAGCTTCCCTCTGAAAGAGCGCAAACCTCCGCCGGGTTTCTCAGACCCCTCTCCCGAGCTTGCCGGACACCTGTTTACATCACCAAGTCGATGGATCACAAGGCAATTGACCACAACGAGGCAGGTGTCACCTTTATATTGCCACAAGGGTTCAAAACCGGACCGGACTTACTCTGGAAGCCCGCCCCGGTCTGGCGGCGTGGTCAGCCCTGCCGGGCAGGGAAGGTAGCTCTCGCCCTTCCCGAGCTCTGACCTGCCGCAGCTCCTTACGTAATTTACTCCTCGCAGAGAGAAACTCTGCGGCAGGCTATTTATTGCTCATTTTGCAGTCCCGTGAATACATTTGTAAACTGAGAAGTTACTGTGGTTGCTGATGATAAGATATATTGCAGGAGTGGGCCAAGAAGAGCCCAGGAAATTAACTGGCTTTGCGAATGTTATTTATCTATTTATTGTATTTTTCTAAACACCCTTTTAGGAGGTAGGAGATTCTTAATACAGGGAGCATTGCTATATTAACCTCACATTTTTGCTACTGAAAGGACTCTGTAGTCTGACTTCTACAGGAGATGTTTGGACAACAGAACAGTGCAGCTATGATTAGCCTGATAAAAGGGAGCCAGAGTTGGAGTATTGATGGTATGTGCATCCAGGATCTAGTTACAAAATGGGCTTTTAACCACATTCTCCCTTGTGAATTCATGTTATCAGAGGCCATCTTAAAAAAAAAAAAAAAAAAAGACAACCTTTCTTTTTCATTTTATGTGGGTATGTTTCTTGTATTTCTTTATGTTTATGAAAAATTAGACATTAATAACCTTGACCAGAACCACACGCTGAGCAGACGGGCGTTGTGCAAGCTTTCTTACTTAGCTTCACTAACCCACGTCAGTGCCGAGACCGGGAGCAGCAGCGAATCTTCTCAACTAAAGGGAACTACTGGATCCAGTTGTGGTTTATGGGGGACTCCAGAAGGATTGTATCGAGACCAACAGACTTTTCAAGCTTCTTTTTTGATCTAATTTATTTTGAGAATACATTTTCAGAGGTAATTAGCTAGCGCACTAAATCACTGCACCACCTAACCCCAAAAAGCAACCCTGACAAACAATTAACAATAGAAACACCATTGTGGCAACAAATGATGGATGGCTCAAGGGTGTAGCTTGGGCCTTGTCTTTGTTCAGAAGAAAGTTGCTGCTGCTAAATAAAGAAATGGGTAGTAAAAGGTGAGAGCGAACAGATCGTATCTGGAATAAAACTATTTGCTCTGCTTGAGGGTGCGTTTCCTCGTAGCAGCGAGCATCTCGGGAGAGACAGGTGAGCCCCACGGCTCAGGGCAGGCTACAAGTCGGAAACTGCCACGCACCAATCCTCCTTCTGCCATCGCCCGGGATGAAACAGACTCTCAAGGTTTCTCTTCTTCCACTGTGGGCGAAATATGGTGTCTGCTTGCCTGCAGGCTGTGCGGTGAGGTGGTGTGACTGCTCTCTCCCAGGATACACATTCAAGACTTGTGCATAGGACCTGTATTTCAGGCCTGCAGAGACCCTCCGCCTCGCTCTGACCTCCCTCGTTCCTCGGAGCTCTGCCGTGAATGCCCGGCTGGGCATCCCGGTCTGTCTGCCTGCCCGTGCCCAGCGAGAGCCGCATCCCGGTCTGGCCAGGCTGCCCGAAGTCTGCTCGAAGGGGGCTGCTGAACACAGCCTGGGCTGCACTGCCCAGAAGCAGGGTGAGCCTGACTCTCCCAGCTGCCTTGGACTCTCTCTCTTGTAGAGCCAAACGAAGGTGTTTGGAGCAGACCTGCCACTTTCCGATGATGCAGACAACTGCGCTTCATGGAGTAGCAAAAGCTGCCTTGTAAGTTCCTGCAAAGAGAGCGCATGGTTCTTCCAAGCGAAGAATGGAGAGAGCTGGATTTTCACCTGCAGACACCTTCTTATGCACCGGGAGCTCTGGGATTTCTTTTTAACCCTTTTCAGAACACGGTTTCAAGTTCGTTTCTATTGCCACAGGCAATTTCCTGATTCCCACTTTTCAGTCATTAATTTCTAATCGTTGTTCCAAGTTTTGTGTTAATTTACCAATTTGCCTATAACTTATTGCTGTACTCTGTTAAGAGAAACAGAATAATTTATCATAATGCCTCATATTGATTTTATTATGATATTAGATATTAGAAAGTAATAAATATAAAGATATAGTGTAAACGAGGAAGCTGGATATATATGCACTGTAAAACAGGTGGTAGGTAAAGATTAGTTACTACAGACCACTGGAAAGACCACGTGGTTGGAAGGACTATTTAAGGTCTGCAACATTCTAAACCGTGATTAAAATGTTGAGAAACTTTGCCAAACAAGACAAACAACCCTCTGTAATCTGCACAGCAATGTTATTTTATGTGTGCTTCATATGTGCACACACTCATGCACACACACTCACATATATCTAGGTCACAATTTTTTTAGGAACAGAGTAAGACAAAGTCATTGATTAGTCCAGTAAATTATTTATCTTCATTTTCTGAGGAGGCTTTGCCATTTTCCGCTCTTACTGAACCCTAAGACAACAATTTGCTCAGCCTTGACCTATCCCATACCCCTGTGCTGCGTTAAACAGCCGACTTGCTGAGGTTGAATTAGACAAAACATCTCTAGCTTCAGCATCAGAAATACCAAAAAAAAAGCAAAAATAAATCCTAAAGAGCTCCTGGACTGTGTTTTATGGGCCAGATCACCATAGCGGGGAATATGAACTGAAACTCTGAAGCAAATTTAAAATGCCCTCCCAGTTGTTTTAGTGTTTAGAGGTTTGCTTTGGGGGTAGATTTGTTCTTTGGAAAGCAGGTTTAGTTTCAGGATGAGACTCCTGAGACTGTTTGTGCCCATTTCTACTCAAGGATTATTGACCCAACGTGACCAATTGTACTAAGAGCAACAAAAAAAGCAACAAACCTCACCTCCACTCTATGTCCCCGAGTCCTCTTCAGCAGCAGCTCTGCCGCTCACCTGCACTATTTTGGTGGTCGTTTTGGATTGCCCTAGCCCTTAGGAGCCCAAGTGGTGGATCAGGATGTCATCGTACGGAGCAAAAATAAACACCTTCATTCTCAAATCCGCACAGGCAAAATACACGCCTTAGCGACTGGCTGCAACGATGGGAATGTTCTGACACTTGGGAAACTTCTGCCTGACGTGCAAAGGGGACAGTGCACCGAGCACATCCACTTTTCCTTGCAGAACTGATAAAACTTATGTTATGCTGCTGCTTCGTGCAGGACCATCCCACCTTGCCTAAACCGCTGGCCGATATACCTTACCCGAGCTAGGTAAACACCTCTGTATGTATTTGCTGCAGGAGCGTGTGGTGGGCAGGGCACGGCAGTTCTCCCGAATCCCCTGGTTGTTACCCACCTGTCCCCATTGCTTCCCCACACATGCAGCCGGCAGCGGTGCCAGAGCACACTGCGGGGTGGGGCACGGTATCTGGGGCTGGGCTCGCTGTCAGCATCGACACAATATGCGTCGATGATCTCAGGAGATGACAGACAAATGCAAATTGGAATAATACCTTTCTGCCTATCTCTTAATGGCACTTTCCTTTTCTGGGGGTTTCCCTCCCACCCAAAGAGGATACGCCCTAAGCCTTGAATTTCCTTCTCATGAACACACGCTGCCTTGTATTCACGCGTACGGGCCGTGCGCTCTGGCCTCCTGGCTCGTGCCTGGCGCTGGGTGCGCTCCAGGGCTGGCGCCCGCTTTGCTCCGCTCGAGGCTGCAAAAGACTCGGGGCAGCTGCTCCCACCGCCCCTAACCGCCCTGCAGGTGCCGGGGGCTGCCGGCTCCGCCCGCCGCTGCCCGCTCTGCCCGCCCTGCCCGCTTCTGCCCGCCCTGCCCGCCGCTGCCAGCCTTGCCCGCTCTGCCGGCCCTGCCCGCCCTGCCCGCCGCTGCCGGCCCTCCCCGCTCTGCCGGCCCTGCCCGCCGCTGCCGGCCCTCCCCGCTCTGCCCGCTCCGCCCGCCGCTGCCAGCCTGCCCGCTCTGCCGGCGCTGCCCGCTCCGCCCGCTGCCGGCGGCCCTGCCTGCCCTGCCCTCCCTGCCCGCTCTGCCGGCCCTGCCCGCCGCTGCCAGCCCTGCCCGCGCGGGGCTGCGGCTGCTGCCCCCGCCGCGCCCGCCAGGTGGCGCCCTGACAAAGAGTTTGCGCGCGGCCGGCGGCGGGGCGGGCTGTGCCCGCGGGCTCGGGGCTGCTCCCCGCCGCCAGCACCCCGAATTCCGTCCCGTTCTCCGCACAGGGCCTGGGGCCGGCCGGCCGCTGGCTCCGGCGGCCCGCGGGAAGGACGGCGCGACCGGCGGTGGGAGGCTGCCGGGCGTAAAGGTGATGTGAAAGCATCTGCTGCACCGGGAAACGCTGAGCGATGGAGCGGGAGAGGAGGGAGGGGGGAGCCCCCTCCCTGCCCCGCGCACTCAGCAGGGACGGACTTGGCAGCGCTGCCGCCCACCCCCCGCCGGGGCCGACTGCCGCCCCCGCTCGGACCCCCCCTTCTGGGGCGGTTGCGGGGAGCGGCGGGGCCGTGCGGGCGCACCGGCGGGGTCGGGCCGCCTCTCCGCTCCGCTCCGCTCGCTGCCCCGCGAGAGAGGCTTCGAACCGGCTTCCTAGGAGGGATCCTGAGGGCCTTTCACTGTTCTTTTTGTTTTCAGAAAAACACTATCAGCAGAACAATTCCCGCACCACACCCCTGTTATCATTTAGGTAACCTCCCTGTTTGAAATATTTTAAGTGACTATAAAATAGTCGCCATACCCGTGTAAATTCCCGCAACGAGGAGCCGGGATACTCCTCTCGGCCGGGCCGGCCCCCCCGCGGCAGGAAGGCGGCTCTGCGGAGCGCCCCGGCGGCCGCAGCCGCCTGCTTCCCCCGTGGGGTCGGAGCCGGCGCGGCCAAGTCCCACAGACACCCGATGTGAGCCCACTGCCACGCGGGGCCCGGCGGGACACCCGGCTGCGAGCGGCTAAGCGTCCCCGCCTTTGCCATTAGAAGGATCAATCAAAACATAAGTGGAGAGGGCACTGCAGGTACACAGGCGGGGCGTGCGGGCGACGCAGGGCTTTTCCTTTGCCCGCCGGCGGCCGGGGGGCGGCCGCCCCTCCGCACCTGCCGGTGCCTCCGGAGCCCCGGTGCGCGACAAAGCGGCGCTCCCGGGCGCGCCGCCGGGGATGCTGCGGGCCGCCCGCGGCTCACCCCGCCGCGCCGGCTCATCTCGGCTTGGAAGCCGGGAGGGAGAGTAGCAGCACGCTACACGCGGGGAGGCAGAGCGAGGGGAGGAGCGTCGGGGCCGGGGCAAACGCATAAAGCCAGCCCCAGGTGCTCGGCCGCCCCGGCGGACGGGCGGCTCTCGCGGAGTAAAAACTTCGGCCCCCTCCCCGGTGCCGGCCGGCGCGGAGCAGCGCGGGGTGCGGGCCGAGCGCGGCGGCCCCATGCCGCCCGGCGGGCCGGGGCCAGCCCCGGGGGCGCCCCCCGGTGACACCCCCCGGAGCCCCTGCCGCTGTCCCCCGGGCCGTGCCCGCAGGAGGAGCCGCGCTCTCCGCCCGAGGAGGATCGCTGTGAGCCTCCTTGCAGGCAGGTGATCTGTCTGCCATTTCTTGTTACCCTTCTCCCCACCTCCCCCGCCTTTCTTCCCCCCCGGCTGGACAACTCCCTCCTTTGGAGAACACGCCCAAGTAGCTGAAGAAGAGAGAAAGGGAGGAAAAAAAAAAAAAAAAACGGGGGGGGGGGAGAGGGAGATAGTTAACATTGAACCTGGGGGGAGCGCCCGGAGCCGCTGGCGCTCGGGAGGATCCCGCAGCCCATACATCGCCAGCAATAAGCGCTACGTGTGACAGGCATACAAATCCGGGACGGAGGGAGCGGAGAGCGAGCGGGGCAGCGCAGGCGGCCGGCCCAGCGGAGCGCCCCGGGGGGCCATGCTGAGCGCCCGCGGGGGCTCGCCAGCGCGCAGCGGCGGGCGGCGCGGGGCGCGGCGGGGGCTGCCCCTCTCGGCCGCGCTGCCCTGACCGCGCTGCACCGGCAGAAGCGGCCCCGGGCCGGGAGCGCGGCAGGCATCGTTTCGCATGTTGGGCTGAGACACGGCAAGCAAGGAATATGAACAGGAAAACAAGGCGCTGGATCTTCCACATCTTCCTGAGCCTGGGGATCGTGTATATCAAGATCGGGTAAGTAACTTTTTTTTCCCCTTTCTTTTATAACAATCGCGCTCTCTCTCGCTCCCAGCCCAACCTGCCCAGACCTGTTACTATTTAACTCGGGAAGTCTCAAAAACAAATGATGACGGTGGCGATCACGACCGTTTCTTAAACGACAGGTAGAGCCCCCACACCTTTGAGCCCCCCTCGGGGGCGCAGCCTCCGGCGGGGCGAGGTGGCGGCCCCGGCGATGTGCGGAGCCGCGAGGGGCCGGGCGGCCGCCCCTGCCGCCGGGGGGACCCGGGGCAAGCCGGGGGGGGGGGGGTGGGGGGTGCAGCCGGCCCTTCTCCGCCCCGGCCCGCGGTCCCCGGCGCGGGCTGCCGCGGCCGCCCCTCGCCCCCGGCCGACTCCCGCAGCCACCTGCCGCCGCCTGCGGCTCGGGGCGGGCCTCCGCCGCCCCGCAGGCAGATCCCGCGGCGGCTGCAGCCGGAGGAGACGCCGCCGCCCCCGCTCCGAGGGGGGAGCAGGGAGGGCGGCGGCTCTCCGCTCCCGCAGCATCCCCGGCCCGGCCGAGCGGCCGCGGCGCTGCCCGTCCAGGTGCGCCCGGCTGCGGGGCGAGGCGGCGCAGCCCGGGGGCAGCGGGCGCGGGCTGTCCCCGTCCCGCCCTCTGACCGCTCCACCGGAGAGGGAAAACCCGCCCGGTCCGCTGCCGGTGCGTGGCCCGGGCACGCCACGCTGCTGCACGCGCGTGAATTTACGAAGGAGGAAGTCGGTCCCGGGTTGGCAGGAGCCCCCGCGCTGCCGGTCTGTGCTCCGGCCGCGGAGAGAGGGAGAGGGAAGCGACGGGGGGAAAAGGCGGGCGCTTTCCGGGGCACCTGCCAACGATGGGTCCTGCAGCGCGGGAAGGTGGCGCGGTGCCGCGTCCGCCCCGGGATGAGCCTCCCCTCAGCCGCCCCCGGTGTCTTGTCGTTGCAGGGGTTTTTCCTCTGTGGTGGCCCTGGGAGCCAGCATCATCTGTAACAAGATCCCGGGTCTCGCCCCCCGGCAGCGGGCGATCTGCCAGAGCAGGCCCGACGCTATTATCGTCATCGGGGAAGGGTCCCAGATGGGCATCAACGAGTGCCAGTTCCAGTTTCGCAACGGGCGCTGGAACTGCTCTGCCCTGGGAGAAAGGACCGTCTTCGGGAAGGAGCTCAAAGTGGGTACGTTGCCTCTCTGCTCGCCACCGACCGGCTCCCCCCCGCGTGGCACCAGGCGGGGGGCACACGGGGAGTGTCACGGGGCGCAGCTGGCGGCGCTGGGAAGGGCACCGCTGCGTGGGCTAGCGGGGCAGCCAGGGCAGGACCCTCGCCGTGCGTGTGTCCACGGGGACGCTGTGGCTGGCGTTACCAACGTGACGGACACCTGTGCCTCCTCCTCGCAGGGTACCGGCCGTGGCCCTTGCTGCGGTTCAGGAAAGCACTTCCACGCGCGTTAGCTTCCACTACGGTATTTCACTGTCCTGCTCTCACAAATCCTTTCTGAAAGATTTTCCATTTGTGTGCACAGGACAGCAGCCTTATTCATGTAGTTAAGGACGAGAAAGAGGTGTTTGATTCTGGTAAAGGTTGTTGCCAGAGACCAAACGCTGAGCGGGGTTAGACTTGCGCTTCTGGAGTGCAGGCACCTCACCAGTGATACTGGCCTGATGTTTCTACCTGTTGGGACTAAGGTCCAGCAATCGGTCTCATTATAAGAGATTTCCACCACATAAAATAGTTATTCTATAGCAACTGTATCTAGTGCCCTCTCTCCCACCAGCAAGAACGGGTGTGTTCTGGTTTGAGATGTCAGGGCATTTACAAAAACTGCTCCAATCAACAGGCTGCTATTTCATCCCATTTCCAGTTTCCCATTTTTCAGTTATTGCAACAGTACAAAATACTTCGAAATTCTCAACTGAAACAGCAGTAATAACGACAAACACAAATACCTGAGGAAACAGAGCTGAGGTTAAAACTCTCATACCCCTGTACTGCAAAACACATAGTAGCGGAGCTTACTCAGTGTTTGTTGATTCCACAGCACTTAAAATACAAAGAACGAGGAAAAGTCTTTTCCAAATACAGGTACAGCCATTTTTAGAGCCATCATTGAAAGCTAATCGCTCGCAGTATGGCATTCCACATCCAGAAGTTGAAGTTGGGATCCGTGCTTTCCAGCCTTGAGGTCTTTCTGCCTCCTCCCCATCTAAAATGTAGGTGCAAATACCCAGAAAATCAGTCAAACAATGCTTAGCATGATATAAACCGTGGATGTTTCATGAGAACAGAAGAAGTGACTGAGGACATGAGCTAGAAGAGCCCCGAGCAGTCGTACAGTAGCTGTGCTGGCTTCTAGCTTATCGGGAAACCCTCTGGACTGGACTGGCTCCAGGCACCATTTAGTCATATACGGACAAATGGCAGGATACGGCCCTAGTACCTCATTCCTTGCATTCTCATGAAATGCAGAGATACAGCACTGCCACTCTGCTCTGGAACTCCCCAGGACGCCTGGCATTAACTGAACATGTATTTTATCACATGTGTGCATGCTGATATGTGTGTTTTCCAAAACTTAGAGATACTTAAGGAAAGAACAGAAAGAGAACGAGACGACTAAATTTGAAAGCCCTGTGTGAGTTACCGATCTTTCAACACCTTTGATAATCAAACAGAGTGACTCAAGTAGGGAATGTAAAAACCACCCTGCACGACATTGTGAAACATCTGAAAATGGACCATTTATTCAGATTAGCTCATTGTTTCTATTCCTTGAGCTGAGCTGTTCCTGTCAGTGATCCATGCAAGTGTTTGCCACTTATGTCAGTGAAGAGTCCATTTGGATGGCTGACAGGTTTGGGCTCATTTAGTCTAAGAGTAACATTTCCTTAAACAGAAAATGTGAGAAGGATTTCTTCTTCTCCAACAAATCATAAAACTGTGGAGTTATTGTGGTCTGTTGTATAAACATGCACTCAGTTCCTCCCCCCCTCCCAAAATTGAATTATTTAGCTAGCGGGTTATATTTAGGTCCTTTTAAAGAAAGTCAATATTAAAGGAAGTAGACTTTGATCTGTCTTTGAGGTGATAACTCTTAATACATTCTATCTATCCATTACGAGGCTAAGATGGATAGGGCAAATTCATCGTTGGTTTCGGAACACAGTCAAGTGTTGAATGGCATCCAAATTATAAAACTCATTTGAAGAATAACCAAAAACTTTAAACAGGTTATACTTTATATTTGAAAATAAACTTTGATAAAAAGCACACAGTTTGAAATCTGCAATGGTGAACTTTAGTTGCATGCAAGACATGCATGGTGTCTCAAGGATAAAAATACTCAGGCCCTCAAACACCATGAAATATTACAGTGTAACCACCCCTGCTCAGGTTGTCTCCTTGTTCTTCTGCTTCTCGCCTATCGGCGTGTGTAGGAGCCTACAGTATCTGACACAGCTCATCTTTCTCCGGCTATAAAGAAGGCGCATCTGTTTCCTACGTTTCTCTCTCTTTCCCTAAGATCTCTGCGTTGGGGTGTGCTCTAGGTTACTATTCAGAGAAATGCAGGCTAATATTTTGCTCTGGTTAAAAAGGGTAAAACCTATGTGCCATAAAGCCGTAAGTCAAATTTGGTGCCCACAAACAGGAGGAGATCAGGCCTGTGTGCACTGCCCTAAACAGGAAAGAGAGAGAGACGTGTGACATGAAGAGCCATATACCCTATAGGGTGTATTTTAAGGTTGCGGTGCACAAGAACAATCCAGGTTAACATTAGGGCAAAGATGTTGTACCCTTGTAGCTTTTTTTAATTAGCAGCGACAGCTCCAGATTCTCAGTCCTTTGACACGGCGTGTATTACAAAATACTATTCAACCAGCAGCTAATACATCAGTACCTTTTATAGCATTCAGAGACTGATTATACCTCTTGGCCAACTGCATCCTCAAAGTTATTACCTCGGAAGTGCGCGGGGCACCTTCGCCTCGCCACTGGCAATAAAGTCAGTGGGCCACACATGACCTCATTCTGCTTCCCCTATTAGAGGGCTCCGCTCTGCCTCTGGAGTGGCACTGATGTACTTGCTCTATGATTAGGATATGACTTCAGAATGACAGTAACGTGGCTCGCCTTGCCACTGCACTGCTGAACGTGTGCAGCGAGCAAAGTCTAATATCAATTTGGGAGGATGTGCTTAAGTAACTCTTATGCTAATAGGATTCGCGTGTGTTAGTCCATACAAATAAGTTCCCTTGGATACCACGGAACTATTTCCCAACCCACGATTTTGATGGCACACCAAGCTAAATCTCTTCAAAACCAGCTTTCATTACTTTCACCTTTACTGGGTGATCTGTTTTATGAATGTTGTGCAAATATACCCAAATTATTTAAGTTCTCTTGTTGACACTGCAGGGTGATTCAGGAGGCCTAAGTTCTCCTCGTGGCTCTGCCGTTGTGTGGCTGAGGGACCCTAGCACTCTCCTCCTCTGTGTTCCTCTTTTCCTATTTTTAAAATGGCAACCAGGACACTAGCCTTGGTGACACACTCTGAAGTCTGTAGAAGGAAAGCATCAAAGAAAATTTTCCTGTTCTAATCTGTAGCATGTGTGTATCTGCATTTTAACAAATTCCCATATAATCTGTCTTCCAGTGCTAACTTAGTTGTAGAGTTATAGTTAGCAACCAATTAAATTCACCTGTGCTTCACATGGCCTATTTGTGATCACAGACTTGAGTTTCCAGCTCCTTATAGCATGCTTCCAACCAGCACACAGCAGATACTCTCCGTTTCTTGTGTCATTTTATCTAGTTTGTCCTTCAAAAGAGAGATTCTTCCCTACTGACATACTGTGGATATCTTATCGTGACAGCCGGTGACAACAGTGCCAATAACATGAAGAGAAATAACAGAGTAAAAGTGACATCAGTTTACTCCAGCTGAGGACTTGGTCCAATTACGACAGGAAATTATAAAAGTCGCAATCAAGATCAACACAAGGATTTTTTTCTAGACAATTCTGTAGACACCTTATTAATAATGTAAGGTCACAAAGAGAATTTTTAAAATAACCATGGAGATGACGCAATGCTGCAATTATGGACACTTTTAAAAACAAACATATTTGTTACAGTGGTCAGCAGTTCTGTTCCCGAAGACAGCCACAATCAAAACCAAGGTTTTAAAGCAGGATAGGCCAAAAAACTCCTGCCCACCTCTCTTCAGGTGAAAGGTAGCTCAAGCCGAAACACCTGAGGGATGCCTTTGATAGAATCTGAAATCAGATTTGGGCTCTGGTGGATCGCAGCGAGAGCAGGTGCTATGGCAAAGGCCTTTCATCAGGTGCCTGAATAGCCCATTTGGCAGCGGGCAGCCTTGTGAACAGGTAGTCAACAGTAACTGCTGTTTGTGAGAATCACAAGCCAAGGAGTAACTATCTCAAATAATGGCCTTAGGATACGCATACATTTCATGGCATCTGGAGGACAGCACCCTACCGGCATCGTAGGGCAAAAATACAAAACTCTGTCCTTTTGTCATGAGCTGCACTGCCGCTATTAAATGAGACTTCCCAAGTAAAAATAATACAAACTGTTTGACTGCGTCTCTACAAAGTGACGCAGCAAAGTGGAAACTTGTTTCAGTGCAGTTCTATGAAAAGAAACGCACTGCAGCCTTGCGGAAGCTGTCACGGACCCTGCATGGGAGAGGATGGAGGGAATCGGCTGAGGGCTATGAAGACACGTGGTGGTCCCTGGAGAGCATTACAGCAAAACTGGTTTCAACCAAGTTTTCGTCTTGGTCTTACTAAAATCCACCAATTCCTTCTTTTTCTTACACTGGAAAATGTTTCGGTATAATCACGTTGATACCTTCATTCACCTGACATCACTCATGTGAATAAGGAAAGCTGAAATCAAAACAAGAATCCACGTGGACAAACTGGTCTTAAAACTTTTGAGCGTGGCAGGACAAGTCAGCACCTATACGTTGTGCACAATGCCTTTGACGCGGGGATCATGACAGATGTACCCAAATGTAGACATGAAAACCGAAGAGGCTGTTAGCTTTCCTTTATACAGTACACTGTTAGCTCTCCACTGCTCACTGGACTGAATTTAGCAGTGACTTATTTTCCATATATCAAAATAAACTTTTCTTCTACAGCTTCAACAACATAAAAGAAGAGGGGACATTCCCACTCTTGCCTATTGAAACAAATAACAACTATCCTTAACTAGCTGGTTCAGTAGCTATCAGGAACTCTCTTTTGCCAGCATGCAAAAGAGAACAAGATCTAGCTCATTCTCCTGTCTGGTCTGGTAGAGTTAAAAGAAAAATACTAGAGTAAAACTTAGTTTTGTCACTGTGTTAAAGACAAACACTTTTGAAAACATCCCGGTACAGGTGTGTTCGAGAAAGGATTTAATCTTCAGTCATTTTCCAGAGCTTTTTGATTTTAAATACTGGTGTAGTCTCTTGTGTCAGGTTTTAAAGTCTGATTCTTTGAATTACAAAATAACAGACCACGTAAACAACCACTGGTAGATCATCATGAAAACACTTGCTGTTTTTATATCGCATGGAAGATTACCTGCACAAGTCTGTGGGAAACTAGGTTCTAAGTGCTGCTGCACTATTCAGAGTGGTCAATATTTATTAGAAAGATTGATAAATACTCTGTTTTCTGAAGCAGTGGTGTCACGAAACCCCTGAGATACAGAAAATAAATATTGTTGTAATTAACAGGAGTCCTGCTGTCTACTCAAACAGGGTCACAATTTGCATTTCTGTGCTACGTTTCCAGCCCTTACTACCAGTTTTTAATGTCAGTAGCTTGCATGAGAACAGTTATTTGCAGGCAAAACAGCACCCAGGCTGAAATACGGCCTGAACATCCAAACCCTAGCCTGCTGCTTTATGCCAAAAAGTCAATCTTTCTGAGCAGGGACTGTCACAGTAAGATAAAACATTGCCCCAAGGTCACTGCAGTTGGAATTCCCATCAGGAGGTTTTCATACCTGCCTTCAGATGTGTCTTGTGAGTACATGTCTCAGAGAAACAAAAAGATTACATTTCATTGGAAAGGTGGAGGAGCTATCTCCCATCGCAGGGTCAGTACGTGGGGTTTCCTAAAGTAAGGCAGTGGTGTGGAGGGGTCAGAGCCGTCTGAAAAGGGGAAACTGTTGTTTGAACTCCCAAATACTGGCCGTGATTTTCGTAACGTGCATGGCTTGAGTAGTAACTTTAGAAGTTTAAAGAGGGTATTTTCAAGAACAGCCACTATACCTGGAGTGTTTCCTCTCCAAGGATTTCATGTGTTGATGAAACAAACTTTAGCTTGTGCAAGGGGGCAGTGACTAGATCCCCCAAAGTCTCAAATGCCTCTTAGAGCAACTGATTTTATTTATTGGTACCAATCTTTGCAAAGAACATGATGCCGAGTTATAGGGAACTGTCATTTTCATTTCAAGTCAGTACAGTATTTTAAGGCACCAAACCCCTCAAAACTTTGAACCATCAAAGAACGGGGAAGAAAAATGGGAAGGGGATACTTCAATGACTTTTTAAGCTACCATTTTTATTAATCACACATGCTATGTTAAAGAAAGATAAAAATAAAAAGCCTGCAGGACCATACATAGTCTACCAAGAAAGGAGGAGGCACACCCCGAAGTAGGCAGAGGATGAGTTCTGTTCTTCGTTTTTCCTAGCTATGAGTTATGACCTCTATAGAGAGATGTGAAGTAACATTAGCTATGGCACATAATTGGCAAGGTATGTTGTATTTTCCATCTTTATATTTTCACAATCATATTTCAGCTCATGCCACTGCAGATAACTCCCTCTCTGACCCTTTGGCTTTAAATAGCAGAAAATACAACCCATGTTTTCCAGTGAGATAAATAGAAATTTGTCTTTTTTATTTCACAGCTTAGTCAATTTATGAGGGGGACTGATAGGGCAGGCCAAGTTATTTAGAAACGTACTTAGATCCTGAGAGGTGAACTGCTGAGCACGTACCCACTTCCTGCAAGTAAATCCGCTCTGTATCTTGCAGGCTTAGGTCCTGTTTCCCATGCAACACCAAGTTATTGTGCTGCTTGTAAAAACTAAGTTCTCATTTCTAATCAGTGTGAATGAAGCTTTTTACAAACTGTTCAAATTTTAAGATTAAACTTAAAAAAATTAGGTTAGCTAAATTAAAACCGGAATGCAGACCGCTCTTTGCGGCTGATACACAGGCAGACCGCTTGCCGATCAGCCAAAGCCCAGTCCCACAAACATTTATACAAAGAGCAAAGATACGCATGCGAGCGTTTGCAGGATTAATGCTCCAAGGTATGCATGAGTTGTATATAAGTATGCTCAGTGTTAGGAGAGCCACCTGTGCTGGTAATATTTATGTTTTCACTTACTTGTGATAATTTTAGTGCTTCTCCTTATGGCATCTGACACCCTGTGGTGGTGGTTGACTGTGCAGAGCTCAGAGACAAAGCTAAAGACAGTTTGGGATGATCGCGTGCTACCCAGTGAAGGGCCTAAAGACAGGACTCCAGTGCTCTGGAGGACGATTTGCATCAAAAGAGTGGAGCTGCAGAAATATTGGGAGCCATGGATGCCAAGCTCTCTGCCATCAAAGCACATGGAGCTGCAACACACCGCATACCTTATTCAAGTCCAGAAAAAACCCAGAAAGGGCAGGGAGATATTTATGTCTGACACATGAAGAAAAGCCTCCGTGTTCATACAGCACCTGAAGCACTTGTTTAGGCTGAGGACAGCCCCAGGGCCGGATGAGGGGAGCGGAGCCAGGCAAGCATCGACGCTCGCACCCCACTTCCAGGCCGCGTGCCGACGGGCGGCACTGCTGGGGTCAGGCGCCAGGGGTGCCCCCCCTCCCCACCGGCCCCAGCACATCCGCACTGAGCTTCAGCATCGCTTATGGTAATGCGGCGGTTATACCTGGAAACGCTGCCATGGTTAGAGATCCCTATTAGATCACCGGCCTTGTAAACGGCCGGAGCAACCTCTGAAAGACTGCTAGATCCTTTTCTGAAGTTTCTAATGCTTGGGGTTCAGCTCTGGTGTGTGTTTAGCCTCTGCTTATTCTAGACAACGAGAAGAATGTGCCACTCAGGAGCTGAAAGGATGGCTTAGAATTCTACACATATAGCCAACTCTCCACCTTTCTCCACAACTCCTGTAGGTCTCAGGTAGCCGTCGTTCTTTCTTTTGCCAGTTTACTCATCACGAGTGGTTTTATGTGCACCCTTGCATGTCACTGGCTGGAAAAGCCTCCACAAAAACCTCTTAAGTTGACCTAGCATTTCGGATCACGATTTGCACCAATCCTCAACAAAGATCAACTGATCTGTTCATTGTATGCATTTTAAAATCACATTTTTACCTTTTTTCCAAATCTTTTTAAAAAAATCATAGATTTTAATCCAACTGCAATTTAAGGATGGATCGAGTGGGAACTGACTGCAAGAAGAGTTAATTCCTGGGTCTCCACCCAACGCTTCTAGCGAATGGTTCAGACGATTGTTCAAGAGACAGTTGGCGTAGTTCGTGCCAATGAGTACATTGTATTTAAACTTTCTTCAGAAGGTCTTTTCTGGTCTCACTGCTGAAAACATACCCTTTCACTCTTCCAGCCACTGTCTGATCAATGACTGCAGGTTAGGGTTTTCCACACCCTTTCGGTTATGCAGAAGAGCGAAACCCTTGACGTCACCATCAGCCTACTGACTAACTATCTATTTTTGCTAGGAAAGAAGTGTTTTGCTTATTCTGGTCCTTAGCCAAAGTGGGCTCTGTGTCTCACATGGTGTGATGCATTGCTGCCGGTTCTGTTCCTTAATTTGTACCTAAACTACCCTATATTTTGTACCGTATCTCCTGCTTTGCTAACTTCCTTTGTCTTCCTGAACCAGAAGTGCTGTTCCCACCTACAGTCAGCATCACCTACAGCTTAAAGTAAATACGAGAGAGTCTCAGTATTGTGTTGATATCAAAGCCTGACCTTTTTCTAATGCTAAGATCCTGAATTTTTTACTACTAGATTTTCAGAGGGAAAATAAGGCATAGGTCTAAGTTGGCTGTCAGATGCACATAAAAAGTGTAGGCTGAAAAGTAAACAAGAAAGAAAATAACGGAAGATAGTATCAGGTCATTTCCCAAATTGTTCATCTTTGGGAATCCAGAAGTGATGAGGTTGCGCCTTTCAACCTACCCGTATTTTGGGATTAGGCTGAATGTGGAGCAGTACTTCCCTGGTCAGCCTGCTCTAGAGCATCAGAAGAAGCTCAGAGGAAAGAAACAGTTGCCTGCAAGGAGCAGCTGTGGGAGCGTACCTTGTTACAGCAGCGTTTCCCTCTGAGATCCTCCAGGCATTTCAACTGTCTGCTTAAATCAGAAGTAGAGCAGTAGTATTCATTATTTAAAAGTGGCAGAAAACCACATGTTCTCATGTTATCCCATTTGGTTACAAAACCCCTGTTACACTGTTTTGCTATCTAAAGCACTGTCACAGAACAGGCTCAAAATGCACTAAGCCTACCCCTACCCCGTATGCCGACATTTCTATGAGCCAGACAAGAGTAACGAAGCTTAAAAAAGTGAATCATTTATGGAAAACCGGGACAGTTTGATGCACGTGTGACAAGCCTATGCCACTTTATCAATACTGCACAAGCACCAAGGTATTTCCTACCTGGATCAATTCCTCCGGACACTTGCTTTGTTTACCTTGTAATCTGCTAACTTTTAGTTTTAAAAAGCTGCTAAACTTTTCCCCCCAAAAAGACAAACTTATAAAATAGCTTAATGTGTATAATGTATTTTATGATCAAGCTTGACATTGGATTCTGATTCTGCTTGTGCTAGTTTTATACTCTCTGCGTTGCATTTTTCTCCCCTCTAAGAAGCAAAAGAGCTGCTTTGTCTTTACAATGTCGAGTGTGTCAGATTAAAATGATCTCCCAGTGTTTTTTATTCTAGATCTTGAAAACAACTAGTGCTAGATCAGAAGTCATCCAACCAAAGGAAAAACAGAACCAGATGCAAATTTCAGCTCAAAGTATTTTTTTGATGCTGTCCCATTTGCT
Organism: Mycteria americana; assembly: GCF_035582795.1. NCBI lineage: Eukaryota > Metazoa > Chordata > Aves > Ciconiiformes > Ciconiidae > Mycteria > Mycteria americana. Next base: position 2,258,091 of record NC_134375.1, read on the forward strand.
GCTTCATGAAACAGAAATCTGTGTAGTGCGTTGCTCCCCTCTGAGTGGAGAAACTGGGACTTCTTATTGTACCTTCCCCTGTTGATCAGTGCATTTTTCATAGTGTTGTACTTAAAATAGTGAGGATATCGTTGAGTATAAACTGGAGGAGGAACTAGAAGGGTGCCTGGCTGCTCCTGGTGGATTCACTCTGGAGTGGGGCCCCACTTCCACCGGCCTCCTCTGGTCTCCCCACGCCCAGAGGCACCGAGAGCACAACTCCAAGCACACCTAAATCCTGGGATTTCTATCCCATGTTCCGATTTTCATAAAAAGCCACTAGTTCTAGAAAGCCTCATCTGCAAAGTCCACAGTCATAACAATTCGACTTTTAATGATTTTTCTTTTTTTAAATACGGGAAAACAAGAAATCCTTTGAGGAAGTCTGGTACTTGACTACAAGTTCCTCAATAAACACGGTGCATAGCAGTATCAATGGGAATATTGGCTGTGCTAATAAAAGGGCACGAAGTTGCCCATTAACAGAATTTGATTATGTCATCTTGCTTTCCATTTTACTTCCTTGCCATAAGGAAGTGAATATTTTTCATTAAAAGAACCATTTAGTGTCAAGTACAGAAATCTAGATCATAGATGTGAAAGGGATGTAGCGGAGAATGAAGTGCTTGTAAGATTTCTTTCCCAAGTGATTATTTTTTTGTGAAATCCAATAAACAGCAGAAATGTGCTTGTTTCATGTATAATAAACTATTGCCAGCAGTTGAGGTCTGCCAGAACTTAACTGGCGGGTGTTTGGAGAAGGGAAGCTGATCTTCCCATCTGCCCTCTCCTAATTAAGAGCCTGATTCCGATCCTATTGATGCAAGGGTACATTTTGTCATTGGAGAAATAAGAGTAGGAGTAAGTTCTTAGTTTGGGAGATCCAAGAATTTTTAAAGGGCTTTTTGATATACATGGGCAACCTCTGCAAACCTCCTTACATTTTGAAGAGGCCCTCTCTCAGCAGAACCGGTTCCAAAAGTCTCGCAGATCCCGTAGGATCCACAGGTGGGAAATCCACACACCAGAATGCAAGAAAGCTTCAAGAAGATAAAATAAATCATAGGTTTAAGGTGAGCCCCACCCCAAACAAAGAGAAGCCTGTCATTATAGCCATATTGCACAAAATAATATTGGCTTAACCTCTTCCTTACAACCCTCTGGTGAGGCTGTTACTTTGCCTTGCTTTTGTCGTGGTGCCTATAACAGGTCAGGATTTTTTTTTTCCATCCTGTGAGAAATTTTGAAATTAAAACCAAAACATTATTTCACTGAGTCTGCACAAATGTCAGTGCTGAAACTTTGTGACACCTACAATGTGAAAAAAAAGTTCCAGTTCAGTTAAAATATTTTCAGAACAAGATTTCTAACAGAAGTTGTTTTCCTGTAAAAATACCTTTTTGTGTAGAATTAAATTTCTAAATAAAATCCCATTTCTGAGCTGATTTTTTAAAAAGTCAAATATGGTTGTTCTAGCAATTTCACCCCCAATTCCACCAATTTATTTTTCTTTCTTTCTTTTTGAGGTAGAGCATTTGCCACCCCACCCTTTTGCTATAAAAAGTTTAGGTGACTACTTCTAATGCCATCTGGAAATGTATATATGAAGTTGCCTAAATAATACTTTATCTCCTACTACCTCATGGAGAGCTATCATTTTAGAGAGTGAACATCCACAAAAATCAATACTTAGAAGAGCAGAGACCTGCTTATGCCTGCAGATTTACAGCACTTCTAATAATAGCCTTCTGATGTTTGCACCGCAGGAACTTGCCTATCTTTTTCTAACTAATGTCACCGTGTTGTGTCACGTATTTACGGCACTGTTTTAATTTCAGGTAGCAGAGAAGCAGCATTCACATATGCCATCATTGCTGCTGGAGTAGCACATGCAATCACAGCTGCCTGTACACAGGGCAACCTGAGTGACTGTGGTTGTGACAAAGAAAAGCAAGGACAGTACCATAAAGAGGAAGGATGGAAATGGGGAGGCTGCTCTGCTGACATCAGATACGGAATAGGATTTGCCAAAGTGTTTGTGGATGCCCGGGAGATTAAGCAAAATGCAAGGACGCTTATGAACCTGCACAACAACGAGGCTGGGCGGAAGGTAAGTACTTCTGCTCTCCCCCAGACACGACCACCTCTGGCCTGGGATTGGAGACGGGGTTAGAGCATGTACAGTGCATGAGGACTACGGTGTGCTTTAATGCTAACGTCGTTTTACAGTAGACAGGTAGGCACCTTTGCGAGTTATACAAGCTTGTTGGGCCATCTGTCCATCAAACATTTGTCTAAATGTTACTCTTTACAGTGGTAAAAAGAAAAAAGCAAACAACCATTTTATCTGGAAAGTCAAATGGTACTTATGATAAAAAGCTTGCCTGCTACTGTGTAGGTGAATGGGATTCTCGTCAGGTTCAGACATGAACTTCTCACTCATTTGAAAAGGGATCGTTTTCAACCCAACTGTTTAAACCTTGCTCTTTGTGTGAGGACTACCTCTACAAGGAGAAAAATACTTTAGCAAAAAGAACACAGACTGACTCACCGTTACACCATTATATGGATTCGGTTTATCATTTCACACCGCAACATTCCTGCCCCCTCCCCATTCTTTGGGACAGGGTAGCTGAAAGCAGCTGCTGCAGAACCAGCGCTCGGGAAGAGAGGAATTCAGCAGCTTCCAGCACCCGCGTTTCCCGGGGATCCTGGGCACCCGCTGCCCCGGGTTTGCTGCCTCTGCCGTTCGCTGCACTCGGCCAGCTTTCTGATTGTCGATGGCGGCCGTGGCAGATGCGAGACCCAACCTGATCTCTGCTCCGCAGATCCTTGCAGGTCAGGCATTCCCCAGCGTGCCTGAGAGCAGTGGCAGTGGTGGAGGGGCTCTGATTTACGCCGGCTAGGAACAGCCAGGGGACGTCCGTGTGCTCCTCGTACAGCCGTGGGCAGGTGCAGTCCGGTGCTGCTTTCACACGGCAGCGGCCGCTTTGCTGATCGCATCTTACAGAATGAATGTAAATCCTCTGGCTTTCTTAGCTGTCTCTTTTACCTTCTTCACTGCGCTCCCGTGCATTCGTACTGATTTTAGCATTATGTCAGGGTGACTTAGAAGCAAATGGGAGAAGGAAGTTAGGAACAGTAGTTAATTTGTGGATACTATTTTTGTTGTGGTAATTACTTGTAGGCTCTGAGACATCTCCACTTACGCTGGAGCCAAGCAGATGGCATTGAAGGAAAGCCATTTCCACCCCAAACAAAAGCCTAACTTTTCTCTTATTTAATGCTACTGTAGTAGTTTTATAGGTCAGATTATGGTTTTTACTCTGCCTAGTATCCCAAATGCCCGTGTATGGCTCTCTAGCGCAAACATGGTACTTCAAAACACTCGCAAAATTAACACTGAATTCTGAGAATAACTCGGGGACTAACCATTAATACTTGCTAATCAAATGATCTGAGATTCAGTATCTTTAGTACTTGGCTTCTGGTAGCACGAAGGCACATACAGAAAAGCCTGCTAAAACACCAAGGCCCACAGTCTGCTCTGCTGTACAAGCACAAAACCACTGAAATAAAAAATAGCAGAGGAGTTTCACCTTTGTGGGAAAGCTACTTCCCTGAAAGGTCTGCTTTTATTCAATAGGTGCTGGCAGTAAAAGATTCCCAAGAAACGACACACCAGCCTATAGAGGACTGCAAACATAGATGGAGCTGGCTACTGTCTTAGAAAATTATTTCAATTACAAAGCTCAAAGATATAGACAAAAAAAAGAAGTTGCGTTTCTTGGATCTGTTATCACCCAGGTATGGACCTAGGGTAGAGGAGGAAGGATGCTAGTCCTGGAGCTGGCCTGTGGGAAGGCAAAGCATTCAGCAGCCTCCCCTTGAGGACATGAGCTCCTCGTGTTTCTCACCTATATGTGTACAATTTGCTGTCCTAAAAGATTATGCCTGGAAGATTCAGCTCTACGCATTGTTATCTGGGAGCACAGTGGTGCGTCCTATCTCTGGCCATCTGCCATTTCTCCAGCAGGCTCAGGAACTGTTCTGATGTAGAGATATTTCTACGCTTCTTCCTGCATCCCTTACAGAGTGAAATTACTGATCTTTGTTCGAACAAATCTCTGTTTGAAATCTGCAGGGGAAAGAAAGAGTAAGGTGACTGAGAAGAGGCATGTTACTCCACCATCCTATAGAGAATGAATAAATGATGTTTTTGCTAGAGAGATTCCTTTCAGGCTTTGCTCTTATGTGAAAGATCACAGTATTTAAAGACAATTGGCAGAGGGAGGCCATTATGGGTATTTGGCAAGCCAGGTCTCTCACAACCTAACCCTTTCACAACAAAAACTGTCTTGTTTTGAGGTGGTACTCTCCCTTTTGCAGCAACATGGATCTTATCAGCCTCCACACTATCTATTCTTGGTGGCTTTCCTCTGGGCTACAAATTCTTGTCTAGTTTTCCTCGCCCATGGCTAGGTTTTTGATGATATTTATACACCTAGGAGACAGACTGGCACCTACTGGGCTTCCAAAAATAAACTAGATGTTCAATTCTTATTGATTTGTTATCTTCACCTGTAGGCACCACTACGCTGTTCAAAAGTCAGTCTCTTCTACTTCTCTGGTCTTGCAACGCGAAACTGCACTGTGTGCTGTGCCCCACTGCCCCGGGCGCTCACAAATGACCTGTGAAAGGGTCCTTCTTTAGGATGACACCAGCTGCAGGTGATTCAGGGTGCACTCCAGTAAATCATACATATATTATTATATAGTTGTCTTCTTAAGAATCACCAGTAAATTAATCTGTTCCATCTTGGCGAGCGAGAGGTGACAGACTTTACACTGCAGTAGTCAGGCCTGCTGGGCTTACCAGGGAACGGAGCATAAGTAGGACCGCAGGGTATAAACCAACAGAGGACCACCAGGAAAAGCCTGATCCAGGCTTTTTGGAGATCTCATTTGAAAACTTTCGACCTTCTCAGAGTCGTCTTTTACCTAGCCAGATGTCTCTCTGCTGCCTGCGGTGCCAACAACCGTCTCTCTGAACCTACTGACTACATGGCTCTGTCAGAGCAACAGTAGGAGCACCTGTCAGCTCTTTCTAGAAGCAAATGAAGATTGACTATGTCAAATGTGGAGGATTTTAGACATCATAGGTGGAGAACACCCGCGCTGCTATTCCCTTTCCTGAACAGCCGTGCTAGTGCAATGCTCGAAGAATACTCGTGTGTACACCCACGATGCAGCGCATCCCACCTGAGATCAGCGTGTGTGAAACGTCTCCATTTCCAGCTGCTCCCACACCGCAAACTAATGCCAGCGATGCCAGCGGTTCCTGCAGAATGAGCGTGCCTGCTGCCTCCGCTGCTGGGGTGGAGCGAGTAACAGTTTTCCTCACTGTTAAAGGACAGGGCTCTTACTCCCTGTTTCTCTCTCTGTCTTGGTGACAAACCACCAGGACTCAGTTCTGTAGCACACAGGCACAACTCCAAAGTTCCCAGGCTCCTTGGAGGGGAAGGGACAGAGTTCAAACCAGGGTTGCATACACCCTACAAAACTGGCCCCAAGCAGCCCGAGAAGCCTCACATCATTTGTCAAACCTATTGGAGAGCAGCTATTTCTGACCTCCAGCAACCGAGTTTAGGGTGTCTTTCCTCTTTGAATTAGTATTTCCTGAAATGCTGATTCACTGCAGGAAGAAGCAAGCAGTACAGGGAGAACAGGAGGAGAATTCGTAACAGCTGGGTCAGAAAAGAGAGATAAAGCTTGAATTAATTTAAAGGCATGATCCTGATTTGCCCTGCAAACTTCCATGTGAGGGGTTATAATTGCAAGACTGAATTGTCTGTTAGCAAATTTGTCTTCTCAAGTACAAAGTTAATTAAATTACTGTAAGTAACGCAATAACGTATGTCTGAGAGATACTTATGCTCCAGGAAATACAAATGTTATTCTCCAAGTTATCCTGCTAAAAAATAGCAAAGTAGGTACTGAAAGCTTCTACATATTTTGGATGTAAACTTTTCATTTTGACAGAATAGCAAGGTACATGACCAGATTGCTCTCCCCTCTCTTTTTCTCCGTGACATTGAAATTCCACGAATGGCATCTTGCATCAGCGTTACATCATATTAAGTATAATGTAATATTATGAGTCATTGTTATAAATCATGGGCACAGGCTGCATTAGAAGGCTTTTGCAATTCAAGAGCACATCAAGGTGGATTTTTATTCAGCGTTTCTCTTTGGAGGCATACCTAGGTGCACTAACTTTGCAGTGTAACTTCATCCTCTGAATCAGTAGCGTTTCGGTTTTCGCTTTCAGCTCTAAGGCTCATAGGAGAAGTGCGGCACGTGCCTAACAGAGTTGCTGCAAATATCAAGCAAAGTGATGAGAAACCAGAAGGTGTTTCTGAAGTGGATCATGCAATGATCGCAATAGACTGAAGTGTTTAGTATTTTATCCTTTAGGGAAAACTGTAATAATGTTGAAGTGAAACCCCAGCATTTGGAAAGCACGGTGTTCAGGAGTTCCCCCAAGCTATTCTGTAAAGCCTGCGCTTATGACACTCACCCCCTTCACTTGCTAGCATCTCTGACCTCAGAAGGAGATTGCTGCCATATAACTTTTCTGAACTTCTTCCAGTTCTTGCATAGCGTGCAATCACCACACCACTGCAAGAATTTAACTGTCCTCTAGAGGAGACAGCTATTTTACTTCATTCAAGATACCTTTTACTTAAACTAGGCTATTAGCCTGACTACAAGAAGCAGCACAGAACACAAGCTCTTGCAGATGAACCACTTGAAAGGTTGTAAGCATCTAGCGCGTTGTTAGAAAAGAGACAAGACTAATAAAAGTGGCTGCCAAACAATTTAACATTTATAATTTTCCTGAATATAGGCATGAAATTCTGGAGAGTTAATAGGTCTGCCTGAACTAAGTCTTAAAGCATGTGAAAACATGGCACTGTTCCTGCTTGCACCCGCGGCTCAGTTCAGCTGCCTGCAGTGGAGAGGGAGTGCAACTTGTGGGCTTGCAGCCCTGCTGGGGTGGCCCTGCCCGAGGAAGACCACAGCCTTCCGGGGGGACCCCAGCAGTCCAGCGGCTCCTGGTAGGAGCTCTGTTTCCAGAAGACGATCTGGGATGCACGCTGCCTGGCAAGCGGAGTGCTAGCAGGGTACATTCAGTGTGCCAGGAGGACACGGGGCCCGTAGTGGAGCCAGAAGATTCTTCCCACATGTACGTACCAGCTGTAATCTGGCCCTAAGCAATCTCTGCACACAGCGCAACTGGCTAACAGTAACGAAAACCACGTACTTCTGTATTCAGCTGTCTCTCAGCTCCATCAGAAAGAATGTCTCTAATGGCACACGCACACCAGAATAAAGCTCGCCTGTGTCTGGAGCTGCTGAAAATTACCATAGACTCCAGAGAGTCTAGGAGACCAGCTTCGAGCAGAACAGAACTGGGTGAGGCTGCCCTGATACTCCTGGCACCAGCAATCAAGTGATATTATAGTATCAGCAGCACAGCCACACGTTTCTTGGAGCTGAGAACTTAACAGTGCCCTTGCAATTGCAGTTAACATTTTCCAACGGTTTTTCACTTTTTTTTTTTTGGCATGGGCACAGAAATGTTCCTGATTTTTTTATTTAGAAGCTTCTAGTTCTTAATGTTAGGGATGCTCCTTAAATACAAAGCTGACGAATGATTTTTCTCTTTACTGGTAGATACTAACTACTTGTGAAACCATCGCAGCTGTGGTACATTGCTGATTTAGAGTGGCTTGAAGTTGGAAAGCATTTTTCAGGAGTAAGTTTCCACTTCTAGTTACAAGCTCTGGTGAGGGATCCTGAAGAGAGAAGCATACCCAGGACTAGTTGTGATGCCCGCTTGCTCAAGAGCTTGTTCATTTACATCCAGCTCCCCTTACTACTCCCTCACTTGGACCTCCCTCGTCAGCAGATGTGTTGAGTGTGTGAGAGCAACAAGCACAACGCTTAGCCCTCTGCTGCACCCGCAACACACGACTGACTGAATCCTTTCCGAGGTTTCTTGCCTCGCTGATGAGAGACCAGGAAAAGGCCTCTATGTGTCCATTCCTGTAGGAAGCTCAGTCTGTTGGCAAGTAGGTGCCCCTTGTTGATAGTGGCAGTAGCAATTCTGACAGACTTCAGCTGTAGCTGTTTAGACCCTTGACAGATGAGGTTGGCAGACGTGTTAACATGGAACCTGGCAGGGGAGAATGGGGCAGAGCAGTGGCACAACTGTAACGGCGATAACCATGCCTAAAACACCCCGCAATCTTCAGCCAAAGCAACACACAGCACTTCCACTCATAAAGCAATAGTAGTCTTAACAAATCAAAAATGCAGCTCCACTGCTAAAATATCACGTAACATCTAGAAGATCTGGTGTTAGGTGCACCAAATATGCCTATGTAGAATGTCCTGGTAGCTGGCTTGCTTAATTAAGCTGTACAATATTTTGCGTAGATTAAACGGGGCAGACGGAGAAGGTTTGGGAGAAGGTTTATACATGTGGCTTGTGCCTCACTGTGACCAGATGGAATATGTAAAAAACGCTTCTGACCAATCTCACTGACATAGCTGTAAGGTACAGGCAAAGAGAAGGCGTGTCCACCCCCAGTCCTGGGTCCAGCAGAGCACGTTATCCGAGGTAAACCCAGCCCTGTCCCACCTTACAGTTCCGGTGCTTCACAGCCCTCCTGCTCAAAGTACCTCCCTTCTCTCCGAGCACTCCAGCCTCAAGGCCTGGCACCACAGCTGTAGTTCAGTGCAATTAGGAAAGGAGCGTTAGACGCAACAAAGTCTTTCCTGGCAACTTCGCCACCACAGATTTGTTGGGGGGCAGCAGAATTTCCAGAAAAGCCAAGCGCTGAATTTGGAGGAAGTCCAGTTCACTGAATGGGAAGACCACCATTGAGATTGGTGGGACCACAGGACACAGCTGAGTGCTTCCAAAAACCCCATCGCTACCACGTGTTTGCAGTGCACAACAAGACTCTGCTGGGCAATTTCCTAGGTGTGTAAAAAAATACACATCCTGTGCACTCTTGCAGTATTTTGTTTGTATTTGAAAGGATCAAAGTTCTATTTTATGGCTTTCCTACTTTTTTTAGATAATAGTATTAAAACAAGCCCAAACTTGACAGACAAGCTCTGCATCTTCTCAACAGCCCAGAGTAAAGATAAAGGGAACATTAATGTTAGTCTAAATTATGAGAGGGAATTGGACTGCACAAGAACAGTAATCCACAAGAATGAATTTTCATTCCACTTGTCCTCCACTTTCAGCTAATCAGAAATTGTGATACATGGTCCTACTTGTAGTTTGGCTTTCAACTCCCTCCTATATCTTACGTGGTTGAAAACTGAATTCCTGATTTACGCTGAAGATTAGGGAATGATAAATGCTATCACTTACCTGCAGTTGCAATTTTAGAGGATTCTGGCATTATGAGCAACACATGCATTTCATGTGTATGATTACTAGAGCTACTAATCTGTCATGCTGCTGACAAAGATAGCTGAGACTGAGGGCCAGGGCCTGTTAATAAATAACAAAGATCTCAAATTCCAAATTTAGTATCATGCACCTTTTATAACTGAAATAATCAGTTTCTTGCTATAATGATTAATTTGCTCAGCAAAGTCACTGGCTGGGTCACACGTTTTTGGACATTTTCTAATTTAATTCAGTCTTTCTCTTTGGACACTTAGCAACATTTCCCACAGGGCGTATACTTGTCGTTCAGTACTCAGAGGGGAACATCATCTAGACGAAAATAGTTGCTGTATAGATTATTCAGTTCTCCCACTGTCTTCAGCACCTTTGGATGGGGCCCTTGGTAGAGCCTTCAGCGTCTCACATGTTGCAGAACAAAAGCCCTTATTTCTAAACAAACATTACTGATTTGAAACAAATGCAGCTCTCACAAAGGGTAAGCACTTCGAAGCAAATACGTGCTATGTTTGAGTATCGTAAAACTTATGCTGATCATGTAATAAAAGGAAGTAGAAAGAGAAAGAGAAAACATAACAACTATGAACATGGCTGTTTTGCCTTGTATTGCCTCTGTTAACCTGTGCTTTTTGAGAAGTTAAATCAGAATCCAAAAATTTGAGCTTCGTGCCTAAATTCAGGCCTAAGTTGTCGCAAAATTTTCAGAAATAGCTGATGAGCGTACTTCTCCTCCTGTATTCCCCAGATGGCATTCGCCAAACTTCAAATTTAGTTTTCCAAACCTGAGACTGGTTTACTTGCATAAAATTAGACACTTCTGTTTCATATTTTAGCAATTTTAGCCAAAAACAACAGAAGACAGGTATTGGTCAAGTCAGCAGGAAGCTAATGGTTAGGCCAGGCTATTCACTGAGAACATTTTTAATACCCAAACAGGCAGTGTTTATACTACACATAAAGTTTACACTGACTTATGCTGGCAATCTTGCACCGTGCAGACCCATTCATTACATCTCTGACAAAGTATACCCATTCATTACGTAACTCTAGGTTTGCATGGTCGAATCTGTGCTACCGTGCTGTGTCAACAGGGACAGCAATGGGAATCTTCTGCAGGTACAACCCAAGCCTCTAGAGCCTGAACCAAAAGTATCTCCAGGACCGTTTCCAAGAGCCTTGCAATGATGAGTCAGTAACATGAACTCAGCTACCTGGGCTAAGCAGAGATGCTTGGAACAATACATAACAGAGGTTTTGGTAAAGATGAAAGTTAAACCAAGGTTTGGTTCAAATGCTTTATTAGACACTTGGTGGCAGAAAACTCTGAAGTCATGAAGCCCTGAACGCTCACCAAAAGCAATAATTGCTAGCATTTGCTGTACAAATGGAACAGACTTTTGCTTTAATGGAAAGAATTTCCAGGTATTTTGAAGTAAACAATTAAAAAATCGATTAAACGAAGAACAACCTTTTAGTCCAAGGACACAAACAAGGCCTGTTTTGGTACTGGAAGAATGTAGAATGGATCTATTAAAGGATAAGGGTTTCAGGTAATTGCAGAGAGGATGCTTGGCTCTGCATGCCCAATTAGTGCCAAAAGGCACTAGTATTAATTTGCATTAGACCTGGTTATTGAAATGACCCTGAGCCTTCTGGTACTTATAAGTGAGCTGCACCTAATGGACTACATTTGGTCTCCTGGGACAAAGAGAAGGGAAGTGTCAGGATTCACAGACTCTACATCAGGTCTAAGCCAACATCTATTGCGAGTGCTCTAGCAGTAGGTGCTCTTGGTAGTGTCAGCTGGTGGCCTACACTAAGGAAACTAGCCCTGCCTTAAGCATACTAGATCTTATACTAAATATAAGACCACACGCAAGTATGAGTACAACCATGTATTCTCTCACAGGGCTATTCCCACGTGAGATTTCAACTGAGTCATAGCACATACTGTTATCTTTGGGTAAATAAATCCCGCAGTCATAAAACAATTAACTATTGAGATGGCACAATAGTTAGCGTGTAAATAAAGAAGTTCAACAAGGAGTCAAGAATATGTGTCCAAAAGGCTTGGATTAAGACCTTAGTTAAAAAAGAAAAGCTCCAGGAAACGTGCAGTGGAGATGCTCTCCTGCGAAAGCATGTCTTACAGGTGATGGCAAACTCTTAACAACACTGGTGTTCACACTGCCACCTGGAGTATTTATAGGATCTGTATCCTCCCTGTGGTCTTTTATTTCACAGAAGTTTCTTCAAAATGTCTACCCTTCGTCGTATTTGGTTGAAATTACTAAAAAGGTGCAGCTGTTACCAATGGGACATGAGAAGATAGGGAGGCAGAAGGGAGACAGACACCAAGTGAGCACTTAGGCTTTGTTTTCTCAGGAAATCAACCTGAGAAGTCTGCCTTCCTACAGTTGGAGCAAATTTAGGTTAAAAGGTGTAATCAAAGTCTTAAAACGTTTTCCAGAACATTATAGATTTAAATAACTATGCTGAGGAATACCTTAAGATTTTTTTGTAATTCTATTTAACAGAATTATACTTTACATAAAGGTTCCTCTTGAAGAGAGATTTATAAAATTAATATCTGATTAATACATTAAACGTGCTGTAGACATGCATGGTTTCTTTTATTGATGGGTTTATGTACTGGTGAAACTGGTGCTTAGAAGCCCTTGTTACAGGCATCCTATGACCTTCTGAACTAAAGACCTAGAGCAATTGGTTAGCCCTTTGTTAAAAACCTCAATCTTGATATCAATTCTCATTTATATATGGCTTATAAAGAGGAACTATTAATGGTATTGATGGATGGTGCTACTTAACTCATCTATAAGTAGTAAACAGGTAGATCTATTAACAAAAAGCAACAGCTATGTCCGGTCTGGAGGGTGAGCTGACCAAGGGGAATTACATGCATCAACACGGTGCACCTTAAAGGCAAATTCCTGTTAATAAGTGATTAGTCACCTGTAAGACAAAACCTTCAACTATTGCTTCAAATACCTGTTAGAATGAAAAGGAGAAAATCTAATAAGCCAGGTAAGCAAGACAGAAAGCAAAAGAGGTTTGCTTAGACTGCACTAGGCATTATGCATAAAATTAGGAAATTCCACTTTCTTCTGTATAGGAGGAGATTTTCATTGACAACAGGCCAGAAGATCCTTGTTAAAATTCTTGGCCTGGATACGGGCATGCTGATCTTGGCAGCTGCTAGACTACAGAGATAGGCTCTGCTGGTAGGATCTTATCTCTGATAAGTGGAAGCTATTTGAAAACATGGAAGTGTGGATCTATTGTCCCAACTGCAACTGGAAGGGGAAAACTCTTATATATAATACTTAATTTGAAAGTAATCTTTGTGGAATAATTATTCTCACAAGAATATTACGATTAACACCAAAATCATGTTACTTTATTATAATGTGAATACTTCGAGTTGTAAACACAAAGTGTGTGGAAATATCTTCACAAAACACAATGTGTTATTGCGATCAAGTTTCTGCCTTATGATAGCTAAAATAATGGCATGCTGATTAGCTGGAGGAGTAATGGGAAATTTCTCTTAAAATGACAAGAATAGCTATCACTTCCCTGAGCAGCTGTTGCTTGATGTGCCAGCACGGTGGTATCCCACCCAGGATACGACCATCCTTGGCAATGGGCTTGAAGCCTCTGCCACAGTCTAGGTCGTGTTATCTCTGCAAAATAGTGGGAATGAAGGGAATGGAAGCGAGTTTGAGATAGCTCAGGTGCTCTTTCCTGCTGAAGAAATGGTAGGTAGGCAGAGGGGGCAATGGGTACACCTCCAGTGTCATGTACCAAGTTGAGAGACATATGCTAGGTATTAGGATTGACGCTTAAATATGTCCCTCTGTGAAGATATGAAACATGAAGATACCTGGTACTTCTTTCTAGACCAAAGGAGTTAATGAAGAAGTTAAGCTAAGAAATACTGTGTTTTTATAACGGTGGTACTGAAAAATTAATGTGGAAGTACTTTGAAATCACCTGAAAAGCTTGCTAGAATGGAAAAACATCCTTTGTTTATTAAAACTGCTGGCTTGGAGAACTAGAATTTATATAAGTTTTTCAGCACGAGAAATATGCCTTGCATAATATTATTTGCTGAGTACCTAAGGGTTAACTCTCATAGTTTGGTATGCAACTAAATGAACCTATAATTAACTGTGTGTGGCTATTGGTTAAAAATGTTTGGAAGCAATATTAAGTGATATTATTTTGCAACTAGTACTCCTGCCAGTACCTGGCTTTATTAGTTTAGCACAAGAGGTGTTTTCTGATGAGTTGTCTGGAACAAGTAAGAGTGTTCTTTTGGTTTCTATCACTCTCTGGAAACTTTTCTCTCGACAGCTTAAGCATTTGTCAAAGTGCTCTACCTGGTTGCTCCCAATTCTTTACTGTGCAATGCCAGCACCACTCCTTGGAGTGCTTCACTACCAGCGGGGAGAGTTACACAGAAGATGAAGTTTAGTGGGAATGAGTCAGCCCTGTGCCATTCCTCTCTCTGTGTACATTAGCTGTGACGAGGATGAATTCCAGTTGTGTCATTTCCTGTTTTCCCTACTTTTTTTTATGTGAAGAATGACTCAGACTCCATGACATAGCCCAGAGTGACGGGCAGCAATGACATCCCTGCCTGAAGAACCCCCAAGACGTTAACTCATTGTGTTCCCAAACTGAGGAGTGTAAATAAGTTTTAGTTCATCTTCCTGGGAGTACTTCCAATTTCTTCAGAAATAGCATGCTAAAATTTAAACTATAAGCACAATTACTTTCTTCTCTCTTTTTTAAAAAAACCTACTCCATCCTACATTTTAATGACAGCTTGATGCATTGACATTTAGAAGCCCAGAGTATGGATGAAGATCACTGTCCCAAGATCAAAACTAAAAACAGACAGACTGGACATAGGATGCTAGAAGAATTGTATTGACTTCGAAGAGGTCCAGGTTGGCAGACATCACTCAGTTAAGATTTCATTGACATCATTACTCTGATCATTACTCTGATTATATTGACTGCAGGACTGAGCTCCTAGACTGAAGTAGGGATTAGGGAAAATGATGTTTTTAACAATGGACATTTGTCATCTTTTTCATACATGGCAAAATATCGCACAAATCACTATTTTAGAGAGGCCTGTTTTAGAAGTATCAGTATTTTGGAGTGATTTTTAATTTGTGACCAGAATGTAAGGAAGGTAGATATGATCTAAGAAGAAATGTTACGTTGGTAACATGTCCAAATCCAGAAAAATTGCTGTCTCATTTTCTTTGTGAATTGTCTTAGTGTCAGTGAACACCACGTTGTTTCTTCATTTTCAAAACTCCTTGATCATCATCTTTTATTCACTTCTGGCATGAACGTGCTATCCAGTATCTTTCTGGAGAGGAAGATATGTACTGTAGAAAACTTATGTAGTGATAGGAAGGTAAACTAGATAATATAACCAACAACTCTATCTGTAATTCTGTAACACCATCCCCCTTTCCAGTCTATTTTAGCTTCATTGTACAAAGTGCCCAGTTAGGCCAGACAGTGAGACTATTCACTATTTCACAAGCTAAAATCCATCATATGCACGGTGTCAGTTTTGCTTGGACAGCAGCAAATAACAATCCTAGATAACTTTTCCCTTAATCTCACAATCCCATTTCAGTAAGGGGCTAGGAAATCACACTTTCACTTAAACAAATATAGAAAATAAAATAACATGTTGAATGGCTTTAAGACAATTCAGCTATATTCCAATAATAGTGGGTGAAAGCACACTAAAAGAAAGCAGATTTTTTTCAGAACTATTTTTTCCAAGCTCTTTTTTATGACTGATCTTTAAACTTCCTACATGATGACACTTACTTGGCACTGCATTGATCCAGTCTAATCTAGGTGATAATGGGTCTCCCAAGAGTTATTTTTTAAAAACAAGTAGTTTATCAAACACGTTGACAGTTATGTTTTCAAATTATTTCCATTTTTTCTGTTAAAATATTTGCCTTACTTTTAAATACAAAAATCCACAAAACCAAAATGCAAGTCAGACCGGTCAAGCCAACTTTCAGGTGCTGAGCTTTTGTCACTAACAATTCAGAAAACGAGGAGTCCCACGCCAGGACCCCCCCACCTCACAGCCCATTTGCCAACAGGCAGTAGGAACATAGCACTTTCAGTCTATTTCCTGAGATAAAACTTACCTAAGCATTAGTCTGGTAATTTGTAGTTGAGAAAAACTTTTAAAACAGGACTTCCTGCTAACAGGGGGAAGGGTGGGTAAGAAGGTTTTGTATTTGATATTACGCAGAAAACTTTGTCACCGACCACGTCCCTTAAGAGTATGTGAAACTCTACCTGAAGCTCACAGTTCCAGCTCATGAATTAATGGGTTTGATTTACATTTTGATGACCAGGGAGGGAGAGACAAGGGTGCAGGTACTTTCTCTCTGGAGAAAACTGGAATGTATTCACGAGAGACGTAAAAAGGCAAGGAACCCCATAGACCAGCTTGCAGCTGTTACCAGATAGGATGTAAAAGGGAGGGGGTGAGGGAGAAGAGAATACCTGGCATGAGACCTGCTCCGAGGAGGGACTGTCTGACGTGGCAGTGTGGATTTCTGCGTGTATCATTCCTCTCAGATCCATATCAGATTTTGCTGAGCTATTAACATCAGGTGTTGCCACATCATGCCCACTATCTCTGCAAGCAGTATCTTGATGAAGATAAATAAAAACTTAAGAACCTTATTTGACTTTCATGGGCTATGACTAGATTGGCAGAGCTGTCAGAGAAAAATATTGAGGGATGAGCGTGCTAGATACAGACTCTGAGCCACATACATGGAATCCATTTTCATAGCTACTTTCGCAAACCTGAGAGGGTTTTGGCAGAAGTTGATCCTAGGAGCAGCTCCGGCGGGATATAAGGTGTTCTCCTAGAGGGCCCCCTCAGTGATAGGAAGCTGAGGTACTATCACACCCTGTTTTATTTCACAGGGCAGTTCCTACAGTTTGAAAAAAGGCAAGGGCCATGCCTTATGGTTTAGTTTGAGAACAACATTATTAGGCTGTGTGAGAATCTGTCTCATTAAATCTCTGTTTTTAAAAACAGTGATGTCCTTTTTAACTTAAGTCCAACTGTTCTTCAAAAATAACAATTATGAAAGCATCCCATGACATTTATTTTCTATTGCTCTTTTGGTTTTTGGTCCCAGAAGTGGTGATAAATTGATTTAGTACATGGCAAGTCATGAAGGTTATCAGAACTATACGAAAAATACGTAGGAGAAAATATTTTTTGCTGCATTCCTCTCAGCTTTTCCTCCTAGCTCGCAGACTTCTGTGTTCATTTGCTGTTCTGCACAGTGCTGGTCACTGAATGAAGGGTACTAGGTCTTCTGTCCTCTAATTTAAACAACAGAACTTAACCAGGGAAAGAGAAGAACATCTCATTCTCTTTGTGTGTGCTGACAACAGTGCATGAGTGCTGTGACCATACCGAAAGACTAACTAATATTTTTTTCTTTACTCATTTGATACGTTGTGGAAATAGAAGCTGCATTTAGAAAATAATGCTGGTCAACATTTTTTTTAAAGCTGAAGTAAAGGGCAACTAATATTCCAGGGCAGAAAGTATAAAAATAATTATGAAACTCTATAAGTGCATATAAGAAATGTAAGGAACCTCCTGCTTTGTGGCAGCATAGAGACAAGTCAGAAATAGTACACAAAATGTTAAACTTAGGAGAGCACAAGATTTCTGAAGTCTTCATTTTTAAGGGTATCATGAGTTAGAATCTGGAAAAAGTGTTTCTGCTCTTTCAAATAGGATAGCCATTATTGGAGGTAGATGGTGGTACTGGGAAATACCACCCCTCTGTGATGTTTCTAGCATTGTGCCATTTATCAGCATTCTCCTAGCTGTCTCCATAATTAGTCCTCAGAGCGGCATGTCCACTGATCTTCAGACATCTATTCCAAGGAAAGCGCAATGGTGATTTGATTAATGTAGGTCACATGCTGTGGTGATTTCCCAGCCATTTTCTATTTGAAACAAAAAATTTCTTGTAATGAGAAAAATGGTTCAACCTGCCAGGGGTGGTAGTATTTCTGGGATAGTCCCAGCTCACAGTGTTCAGTGTATCAAATTTGTTTTATACCAACTTCAGATATTATTCTTTTGCACAGATTTACTGATCAAAAACATGAGAAAAAAATGTTTTGGCTGTGCTTAATAAGGTCTTCATCATATGTTCAACTGAAATATGAAAGACTGTCTGGGATGAATCACTCTTAATATGGGGCACAATCAGTTCCAAAGTCATCCACAGTTAGTTTACCGTAGGATATCAATGCAAAACGTGTTATGTTTCTACAGAACAACATTTTACAACAGCTCTATTAATGTAGTTAGTGAACATCCACTGATGGGAAATAATCTTCTCTGATTAAATATGCCTTTGCTAACTTTAAACTTGCATTTGGGTAGTTTTTTATTATGCTGTTTCTCACATTTCTTAAAGATTTCATAGGGTTGTCTTTAACGGCAGTGTTTCTTCTTTTACGCTCTCTCACGTTAATTTTTGTTTTCCAATGAAAAAGCACAAGTATTATTTCTACTTTCCTCAAGTTTCAGAGCTCCGGTGTTAAGACAGTCCTACAAGTTAAACAGTAGCGTCCTTTTGAGATTGCTGTCACACTTGAATAAAGCAAGTGGCAGAGTAATTTCCTAGTCATTTTGATTAGACATAGTCCTTTTACTGCTTGTCAAATCAATCTTACATATACATCCACTGCCCTTTTCAATGCCTAGTCTCACTCTAGACCTCACTGCCAGTTGCTCTAGGTATGATTTTGTTCTCAAATAAGTTAAGTTGTTGAAAGACTAAATATGACATGGCTTTATTGTATTAGCTTAAACAATATTTTTACTCAATGAATCCTTCTTCAGAAGCAAAAAACCATCTCTCTAACGTCATTCCCGATGTTTGAGGAGCTTAGTCTCATAGCTACAATTGCCTCTGAAAGTAATATAAATCACAGGTCCTCATCTGCCACAAGCTGAAAGGGGCAGGTTTGCGTCTGTCTGTTGGCCTCTGCAGCCCACAGAACTGTTGTGACTACTCTCCAAGCCCTGCCGTGTTCTTCTCCGGAGTGAAAAATTCACTCTTGTTTTGCCAATAGTTGTGTTTTCTTTGACCTATAGTAAAGGTGTGTGTGCAGGCACTTGTAGGAGACAGGTATTTCCTGACCCAGATGATCTGATGTCAGACAAAATTAGGAAAGATTATGGCCTTGGTGGGATAGGAATCAGGGTCTCTTGTCTCACTAAGTACATCAGCTTCACATGTAGACTGGAGTCCGAGTTATTTCTGATGAAGCAGTAGAGGGTCCCTGGCCTCAGGCACTGTGGTATTGGCAGGGTATTGACTGTGAGGCAGGATTCAGTTTCTGTGGGAAATCCCGCTGGTGAAGGAGAATGCGCTGGAGGTGCCATGGTCCGCTGGATTTCACGCTGTGAGTCCTTCAGGACAGCTTTGGCATCGAGTGCTTTAGTGTTCTGGTAGCCGAACCCAGGGCTGTGCAGTACCTGACCCCACGTGAGTGGGCAGGTGGGGTCCCAGACTGCCCGGGCAGATGCGTTTGGAAAGTCAGCTCACTTCAGATGCTGGAACCCCAGGGAGGTACAGACCACTGACTAACTCGGGTAGCAGAGACACTGAGCTGAGAAAACCCGCCGCACGAGGGTGACCAGTGTTTCCGAGCACACCAGCCACATGACGACCTTCCCGTTGGCCCAGACCCGAGCACCCGCAGCTCCCGCCCCGCCACCCGGCGGGCACACCTCCGACGCGGCTGCAGGGCGGCAGCGGCAGCGCTCGTAAGCGAATGCCACTCCAGCGCCAAGTCGCACCAGCCAGCGCTTTCCGCTGGTTTCACTGGAAACCGGAACCGTTGGCTTAGCCAGTGCCCAGCCAGGCTACCATTACCAGACACCCCTGCTCTTCGCGGCCCGCTGCAGGACCACAGCGCTGGTGCCAGCCCATGCAGCTCCCGGGCTGCAGGGCTCTCCAGAGCTACAGCTTGCCACCCTCACGTGACGCACCCTGCACACTCTCTGCAAAACTAAAGACGAAGAAAAAACATGCTAAGTTCCTAATGGCAGTGCCCAAAGGTACTATATCTGAAGATAACATCAATAGAGAGAGCCAGCGCAAGTTCTCTTCACACAAACTATTTCCCAGAGGCTAATGGCAAGGGGAAGAGAGAGAGAGAAAAACAAGTACTGACAGTTTACTGTAGGAGCTCAAAGAAAAAGTGGACAAAGCTAAAAGAACTCCAGCTCTTTGTTCGCATTTAATCCAGTTCAGAGCATTCACTGGTGCATACAGATTTACTTTCCATGGCTGACGGAGCTGGATATGGTCATTTGGTAAGAAACAGAGGACCTAGGATTTAAATTTTGTGCCCTTCAGGCTCTTACATTTTAGGAAAAGTCAGTCTATAACATATATAAAGTTTTAATCTAATGTAAAAAGTGTGAGCTGCTGGCTAATACCGTCAAAGAAACAAATCCTGATCTTGAAAGGTGAAGAACGCTTTCTGTTTTTAACACAAACCAAGTTTTTAAGGGGTAGAGCTCTTCTTTTGGCTCACAGAAACCAAGGGAAAGACTGAGGACTCCTGTCCCTACCCAAAGAATCCCCTATTTTATTTTCTTCCTTCTCTTTTCAACTCTCATCTTGAATTTATAAAGGCACTGATTTATCAGAGGCTACTAGAATAATGTAATGGTATTAAAATATCACCGTCCACATATTTTAATGCAAAACAAATAGTCCAAGCACCTGATATCACAGTACAATAAAACTATCAAATCACCATTGCAGGCTTTTGCTGAGGATAGACAGTTCAAATTACATGTAGCCTATTTTCTAAAGGCTATAGAGTCAATTCATCTCTGGCTGAATTTGCAAAACACCGCATTGAAAGACAGCACCAGCGAGGAGGATATATATACAAGAACAGAACCAACAAAAGGGTTTGTGAGTGAGAGGTAGAGTGGCTGGGTTAGCAAAGGCAGAGCTGGAAGGGAAAGTTCAATTGCAGAGTTCAGTGGACCCAACTTAGGCAGACGTGTTCGAGCGATTTCAGCGCAGTGTATTGGAAACGCACCCCCAGCAAGTGTGACGAGAAAAGGGAGGGTCAGCCAGTAAATCTTAGGAAGTGCTATCTACAAAAAAAATGAGAACAATAAATGTGGCACAGTTTTAAAAGACAAAACTCTCATCCCTCTGTCCCCTCCTGTCCCTCTCCAAGTCATCTAAGAAGGACCCCTAGTACTTGGGCTCAACTGGTATTGCTCAAACTTCTCACGTTCAGACCAAACCAGACCTTTTTATCCTAACCGCTCGTGCCCGGCCTTAGCCGAGACCAGAAAAGCAGAAGCTCTTTCTGGTTGGCATCATGTCACCTGGAGCAGGAGACCAACGTGTGACACAAGGCCACCCAGTCGCTGAACTTCTCCAGCCGCCTGCTCAGCTCTTTGCAGTGGAACTACTCATGCTCTCAGAGATTGCTGCCTGTAAATGGGGTGTTAATGAAATAAACCAAAAGGCAATTTAAGCTATTTAACTACACTTCAGGAAAAAAGCCCTACCTGGATAGATGACACTAAGCCATGATGTGTTTTGTATTAATGTTTCAAGTCAATTTGGCTGACCCTGATGGAAGGTGAGTTAGAAATATTTTGTTGCAAGTTTGAACATTGTACCAGGGTATAAGGCCAGCCACTTGTACAAGAGCAGTGATTGAATTAGGGCTGAGAAATGTATCCCTGCCTAGTTTCAAATTAAAAAAAGAGAGCTTTTAAAAAGGTACAAATGAGGCTAAAAGAATTTATGTTATTTTTCCGGTTTCTGTGCTATAACTCCTTTTCCATCTCCTCATCTATCTTCTAAGTGTACTACCTTATGAATGAGTGAGCAATAAAAGAAGTATGCAGTGGCTGAGAGAGCAACTCAAGATAACAAGATAATGCAAAACGTAAGCCAAAGCTTGAGCAGAACTGCAAGTTAAGATGTAGATCTCAATATAAAAGTTTCTCACATGTGAGTTTTAGGGCAGTCATTAGATAGTTTGCATGAAAAACTAGTTTAAAAACAGTAGCACAAAATGTGACCTAATACATGCAAAGTCCACATCTGTCATAATCTTGGGCCTGTACTTTCTCTAGTTTTAATCCAGTCTTCAGACCGCACGTGCTGACACTTCACGCATAGACTAAGATAAAAATAAAGCTATTTTAATGCCTTTGAAATCCCAGTCGTCTTTGAAAAGGGGCAGAGGAAGAACAATGAGTAAAGAAGCAGCTACAAACTATCCTAGGGTTAGGCAACAGCAATTACTGTGCCTAGGTGACACGGGAACAGCCTCAAGACCAAAAGGTATGAGAATAATAAGCTACTACGTGCAGCCTTTAAATTACTTGTTTTAAGGCTGCCATGAACAGGACCGAGCTATGTTTGGCAGTGTTAGTGCACTACTTATGATCTGCTGGCCGCACAACCTAAGATGTGCTTTTTCTCCTCGCTGCCCCCCGTTGATGCTGGGATTTTAGACCTGAAGTCCCAGCACACGTGTCTAGCCTTCAAGCTGGACTTGGCTGCTTCACTGCAGGCTGCCATTTTCAGCAGCAGCTGGTGGGAAGGCAGGCAGCGTCTGCACGGTAAGTTTTCCAAACACCCCAAACGGACGTGGGCAGTTATAGCAAAGGGTTAATTCAAATTTCCACATCACTGATCTCCCTCCAGCCTTCTAGGCTGCCTAGGTTTGGGGCTGCACAGATCAGCTGGGGATTCTCAGGGGAAAAATTATGTGGCCACTCCCTGAACCCAGATAATGCCTCTGGCTGGGCTTTCCGCTGCTGGTATCTGCCAGGTTAGGCAGAATTTAATCACAGAAGTTATTATGTTCTCTTTCAAGCAAAGACCAGTGGTAAATTAATTGCTGGAGTTAGGTATGTTTTCTAGCATTAACCCAACGTAGCTGCTAAGTGAGGTCAGTTACAGGGCTCAGGACAGACAGCACGGACTAAGCTGGTCTCCAGTTTTATTTGGCAAAGACTGGGTTGGTAAACAAACAGCAAGAGGGCGAAGATACAAGGATAAAGTTTCAAGGGATGTGAAGGCTGAAGGGAAGATGAAGCTTGTTATCTTCAAAAGGAAAGTAGTGACAACTCAGGCATAAGCATGAGAGATCCCTACAAAGAAGAGAACATGAGACCGAGTGGAGCAAGCCTTGATGTTCAGGTGTTTGAGACACTTTTACAGTATTAAGGAGGTAGAAAATTTTTAACAAGAATTGATGACATTCTTGTTAATGTCATTATGTCAAGATGACATTCTTGACATGCTCTAAGACAGACCTAGTTTTCTTGCAAAGTAGCTGGGGCATTTTGTATGCTCAATTGTCCACGTGAGAGGAGACAAAACACTTTGAACCCTCCAGAAAGTGCAAAAAACTTAAGACTACGGTATATCAAAATAATACTTAGATTTCCAAATTGGAGCATTAACTTGCAACATTTAGAACAGATGATGCCTGTATGAATAAACGATCATCTGCTCTACACTGTTGACTACCAACAGGAGGATAAGCGTTGATAGAGTTTATCGGCTTGTTCCCATCCTGCGCCAGCTTATGTCATTTTCAGGTGCAAGAACTGAAATGCAGTTTATTTTTGAACCTCTGTTTGCAAAAACCAAGTTCTAGCACCTGTTGTTGAACTTTCAAAGCATCCTGCACGTGGCGTTTCATGTAAAGGTGTGATTTTCTGCCAGTGCCTAATTTCACTGCCACATGCCAAAAATTGCAGCCACAGACCAACCTGGGGCGCTGTATGATCATATTGCAAATGAAAGAGAAGAAAAGCTGTGGTTAAGGAGGGTCCCATTTTACCTTTGGTCCTTCTTTGGTTATCTTCCCTGCTTAACTCGGAGTGCAAATGGGGAATCAGCTTTGCAGGCAGGACTCCGGTGACACCGGTGAGCATTTGCTCCCTGGGACAACAGAGTCAGCAGGCAGGCAAAACCCACAGCTTTTGTGGGAGCTCGGCCTGTGTCTGGCAGCAACTCATGCTGGAGAGCAAACCCATCCGTGACTGTCATTCAATATGCATGAAATAACCCTGTTATTTTGAAGAGACTCTAGCTTGTATTAATGCACCATTCTTTGTTCTTCCAAATACAGATTCTGGAAGAAAACATGAAGTTAGAGTGCAAGTGCCATGGGGTCTCGGGATCCTGTACCACTAAAACATGCTGGACGACTCTGCCTAAATTCCGGGAGCTGGGCTACATCCTTAAGGACAAATACAACGAAGCCGTTCAAGTCGAACCAGTGAGGGCAAGTCGTAACAAGCGTCCGACCTTCCTCAAAATAAAGAAGCCACTTTCCTATCGCAAACCCATGGATACAGATTTAGTGTACATAGAAAAATCTCCCAATTATTGTGAAGAAGACCCTGTCACTGGCAGCGTGGGAACGCAGGGAAGGATGTGCAACAAGACAGCCCAGCAGTCCAATGGCTGCGATCTGATGTGCTGTGGTCGAGGCTACAATACACACCAGTACTCAAGAGTGTGGCAGTGCAACTGCAAATTTCATTGGTGCTGCTATGTTAAATGCAACACATGCAGTGAAAGAACAGAAGTATATACCTGTAAGTGAGTACGTGGCTGGGCAGGCTGACACGTCCCTGGCCACGAATACATTTGCACATGCACTCGACATACCTACACAAGACTGTAGGAAAGACCTGCTCTCCCAGAAGAAATGCTGATGAATGGAGCCCTCTCTTTTCTTCTCATGTTTCATTGCTTATGTGGATACACATTTCAGACTCTTATGAAAGTCAGCCAAGAAACAAAAACAAACAAACCCCACCCCGAGCCACCTGACACACAAAACAGAGAGAAAAAGATCATCTCAGTTAATCTGCACCTCTAAAGCAAGAAGCATTGACTGCCTTGTGAAGAGACACCAGTCAGAGAAAAATCTCTGAGCGTGGCAACTAACTCTTGGTTTGGAAAAAGATGGTCAAGAACTTCAGTGTAGAAGGAGCAGGAAGGGGTAGGGGAGAAATCCTCAAAAAAGGGCTTTGCACAGGATGGGATGGACAGTGCCCCATTGTGAATTGCCCTTGTGAGGGTGTGGATGAGACAGATTTAGGCTTCTACACTTGTGAAAAGCTTCTGCTGGTCTTGCCCATCTTTCCACTTCAGACCGTTTGCTACAGCGAGTAGAACTGTTGAAGTTTTCTGTAGACACTGCTTTATCTGCCTATTTTGTGTGCGTGTGTGTACTGCAGATTTTAGCACAGGGATTTGGGACACTTGGGCATAATAATAGCAATATTTAACAATTTATTCAGATAAACCTAATATTAATTTATTTAATTAAAAAGAACTCTACCAACATTTTTGGAACTATTCTGCAATTAAAGTAGATAGCTGGCTTTCTTTGTGGAATAATTTTGTAGAAACAGCAAGGAAAAACTGGAGCTGTATATATTAGTCTTAACTAGGATATTTCTATTAGTTGGACTTGCAGGATATGTTCTACAGGACTAGATGTTTAAGTACAAAAGCTGGCATCTTTATATATATGTACATACACAAACACACACTGTTGTTTTTGGGGTTTTTTTGGTTGATTGGTTTTGTTGGTTTTTTTTTTTTTTTTTTTCCTGTTTGCTGCTAGTTGTCTGGAACAAAAGTCAAGCGGTAGGGGTTACAAATCTTTACCAGTTTTTTTTTTTTTCTTCGATCAAAGAAAGAAGCATTAATAAAATCCTGTTTGGAATATGCCTAAAAATAAGAAAATCCAGACAAATTTCCATCTTTTGGAAAAATCAACCATAGGATAAGAGAGTATATTTTGTAAGAGACTATTTTTATATAAATATTTTATTTATACTACGTCTGCTTGTTCAACCTGTACTTTTTCTCAAAACAGGCATACAATTTGTAATTCTTAGGTTATTTAACAGAGAAAGGGTAATTAGTTTGTGGACACAACAGCAGCAAGCTGGATACATTCAGCTGCCGTTGGTGGATGTGTCAGAAAGCAGGATGAACTTTCTCTCCGGATGTGTGTACAAACTGGCTCTTTTCCTGCATCTCAATTTGCAGAATATGCAGAACAAGAACAGGGTATGTAGCATCAATTTTGTCACATGGCTTGAATTCATGATTGGTATTAACTGGATGCTCATTTATCCCATTCAAGAAAAAAAATCCGAATTAGCTTCCCACATGCGTCAGTCATTAAACTGTGGCATTATGACTAGCAAATGTGCTGTGTGTGCTGTCAGTTAAACCTCTACATTGTGTTACTGTCAAATTTGATTTTAATCAGTGGAAGACTGTAGACTATGACTGTAAAAACTAGCATAACGCACATCGTCTGATTCTCATAGATAGGATACAAAGCTTACTTTTTGTCCAGCTCTTTTGGGCATTTCCATTATTCTTTCCCCCAAAAAGGCCAGAGCTCAAAAATCCAGGAAAACACCTAGGCAAATTTAAAGACTACTCACTTGTTTTTCAGCGCCCAGCTAAGCCATTTTGCGTTCCCTTTATGGTATTTCCTTTTTATCACTGCTAATTTCTTCAGATATTTGAATGGTAAATATTTCTCTGTTTTTAGAATCATTCTATTCCTCCTGCTTGACTCTTTTGTGACCGATAAAAAAATAATCTAGTTTTAATGTTCTTTTTCATTGGGTGAGAAACGTGGCCCGGTGCTGTCAATGACATTGCATGTTCTGTCTGGGACAGACCAGCTTCTTCCTTAGTTCCAGACTACAGGATCTGACGCCTTTCGTGAGGCTAAGAGGGGCATCAGTAAAGGAAACAAACCACCATCCAGCGTGCAGGGCATTTCCCTGACTGCTGTGGATAACAGCAAGCGTTACAAGGAGTAGATGATACAGATATATCTTGTGTCCATTGGTCTTTCTGAGGCAAAACTCCCGCCTAAGACTGCGAAAACAGAGAAAGTTTTCTGAGAAAGTAAACAGAAGTATCGCAAAAGAAGTTGCAAAGTTTCGCTATAACAACCTAACCTTTTAGAACTTGCCTGAATGTGGCATGGTGGTTTTTTTTAACTCACTTCTTGTATATATGTTATTTATGTAAGAACACAAGCCCATGCAGTACCTGATCCTAGCGATGTATAATTAGGATTAAACATACAGTTTCTTTGCAGACCTGCCACTTAACACAAAATAGGATTTTTATGCAATTCGGACACCAGCATGGGATATCAAAGTAAAATTATTAACATAATTTACTTTCAAAGTTATGACTTGTCAATATAAAGCAATATAAAAGGAATTTTTGGGGGTAATTGAGTCACTGCTTTTAGTTCTTCTCAATTCCACACATAAAGAATTGAGAAGACATAAAATACAATGAAGTACATACAGTATGGACGTTAATTACAACACTCTATTATGGTTAAATAATTCAGATCTAACATTTAATTTTGGAATCTCCTCCCCCCCCCCCCCCCAGTTTGTAGTGGTTTTTTGCTTAGTGGATACCATATCATAGTCCAAAGTGTGTTTTCTTCACTGATTAGAGTTCTTTTACAAATTATTACTTTTGCAGCATGTTTTTACCATAGAAAAGTAATCTGTAAAACTGCTTCCTGTATATTTCAGTATGCAGTGATGTGCAATGTACAGCTAGCAGATTAATTATTGAAGGACAAATATCTTTAAACAGTTTTACTCACAATAATAAAGAACTGGATGCTCAATGAAATGAATTTGGTACACATTTTCCCTGTATTTTACAATATTGCTGGTGATCAGTGCATTAATTAGAGAAAATGTTGATTTCTTTGATAACTGGAGTATCGGTTTGGGAACTATGAATTAAAGAGCAAGGAAAACCAAACGCTGCATTCAACTAGAAAGTATTTGGAAATTTGGTTGTGTCATCTTAGATAGGAGAGATCTGGCCCATCAGAATCTGCCATGAGTCTGGAGTCAATTGGTCATTCTCTAAATGGGCTTGAATGGCATGAAGAATAAACAGGAGAAGGAGAAAGATTTACGAGTTTGTAGATATTCCTCCCCTCGACAACAGTTTGTTCTTTGTCCTCAGGGATAGAAGAGCTCTGTTTTCACTTGGTGAAGAACCACACAATGGGAGTGAAATGCACACAACTGCAGAACAATACAGCTCTCAAAAGAAAATCCATCTTTTCGGGTCTGCTAACCAAGGGAAGCCCTGGATTGCTGTCCACGTTAATAACCTAGCTGAGGCTTTTAAAGGAAACATGCATTCAAGAAGCAGGAAGAGTAAGAGGAGTAGGAAGCTTAAGAGAACACGCATAATTGCAAGTCGGGAAGCTATTATTTATGGAATCTCACTTCCTCATTTGATAGCGGAACCCTGATTCGTGGAAATGAACCCTGATTCAGTTCTGCCTTGGGATTCCTAAGCAAGCTTTAAGGATTTTACCTCTCGGCCTTTTCAAAAGGACAACTAACCTGAATACAATTAGCTTGAATACTCAAAGTACCTACATAAAACATGAATCAGTCAATGATTAAGTTTTCTTTGCTGTGTATGCACAAACCTAATGGGGATATGTCTTTCAGCAGTGATAATTAAACTGAAAACATCCTTAAAATGTACTCTTAAGTGGCTCATTTGGTAAAGTTATTGTAAGGGTACACAGTTACTTAGAAAAGGAAAATAATGGACACATACCATATTACACAAGGCTCTTAATGAACTATCTTGTGGATTACAAAACTGTTTTTAACTCACCACACTGAAAAATCAATTTGTCGAATACAGAAACATCACAGGCTGCAGTCAGGGTGCACATATTGAAATGAAGATCCAGCCTAAGTATTTCCGACAACATTTTTACATTTATCATTATAATAGATTTCAGGAAATATGCACTGTGAACATCCAAAATGAGTGTATTAACGAATACAGCCCCCTGCCCCCACCTTCTAACTCCAAGAAGTCAACTGAACAAGAAGCTCTCCAACTCTGCTCTTGGTGGAAGGTCTAAGCTGCAGACACAGTGACTGACATGCCTAGACAGGGCTGGCCAAATCTGACTGCTACTGCTCTTGTCAGCCGACAGGGGTACAGCCCGAGTCAGGCTTGAATGTTCCAAAACTGTCCAAAATTGAACCAATTACAGGAATTTTATCGCACAGCAGAACTTCAGATGACGAAGCTCATCCAGATTCCAAAACGTTCTCCCCTAATTCATGGTTATCTCAGATAGTTGTCGCCATGGCAAGTGACCTAATTTACTAACCCAATTCATGTTCTTCTGGTCAAAAGCATACCAATAATTCCTCAAAGATGGGCATTTTAATCTTGAACAAAAATTAAGGGAATTCTTCTGCTGGAAAGAAACAATTAATAACATACGATTAAGTCAAAATGATGAAGAGATGTACTTGGATCTAGAGGACTCCAGGTGTTTGAAGAAGGATACCAGAACTTTGTGATTCTCTTGTCCAGAGGTAGTGCTCTAAAACCCTAAAGGCTTCTTTTGATGCTTTGGAGTTTTATGAAATTACTGATTTTTCCATTGTGTTGTTATGACATACATTACATATTCATAGGTTCATCAGTAGCACGTATCATGTAATTTGCAATTGGGAGGTCAGATTAGCAAAGTCACTGCATCACGCTCGTTAGGAAAGATGCCTACTCTGTAAAGAGGTTTGATATCTCTGGGAGAAGAGGAGATTATATTTACCTTAGAGAAATGATTCCAGGATTGTGTGCGCACAAAAAAAATCAAAAATGAGGTAAAGAGGATGGTATCAAAATTGCACCACTTACCTATGATTACTAACACATAGCCAAACTCTCTTAGCACAGAAAATTTAACCCTAGTTTTTGTGTTTCCTATGCTAGCTTGCATCCTTTCCCTATACCCCCAAGATACATGTTGTATATATCATACCAGATCCACAGCTGATTTTGTGGGTGCCGATACAAACGATTCACTAGCAGTACATCACAAGCCCAATACTACCAGCATAGAAAACCCTGTGCACCTCTAGTTTATAAGAATGCACAGAAGCTTTTCTTGGGAGCACCACCTTACGCACAACTTTCTGTTACTGCAGTGCTTCGCTTTCCCGTTTTCACCAGCACACCTGCCTGCAGCTTGTACATGTTTGCTATTTTATTCCCTCCAAGCACTTGGAGTTTTAGCTCTCTGTAGGGTGTTTATAAGCTCTCCGATCCATTCCCAGTCACTGATGGCTTGTGTGTCTTGATTTTCAATCTGTGTGTGGGGCTACGATACAATAGAGGAGGAGGACACTCAGCACGAAAAAACATTCCTCCTCTCACAGCGTACCTTTAATTTTTCAGACCAATACAAGAAATACGGAATTACTCCAGTCATCTAATACACCATGTCCTCCTAACTCACCTTCTCAGTATTATTGAGAAAGTTGCACTGGTTATAAAAAACCAGAGAAAGCTGGTTATTTAAAACAAAGTTAAAGAGAGTGGACCAGAAGAGGTGTTCTCTCATCGGCTAAACTTGCAGAAGAAATCGTAGCAAAAACTGTAAAGAGACAGTGCTGAGTTTTGTTCTTTATCAGGCAGACTCATCAATTTAAGTGGGACGTCACATGAATGGTACCATAGATAGTGCTTAATATTATTGGCTAATCACACTTACTCATTGTTCACAACTCTTTTCCAGTCACTAATTTTTCTTATTCTCTCAATGTTACTGAGCTTGCTTCACTCACACAATGTCAGCAAACACTGCTTTAACTATTAAGATTTTACAAATTTAGTTTAGCAGATTCCCTCCTGGATCCTTTATGCCATTTCTCCTGTTATTCTGAAATCCTTTTATTATTTCCACAATAAGAGGCTATAAATGCCATAACACGCTTAGCACTTCAATGGCAAAACCCCCCAAAACTTATTTTTTGGCCCTGTAGAACTTATAGAATAAATTAAATCAAAATCCATTAGAGAGGTTTCTGCTATTGTCCCAAGGGTTACATTTCACTATCACATACTTTGACTCATTCTCAGCAGTGGAGCACAGAGATTCTCCAAGTGATGGCAACAGTATCTTGAAGAAAAGTGATTTCTACCAAACTCCATCAGACTGCTTTTTAGTGTAGTCAGGGAAAAGCAGCTCATCAGACAAGAACTAGTCTAACTAGGAGACACATAAAGAAACTTGAAAGGCAAAGAAACTAATGGCCTATTACAGATAGGGTGCAGCCCAGAAATGCTTTGGAAAACAGAGGAAAAAACACGTAGGGAGGAAAATCCCTGAAAAATTCAACGCATGGAAGGCACACTACTGAGTATACCAGGGACATAGAAAGGGCTTGGCTAAATGGACAGGTTTTAGCCCAGGCTAAGGCTGCCTAGTCGTTACACAGCTCATAGTGCAATTCCATTTGGCTCAAGCCAAATCCAAACATCTCTTCCATTGAATCAGCAAGAAACCCCGTTTGTGAGTTGTCTCTCGTGCTTGATTTCTTTCCCAGCAACTTCTCTTTTGCACGTGGGCCCACAGAAATATGCACGATGGGCATCACATCTGCCTACATATAGCTTATTTTTGAAATGATGCAAATTGGATCGGAACTGTTTTAAACTACAGAGGATATTAAATACCTGGCACCTTGAGAAAGAAGTGAACGAAGGACAGAGAAGATACAGTACAGGTAGTAGTGTTAGACCATAACGCCATCACAAAGGACTGGAATATGTATAATTTATCACCAAAAAAAAAAAGTTTTTTCATATATTTAAAAAAAAATCAGGATAATTCCTTTTGGCCTTTATAATGCTGTGGTGTCAAGTCGTACAAATGTTCTGCCCTGAGCCTGGCGTCAGTCAGCCACTGTTATCCCCATAAACAGACAGGAAACCAGGACACACAAAGCACAAGAGGGCTGGCCAGTGGGCACAAAGGAAGTCTGTGCAAGAGTTAGGACTACGGCCCAGATTTCGCAGCTTTTGCCATCCTGTTTTAAGGAACTCGAGCAATGGCTGATTTCCCTCCATTTATAAAATACATATCCAGATTTTAGGATTTTGGAAATGTATTCAGTGCATGCAGTGGGTTCACTGCGTGTTGTGTGTAGCTGAAGTGAGGAGACTCCTTCTTCTCAACCTCATTAAATGCTAAGCACACAGTAATTAATATAGCCTCCACATTAAGTATGAGTCATGCACCAGGGAAATCGTAGAAACCTGGTCTCATGTTTTGTCTCCTTAAGTCAAATGATTAACAAAGATGTGAGGCAAAGGAGGTAGCAGGCTTTTTAAGTCAGAAGATGTGGACAGCAGTTCCACAGGGGGAACAAATAGCCTCTGGCAAGCTGAAACTCAATGCAAAGTCTGAGGGTCTCCATAAAGCAGGGACAAGTTGCTGTGATGCTTCGTCCCTGCAAGCAGATAAAAAAGTTAACAAATATTCTAATGGAAAGCGTTTAATAGGACAATGCTAAACCGCACCGCATTTTCCGACACCAAAAGAGGGGGATGTGAGGTGACTCGCGCGGGTCAGTGAGTTGTACCAACTAAGTACAAATTGTGAGAGTTCGAAAAGAAGCTAAAAAAAATAATAAATGGATTAAAGCCTTTCTGAGAAGTTAGAAAGGCAATTTATCTGCTTCTGTCTCTCCTTTTGTACTCAGCTCGGGTACCAGTCAGAATATTTTGATGCTTGCCCATCTCTAGTTGCAAGCCACATGAGCTGAATTCAGATTAAACAGTAAAGAAAAAAAAACTTCCCAGAATATATATTGTGTTTATTTAGGCCAGACCAGCTTGGATGAAAGTGCAAAATCAATCAAAGCCTAAAAGGAAGCTGGCACACTGTCAGTGCCTCAGCACATCCTAGCTGCGCTTCTTCCATGAGAAAGGCCACGGTGAGGGGCTGAGAAATTCTTAGCGTTCATAATATAACACAGGTTTATATAACAACAAGATGAGATAAGGTGATACACAGACCTTAATTAATGGCTACACACCAAAGTTGTCATTTTGATGACTTGTTTGGGCAGAAGTGGTAGTGGCTGGGTGATAGATTATTCTCCCTTTATCCTGCCACAATGACATCTGCTTTATTCACAGATCAGCCACCAGTTGCTACAACAACGCCAGTGTGCTTCAGAAAATGTTGTTGAGCTGCTGAGAGAATCTTGGCTACCCATTAGCAAAATGTTAACTATGCAAAACCAAATAGCGTTTGGTTTTGTTGTAGGAAAGAAGTCAATGCTCTGCAATAAGTAAGAATGTCAAAAAGAATTTACATTCAAAAAGCAGAGAAGGGGTTTAACCCATGATATCACCATGATTCAAAAATCCCCCTGGAATTCATTAGTGAGACATTAGGCCTAAAGAATAGAGAAAATAAATAACGAGTTTTAAAAAGAAAGAACAAATACACTTTCCTCTGAGCAGCTTGTTGTCTGCGGCATTTTAACATGTCCGTTGCCCCTTCACTTTTCCTGTTCATTGTCTTAGATTTTTTACACAGTAATCCTTTGCTAATAGGGTTTTATTTATTTTTATTTATTTCTTTTCTTCCCACTTAGCACTTTAAGGAGACGCTAGGTGCTGTTAAACCATGCTAGGAAACTGATTTGGCTGCCAGTAAAGCCCCTTGCTCCCACTTCAGCAGAAGGTGAGAGAACCTCACACTCCAACATATTCCTTAGAAAGCCAATTACAGGAGAGCATTTGCAGGCGTTTGTAGGAGGAATAGCGTTGTCCTCCAGCCAAAGAACGCAGCGTCGTGTTTGAGAGCCAAACAGGGCATGCCATGCCTGAGGGAACAGGAGCAACGCTGGGAGCGGGTGAACGTCCCCCTCCTAAGTTAACTGTGGATGGCGTAGTGAAGACTTACGTTCAAGAGCACTGAAATCTCCAGCTGCTGAAGTAGCTACTTTGTGGAAAATGCGTCCAAGCTGCAACATTTAGGGTGAAATTCCTCCACCTTCTAGGAAAGCGCTGCTTATCACCTCCCCAGTGATTCACGTCGGGCTGCCTGCCACTGATGGTGGTGGTAGTATACGTCGGACAGCATCTAACAGGGAGAGGTTTCCCCTGCTCCCAATCCCTGCTTACTTTTGAAACAGAATGGCTCATCTGTCTTGATCATAATTTTTCATCCACCTCAAAGTTAAGTGAATATAATTCTTAATTTGTTTTCCAAATGACTCAAACAATTTTCTTCCCTTTGTCTCCCCAGCAAGATCAGATCGATTTTACAATGTGTTGTACTTCAAATTTAACTTCATTAAATGTTTATAACATTAAGACACTAATGACATAAGCCCTGTCTGGGGTATTTATAGGCTTTATGAAGAGACTGAAGACCTGAAAGGACTGAAGTTCGGGTTAATTCCTTGAGAACTGATTTCAACACCTATTCTTATCTGTAAAACACAAAATACTACTACGATTTCAGGGCTATCACGTTAATTTAACTGCAAGTTTATCAACCACATTTACCGTTGGAGTTCGAAATCTAAAAGCAGCCCACGGTAGATCATAGGTGTATTGTTTTTCTGTCACAGTAAATAGGTCCCAAATGTTAATCTAATGATCTAGTTACATAACCAAGCTCAAGAAATGTTAAGCTACTGATTACTGGAAGAATATATGTGGAAAATCATCAGTAGCTGGTTTTGCTACATTCTAAACACTTGTTATAATTCCCTCCCCAAAGTGGCTCACTGGGTCGTATGTGCCCCCAGTTTGATTATTTTTAATAGGCATTTTCACATTGTGATTGCAAAACCGTATTTTTAAACGAAGAATGCACCTCTATTTTGCTGCTCCCCACCATCCTGTCCAGCTACCAGATGTCTGTTTTTCCTCCTCGGTCCTGAGCTTTCTGCTCCTTCCAGAGATTCTTTCTAGAGCTGCTGACCTTCAGTCCATGGGAATTAAAGGGAGATCATGAATGCTAGTGCTAATGCTGAATTAGCACTAGTTGAATTATATTCCAATGTGCAATGTTAATTTTCAAGGGAGTACAACTGGGAAGTGGTTTTGTTGGTTTTTTTTTTTTTTTGGTGGGGATTTTTGGCATTTTTGGGAGTTTTTTGTTTCAGTTCATAGTATAGTCAGAGCTTCAGAAGTGCCAGTAGAGAACTGCGTTCAGAACCCGATGGCTGCAGGAAGCCATACCTGATGTGCCCATCTGCTCCCGCTTCTCTGAGCGCTGCCCGTCCCCGTCGCCCAGGGAAGGCACTGCTGAAGCATGAGAGGAGACACAGCCCTCGCACCGCCGCTGTGAGCCCTTGAGGGAGAAAATAGAAAACAGGGAAACAGGTGGGTAACGGGTCACTAAGGGGTTGCTTGAAGCTTTTTAACATGTTGGATCATACCTTCCCAACTTTACCCAGGAATACCAGCAGATATTCTAGTGTAACTGAGCAGTAGATTAAATTCAGATTTTGCTTAATCTCCCATATATCTGGAATGAGCATACGGGACTTGGTGCTGTTCTTTTAGACAGTGTGGTTCAAGACTAGTTCAGCAGCTCAGCACATCTACCCAACACACCAGCGATTCACTCGGGGTTTCATCTTTTCAGAGGCTAAAGTTTAGTCTCAACACTAAAAGAGCACAGCGCAAAAGGTAATTTTTAAGAGGACTCTGTATCACAGGTATGGCAAGCAAAGAGAAAGGCAGTATTCGCCAGCATCGTTGTCATGACTACAAATTGAAATCTCTATCTTCCACATGCACGGTATGTAATCTGGGAAAAGTCCAAAGAGCATCCTCAAAAAGCCACTAACATCTGCTCGCAGCCCGGAGCCTGGAGTGGGAAGCAGAGGCGGTTGTGCCGGCTCAGCCCTGCAGCCGACCTGCTCAGCGGAGCAGCGCTGGCGGGTGCCACGCTCACTTGGCCACCGCCAGCCCACACCAACATCCATTCTTTCAGCTGTCCCCCGAGTTTCTGTGCGGTATTGGCCAAGAGGGCAGTTTCTTCCACAGCTGTCCAGCTAAAAACCGGCACATATCCCTCCTGCCCTATGGACTGCCATTTTAAGCTAATTATATACTAGGAACTTTATTTCCTGAAAATGTATATTGCTTTACCGAGAGGTATGGATAACATCTTCATCTGCCAGAAACAGGATTAGTTTTGACAGAGTTATGTTTACAAACATAAAATTTATCACTTTTTTTTTTTTAAATAGCACCTGTGTACACCTGGAACAAGACAGTAGCTAATGATTTATGTCGGACAGTAACAACGGCTGTTTTTGCTGGAACCATGCCATAACTTAGTGTCTGTTACTCTGCCCTGTTGGGTCAAGACAACACATCAGTCAAGTAAATCACTTAAGTAAATTATTGAGAACTTAAATTGACTTTTTCTACATAATATGTAATTACTTCCTTGAACCAACATTCCCTTACATCACTGATCTAAAAAGCTTTCTATTTATTTTTTAACTGAATATTGATTGAATTTAAATTACAGCCAGCATGTACTATTCATCTGAAGTTCAGATTCTAGGGAACAAACTTTCCAACAACTTTGTCAGCCTTTGCTTGCAGTTCCTTGCCACCCACACGCCCACATCACTCAGCACAGCGAGCCTCGGAGCTGCAGATTCGCCCGTCACGTTCACAACACCCAAACGAGCCTGATGCATCTGCTGAAACCTGCAGTGCCAAGACACTTGAAATTAAACTGCTGGGAGGCCTGGAGATGCTGAAGGCACTCCAGCAGGATGGGGAAAGATGAAAGACAAGTTTGCAACACCAAATTCTCACCAAGATGTTGTGAAGCAATGAGGATTTTTGCTGTAGCCAGCAAGACAGTTAAAGCCCAGAACTGAGAATTACAAGTGTAAAATCTCCATGGGGACTACAGAGATCTGGAGTCCCACAGGCTGTATCTGGTACTGACTATGCCTATACTCCTATCACAAGTCTAGAAGAAAAGCCAAATATGCAGAGATTTCTCATGTCATTACAGAAAGACAGCAAGAGAGATTTTGGCAGATCGCATTCTGCTCCTGAGCTCTCGCCCTTACTGCAAACGCAGGGTGCACGTACATAGCATTGCAATAGTGCCAGAGCTCCGCGGCCCTGAGTCAGAGGAACCTGGCCAGGCCAGCTGCTCTGCACAGGTTTTTGACCCATGATCTATAGTGTGAAGACAATTCAGTTAATAAGATGTGGGCCTATATCACTGGAATCATCTCAGATGTTAGGAAAAAAATTTCTGAGTGCAAATATCCTTCCTGTCAGATAGTTGTGTCCTGTCCTCTATCATCCTCCCCAAAACTACCCTTCAAAAACCTATAAAAAAATTAATCATTCTGTAAAGTATTTTTCCTCCTTTAGGAGGCGGCCAAGTGGAAACAAATACTAATCATTTTCAAAAGTGTCTGCATGCAGTTTTGGTGGAGGGGAGGAGAGGCAGGAAGGAGGCTCTGGACTCGAAGAAGGAAGTTTTCAAGTTGGAGGAGCCTCACAATAAAACCTCTCGCACAGACAGAGATCAGGTACCCTGTGCTGCTTTGGGCATAAATAAAAAGCCCCTTAAATTTAAGTTTGAAACCGTGGTCAAATGACCCTGGGCTGCAAAGTATGTCTGGCTTTAAGAAAAGGCGAGGAGGTGGCTGCCGATCCTAGCAAGGGCTAGCAGGAGATCAAATTTGTCAATGTGCAACATTTAATTTTCCTTAGTCAGAATCGTTTCCGGTTAAAATTGGCAGAAGTGGTGAATATAACTCTCTTAGTATTTTATTAGTGAGATGGGAAGTTAATGGGAAAGGGCAGCTAAAAGTAATTCTGCTAAGGCTAGAAAATACATTAAAGTCAGCACTGTCATGGATTACACCCAAGGTCACAGGATTCAGTCACAGGAATTGATTAGTGATATTTACAACTCAACAAATTGCTTTAAGCAAGTGTGACATTATGCCCCACACTATTTACCAGAGGAACTACATACAGTGAGGCTATAAAATAGCTCATCAGTCCGTGAGCAGGTTAATGTAGTTGGCGTGATCTTCAGCTGGAATAAGTATAATTCTACTCTCCCAATCTAATATTCTGTACGAAGCTGCAACTGTGTGAACCTAGGAAAGCCAGAAGGGTGTTGTTAGCCGAGCTTACACATTCCTGAGCACTCTGCTGACTAGCATTTACAGCAATCCCTTTTATTCAAATGTGAGATTAGAGAAAGCCGCTTTCTCTTGAATGCATTTAATTGTATTTTAATTAAGAATAATTTTAAAAAGCAAGGTCCTACTTGTATCTGTTGCAACAGCATAAAGTGAACCCTCTCAGCACATCAGCAGACAAAATAGCGTGCTCTGGCCAAGTCAGCTCATGCCTGTACCCTGAGAACTTCTCATTAGCAGATAGTTACGGACACTTGGACTGAATCTTTGTTTCTCTCTTTACCACCTATCCCCCTGCAAGTTTTACAACACAAAAGGTTAGGCTTATGCCGGTATGTTTTACAGTAGTTGAATGTGTCGGTGCAGACAGACACCAGGGAACCCTAAAACAGGAGTTATTTCATAGGTTGCCTAAGGTCTGTGAAGACAGGCAGCTGGAGCACAGAATTCCCCACCTGCCCTGGTGGGGGTATGCTACGGGACACTTCCTCCACACGTGCCCCAGAAGAAATCTGGAGATCGAAGCACTCCCAGACCCCGCCGGCAACAGGGAGATGGAGCTGGCTTTGGCTCGGAGCACCAGCCTGGCCCGGTGGCCGAGGGAACCGCTCCTGTTGTGCTGATGTGTGCTCCATCTCAAGCTCTCTGTCCAGCCCTGGCGCCGCGCAGCTCCTCTGCAGGCCGGGGGCTGTGCCCCCAAGCACCCCTGAGCTGCCCGCGGGGGAAGCGTCTCCGCAAGCCCTGACCTTCTTGCTCAGCAGTGCGCAGTTCTGCACTATAGAGAGGGCAGTTTTTTCAATTGCCAAAGGAGGCAAATCCCCTTTCGTGTAATTGCATGTGCTTGAACGTGCTCATGGACTTTGAGCCAACTGGTTTGTACAATTAGACTTTCTCCTCCCTATTGGAATCTGTCATTTTCTAATGCATTACATTATACAGTAAATTGAATGTGGTTTTTTTTTTTTTGCTAACCTTTATGAATCCTCTTGAGTGATCTGTGGATGGGATCAGCAAACAAATTTTGGTCTAGCCCTCCAAATCCTGACACATGAATTGATTTCAGCAGGACACATTAAGTGAATGATGGATCTCTGCCAAAAGGGCATGTAGGATTTTGCAAGGGGGAGGGGAGGAAGAAGGAGACTTTGCTTTCTCCCTTTTTTCTCCTTCTTAGCCAGCCTTGTTAAGAAAGGGCAAAAGCACTTAAATTCATTGCTCTCAAAGTAAATTGGTTTTCTTTTCTACCCTCTCAGAAGTCCTTTTGCTTCTGGGCTTATCCCATTGTTGCCTTCCTCATCCTTAAAGCAAAAAAAGGCGAGATGCCTGCTCGCCCCCAGAGCCGCATCCGCATCCACCCCGCGAGCGGCCGTAGCGCTGCTCCACCGGGATGCACGCTTCACGTGGGTTCGGTTTCCCACTGGCCGCCTTGGCATTGCCATCTCTGCCATTTGCTTTCTAAGGCTCAGCTGACAGTTTCTCAAGCACATTAAGGCTGGCAACAAGAGTGGGGCCGTTATAATAAATGACAGTAAGATCACAAGCTTGAGGGAGCTTGTTCCTCCCCGTTCACAGCTCTCTTGAGAAGTTTTCAGAGGCTGTAGTTATCGCCGTGTCCTGCATGCCAAGCCAGAGCTTTTGATGCTAATTTGTTGGCACTGCAAACTCCCACTGCAAACGATAGATCCCATGACCTTCTTCAGTTACAGATAACACAAACTACAGTTATATTTAAGTGGCATATTGGTTAACCTCAGTGGCTTGCAATACTTTCCTTTGACTCAATTTCTATCATTAATAAAGGGTTACATTACAAAGGCACCTTGGAGTTTCTCGCAGGGAAATCTAGCCAACAAGCTCGTTCTTGTGAACAGTTTTCTGCACTGAGCTTCTGTTTTAGGCAGGCCATGCATTACAAATGCTCTGAAACACCAGCAGCAATGAAGACATTAACACTGCATTAGGACAGGTATTCTGGCAAAATGCTTTCGAAATTAGATGCACTCTGTAGTAACTATTACTGCTGCTATCACTTTCAAATCCTCTGAAAGGATTTGTGGACAGAATCACCTCATAAATTCTGGTCTGGATCACCACATCCAGTGGGACTATTGGATAAATAAAGACCACTGAGAAGAGAATGGGACTGGGGGCATGATTTTTGTCTTCAAGAACACGAGACACAGCTACCTCACTAAGAAAATCTGTGAAACCCAGCTCCTCTTGTATTTTGGGGGAGTTGAGTAGCGTTGCATTATGTAGTCAGAATCCAATTTTCTCACACACGTGTACACACATTCAGTGCCTGACACCAAGAAACCTTTGCCACAACCCTTGAAAACTCATTGCTGCAGTCATTAGCATGAACACACGAGCTGCTCCTAGCTGCGGTAGTGGAGCACGCAGGAGCTCTCTGCAGCAACACTCTTAGGAACCCACGTCATGGAGCAGTAACCAGCGACTGTGTGTCAGGAAGCGCGTTGTATATGCATTACTCCTGTGTCGGTTCGAGGGGAGAATGAATGCCTAGTGGTGATGAAGCCTCCCTGAGACCTGTCACAAGGTGGTGACAGTCAGCATTTCAGCTCCTGGGGAAAGCTGCAGACCAAACTGCCTGAGCAAGAGAGCCAACAAGGAGATAAAACTCCTAACCTTTCTGGAAAGAGTTGGACAGAGTCCTTTGGTAGCTCTTCCACTCTTAAAGCCAACACACTTCCCTCTATTGAGGAATATAATTTTCTTTCTTATTGAATAAAAGCTAATCTTTTCATATTAATCTAATCAAATAATAAGAAAGCAATGAGGATGCAGAGTTTGGGTTACTAGAAAGAAAGCTTTCTTCTGGATACTTTCATCTGGATACTGGACCAACCCAAAACTTGCAGTACTTTCCACTGTAAAAGCCTAGGGCACACACCGTTCTTCAGTACTACTCCCAAAGCCTACTTCCTATTATCCCGAGCAGATCTACCTTGATCAACAATACATTGTTTTCACGTGAAAAACAAATCATAATTTCTTCATCTCCTCTCCTTCCCAGCGACAGAGTAGTGACTTTCTTTCACCAATGGAGCAAGGCAGCCACCAGAAGGCTGTATATACTGCTTCTCCTTCAGCCCTAGATATGAAACTGGATGAAGGGGTTAATTCATGTGAGTTCTTGCTGTCATTGACATTTCAGTCAACTTTTTCTATGGCTATTTCCTCAAAACTGGTACTCTCAAGAGCAAAACTGGTAGCATCCACAAGGTGTACTTCTGACCAGAGCTTTGTAATTGCATGGGCTTTTAGTTACCTTCGAAGGAGGGTTGGTTTCAACCAAAAGCAAAAGTCAAAATCGAGTTAGACAGATTTTTCTGCTTCTCAGAAGGACATTCAATACCAGAACAAGATATGCAGTAACTCTTAAATTTTACTTCATATGGCTATATCATATCTAGAGCTACTTTTACCTATAACTATCTAAAAATCTGCACAGGATTTCAGCGGACAATGAAATTTTTGTCTTACTACTGGTGGTGGTGTGCAGCCATAGGAAATTTAGCCCTGTATGTTGTACACCCTTTAGCTCGTACGTTAAGAATGGTATCATCTTTGTCACAGAAACCCTATTCCACATCAGAGTCGAATCCATGTCTCTAGGTCTCAGGAAGTTATCGTTCTTCTGAGATACAGCACAGCAGGACCTGCAGTATGTAGCGATAAATTTTATATCAGATGCATGCACAGCTGTCAGGTTACAACATTGTTTCAGGATACCATCAGTCTCTGAAAGCACATAGTATACAGGCGATGACAGAAGTCCAAAAATTAGAAAGCATGGAAAAACTAGTGGGTTCCAAACTTTAACAATTTTATTTTTTTTTTTTTTAAACAAGGTTGTTCTTTTACAGTTCAGTCAACATGGCACATAATTTAGAGCTGCCCTTCACTCTGGTGTGCTGCTACCGAAGGGAAAGAAGGTGCAAAAAGCTTCTCACTCCTTCTCAAGAGAAACAAGCTCTAGATCATTTAGCTTGTTTAAAGACACATAGAAGAGTCTAACAAGCAAAAAAGCTGCTGAAAGTAAGCTCCTCCCACTGAAAAACAGGGAAAAAATTGAAAGGGTACCAACCTATGCAGACAGATTTCATTTACAACTGTGATTCTTATCCATTCCCTTCTATTCTCCATCCCAGTACCTCCGTCTTTCATGCACCAGTTCCTCTCCCCTTACTCTTATTTCTTTATTCTCACTAGTACCATCTCCCCATTCACTGCTTGATTATACAGAACCAGGTAAATTCAATCCAGTAAGGCAAATCTGCTCCTTGTTTCCAATATATCGCATCTGAGTCAATTCTGTGCCGAAATTGTCTTACAC
Source organism: Mycteria americana (assembly GCF_035582795.1). Classification (NCBI taxonomy): domain Eukaryota; kingdom Metazoa; phylum Chordata; class Aves; order Ciconiiformes; family Ciconiidae; genus Mycteria; species Mycteria americana. Next base: position 2,300,217 of record NC_134375.1, read on the forward strand.
GTTCTAAAAGCTGAGGTAGTTACGTAAACAAAAAGTCATTATTGAATTTGCTACAGATCTGCTCATTCATCTAATTCCTCAATAGTTTGTTCAAGAATGTTGGTTATTAGAAGCTTATAATTAACCAGCTTGCTTTTGTTACCAAGATTTGTCTTTGGTTTGCCAGGGACAAGACGGCTGAAATTCTGTTCTGTTGTCTGACTTGCATCTTGTTGAAGGCCCTGAACTGGATTTATACAGTATGAAACGATGAATGGGGATTGAGTCATTTCATATATTAACACTTCATACTTGCTTAAATGCGACAATTAATTAAGTTAATTTCTACAACACATGTAATTGTTCCTATACACCTCGAGTAAAGAAATACTACAACTTCACTATGTCATAGTAAGTCTGAGCATCCGCATACCTTTTAATCCTTTCAGTGAGATTTATGATCATGCAAATGATACATCTACTCCTTATTACTAAAATAAGGCACTAGCATATGATGGAGATGCCAGCACCTGACATATCTAGAACAACATTTCAACCCACACAGCAATGCACCTACACTGCAGCATGTGCACTCTTAAACAAGCGATGCTCCTGGAAAAGGTTGGTCTCCTTTTTGTACTTCCTGGAAATATTTGTCAACAACTAAATAGAGTTAAGGAAAGCATTCTGCTTTTAAACGTGCTAGGTCAGGTTGTGTTGCCAGTAAACAGGGTACTCGGGTGCAGTAAGACCCAGAAGAGGTAAAGTCTATCTTTAGTCCTATGCTACAGTACACGGGAAACGCAGAATTGCAGCAGTTTATGAATGCAGGAACCATCCACTGGGGATGAGCTATCCAACTCACTTTCCCTCTTCTCCCAGTTGCTAAAGGTGACGAGCAGGATACAGCAAACAGTAAGATAGAGAGGTCTTAAAAACTGACAGTTAATCAGAGGATCTTCCCAAATGCTCAGTGCCAAGCGTCACTTCATTTCTAGACCTCCGCAAAGAGAGAGAAAGAGAGCGAGCTACCTGCTGGCTTCCATGAACTGCATGTAGGGCAAGACTCATTCTATGGCACCCCACTCAGTTACGTGGTGTAGGTAGTGTCGCTAACCTTTGTGTTTTATGCAGCTGCAAGCAATATTGCAACTGTGTACTGTTCTGAAGCAATCCTTCAGCTACAGGCCCCTTGCCTTGGCATTCTTAATTCCTGGCAGACCCCAACAGCTCCTCCTCCCATGCACGTTGCTTCTCTTCTCCACTTTCTTGAATGACAAAGCACCTTCAACTCTTTCTAGACTAGCTCCATTTCCTTTCCATAGCAGTCTCAATGTGAAAGGTACCTTCTTGGATTGATACTAGTAGCATAGTATTTTGGGGTAATTCCGTTAGATTGATGCCTTCCTTTTTTGGTTATTGCTTTGGCAATTAAAAAGCATTGACAAACAAAGTCAAATATCGGTAGGTTTACTGAATGAATATTTGTACTTCAAGTATATTGTACTTCAAATTATTCCTCAGCTTTGAAGGGTAGCTATTTTAATGTACATTAATGTATTACATTGAGCACTTCCTCCTATGAGATTCTAATGTAATGAGATAATTTTCTTCCTTCAACAGTAGTATTTACATCAACATAGGAGAGAAAACACATTCCTTTCTTCTGTGGGTTATTTGGAATAGCTCCGTAGTCCATTCTTACAATTGGTTATTAAAGCACAGGTAGTTCAACTCAACTAAGTGGACTGAAATCACACACAAGTTTGAACAACTAAGGAACGCAATCAAGTGACGCTCCGCTACATTTAATGATGCAACAATGGAAAATTAAACCCCAAAGCCCCAGATCCCTACACAACACACGGCATTAAAAACTACATTACAATGTGAGACATCAAGGCATGTATTATTCAGGACAGCTGAATTCACATGGTCAAATGTCATTACATGATAATTATACTACTTAGGTTTTCATTTTGTGGGGGGCCTATTATTTCATGATTTAGAGCACATTGTCTCTTTCTCTAATCTATAAAGCATTACAAATAGGATTTGCAGGGTGGGTGTTTCAGTTTTGAAATGAAAACTTTGCTATAAAGCAAGTAAAATGAAGATCGGTACATCTATGTGGGAAGACTGGAGACAAGTACAGCATAGCCATGACCAGCTGACTCTCGTTAGACTACTTATTCAGGTTACGGAATTCCTTAGTAGAAAGACACTCCCTGAAAACAAAAAAACACCACCCCCCCCCAGTGAAACGCACCTCTAATGTAAGATCACATGGGAAAATTATTACTATTCTCCACAATGGCTAAGGTCATGCCTGATGAGCACTGGAGAACTATGACTACATGAAGTCCAAGTGCAGGGCTTTAATTCTGCAAGACCCTTGCGTTCACCTAAACATGGCTTAGTAATTGCTGTCAAGAGACTCGTACTAGACCGCTTAATTCTGGTATGTCCTGTCATACAGATGTGCTGCCATAGTCTCATTTTCTAATGGATGAACAGTGAACTCTCATTTAACTCTCCTTCTGCGCTCGTGAGTTTGAGTATAGCAGCCAAAATATTCGAACAGGATAAGCAGCTCTTTGAATTTTCCAGCCCAATTTTTGCAGACCAAACTGGCACAGATAGTAATGTCATAGTTATCACCTGTGCTGAAATTGAGCTTTCCGAGCCATTTCAGCACAGATTCTGAGGCTGTCCTTTGAAACACAGATAAAGTTCTTGACTAATGCTGTTGTGAACTAAAGTAAATTCAGATTCTGTCGAGGTGTTTTGAAATGCAGGATTTGGCTCAGAAAAGATTATGTTTCAACATTTAAATATTTCAGTCTTTGCTTGGATTTCAATGTCTTTCATTTGTTGTGACTTAATCCAGGAACAGGGAATGACTGTGTCCTTTCGAACTGCCCCTTCGGATGGCTTCTTTGCCACACCACTCCCTATTCACTCCGTCACTTGTGAAATCATTAAAAACACCGTTTGATCTTACTGACCACGTGCATCTCAATAACACGCACCTCCTTCTGCTTGTTCTCCATATTGCATCTTATACCTGGACTTAAGCTGGTTTGCAGTTCAGAAGATTCTCAGACAGGAGGAATGGATACATTCTGACTTCACAGATCACACTGACAATTTTGAGTTCCAGCAGAGACAAAAGACCTTACAGTTTGTGACAAAACAGAGGAGTCTTTCTTGAATTTCATGGGTTGTATGGCTTGCTACCCTTTTGTCATATTCCTTAAATATCTTCAAATTTTCCCCACAGCACGTCCTTACTTGTTTCACTGAAGTCTTTAACCAGTAATCAATAACTCTGTCAAATCATAATAGCATCTGAGATAGATCCAAGGTGCTATTTACAGTCTCCATGGAATTATTGTTGGTTTGTCACTTCTGTCTTGTCACTGTTTAAGATGAAATTAAAGTGTGGAGACTAAATGGGTTTGGATACCAAAACATTCTAATCACAGATATATACAATTTTATGAATTATACTACTTCCCTTTCCCATGGGAGAGGCAGTGTTGTTCAGGAAAAGAGCCTGGCAGGTCAGTCCAGTGCTACCAGCAGTCTTGGTGCAGGGCTGTGGGTTACCTCCAGTTCTCCTTGTTGTCTTGGTGCTGGAAGATCAGCCCGTATCATGGTGCAGGATCCTGGGGTCCCCTTAGAGTATCTCAGGTTCTCCCTCCTTTCTGGCTTCCCTCTGAACTTTCTCTCCTGGCATTTCTTCCCCTCAGAGTCTCCCCCAAAATTCTGTAGTTTCCCTACTTAGAGGACTGGGTAGAGAATACCTCTTTGGTGACTGATCATTCAATCATGCTGCTGTATTCTAACCTGCTGTTGTTGTCACTGATGTTCACAGCTTGCTTGATCAGAACACTTCTGGTCAGGCTTGCACTTCTTCATGATGAACAGGTTGTTTGGTAGTTGGGCTATTTATTTCCTCGAGCATACAAACACTAATCAAGGTTCATTCTGTTGTTTGGGACAAGGGGTTTGTCATATTTTGTATACTTCCATTAAAACATCGATGTAAGATGGATACACTGATTTTGTCAGTGAAGAATACATGTATACATCTCCTCTAAAATGAGCAATGTATGAAGCCTTAAATTTACATTCTACGTTTCATGAAACCTACAGAAGCATGAATTTGGTGCTCAGGGACCAAGTGCTGATTACTAGAAGAAGGGAAGTGCTCACACCAGGCAAAGCAAGGAAGTCCCACAGAAAATATAATCATTCTGTCTGCAGAGTCCCACGTGTCAAAATTCTGGTGAAGTTAATTGCAAATCATGACTGGAGTCAAAATTAATCTGGTGAACTACTTTTCACATGTATTCACAATCTGTGCACTAGTGATATCAAACTGTTCAGAGCTCTTCATGTGAGCAGTTGTTAATTGACTGGGATTTGTAAACACTTTAAAAAATTCTTGCAACTTAAGGAAATCTGATTATGATGGGGGAAAATTCCTATCCTTTCTCCTCATACTAGGCAGCCAGAAAACTAGGATGCTTTAAATTCCTTGAATTTAAAGGAGTTTGAGATGTGCTTTGAAATGAGAAATGTATTTCCTCTTCCTGTCTCAATTTCCATTTACTCTGAATGGCTGAAGTTACTCTAAAAATGTTTTATATTTAACAGAAAAATTAACAGCAAACAGATGAAACACAGAGAATTTCAGAACTCAGAGTCTGGTTTTTTCTTCCCTCCCCAGCTGCTTCTAAGCCAGTTAAAAGAAAGAAAGTGGGGCCATCACGTTATGAAGAAAGTCCAAACCACACCAATCTTGCAGGTGTACGCATATGGGAAAGGAGAAGGAAGATATGAGAGGAAATGCAGTTCTCTTTCCTTCTTAGGATAAAATCAATAATTTCTCCCTTCCTCTGTGTGGCAGCGCACAGCCTTGGTGAACCCAGTGACACTCCCCAAGAACCTGAGGCACCTCCTTGGTGGGGCTGCGAGCTGGACTCTGAGAACAGACCCACAAACCTGGTCCTTCCCCAGCCCCTCTGCGGTCCCGACCACGTGGTTATTCAGAGTTGAATAGACCAGAGAAATCTTTTAGCGCTTCAGTTCAAATTAGTTTTCCCAGATACTTTACAATCAAGTGAAATGTAACGTAGGTACATCCGATCTGTTTAGAGCACCTGGAAAGCCTCATGCCACGGCACACGTGAACTCGCCCCGGTGAGGCCGCGTGCTGGAGTGCAGCGTGCTCTCCCGCAGGCACGGCCGTGCCCTCCGGCCGACAGCCGAGCTGTTTGCTGAGGCCAAGATCGCAGTCCCCAGAGGAGCTCTCATTCCTTGCATTTTTAAGGGAAGCAATTCTGACACTTAACAGAGGCAGAACCAACAGTTGGTTGTTTCTCCTCTTCTCTTCTACCAACAGGTGACTTTGAGCTGAATTAAAATGGGACTTGGAATGAAAAATAGCCACTTTTGCTCTGCAGCCTCTAATTACTCCGAGCCATTAAGAAGCTCTTGTAGAATGGAAAAGCTGCAGTGTTATTTTCATTTCTCTTTTCCCTTGTTGGTAACCTATGCAGCATCTGAGGCGCTCTCTTTGTGCACACTGAGCTGGATCTGTAAAACAAAGTCTGCACAACACACTCCAGCTAACGAAGCTGTTTGAGGTAAATAGCCCCCTGCCACCCTTTGAGATTCTCTCTCCTCTTATTTCTTCTCTTTTTTAATTCCATCTCAGCAACCGCTAGTGCTCTGGCTGAATGCAAGGCCCTTCCTCTTCAGAAGCTGATTGTAGCAAGACTTAGATTGCTACCCCTTTCGAAGAAAAATGCGTCTTGACAGCTCTTTGGAATGAAGGGGGAGTTACGTGCAGGGGTGACACTGGCAGAAAGAGTTGGCTCTCACCGTTTCTTGAAACTGCATAATGAATGAAATGTTTAACAGAAGAGAGGATGTAGGGCTGGCAACACGTATTAGTTAAAGGGCTTTTTGAAGCCATCTGTCCACCAGCTTTAGCCACTACTGAATGAAAATTCGTTTTGAAAGCAAAAGGGACAGACACTCTAATCTTCCAGCTCTTCATCCTCCACTGCAAGCCAACCAAAGACACTTGCAATGCTCAGGGAAGGAATGTGTTCCTCAGCTAAGGCAGGACTGCTTTGCAATCTTTTTAAATGGTGATGCTGATAATACTTATGTCAGTTAATGGTATTTATAAATGCAAAGTACCAATAACGACTGAAACAATGAGTCAGCTGCATAAAAATCACTACCCTTTATGTGCACTGCAGAGTGCAAATTAACAGAATTTTAGATAAACCAAAGAGAGTTTCAGTCTCTTTTCCAAAAAATAGTTTAGTGTGCCAGTCAGAAGTCCTGACTTTCAGCTCCTTTCTTCAATCACTGAACCAAAACTTCCCTGCTATGGCCGGCCCTGCTGATGCTCGTTTTGGAGGTACTGTTCTTAATGATTTATGCTCACCTCTATTTCTGCACAGACTGAAAGACAGAACAGTTCCTGTATTGTGGGGATGATTGGTGGTATTTACCCTTCACAGGACTTGGACCAGATAAACAGCTTACTAGTTGGTCAGTGCAAAACTGAGATTTGCTAAGAGCGTACAAACATTTTATTTAAAAGTTTATGAAACTACCAGACTAGAGTACAAATTGCAGACTTAAGAACTCTCTACCATCACAGTTGTGAGCAAACAGTAAGAAACAGAGATGGTTTCACACACAACAGAACATGAAAACACAGTTATTCTCTGACGAAACTCATCATACTTGAGACCCGCTTCCTACCCAAGACTATACACTGTTGATTCAACACAAGCGCAAAAGAGAATGAAACCATGTTTAACCACTAACCCTGTATTACCAAATGTGGGAAAATGACGTGTTAATTTATGCAACAGGATCTGAAGAGCAATGTAAAAGGAAAGAAAACCATCCAGGCAAATGTCTTGGGTGCGCCCTGGCCTACTGGATCCGTGCACCTGGCAAATCAGCAAACTAAAGAAAACAAATGTGGGAAGTAAGTTCATGTTTCTGAAGAAAAGAAAATAAGACAATTTCCCTCGCCCCCATTCTAAGTTTGCATTATTGTACTTTCCCAGGGCTATTCCATGTTAGTTGTTACCATCATTCACAGCCGTTGTTTAGACAGCTTGAGCAGCGGCAACAGAAGTGAAGTAGATATTTATGCAGTTGAAACTATAGCATACAAGTGCATCTTTGGTCCTAATTTCAGCAGGAAGAGGTTATACGGAGAGAGTTAAAACGGATATAATGTTGAGGGAAAAATAAGTCCTTGAAAGCTTTGTCCCAAAATCTTAAAAAGTAGCATTTGAACAATGTATGCTTTTAGCGGTAGCTCACTGTTTAGGTTGCATGGTTTGCCATCCGGACCCCACATAGCACACACAAAATTACAGCCTGAAGAAAAGACTGTGCAGCTCCAGCCCTGCTAACAGCACATTTTGACATTAGCTTGCAAAGGGCCTATTTGTTAGTTACAATGTGATGTGTGTGTGGCAAGAAGAAATGAGATGACATTTGGAAATGTCTGCCCTGCTCTGTTGGCAGAGCAGTGAGAACCTGTGCGTGAATCAGGTACCTGCGAGACAGGTCTAGGACTGGGGGCCCAAAAGGCATTACATGAACCACTCACAGGGATCGATGTGGTCCCATGCAGGTGGTGCGCAAGCCAGAGACAAAGCTGGTAGGAGCCCCAAGGGGACCGAAATTGAGACCCTGCGGTGAACGATCAACGTACCTCCCAGGGGCCTGGAAAGCTCCGCTGAGGGACTCTGGCAAATCTGAGTCCAGGCTTGGCTGGAAGAGCACGAACAGAGAGAAGGACTTGCAGATCTTTAGAGACCTGGAGGAGCGGTGTTAGGGAGGAAGGTGCAGAGCTGCATGGCCCAGCGTGCAGCAAGCAGGAACAGCTAACAGACACAGCAGTCTGCTGCTACCGTTGCGATATTTGTTACCATTGATCAAAATATTTATCTGCAAAGCGGAAATTTATTGAAGAGCTTAGTCCTTTGCTGTACTCAGAGTACCTAATAATTACCAGTCTTTTCAAAATAGTACACTGCAGAAAAATAGAGGAAAAAAACTGCAGGTAAAAAGTACCATCTGCCATTCCATCAGTGACATACTAGTCGAGTAGGGGTGTGTGTAGTAGACTGTAATTCACCATGGGGGGAAAATGGTCACTCCGACTTGCGTGCTGCTTTCTCCCCTGCATTTAATTGAAGCAGGGCTGGACAGAACAGATTAAAGCATAATATAATGAAAGACAGAGAATGTGCTTTGTCCAAATGGAAATGGAGTTTGAATGAATAGTCGTATAAAATAGAATGTGTATTCTTGTTTATGTGAAACAAGTACCTTCGGACTAAAATGACTGAAAAGCATCTCTATAGGTCTATTTAAAACTGGAAAGAGAGAGGCAATTTGAAAAATAACTATTTTATCTGCTAGCAAGCTGATAAGGGATGTGACTGAATGCCGCTTTTGTTTAAAAGCAACTGAAAAGATAAGAACCAGAATCCTTGCAGAGATGTGTGGCCAGGCTACATTACTAGCTGGACACAACTTAAAAAACCCAACCCCTAACTAAAATGGCAAATTACTTACTTGGCAAATACAGAAACATAGCCCCAGCTTGTGCCAACTCCCAGTCCCAGCTCCACCGAGGCACCTGAACAAAGGCCTTTCACAGGCAGTGTAATTTAGGCTACCCGAGGTAGGCAGGATGCTCAGGTGTATAGAGGGGCCTCACGGAGCGCCAGACAGAGACAAATTCACATGGAGTAAGCGAAGCACTTTGCTGGCATGTGGACGTGGGTTCCGGAGGCTATTCCCAACACAGAAGACAATCACTGGCAGGTAATAAAGGAGGCATTTATGCGATATGTCAGCGGTTAGTGCAAAGCTTAAAAGAAATGAGATCATGTGGCAAGATAGCATTCTCTGCCTTTCCCCCAGGGGAAGGAGCATTACTGTTATTACTATAAGCCATTGTTACCGCTACTTCTTTGAAATAAAACGTGACACAGTATCGTCAGCTGATACTTGTGCGATCGCAGCTATCATAAATTGTGGTTTCCAGAATATTAATCTCCGGTTACGCTATGCAACTACCACACAAGTGTGCAGCACAGAGACAGACAGATCCCTAGGAAAAAAAACCCTCCAACAGCCCTCGAACAAGACCTCCTCCCCCCAGGTACTGCTTTACTCCGAGCCTTCAAAAGTTAACAACGAAAAGAACAAACCAAAGTAAGAACAGGTTAATACAACAAGTTTCACTTGCCCTCTTGGCGTAGACAGTGTAGCTATAGCAATTCTAGCAATTCAGCCCGGGAAGGCCAAAAGAGATGAAGATTATCCAGTTCTTCATGCCCCACTTACTAGACTTTATCAGAATAATTTTCCATTTATTTTCTATATTTTATATAGAAAAAATAACTCTAAAATAATCTTTCATTTGAAATGCAAATCTAATCGCTTGTTGTAATGGACATGACAGGTACAATATGGCTCTTATTAAGATAGGATATCTTGAGCAAAACAGCTTCATTCCAATTTCTTAGTACATGGAGAAAACATAATTTAATGAAATGATGTAAACATTGAAACATCTGAATTTATTTGGAATTTCAAATTAATTTTTATGGTATCCATAAAAACATTAAATTTTCATTTTTCTTTAGAAAAGTCACAGGCATACTGTTCTTTTTTTTTAACTTTAGATGAAGCATATGTATCACAACCGTACTTAAAAAAATTAAACTAACAGATAATTGAAGAACAAAGGAGCACCTTCTGAGATTGAAGGGTTGTATATCTATTAAAACGCTTGTTAAACCACTAAACACAGGGTTTTAAAAGCTAACCCTGTCAGTACACCGTATCATAGGTCACTTCAGCTATGGTTTAGGTACGTCCAACTAATGGTAAGAAGGTTTAACCATGCTAAAAAGTCGTAAGCAAAGAAAACAGTGTGAATGTTTGTATTTATCCCTCTGTGATTTGCATCTAACTATCAATTTTTTTGTGACTGTCATTTTTTTGGTGATAACTTAATTACATCATTTATTGAATGGACAAGTTTTTGCCCATGGATTCCAGGCCATAAATCAATGATGTAATAGTAAGAAGTACTAGAAGGAGCTAAATTTCCAAACTGTGGGAAAACCACCTTCTTATTTTCAACATAAACATACAGAGTTGAAGTAAGCGAGTATATAATAGCATCAGAGCTATGTAATAGCATCAGAACAGAGTTCATTAAAAGAAAGTTTCCCACAAGAACCCCTGGCAATTCAGTAAAGAGTTTGTCTGGTTTCTCAAATACTTCTGCAAAGACGCTTCCAAAAACCTCCTTGATTACCATTCAGCTACCTGCCAGGGCTGGTCCCAGTGCAGTATTTGTCACTAATAATATCCAGGATCACCCCAACTACAACAGCTTCACTCTTTCATCTGTAAAAGTCAAATACAGAAAAAAGGCAATATGCACAGCCACAGTTTCATTTCTGTCCGAAATACTCCCTTGTTTCCCTGAACTTTGCAGTTGTGAGAGATCAGCAAAGAGCATTCTACAGTCCAACAGCTTCTGAGTTTATTTCCTTACTCTCCAGAGAGCAATCTACTGCACGTGTCGAGAATGTTTCATGTGGTATGAGATCCTCCAGCTGACAGACGAGCACAGTGGCCCCAAACTGAACTAAAGCTGAAGGGAGAGCGGACTAAACCATCTATTTCCATCTGCTTATATGTCGCAAAATATTTCATACAATAAAACTCCATAGAATAAACCAACAGGCTTTTACGTATATTATAATGCAACCAACAGCCTCATTTTTCTAAACACACGTGGTCATAGTTTCCCCTCAGGACAGTTTAAAATCTCAAAGTCAGGTGTCAGTGCATGGAAGGATTGACTTGACTAGCTAGAGACACATTTATGCCACATTTATGATTAACGGTGTAAATGTTCTTGGTCTACTACCTGCTAAACTATCTTCAAATTGGCATTTTATTACAGATCTCTCCGTAGAAGGGGCTGGAAGGAGGGTCCTGGAAGAAGACAAGCTGTGCTGCTTGTGCATGTAATGTGTTTCCCAATAAAGAGCAGACAGGTGCAGAGGGGCTTACTGAAGAACCAGGTTGTGGATGGAAAGCAACAGTGATGCTGGGTCAAAAAGATGAGTTTTGTTCATCACTTCAGTTGTTACGTTACTAAGTTGAAATTGAAGCACTGGAGAAAACGATGGGATAATGGAAGCACTTCAAAGCAAAAGGAAGTCCAAGGTAGATTGCTTTACAATGACAGAGAAAAGTGTATACTTCTGCTGTGGAAAGGAGGCAGGGAGCAGGGGAAATATAAAATACGAACAGTGCAACAGTGGGCAGGAAGAGAGAGAATCAGCTGATACATTTGGAGATATGGAGAATATGAAATAGATAAGGGAGTTCAGACAGGAAAAAGCGAGGGCTTAACAGATAAGCCAGCACAGTAAGGCTGTAACTTTGGATCCTGGTGGGGGAAAATTAACGAGAGCCAGCAAGTAGAATGTGAGTGAGGGACGTGATCTGGCTGACTGGGGGGTGGGACTGTCTCAGCAGACAACTGGGAAAGTTTAAGGAGGAAGATATCCTGCCTACCTTGGACAGAGGAAAGGAAGCCATCAGCAAAGCAAATGTGCTAACTCTTTCTGGTAGTGTAGCAGCGAAGGAAGGAGATGCTGGAGATAAAGCAGAATTAGTGAGATAGGCTGTGAGAGATGAAAAGACAATGGCATAAAACTCAGAGTAGAGCAATTCCATAACAGCAAGAGAAGAGTAGCCATGAGCCAAGAAATTGCTTATGTTCTTCATCTGCTGAGAAGGAAGAAGTTTGGAAATGCAGTAACGGGCACAGTAGTGAGCTCTTCAATCCAAACTAAACTCTTTCTTTACCTCTTAACCTGTCCTAATTTACAATTCTATTATATTCCTTAGCTCACTTTATTGTGTTCAGGCTGTTTCATTCTGTTCATAGCATGTTTAACTCGCGGGTAAAAGCATACAAGACCTATGACATGAGAGGTTTTTACTGTACATATTCCCTTCTGTATAGGCTGCCGCTCACGACAGTCCTTGCAGAGTTTCTACACAATGCATTAATGACCCAGATGATGTTCATTCCTCTTACTGCCCTGTCTATTAATTTGCGGGTTCTGCCACCATCCGCGTGTACTCCACCTCCACTCTGCTCTGCAGTGGAGTTTCCACCAATAACTTCAAAGGCTTACTGGACCCCCAGATACGCAGACAGAATGATACTGCAGACTAATGCTTATTTTGAAAAGCAATGCATTCCAGTGCACAGAAAACTCACATCTCGTTTTACTGAAAAACCCCATACTTCCCTCCAGGCAGCTTACAAAATTAAGAAAGCAAGTGGGATTTTATTTCTAGCTTGTACTTAGCAATCAAATTGCTATGCAAGCTTGAACAGGAGATCCAGGTTTTGCACCCATTTATACTTGTACAAGGGCACCAGGTGGGAAGAGTGGAGTAGCACAAGCATAGCTGTTGGCAGAGCTCATCACCAAGCGTGATGTCCAAACCCAGGAACAATTAGAACCTGCAGAGCACGGGTTGTGTATAACCGAGGCAGCAGACAAGTGAAAATAACCGAGAGCTTCTCCTAGTAAGCAGGGCTATCACAATGTGCTTTTCTTGACTCGTTCAAGCAATAACTACTTTAAATCATGTGTTTCAGATAAGAAGCCTCTTGGACTGGTGGCTGGTCTCAAACAGGCCAACCTCTGCAGTTCATTTGAGAGGACTCCCTTAGAACTGCAGCTGCCAGAGAGAGATGGCCAAAAATTACACATTTTATTTCATGCTCCTCTCCAGCCATGGCCAATGAAGCTCAGATAGACCTCATTTTAATCTGCTGGAGGAAAGATCTATGACAAGGGAGAGAGCATAAAGACTATGAAAAGAAAGAAAACCTGTAACTAAAGTGTAGTTTAGAAGCAAGAGTCAAAGAGCTATACACAGTCAGACACGTGTGTAAGAAGTCCAACAACTGAGAGGCTTTATCAGCATCCAAGAGGATGCTGATTGAATGCAGTTATTTTCCAAAGCAAGATTATTCAGATAATCAGAGCACATCTTAGGCATGCCACAGTGTGCAGACATACGTGGTATGATACAATATTGCCGGTGTCTCAGAAAAGCATATTTTGCCAGACTTTCACACACCAGCTAGCACAAAACAGACGTTGCAAAGGCACCGTGTATGCTTTGCAGAAAGCTAACAAGGTCTCAGCGGCCCTCAATCCTGATAGTAGGATGATGAAAGAACCGTTTTGTGGCAGCACTGCGGAGGTGTTTCAAGAACCGTTGTTGCTACAATCCTCCAAGTTACCTGTCTTTCTGCTTTTAAATTTTTCTTTGTTAAAAAAGCAGTGGCCAACACAGTCTTTTCTGACAGGAACTAACGATGGTCTTCTTCCACCCTCGGAAGATGAGTTTCTGGGACATCAATTTGTAACTGCACAGAGCATAGGACTAAGAGAGTATTTCAGCCTCTAAACAAAAAAATAATTTTGCCTGACCCCAAGCAAGATAACTGCTTCTGGTATCCCAGTGGGATTTTTAGACCCCATCACTTGTCTTCATGAATATAATGTCCTGACCTATAGACAGGACTAGCAATTTGAAAAATAATGTGTTTATATATATTAGATTGTAACTATGTAGACAGTGGCTATTTTTTCTCTTTGATAATATTAAAGCAATGAAATCCAAAGCATAATCCCTAACAAAAGACAAATAAAAAGATCATGATCTCTAATTAAATGGAATTTTCTTGATACAACACGTACAGATGCTTCTCTTATCTGATCTACTTCAACTCTCAAATATCATTGGACGTGACTTTTGTTATCCTCCTGCTTTCGGCCAAAACCCCCGGGCCTTAACTACAAGAAATCAAAGAAAGACCTTCTAGAACAGCAGCTCTGGCACTGCTCAGAGATCTAGTCCTTCAAAGCTGATTCCCATAAATTGCTGAGATTTGCCAGAAATTCCTTCTACATCCCTAGAATCCTGGGAATAAGTCCCAGTTGCTGGAATACTGTTTAGTAATGAATTAGAAGAATTTTTCTGGTTTTTTTTTCTGCAGTCTAGCTCCAGTGGGCTCCAAATAACTTTTAAAAAACAGTGGATTAAAAATTAGCGTGAAGACCACTCATTAGTTCATAATAAGTCAATAGATTTAAAACTTTCTTTTTAAAGATATAATTCTCCTAAATATTAAAACCTGCAGTCTTAAAGAGAGTGGGAAGCCTAACGTGGACTCCCACGCAGAAGACTCCTCCTAGTCTACTGCAACAGGGTAACTGACCTTGATTTTCATTACGTTTTCACCCTGGGACATATAACTCACTTTGTGGTTAATTATCTTGCTCTGGAGTCCATAACAGTGGCTTGAGTGTAGAGCTATTGTGGGTATAACCAGATCCATTAGAGTCTCACTGAGTACAGGAGCAGACCTAAGCTTAAGAATTTACCAGCTCACTCAGTATAATTGCTGTCAGCATGAGGCAGGCAGGTATGGAAGGAGGAAGAGAAGGATCATTTTTTTTTTCTTCCCTGGAAAGTGCCTGATTATAAATGGATGGCAGTGCTAAGGTGAGAACAACCTGAAATTCCTGTATAAGGTGATAGGGTTTTGTAGGTTCCCAGTCTTCAATTTCTCCTTCATGTTTGCCACTTAGTAAATACCTGAGCTAACCTGCAGGTAATTAGTAAGCAGTTTAAGCGGGGGTTTTTTTGAAGAGGTGGAAAGTTAAGGATGTGCTGTTTCAGAAGGGTGATGAGGAAATAATAGGGAAAGCGGTAAGACGATACAATGGAAAGAATTGAAAGGTATTTATCAAGCAACAATTGCAACACTGCAGACAAGTCTTGGCATAGAAGTCATAACAATTAGAGATAAATCTCATTGCATTTCAAATATATTGAAAACAGTCTTGCAGTTTAACATACGTATTAGGTAGAGCTGAAGTGCATGCAATTCCCTGAAGAAAAGAGGCAACCTCTGCAGGATGGCAGGTTCCTTTGGCAAACACGCTTAGCCGTCACCTGGGCAAAATTCAAAGGACCCAGGCGAAGTGGCCCATTTCTAAAGCAAAGTTGTGTCGCAATACTGCTGCTTGATAAAACTAATTAGATATACTGCAGCCAGGGTGCCAGCCAGCCCGAGGGTGGCAGCTTAGAGATCTTGGCCCCTCCACAGGCACCACTTGCTGTAGGAGAAACTGTCCTTACGCACGGAGGAGTTTTCCCTGAGGTCAGAAATCGTCCCGCCTGTGCCGGGAGCCCGGCGAGGAGCTGTCCACGGCGGAGGCAGCGAGCAGTGGCCCTGGCCTGCCCGCAGCCTTGAGCTGCTGAACGGCAGCTATGGGCTTAGCTCCTCTCTCCAGCAGCGCCTCGCTCTTTCCTGAAGCCCACACGAAACCCCACAGGTTTCTGTTAGAAAAGAAGCTGCTGGGTTTCGCTCTGTAGTTACCAGTGAGAACAGGAGCTGTCCTCCAAGCTCTTCAGTTCCAGGCAACTGTCTCTTGTGCGTCCCAGAAAGTACGTAGCTTCTGAAAACAACCAGGATAATCATGCTGCGGTAAAGTGTTGCTGTTATTAAAGACTATAAAAGTTCAAAATACGTATTCCCTTAAATAAATCACCTTTTCACAGTGAAATATTTGCCAGCCACTGCATAATCCCCAGATTCTCTTTAAAGAAAAGTGACAGAATCTGATAGCTATTTATTTTCAAGCAGATGTGGTCACCAAAACCAGCTCGGGCAGATGCTGCTCCTTCTGTTTGACAGCGGAATTTCCCAGATGACTTTTGGTTTTTGGTGCTGCCACTATTCACCATGGTTTGCAATCTTAGCAACCCGGGGCGGGAAGGAGGAGAAAAAAGACTGCACAAACCTTATCCTTCAGTAATTTTTGCACAGCAAGTGCTGAGCTGTCATAGGGCCAGTGGACTTTTTGGTCCTTGACCTCCTGTCTACTTGCATGTGCTTGCTTTAAGAGGGAGGTATGTCTCAACTATAGTTGCACTGTTATCAAGCATCCCCAATGTGTTTCCATCTGTGAGAAGTGAGCATTAGGCAAGTACAATTATATTGCTAATATTTGTGCCAAAGTGGTATTTGAATATATGTATAAAAGGATTCACACCACGAGCCGAAGATGTGCAGCTCCTGAATAAATTTCACTTAATATTCTCCAGCGGGACAGGCAGGTACGCGGGTTCCTGGAGAAGCGCTTTTTGCTGCAGCAGAAAGCAGCAGGCTCCTGACGTTGTGCGCTGCTTTGCCAGTTCAGCTTACAGCTTATGGGACAGCAGAGTCAGCCCCGCAAGGAGCTCTGAGCTTCCGTGATCCCACTGAGCCACAGTTCGCTGCCTCCGAGGAGATCAAATCCCGTATTTCCCAGTAGCTACGTTTTACTCTGTAGCCTCAAGAAGGATTCGTTCAACGCTGTTCCGCAAATACTTTGAATATTCAGTTTGCAATAGCTTTATCGAAGTCTGCGATAAAGCTTTTCAACATTTAAGCACTTGTCCGGTTATACTTGGAATTTACTTGAAGTATAAAAAAAAATTAGTACAAACATGACCTGTGCCTATATAAATATTTGCCCGTATTTGGTAAATGTTTATATATATAATTTCTGAAAAGCTCCTCTTACTATGGCAATTTCAAGGTTTTAAAAAGAAAAAAAGATCTTTCCCCGCTGCTTTATTCACACTGTTACAGGAAATCAGTGGTTAAGAAAACTTTTTTGAAAAGGCTTAAAAAAGCATGTTTCGCAAGTTCATTTAGTTTTGAATGAACTTGACAAATTTTGAAAGCAAACATCATTGGAGTTTGACCAGTTTCGGAGCACCGAGGAAAGCCTTCTTTGCTATTTGAATTTTAAAGATTGGCCGAAGTCTTGTGTCAGCTGCCTTGTTCTGCAGTCTGTCTTTGAATCCTCTTAGGAAAGTCAGGGATACCCACAAACAATAGAATTAAAATCTGTCTTTAGGACTGGCAAACCATTCAAAGTTCTGTCTAGCTGCTTAGCATAGACTGTGCTAGGCCTCAAGAAGAGAATAGGCCCCTAAAGAAGCAATAATTTTCAGATTGTTGTGTACAATGCAGTGATAAAGCTCCCTGTCACATTTTTCTTCCCAGTTACTGAAGTTCCCATTCAGATGAATTGTCACAGCTTCTTCAATCCAAACAAGCACCCTTCCGGCCTTGTTTGCATTAAAATGTGATAAAACTAAAGGTGACTTTAGCACAGCTGTGCAGAAAAGTGGATTAGGTCAAAGTGACAGCGTTTGTTAGGCCTTGCCACAAAGGTAGTTCAAGATTTGTCTAGAGCGCTAATGTGGGAGAAGCAGAAGTTTCTTAAGCCCAGACATTTGTAATAAGGGCACAAACAAAAAATAGTATTTCTTTCATCCAAACGTAGTTTCCCAATGGCAGTAGGCCAGCCTGTTGACCTGTTGTCACAGAAAAATTTGGAATGGCACCACAAAACAAAGTGCCTTGTATTTTCCGTCCTTCTCGCCAGCCATCGTGCAGAAATCAAGCACCGCTGTCGCTACCCGAAGCGCTGAAAGGGCGAGGGCCAGCACCCTGACGGCACGGCGCAGCTCCGAGCCCCCACGGACAGAGAGGCGCTGGCTCCGGCGCTCTGTCATGACATCCCAAAATGCAAAAATGTTTTGGAACACTATTTTGGAGGGAGAAGTAAGGAAGGCCTGTTTTTCTTATTCACGGTGAACCAGTAATCACCAGTCTTTCAGCAAAGAGGGCATTTTTCACTTCACCATCTTTTAAGCTCCTATTTCTATTTTATTTCACTTTCAAGGGAAAACCCCACCAAAGCAAAAAGCCATCAGAAATAGCACCCTTTGCATGCCACCTGCTGGCAATTTTTTGTATTTGGCTACGATGGGGGCAGAGCATAATTTTCTCCGTGACAAGAAACACTTGCTATGTCGAAGCTTGGCAGAATACTCAGTGAAAATCCCATGTACGAGCACATTGGGCTGCCCGAGTAGAAGCAGGAAGGGGCCACCAAAACCCATCTTCTCTCCACGACTCCGCTATTTATTTCTTCAGCTCATTTAGGGTTCCTAACCCTCACAGAGACAGAGGCACAGAGATATGCCATTAATCTTCCCAGTGCACAAATAAAAACTCTGAAGAAATAAAGACACTATTGTATAGCAACAGGATTTATACCGCAGGTTCTACCTCATGCACTTTTACTAGTTAAAGCTAATAGAAAGCTTCTGTTTGTGTGGGGTTTATTTTCAACCTAGATTTTACAGGTAGTTGTCATTATTTCCATGCCCTGCACTCGTGTTACCTCCAGGACATGTGGCCCCTCTGCAGGGGGGGTCTGTGCCACAGGACGCTGCTACAGCACATGGGACCAAGAACAGCTACTGGGTGAGGGAGCTCCCAGTGACACTGAACTGAAGGAAAAATAATAGGGGGCACTTTAAGGACCCTTGGATGAGTTATAGAAGTAAGACATTTCTGAAAGAGCAAGCTCTGCATCAGTTCATTCTTGCCAGCAGAAGAAAACACTCATTTGATCTGCTCCAATAAAGGTACTATAAGCTGTCTGATGCAGGTCACTCATTGTACAGTCCCAGTGAATGTAAAGCAGAAGCGTATTTTTATTTTTACATGTCTAGCCAAGGTTAATTGTACACACTTCTCCTCAAGGTTTTCCTTCAGCTGGTAAGAGCAAGGGCTAAACAAATCCTCTTGGAACAAACACAGCTCTTGACAGCAGAGAATGGACACAGCACCACTGGTAAGTGAGCTGCAGCGGCAGACAGCCGGTCCTCAGAAAAGGGTGCCAAAACACCCAGGATTTTGGTGAGGTACGCTGGTTTATTTGACATGGTCTCCTAGAGGGAAGAGGTTAGGCGTCTCTCAAAGACAGCTATTTAATATGAACTTAGACAACCTATTGCACCTGCAAGAAAACGACTGTCTTCTCTCTCTGCAGAATTAGATACCTGCAGCGACAGCAAGCCTAACTGCATTGGTAAGAAAGTCCAGGAAACCACTGTCTTAAGGAGCTAGCTATCATCAGCATAGTCTCATAGCAAAATGCAGAGGAAACAAAATCCGATCCTGGTTTATGACAGGGCTTCACAACCCCTTATGGAGAAAGGAGCCTAAAAGATAGGTCTGTCTGGGGTGGGGGTGACATTTTTGGAAAGGGTTCAGGAATTCCAAAGTATAGAACCTCAAAACAGAGGGCAAAAATCTGACTTTAGAAATGAATATACCCTGGAAGCAAGTGTGTCTGAAGCCTAGCCAGATAAGAAGCCGGCTGACATTTGAACAGCTCTGTAGCTTGGCAGATGCTTTCACAGCTAACTGCATACGCAGCGCTGATCTAAAGGTGTAGAAACCAACGCTTCCTAGCGTAGCACACGGGAGAACGGCACTCAGCACGTGATCCTGCCAAGGCCAACTGTGTAACAAGACAAAGACGCATGAGACAGATTTTAATGACAAAATTGTCCACAGTATAATATATAAATGTATTTTCCACGGAAATTAACCCCAAGACTACCAGTTACTGGGGGGCTGCAGAGCTACTGTTGCATTTTTCTCTGAAGACAGCATTATTTGCGACAGTGAAAATATTTCTTCTACAGAGAATTTTTAAGCTCTCAAACTTCAGGATCCTCCTCCTTTGGTGATATTTTTCCCCACAGAATATTCAAGACTTATTCCCTTCTCATCACTTCAAATGTATTGCCAGGCTCGAGTTTGAGCTCATGTTAAATTACCGCTAATTAACTTCAGCTCACTTATGCCTTCGTAAATACTAACTAGGCAATCTACGAGTACAAATGTGCTAGCTTTAACCCAGACAAAATATTTGTAGAGCATCTAATTGGTATTTCTTCCCCCGCCTTTGAAATGGAGCTTGGTTAGGTCTCTGGAGATGCCCATGTCCACAGACCGGCACAGCATAGCAAAGCACGCAGCAAAGCACGTGGTCTGCGTTTGGCTCTGCAGCTGGGGCTAATGAGCCTTTAGGTGACTCCTCTACTGAGATGTCTCTGCACCACGTTTGCCCACACCTCTGCTTCTGGAGTTAACAGAAGAGGAGCCTGATGAGGAAGCAGCAGACGGGCTGCCAACCCACCTACCTCCAGTTTGTGTTCAGCAACATTAATGGGGGTACGCATTTTTTCCACATTGATCCTCCAGGACAAAGCATGGTGAAACCTTTTACTGCAGCCCATTTAGCTCTCAATAATGAATTATATAAAGATATTTTCAATGGAAATTCACTAAGGCAATATTGCTAGGACAATAGTACAATAGTTTAAAAAGAGTTTCAAGCCTCAAATGTTCACTTGTTTTGGAAATTTTAAGTCTGGATTAGACAGGATCAGCATTATTGTTCTCATTTGTTGCATCTTGTGAAGTTTTCTGCTGAGTCATCATTCCTTCACTATTCAGGCTGCCACTGTTATGGTTTCACTGTCAGTTTTCCACACACAAAGAACAAACTGTAGAAGTATTTATTTTACAATAAAAAGCATTGGACTATCATCTTTACTGGCTTTACACAAACGTACTTGAAGGCTGGCCTATTCCAATTTGTTGAAAGGTAGGGATGCATTAATTTCTGAAAAAAAAAGTTATCCCCATTATTCTTCTGGTAGAAAGGCCAGCTCCTGAGTTTTTAAGGAGCAGATCAAATGAGTGATGTGTTTTCTTAATTGTAAAGTTGTTGATAAGACATCCTTAAATTGTGTTTAAGGAAGTTATAGAAGTTATAAACTGTATGTTCTCATTTATAGGGGCACCTAAAATTAAAAGGCCAATTCCTAATCACTGGGCATAAAACCATACATGTGTTGAAGGCATTATGCAGAGCTGTTAGTGTATTTACACATGGAATCATGCAGTCAATTCCTTAGGTGCAACGGCAAGAATTGCATTCTTTCTGAATAGCACTTCTCAATCCCAAAACATAGTCTAAAAGTGTTTGGTATAATGACTTAAGGATTTCGTATCACATCATGCCCTTAAAAGAGGCTAAAGAGATTAAACACTGTTTGGCTGGGGACAAGTCTTGCAGTTCCTGGTTCGACGGAATTTTGCAGGAGACAAGCTGAGAAACGTGGAGTAACCGATGGGCGAGAACGCTGCCAAGAGAGGCAGCCCGAGGCCCTGCAGACGTGATGCCTGTTAATTGCCAAGTTCATGAAAGCAGGAGCTGCCTATGTCACAAAGAGAAAAGGTCCCGTTGAACCCACTGACACCACCCATTGGCACCTGTGCCAGCTACAGAGGGAACACAGCACTGCCGTGAATTGTGCAAGCTCCGCAATGGCTTTTGACGGGGCGTCCAGAGTTTGCAGGTGCCTGGACTCTACCAGAGAGCCAGTCTCTCTGCTCCACCCCTCCTAACCCTCAAAGTTTCCTGGCCGCTTCTGTGGTAGGGGCACTCTTTAGAAACTTCTCTGTGGACACAAGTGCATTCACTACATGATGGAGACCTACGCACATCTTATGCACACAAAAAGGAAATAAGACAACATACACCTACAGAACCTAGGTACAGGAAAGTTTACATCAGTGGAAGTTTACATACGAAGTGCAGTATTTCTGTGGGAGCTCACTTGTCTGCGCAGCTGGTATAGTAGATATTTGAAAGTCAAGGAGTCACCTTCACCCTACTGATAGGAAAGGGATGCATTGTCATCCACCTCCAGCTGTTCTAATGCTTGCTAGAAACTACTGGGAAGGAAAGAAAGGGGAAGGAACAGAAAAAGAATGAGAGTAGTACGTAAATACGTTTTCAGTATGATAATGAAATCAGGTCTATAAATTATTGCAACGATTCAATTCTACTGTGGAAACAGCACAGTGTTATTACTTTGCTAATTAGCCTGGCTAGGTAGAGGGCCAAAGTGTTAACGCTATACAACCACAAGACAAAAAGATGATCCCTTCTTGAAAAGTTGATAAGTCTGAACCCACCGGCTTCAATATTTGGCACAAGGATATAGATTCTGCAGTTTAAAAGCCTGATTCTTCAGACCTATACTGGGTAACTGAAACGCAAACTCTGCAAGCCTATAAGCATGGTATAATTTCCTTAAACTGAGTCTCACTCCTAAGACTGACCTTTAATTTTGTATTGATTAAATACAGTTTCATGTCATGGCACACGCCCCATACTCTGAATACTGTAAGTACTGTAATGACACTCCCAAATATTTTTATCCTTTGGTTGCTTAATAATTATGACCTTTATTATTCTTGTTGGAGGGATTTTCACCTTGTTATAACTGCATTCTCCAAAGCAAGAGAATGAATTTATTGTTTTTGCCGACTCTTGCCTGTCGATGCATGCCCCTAGGTCAGTAGTACATATGAGCTCTAATCATGCCGAGATGACGTTAGTTTAAGTTTTTCCCAACCTGAAGGCAAATGCCTTCTTCATCACCAAAGTGTACTTTCATTTTAAGGCATCCAAAGTTAAACCTCCAGGCTTTGGATTCAAAGTAAATGCATTAAGCACATATGAAACAATTTGGTGCAACAGTTAGAGGATACACGCTATTTAACCTGCAATCAAGGCTTTTCCTTCTGTTTTCTCCTAGGAAAAGAGAAAGACAGAAATGTGATACACTTTCACAGATATGATAAACGAAACCAGTTCAGTTTAGCTTTCTGTTTCAAGAAGTGCATTTTTACAGAGTCAAGTGAGGCAACACTTCACTCTAGAATAAACATGGGGACATTTTACACGCAATTTACTTAAACTTTTCCTTAAGTTGGAAGCTAACACTTTAAAATGTCTTTAGTGTTAATGATTCGAGAACCTAACGTATCCTATCTACTATGTATAACTTTCTGTGGTTCTCTTAAGGTACCCACTTGTCTCAAACAGAATACATACGAAAAACCAAAGCCCAGATAGCAATATTTTATAGCTACTTTTCATGGCCTGTGTGCCTGCTGATATACCTTTGTTTAGATACCAGATGTCACAGGGAGAGGATCATTATTAGTTTTAAAGCTTTCCATTCGTGCAGTGAATGTTTTACATGATCTTTTCCCTTCCCCCTTCTACATCCCCACCAAAAATCTTAGGCTGGAGGATCCGGGGTGAGTTGACAATAGACACTGTCCTATAATAAAGTAGGGAAGAATTTGGACGGTGGTCTCAGGGGCAGAGTACCAGCCACAAAACAAGTCCCTCCTATCTGGTAGGCCCCCAACAGGTTTTCTAGGAAGTCTGAAGAGACAAGTCTGTGTTCAGCATGGTATACAGGTGAACTGTGAAGTAAGGTCACTCCATCTCCTCTCTGTACAACACTTGAGCTCTCTGTAGAGTTCTTCACTGCAATGCTGCTGCCTCACATACTTGCTAAATCAGTATAAACATAATCCAGTGCTGCCCAAGTACATCACTTTGAAGGGCTGGTATTTCAAGAGGAGCCCTACTGCCTTTTGTCACATTGCAGAAAGCAGAGTAAGAACAAACTGTTGCGTTTCATAAACCTGTGAGCTTGAACCACAAACAGCTGGCTGAATACAAGTGCATCACATGAACACACGTTCAGGCACACACCTAAATGCAGACACAGGGAGTTCTGCTTTTGATTTGGTAGGTGGTTTCTCTTCCTTAGTGTTCTTTCTGTTCAGCAAGAGTAACTTCCAAGAATGATACTAAGTGATATCTCTATGCCTTCATTTCCATCTATAAAATAAGAATAAATGGTATATTGAAGTCAATGAAAGCTAAACAAGCGGTGAGGAACTTTCTCCAGCTCTGAACTTTGATATTTGTGTCAGAAGTATTGCTGCAATTATAAGCACACTGAAATATCCAGTCTTGAATAACAGCCTCTCAAATGGCAGCCCCAGATTCTCTCTAGCTGCCGATTTCAACAAAAGATATCATAGATCACCAGCTACAGGAATATCATCTCTATGAAAAGCTTTAAAGTGACATCTTATAATCTCCAACAAACCT
Source organism: Mycteria americana (assembly GCF_035582795.1). Lineage (NCBI taxonomy): Eukaryota > Metazoa > Chordata > Aves > Ciconiiformes > Ciconiidae > Mycteria > Mycteria americana. The sequence continues at coordinate 2,324,306 of NC_134375.1, forward strand.
CAAGGCATCTGAAACTTCATAAAGTACTTTAAGAAGTCGCTACCACTACTGACCTACCACTCTGATCCCAACACTCTTAAACTGGTAACAGTCTAACTGGTGCTGAAATCTCGCAAGCTTAACTAGCTGAAACCTTTCTGCATTGTTTCATAATATTATTTCAGTACAAGTTTGTCTGCTATTTAATTGGAAAAAATAATTAAGCAATAAAACACGCACATACTAGCCCAAAACCAAGAAAATTGCTTATTTGTCTGGAGTCCTGGCAACTAACTTAGACATTATTTGACTAGAACTTCTTTCAAGAACTGCATAAAAGCAGAAATAGGATAGTCACAATTTTACATGATTTTTCTGTATAATTTACTTTGTTCTAATAACAGACCAAAACACCATCCCAACCTAATAAAAAAACCCAAATACCTTATACAATGGCTACCTGGGAGACTACGTGATTGCTTATAGAACATCTCATGAATCAGTTGTGTATTATGACCACTTTTTAGAAAAGCAATTTCAGAATTGGCTTTACATTTTAAAATTTCACTTTGTTATAAAGAGGGTTTTCTTCTCTATTTTTTTCTCTCCCCCCCCGCTTTTAATTTCTTTCCAGTGGCTGGAGCATACATGGTTCTAGCCACAGTCATCGTGAAAAGTGTCTGAACCCTTAACAACAGGGAACTTGGATCAAGACTACAGTTCTGCAAGCTGTGAGCTCAAGAGAAGCCCTCAGCTATTTGTTGCTACCCATTCATCGAAACTGACTATTGCCATGCCATAATTAAGAGAACATGTACTACTGCCTCCGATGTTCCAGTTTCACCTGACATTTTAAAATCAAGTCTACTTCATCACCCATTCAAACCACGTCATTGGACTGTGAACTGCAGTGGTAGAGGAGTCCCTCCCGGCCAGGGCAGGTGTACAGCTGGGGTTGGTATTGCCTTGTGCTGCAATGCAAGAATTGCCCTAAGCCCTCTGTCAGAGCCCTAAACTGTGTACCTAAAACCAAAGTCATGCAAACACTTGGAGAAAATGTACATCGAAAGTGACTGACCTGAGAAAGTGTCAAATGAGAGGAATTCCAGGAATTTCAGTTCTATTCTTAACTCCCTTCATTGCCTCCCTCAAGTACTGTTCAAAGATGTTTCAGAGATCAGTCAGACATCCTTCAAAATTAAACCACAATTTTTCCATACTACAATGCCTCTAAAGTTTAGTGAAAATGTAAATGATGGTGGGGAAACCAGATCTTGACAATGAAACCCATGCTAGGAGTCCAGTGTGGGCATTTTGGTAGTAAACTAAGAAATAGTCAAAATCCTAGTGGGATATAGAAAAATTTGAGGCAACCTCTTAACTCGTGCAGAAATCCCTGTGAAGCTGTGAAGAAATCCCAAGGGTATAGAGCATCTTTCTCTTCAGCAGCATTCTTCAGTTTAATCTCCATTTCAAATGAAAAAGGCTTTTCTCTGCTCTTACTTTATAGTGAGTGTGGTATAATGTTTCCATCACTGATCATAGATTTGCATAAGCTATATTAATAGTAGTTAGGTTGATGCTATACTCTTAATTTTAAAATCTATAATTAATCAGAGTGTATCACTATTATACGCTATATTAATACATTCTCCCCTCTTTTTACATTGAATTTTACTGCCACATACATTGTATTTTATAGTAAAGGCAAAGAACTTGAAAGTAAACTAGGCGTGTATTGAATTTTCTATATAAGGAGTCACCCTATCTTTAGTTCTCAGTGGTACATTTCTAGGAGGGATCCAAGCCGTGAAGTAGTCCAGAGTTCAGCAAAAGTGCTCAACAGACACCTCAAGCTACAGTTTCCCCTTCCCGTGAAGGGTGTGGAGAGACTCAGTATGGGACAGGTCAACGATGGCTGACGCTTGCTTGTTCAGTCTGCTCTGGCAATTACGATATTCTTATCACGTCACTTAAAAACAAACTACAACCCCCCTCCCCCAAACACCACTTCTTTCTAAAGTCATTTAATAAGAGATATGATCTGTTTTGTGCTTCTGATTATTTTGGTTGAATTTTTATGTTTCATTACGTAATACGTTGATTAAGTACTGAAGAGAGCAAGCAAAGCAACGTTTGCGGGGAGGTATAATGGTCTTCGTTAAAACTTACTTTTTCAGCTGGTCTAAAGCACTGAAAGCCTTCTCCAGGTTTGAAGACATAGAAGCATCGATCTTTGTATCTAAATACAAGGTGAAAGCAATTGCTGCAAAGGCAAGCAGCTGAAACCTGCACACTACTGAGCTGTGAGCAAGAACACGCTGAGAATTTCAGCACCCGTCCATCACAGGGCATCAGGAGGCCCCTGAGGAGAAGTGATGTTTTGTAGTGCTGCAATTGCCATGAGCGCCATAAGGCTATCCAGAAAAGCAAAGCAAAGACGACTTCAGTATTTCTCCAGACTTTTGAGAACAGCCCATATAAAAACCACTACATAATAATTACTGAAAGACTTAGATAAAGAGAATATTACTTGATTGCTTGATTAGAAAATTAATCAGAAATTAAGATAAAATATGCCAGAATTTGTAACAGCTTTCCTGTGCACGTGTATTATTACAGTTTTAACAGTAGAGAAACATACTTAAAAACCCCAACAACCCAAAACAAAACACCAGAATCTTTTTTTGTTAGGCTGTAGCATAGCTTATATTTATTCAACAAACCATTCTGCATTTTTTAAAATTTGATTGCTTGGTGTGTGGCTTTGCTAGAACTCGGTGTAGACCCAACAGAGACATGTTAAGTGTATGTATGTTTTCTAAACACAACGTTGTCAAGCCTGTCAAATGTTTACGCCAAAACTTTTCTTCCCCTTCACTTTCAAAAATCTCTGCTTCAAAGCTCAGACGTGCTGAAATGTCTCAATTTAAGCTTTTAACACGGGCAGAAATATTTAATTCTTCCCAGATAAGACTGAGGCATTTGTATGGAAATATTCTAGGAAGAAATAATAATAAAATAAATCACTGAATGGCACAAGAATTGCATAGTTATTTCCCCCTTGAGAATTTCTAAGTTTGGTCAAATTATGACAACTGAAAACACAGTCTTAGGATAAAGGCTGTGCTAGCCACGGAGGATTATTCCTCTTCACCTCCAGAGAGAATGTTTCATTCAAAGAACTCACAGCATTTCTTACACAACTAATTTAACTTCACCATTCCACTATTTGTAAATTAGTAAATAGGCCAGAGAAATGTTTTCCTTTTCTTTTAAAAGGGCAGTCATCACCACGGCTGTTTTTACTCCCTATTTGCAAATAGGAAGGCGAGCGGGCAGCCTTCCCTTTGTACAGCCTGCTTACGCTCCCTTCTGCACTAAGGGGAAACCTGGCTCTGAAAACCAGGTACAGAAAGTTACAGAGAACTTATATAAATGTAATAGCTAGTTGCTGGTTTGTACGAGCACGCATGAAAATATGTCGGGACAGCGCTTGGCCTGCTATTTATTGACGCTTTCTGAGTGAGGCATTTTGTCACTCTTTTGTCCTAATATAAAGTGACATCTACACTGTTGCTTTTACAGTTTGCTTTCTTATCATTAATGTGACTACTAAACACTTGTAGGTTTTACTACAAAGTGATTACTCAGAGCAGAAAATAGGTGTTTGCAACAGGGTTTCAAGAATTAGCTTTCAAAACACTGCGGAAACAAGGCTGATCAAATACTAAAACATAATCAAAGTGCACTGAAATGTAATAATTTATTTCTATCTCATATAGTTCTGTAAATACAGTCCATCATTATATCCTTCCAAAAACGGGGGTTAGGCTTTCAAAGGACTACGTAGGGGATTTAGCCACAAAGTTTCCATTAACATCAATGACTCACTCAGCACCACTTTGAAAGGTTACCCCGGGCGGTTATCCTTCTCTTATTGCACAGGGGTTTTATAGCCCCAGCTCCTCTTAATGTTAGGAAGAATTAAGTTTGTCTCTTTTCTGTTCCCTGATCAGAGAATAGTTTTTTGTAACTTCTGACTGATAATTTTCTAAGTCCCAAACTTAAATGGCTGTTTTGCTTTAGGGAAAGGAGGATCAACAGGCTCAAGGTTTTCCACCCTTAATATCCCTCTTCTTAATGCTAAAGAGTGCAGAACATATATTTTCAATACTGTTGTTGCTAAAAGTTTCCTTTAATTAACTATATGCACATATACACAAACCAGTTCTGTTTTACAATCCTTAGCCAAAGCTGCATGTCAATCTAAAAATTAAATAATGGAAAACAGACATTTAGCTTAGTTTATATAACCTGACAGTGCTCCTATCCTTCCTCTGTTTCACCTAGTGTCATCTTTCAGTGTTCCTCTCTAATTTTATTTGGAACAAAATAAAAAGATTAAGATAAAATAATTCCCAAAAGATAATTGCAAAATGATTTATGTGCAGGTGTTAAATTATTTCTGGCATTGATGTTCCATCGAGTGCACCATTACAACATTATGGCATTCAACAGAGCATCTACATTTGATAATCCTGCTAATCATCAAAAGACACTGGATCTGAATCCCGAAGGCAATGTAACATTTTGATTAAATTTTATCATCAGTGATTCTGTTTATGGTTCACTAAGGTATGAATTTCTTTCACATTCCATTGGGTTTACCACTCATTGTGTTTGACTTGGAACACAGTCAGTGTAAGCTTTCTATAAGCCACCAGTTTTTCAGCTACTGCTTTTGCACTCTTCAGATATACCGAGTAATCCTAAACAGAAACGATTAAACAGTTTTTCAGTGACTCCTGTTAGTGAGCTCTATTACCGTAATGATTAAAGCCCCAGCCACAGACAGGACGCCATCACAGACGGCTCAGCGGGTCCTCTGCGCCACACAAAGTTTGTTCTCAGCTGGCTCTTTAAGAGATAGTGCAGTCAGTAAAATGTGCTCCTGAAATTGTATTGCCAAATGGCAGAACAACTTGTATAGCAGCCTGTTAGCATATATTACTATTGTGTACATTGCTGCAAGTTGTGTAGTAATGCTTGAGAGAGCTTGTTGTAATTAAACTCTACTCCTTCGGAATCTTAATCCCGAGGCATTCTGATTTGTAATTCCACCTTCACGGCTGCACAACCAATTTTCTATTCTTCAGCCGCTGCAATACAGCCCTAGGCTGCAGTATCTTTCCACACCAGCCACGCAGCGAGCAGGGTACACACGACAGAAACTTCACTTTAAAACCGTATGCCTGGCTGGAAGAGCCATTGCTTCTGAAAGCAGCTCGGTGCCTGTGGTTACTCTTCACACTTATTCCAAATCAAATCACTGCAGTTTCACAAGGTTTTAAGCTTTTTCCCCCCCGCCCTCCTCTTTCGTGCTGCACTCAGCTTGATATTACACCACCTCCTACCATCGATTTTACTTGCATCCATGCTACCTCTACACACACAGCTGAGAATATACTTGGCAACTATACTTGAGAGTATACTGAGAATATACTTGGCAATATACAATAGAGAGTAGATTCAAATGTCGTTCTTCTCCATTTAACTAAGAGAGGATTTGGGAGGTTAAAGGCAAGAAAGTGTTTTATCAGTAAGTTAGGATGCACAACCAGACACGTGCACACACTTGGAGAATGTAGTTCGTATTAACAATTAGCCACTTACGGCAGCAATTCTTGTAAGCAGAACCGCATGAGAAAAAAACCCAAAACCCTCCTTGCCCTGGAGGGGTTCTCCCATTATTTGTGCTAATAATAATACCACCACAAGAAACCCTACAGACTGCTGAGCTGGCTGCCAACTGCAGATACCAGACTGCTATCGCAGTATTTAGACTAAAGCTGCATTACTGTCCCGTCATGTCTCTGATCTGGACTGCCGTAACTGCGTACACACACCACTGGCTGCCTTTGTGCCCTGACAAGTAACAAGAGTGGGCTCTGGCAATTCAGAGCTTGGCATAGGAGCTTATTTTTGATGTATCACGAGGCAGCAACAAAACCTCTGGCTAGGGGAAGGCGAGGGGAAAACAGGAAGATGGTTGGTTCTTTATATTCTTAAGTTTACACATTTCTCACATTTTGAGGAATAATTTTGAGTTGCTTTTTGATAGAGGAGTAGTTTTGGTATCAAACAAATAAAGAATAAAAAGAAAGGAAAATGCTTAGAGAACAAAGAAAAATGCCTTTAGCACTACAGGTTAAAAAAATTAAAATATGACTACGAACGTTAACTTTATTTTCAACATTCCTCACATTTTTTTTGGTGATAAATGACTTCACATGTAGTTGCCTTCAGGGTTATATCCACAGCATTGTTTCATGTTATTCTAAATAAAATTTAAGGTGGACACTAGAACGGGCTTTGTTAAAACCTAACGCTGTAACTGGTACATGCACACAATCCACATTTGATTCACACAGGGAAGAAAAACAGAGTGAGAAGCAATTCATGAAACACTTTTGTTGCAAACAAAGCTGGTATTTTCCTCTTGCCTACAAGTGCATTACTACACGATTAGCCTTTCCTGTATGGTTAAGACAAACTTCAGTAATACATACTGAAAAGGTGAATGGTAAAAGGAATTAAGCTATTGTGGGAGGACTAGAATTTGTGAAGTAGCCTTGATTCTTTCCTGCACAAAAATAAATAATGATTTCTTGTAATGATTGGGTAGCTTTAGTTACAAGAATTAGGCAGAACTGAAGAGAGGGAATGGTAAGAGATTCTCATATTTCATCACAACTAATGAAAAATACCAACTTAACGCCTGTAACATTCTACAAGTCAATCAATGGGGGCATACAGCCAAGCAGTGCAGGGGACGTGTCATTAGCCTTTGTTTTATGAACTTGTTCAGCTCCACTTAATTGTTTCAGAGGTTCAGTTTAAAATTCACACAAATATTTCTTTCTTTATTTTCTTTTTTTGTGTAAACAAAGAGTTTGGCATTGACAAAACTTCATAGCTGGCACCTGACAACCTGCAGTACACCAGCAGCTAATTATTTCACTTGTAGTTATTTTGTTTGTAGCTGCGTATAGGCGGTGGGAGAGGACCTAAAGTTATGTTCGCTTTGCAGTAAATGCTTTCACCTTTAAGAAATGTTGGGGCAGCAAGGGCAATAGCAGTCGTCTTATTTTTCCCCTCTGTGGGAGTGCTGGAGTTTTCTGTTACTGAAAGCAGCCGTAACTCACTCCAACTACCATCTTCTGACTAAAATGAGAAAGTTGGTCCTACCAAATCGTAGGGTTTTACTTCCTGACCCCACTCTGGATTACAAACAGTTAATGCCCACTGCACAACAAGGGTTGTGGTTTGGAGTACCTTGTAGACAGTGGTCCTGCCTATTCCTTCCTCACATGCAGGCAGATCACGGGTCACTGTTTCTCATAAAGGTCTCACGGTAGCTTTAGTCCCATGAAGTATGCAGGCATTACCTTAATCTGACACTGTCTGCCAGCGGGATTTTCCAGATCAAGTGAAACGGTGTTCTGAACCCAGGCCAGGTAACCCACGTTGGCAGGTGGTGCTGGTTAAAGCTCAAGAGTTGCCAGCATGCCTCATCAGAGTCCGATACTCACTGCTGATAATTCGAGTCCTGCTGTACAGCTCTAGCCTTCTGCACGGGGATGTGACCCTTCCCACTCAACTGGGTTTAACTGTAACGTGAATCAGGCCAAGAACAAAGCTATATGAGACATTTCTCAATTTTCTCAAATTCACCATGTGCAATAGCAGCACTAATCTTTGCATAAAACTGACAGGAAAAACACCCAACAAAAATGCACTTGAGGAACATGTAATGCACGCAGATGCATAATTTGCTGCATAAAACTTTGCAAGAAGAATAGCAGAAGACTAGCAGAGATGCACAGACTGAACGCAAGAATGTGTTAATTAAGAAACACAATGGAAATGTTAATCAAAGGGCTAGAGAAGAATAAGCACGTAGAAGTGAAATAATCCCTATCTCACTGAACTGCAGTGACCACGACTAGGCTGAACTTGCAACAGCAAGAAACTTTTTGTTTTTCAGAAGGGGAGCAGTAGACAGACATAAGACAAGAACTCCAACTTGAGGTTATAAGGAGATTCCAGAGTGATCTAAGCAACTTATTTCTTATTATAGCTTCTTTGCATATCTATGTTTATAAGTAATTATTCTTTTATGCCTAAAGGCCACCTACTTACAAAGTTACCCCTAAGGTGAGCTGACACACAAGCACTCATTATCGTAAGGTGCAATATAAAGTGTACCCAGTTTTTAACACTCTTCCAGCTTCTCAGTACATGTATCCCAAGAAGCACATCTTGTTCCCCTAGGAGCTGCACAGGTTAGTTTAAAAGATATTAATGCAGAGATCAGGAGATAAGACAGCATCTTCTAATGCCTATCAATGGCTAAGGAAGACTATCAATAGCTACAGGTCCTCTTTTGTAGAGAAGTAGTAGAGAGTACACCTAATCCTTGAGCCTCGATGCACATGCAACATTAACTCTACCATAATGAATGCAAGCACATGCACTCTGCAGTTCAGACGAGACACGAGTATCTGGGGGTGTTTCACACAGCAGGCGGCCATTTCTGGTGTGACCTTCAGTATGTGATGCCCAGAAGCAACAGCAGAAAAGTGCCTGAACTGTGACACTTGCAGTCTAGAAACCCTTCTTTTATCTCAGTAGCTTTGTCTACAGCTCCCACCCGCACCGATAGGTTTCTTATTGTGTTGCAAGTCATTCCATATACATGTTATTGACACACACAAAAAATCAGTTCTAGCTACAAAGGGATCAGGGTCCTTCCACAGTTTGTCTTAGGATGTCGACAGTAAAAACATATAAGTGGAAGCAGAAGACCCTACATAAGAGCAATAGCAGAAAACCCTAAAAAGCCAGCAAGGTCACAGGCTTTTGACAGCTACTGTCTACCTTGAGGCTTTCAGCATTGCTTTGCATCAGTTCTCTACCTGTAAAGTTAGCAATTTTCTTGTCTGTTCTCCCTAGAAGCTTTCAATGAACACGAACACTTTACAGCCCAACTCAGCTCAGCTGGGCTACAAGCATGAAGTGTCCATTTCAGTTGGAAGATGCTTTTCCTCATGCCATGGTGAGATTTGGTGCATGTGCTCCATTTTAAAGAGCAACATTGATATTAGCTCAGTTTCTGCTCGTACATCAGACGTGAAAACAGATTAAAAACACCTTCCTCCAACTGGGTGTTAAAAAGTGTTTCCCCAGTACTCCAAATGTATATGTTGTCCTATAGATTTCTTAAAGATTTCCTTATTGTGTTACAATTAACCAAACATTATAATGGTATGTCAGAAGAGAACTTTACCTCAGCATGTTTTGTTTGGAGTAGTGAACTTGTAAGGCTTAAGTAAGAGCTGAAGGAAATGATGACGTAAACTGTTGATTAGATTCTTATCAAAGCTTCTTCTCTATAAATACTCGGCATTATTTTCTGCATGTAATGCAGCTTTTATATTGAAACAGGAAAAAAAAAAAAAGAAAAAGTACACAACAAACAGTAACCAGAAGCTGATAGACAGTTCAATCGGAACTTGAATGAGCTGTAACCACTTTATTCTGTCTTTGAACTCTGCTGGATCTTTCCACTCTCTTTCATGCTGTATGCATTGCCAAATGATACTCCCAGAATTGCAATGTCAAGCTGACTAGCTGTTAGGAGACACAGTCAGTGCAAGACCCTCCAGTCAAGGAGAACCACTGGAATTAACCTACTAACTGTAATCCCAAAATTAGAAGGCAGAATGGGCCAATTTTTTTTACGAGTTAAATGTGTGGATATACACAGAAAAGTAAAGAAGGATATGTCATTAGGTGGAACTGAGGTTTCAAGCAGAATTACTAGTCTGATTGGTTTTGTTAGATCACAAATAATTCAAAAGGAAAAAATTCTATACCAAAGTGAATACACTTGAAAGTGCAGCATCTTCAAATGAGCCATTTCGCTGTTTGGAAAAACAAAGTATGAATTGTGGAGCAAGATGGCAAAATTTTATCTCTGCAGGCTGCAGTACGACAGAGGTGAGCATTACTGCTGACAGTAGGAGAGCAAGTATAGATTGTTATCTTTGTAGTAGTGGAAGGAATTACATTCATAGGAAGAAGTTTGGGAATTCAGAAGAATAATATTCTTGGCTTACTGGTTTTTTTAGTAACAAAAGAAAAAAAGGAAGAAATAGCCCTAGGAACAAAGATCCTGGTTCTCTCTGAAAAGATTTGAGTCAGGTTATGGTCATTTTGAGTCAGTTATCTAAGAACACCAGAGGGACAAAGATTATGGGGATGAAAGGTACACTATTATACTGTTTATATGATCTGTCTTCTAATTATCTATATTGAATTCTGTAGGTAATTTTCTGAAAGATGATGCTTACTTATTTGAACAAATTTAGGAAGTCCTAAACTGCTTTCAGGCAGCTAAGATCACCACGTTATTGGATATTAGAGTACAGCTGAGTCTCCATTGCTATGCTTATCTGAAATCATATTTTTAAGATGCCCAACACAATCACGTACTTCTCTGGGAATGCACTCCCCCTCAAAGGAAAATCCTTGCTACTGGGTCATATAACAGGAGGTCTAATACCCCTCCTGGAAACAGCTGGCAGCTACTGGCTTTGGACTGCTAACAGGCCGTTTGCTAATGTAAAGGTAAGATAAGAGAATCAAACTGCAAATTAATTTGTGAATAAAAATCCCTTCTCTCTATTTTTGTCTGCCACTTTGGTAACTTGAATACAATTTTTGTTAACTTTGGGTAATTTGTTTCAGGAGCCACTGTAAAAATCTTTTATTGGTAATAGATCTTTCCAGGAAAAAGATTTCAGGTAGTTGGAAGTCTATCTTGTTCTTTACATTTTTGGAAAGCTGATTTTTGTTTTAATGCTAGTATAACTCTGCATCTTGTTTAACAAGATCTCCTATATTAGCATTAGAAAACAGACTCGCTCATTTGCTTGTTCTGTAAAGTGAAAAAATACTTCAGATGTTGACAGATGACACTTCTAGTTAAAAAGAACATACTGGGATAAACCCAAGTCACTGGCAAATTAGAAGACTGAAAATATCTATTCCCTTTCATTACATAGTGTTATTACCAGCGCGTTAAAAAGAGAGAAGCAAGTCATAACTGGCCAGTAATATCCTTTAGAGAAATCAGCCTGTATCTCTCATACCTGTTTTCTATATGCAGAAGTGTAATGTCAGTCGTTACTCTTTAGTAAAAGACTGCACCACAGATGTAAAATAGACTAGATGATGTGAATAAATACAATGGGGAATGCAGAATCTCCAACATGTGTTGCAATCAGTGCTACGGAAGGACTTTCATGGAAGTAGTAGTAACGTGTGATGCAGTTACAGCACCCAACAGGCAAACCTTCCAGCCACCGGCCCGGCAGAACTTGTAGGTGCTATAACAGCTGGCTTCGGCTCCTAATCACGGTAGGTCATGCATAAAACTCCTTGCTTGTTTTGTTCATGGTCTCGCAGCCAGACTGAAAATTAAGATCAATCCTACTCTGAAAGAAGAGACTGGAGTACATGGCCTCCTGAGGTCTCTTGCACTACCCGTTGTCTGTGGATCTGCAAAGGTGAAAACTGGCTTTTGGTCCAAACATGACATTGCTTGAGGTTTTTATTTATTTATTTAAAGACAGCTTCATGTCATCCTCAAAGCAAAAGTGAAATGTTTTTTCTGGGAACGGAAGGAACTCACTGGTAAGAGTAATACAAAGGGAGGGTCTTTCTTCCCTTCAAGTAACAAAGTCAGATTGCTAGTTTACAATGTAAACAGTTGCAGATTTTAGTTTCACTAACCTGGCTTCACTTAGAAAAGCTGCATATATCACATGGTTAATGTTTTAGATGCAGGCAAACAACATACACTCTCACAAATATCTGTTAATATTCCAATAACAGAACCAGTAGATGGTGCTCAAGAAGACGCAGCACAGCTCGGGTGATTTGTAGCATGGATACAACCTGTGCACCATAAATAGCTTCCTCTGACACCTCTTTCCATGAATGCCAAGAGAAGTGCACAGTCATTGTTTCATCAGTATTAGAGTGGACGAAGTTTGGTCAGTAGCCCACCCTCACCATTAACACTATCCAGGGCAGCAGGTTCACACCTGGGAGCACCTCCTGCTACCCAGGTCATGGTGCTATCTGCCTCGGTTGTACATGGGTCTCAGCTGGATTGGTCTTAATCAGGATTATTGAAACAAATAAAGTGGCAGCTATTGCAAACTACTAAAACAAAGTGCCATCAAAACAGCGGTTTGGGGGGCGGTGGAGTTGCAGGCAATGTGCGTACAGAGGTGTCACTAAAAAGCATGCACAACTCATCACACTTCACCTGTTGCACGCTATCAATACTGGATGAATTCAGGTGTGAAACTGGTGCATTTCAGGCCCATCTCTCATGGGCAACACTAGAAGAACTCCTCCAACAAGAAGCAAGAACCAACACCAAGTTGGTGCCAAGAACTCCAACAGAAGCAAGCAGTAAACCTGCCTACTGATAACTGATGCCCATCAAGTACTCAGCAATTTGCAGCAGGAGCAATTTCCTCCAAAAGAATACGAGTCAGTGTGAGGCTGTGTAACTTTTTGTGAGGGGAGGTATTTTTGCAGTGAGAAGATAAGACTTTCTTTCTTGAGTAAAGTTTTTCAAAAGTGTGTCTGGCTGACCTCAAGAATGACTTGAGATGCCATCCCTGTTGTCAGGCCTAGCACAGCAAAATGGTTATTCTTCCTGGGAACAGCAGTTAAGGTCTTTGCCCAGGAATTGGCATCATCTTTTTGTCTTTTTAACCTGGAGATTTAATTTTGAAATTCCATTACAGACAGAGTCCTAGATATAATGCTCAAACTTTACTGAAGTCAACAACTTGAAAGACCTGCGTCACTTTTATCCCAGCATTTATAGGTTGCTACAAGCTGACATATTCAGTTGCTGAAGTTGTCAGTTCTTATGACATCTAGCCTGTAAAAATCATGTACAGTGTTCTTTCTGTGTTCATTTGTTCACAGCAGGCTTCAAGACACTTCTTGTATGTTCAACGTCGCTTGTCATTCAGGATTTCTTTTTTTAAGCAATGAAATACCTGCCATCATGTCATCAGTTTACTTGCAAATTATGGAGTCTTTGGCTATGCTTCAACTGGGTCCAGTGTCATTCTACTTGAAATCTTGTTATATTTTTGCAGAAGGAATATTTCACTGGTAGTATTGCATCTTTAACCAAAGCATTTGGTAAGATGGCAAGAGATCAGGGAAAAGTTTTCTTTATATCAGCAAGAAAACTTGCAGTCTAAAGCGTGGTACTGTTTCCTAGTGATGTCCCTATACAGCACACAGGCCAACAGCTAGGATGGAGTATTTCTTCCATCAGACCATATTGTTACCTGTAGTCCTACTTGGGTTCTCAAAAAGTAACGTATATATAAAAGAAAAAATAAAAATAAAAAAAGGACACCAAACAGGACTTTTAAAATATCACAGTTTTTTGGTTTTTTGAGCTTCTACTCATTTGCACTTTACAAGGTAGGAACTTCTCTCTCTGAATTATATGGCTAGCACTCTCTTATTTTTTTTATTAACTCATTGAATGCCATCTATAAACATGTTCACTGACTCAAACTAAAATATGGTGAGCCAAAAGCCAGGCATGTTTAAAGAATCTGACGAGGAGAAAAGGAGCATGGAAAGAAGTGAGACACAGAGAAACCTGCAATTATCAATAGGATGGATTTTCTTCCCTTTTTGACAGGGATGGAGTTACCAAACCTATTATTACGTGGTCCTAATTACATATCTCTGCAATAGATCACTCAGTTAAGGAGAAATATCTACTGACTGGGAAACATCACTAATTGTTCCTTTTTTGTTGGCATACTATCTGATTGGAGTAATTATAGAGCTGCTTCCCCATTCTCTTTTGCTCTGAAGATTTTGAAGACATATTTCTTCACAGATTGCGTAGAATTTAGCATCTTGAATCTCTTGATTTTAGCTTTTATGTTCCTCTTTCCTACCTTTTCTTCACTTGGACAGAATATTGTCTATATTACTGTCTGTGAGGAAACCTATTGCAATAGTTTCAGCACCCCATCATGCTATGCATTGTACATGCTACAAAAAGTCCTTGCTTTCAATCACTATGAAGTTCTTCCACTAATTTTATAAAAGCTTTTGACTTCCAGAATTATCACACATAGCAAAAAGGAAAAAAAAAAAGTTTAGACCTATTAAGTGGCTTATCTCTTCAATATAAATAGTTAGCTAATTTGCTTTGATATACTGAAATCAAGTTTTAACTGTTTGGAAGATATCTATCTATGGTACGTCAGCAAGTTATTTAACAAGAATCTGCAAACTTAGCTATAGATGCCACAGCACACACTTTTAGACACATCACACATCAACACAAAAGCTACAGCACAAAATCTAAATAGGAGCACACAGTAATATAATAAGGCCCTTTAATAGGCAGGACTTACAGATTTTTACTGATTCTTGCACTGAGCCCAATAGCTTGCATTTGCCTTTCAAATACAATTTATAGAAAGACATTCCACCATGACTGAAAGATCCAGCAGTGCTGAAGACCTGCAACCCCTTTTGATAGGTCTTTCCTACCTAACTTGACAGCTGTACGTCCACCATTTATTGCCACCTTGAATTAAGATAAATTAAATCTCCTGACATATAAACTTCTCCAGCTGCAGCGCTTCTCACCCTGACTTGCACAGACCATTTTATTCCAACTACAGACACTGATCTTTATTAATACTCTTCAGGTCAAATCTTCTGCTCTCCTGGCATGTTTTTGGCTTTCCTTTCCCTTCTGAAACAATTGAAATAGCAAGGAAAAGTTTTATGCCAAACTTCTGGGTTTTGCTGTAGAAATGAATCAGAGCTAAAATCTCCAGCACTTTCAGGAGACTGTAGTCTCCTGATTGAACACGTATCTCTGGAAGCCACCATTCTTCTCTACAATCAGATGCTTCAAGAGCAAGTAACCAAAGTTCACTTTTACTGGCATCAGAGTTCATTTATTCCATGAAAAATCACCATGAGAAGCCGAAGTTCAGAAGTCACTCTGTCTTTCCCCTCATCCTGTACCATGGGCTTTATAATGGATTAAAAGAAAAAAATCTTCATCTCATTCATTATACCCATCCCATGCAAAAAGTCTTCTCTTGCCTGGGTGCTTCTGTTCAGATAGATATGAATGGAAGCAGCAGAAAAGAAATTCAGGAGCTTGGTTTTATTAAGCAGATCTTAAAACTAGATCCAAAACCCAGTCTAGTCAGGGGGAAGACTTCTTATACCATGCACAGGTTGTGGCCAAGCCTTAAGTCTGGAATGAACTTATTTATTGGACCTATCTCTTGTCCAAGAAATGCTGTAAATTTTCCAAGCATCTACGTAACCTGATAATATGAAGTTCCTTTATGAAGATGTGTATCTTTGGAGTAATGAATTTATCACGTGATGGAACTGTTGCCCTGGTTACTACAGAAATTATTCAATAACAGAGCAAATTGGTATGTAAACAGTAATACTTATCTAACCTATTGGCACAAAAATAACTGCTGACAAGTGCATTCCACACACTCCAAAGGCCCTGTCCAGCTCAAATGTACTTCCTTTTTCAGAGTTCTCCTTTATTCAGATCCTATTCCTTATTTCAGCGAAGTACTTCTCAGCATCCTAAAAGACCCTGATAACACCAACATCAATAGTATTCAGCTGGTAAGGCATCTTTTTCCTTGGACTAGGGTTAAATGCCATCCAGACATCAAACACATGGAAATAATGTCCAAGTACTGCATCCCCTATCAATCTGATGTCAACAGCAGGCTATTCCTTATCAGATTAAATGCTGAACTGAGAAGATGATTGCTCAGAAGGTCAAATAACCTAAGCTTATTGCCCCTCTTGGCTGGCATTTTTAATAAAGGATTCCTGGTGTTGAAAACAATGGTCAACAGAAACACAAATTCCTTCCCTCCGCCAGATAACACTGGAAGGATCTCTACATTTGAGGTTGGACCTTGGGTTCATAGAAATTAATATGGTCCCGCTATGTTCAGTGGGGTAATAGTCACTACAGGAAATAAGTACGTTCAGTTGTGAATGCTTGAAACTCACTTTCATAGAATAAATTATATAAAGAAGCAACTACATAGTTTAAGACCCACCTTTTTCCACAGCTCCCTGTGTAAACACCAGTGCGTGCTTCTAGCACTCTACGCACCGGGTTGCTGAGCAGCCATTTTCACTCAATGCTGACCCTATGCACACCTTGTTATTTCTTCTTCAATCACATGGATTTTTTTTTTGATTGTATGCAAAAGTATGGCCAACTACTAACTTGGTAATGTACATTACAGAGTGCTTTTTACCTTTAAGATTGACTGTCCTTTCAGTAGAATTTATTAGCTTTCCTTTTAAGAAATTTTCTCTAAAAACAATTCCAATTTTTTTTGTGTGCTAAGCTTCAACAAAAGACTGTATAATTTCATAGCCCGTTAATGGTTGGACTTGATGATCTTACAGGTCTTTTCCAACCCAAATGATTCTATAAAGAAGCCTCTCAACTGCTCAAACAGTGCTACTTTACAGAATACTATACCCAAATTCTTTATTAATGGACTCTACAAGACAAAGTTTTCCTCAAATATGTACTTATCTGAATGCCCCGTTACTCTCTAACTTGATCCCTTCAGGGAACTTCCCTTCTACACTTCCTTCTAGGAAGGAAGATTATCTCTTTTTGTCCATTTCTAAGAACTTATCTATGTAGGAACTATTATGTAAAGAGCCAGA
Organism: Mycteria americana; assembly: GCF_035582795.1. NCBI lineage: Eukaryota > Metazoa > Chordata > Aves > Ciconiiformes > Ciconiidae > Mycteria > Mycteria americana. Next base: position 2,341,169 of record NC_134375.1, read on the forward strand.
GACGATAACACATTACCATCATGTCATGTTCTGTGATGACTATACTGACCTGTACAAGGCAGACGTAGCCCCAACTAGCTGGAATAGGAAGGGACTGTCTAGTCTCAAGAACATGACATGACATTCCATGCCAGCCAATGCTAAAGCCCATTTCAGCTGCTCTTCTATCCCTACTCCATGGAGAAGTCCTCACTTACTTGATTTACAGAACATAAAAGGTACCTAAAAAACCAACTTGGCAGGAGATTTATTCTAATACACAGCATCAAAGACATAGTGAAATTTTCCAGTGCAAGCTCCACAGAAAAACAAAACTCCCTATGAAAATCTAACTGCTACAGATGCATGTATGTTCACAGTAGGAATTTCTATAAACGACTTATTTGTACCAGCCATTTCTGTGCAGTGACATAACTACACCTACAAGCTGGGTATACATGCGGTTGAGAATGTTATTTCTGCATGCTGTGATGCACAAGACAAAGTCACTATGAAAACGTGGGCCTTGACGGTTTTAAAACCTCTGTGCCTACCTGGCTCTTGCTTTTGTTTTAAGATGAGACATCAAGAAAGTTGCTATCTTTTTAATCTGTAAGAGGATTTAAGAAACAGTATAACACAGCATGGCAGAGTTTATTAACTATTATCTTGTGCACATAGAAGTAGCACAGAAAATGTAAAGGTGAAGCCCAAGTTCAGACAAACTAAGATGTTTATTTCAACTGGATAAATTTAGACTGATGGGGTAATGAAAGGGGCATTGACAACCACTTGTGAGCTCCTTTAACATATCTATTTTCAGGAAATGTAACATCTGGTGTATACCACATCCATTATCCTATCTGTCCAACTTAAGTGCACACAAATAATATATGTGCATGACTGATTTCCCTGCTGATGTCTTTATTATTACTTTGAGCAGATGAAATCTAGACCAGTCTTTTACTGTTACATTTTGTTTTCTGCATTCCACTGTCAAATTGCTTAATTATGTGATATTTGGTCACACTCTGTAAACGTTTCTTGCTGTCATTCCAGTGCCCAGTAGTTAGAACAACAAATAGAAAACCAAGACAAAGTGCAGAAACAAGAATTATTTCAATTCAAAACTGTATCAGTTCATAACCGCATTACTTACAAAAACCAGAAGCAAAGTCATTAATGATTTGTCAGAGACGCAGTAGTTTAGCTAGAAACTGCTTCCTGTGACTACCAGGCTAAGAGCAGGAGGGCCCGCTCTGATCTCATATCCCGACCCCTCGCTCCCCCCGGGCCCTGAACTCCACCCCGTTGTGCCTGCCTGCAGCCCACGGTTTCTGGCTGTGTTTTCACAGGATTTCAAAGCCATCAAAACTTGATTAAGTAACGTCACTTGCCATAGAAACTACTCAAGCCCAGCATGATAGACTGCTCCAGTGATGTAGTGTCAGCATTGGTGAGCATAAACGCTTTTACATCAAACGATGTATTAAAGAGTAGATGCTCCTGTAGTTAGTAATAGAGAAAATAAGTGATCCTAACTTTGTCCTCATGGATGTTTTCCTGGACTGGAGAGAGAATAGTCTTATGTATAAGAATTACTATTTTATCAAAACTGAAGGGAGCACTTGTTTCGCTCTATGGAACTTTATGTTCAGAGCATCTAAACTTCCATAGGACAGTGTTTCATGTACGAGTAACACCCTTAACATGAAGAAAATAGCCCTAGGCTCATCTTGCCTGCCCCAATAGCTACATGTTTATATATTGACAGGAAAACAGCTCTTAGAAGCAGTAACTACTTTCAAATTTTCTGATGAAAACTGTTTGTGTCTCAAGTTTTTCAAGCTGGTAAAACTCACATTTCATAGCAACCTGTATCACAATGGAACCCGAGAGCTCTTTTACTGCTTAAAATGGGGAAAAAAGAGCACTACCATAGACACTCAGGTTTTAGAGTTGGATAACCAAGAGCAGCAGCATGCCATCACTAGGATGCTCAGGACCCCGCTGCCCAGCGGGAGGGCTGCAGGGCACCTCCAGGCTGCAAACAGCATTTCTAGGCAGCGTGCGAGGATGACAGCCCAACCCCTCCTCCTGACAGCTTGCAGGTGACACCAAGCTGCACACTGCAACTTGCTGTCTGCTCTAGCACCACTACAGACTCATGTGGCAGTTCTACCCCCCAAAAATCAAACTTATAGATTAAGAATACTACTTTAAAAGTGCCCTAAAGGCCACACACAAACTTGGAAGCAGTACAATGAAAATTAAATGAGTGGGAGATGAAAGATTTTAATAAGCATTGAGAGCAGTATAATTTTGAATCAGTCGCACCAGCCATTTCTTGGCCATGGAACTGAGTGCCAGAAAAAGAACCAGGAGCCTGAACCCCGAATGTCTGTCAGACCCCTAGCATTTGCAAATAAATTTCTGGAAACAGAGCAAAGGAAGGTGGGCTGGTAACAGCAGCGGTGAAAGTGCATGTGGACGTAAGGTGCTGAAGGGCTGCTGGATTTCAGTGTTGCCATCTTTTTGGTAATCTTCACTCTCCAGACTGTGGCTTCTTCAGCACTGAGGGTAGGAAGAGGAGAGAACGTATGAGGAGGAAGGAATGAAAAGCTGAGAAATGATGGATACAGAAGCTCTGCCCCTTCACTTTTATCTGAGCTTTATCACATTCCCGCTCCTGGGGATATCCCTCTCAGTGCCTGCGTCCTTTGTCCAACTTTGTCCAGCTTGTAGGAGTCCTCACTAATGCCTCCCCTTTTGTTAGTGGGAAAAGGGGACTTACCTTTAAACAAACAGGGAGCCTGGAGACAGAGAAGATGCAAGCAGTGAAAGAATGCTGTATACTGAGCCTCTCCTTTGATAGATATGGGCATTGCCAAGGAACCAGAGGAAGCAGAAGGAGAATACTGGGCCATATGTACACAGATGCTTTAAAATTAAGACAAGACAAAAAGTCAATACCTAACACAATGTTCCAATGGGCTGACTAAAAATACTCTGTCTTCCAAGCACTTAAGACGTGGGAGCTCGGAGTCAGTTTCATGGCAGCATAATAAAGAAGGACCACTGACACCTGCCCTGGTCTTACTGCCGACTTACCGAAAGTTATGCTTCCAAAAGTCCTTCTAAAACATTCCCTTCACTTATCAGCTATTGGCCTAAGAGTTATATACTCTATTTCGCCTTTCCTGAGACAGGCTATGAAAGTCAGTCCTGAAACAAGATACACTTGATCTCTCAGGGTAGATACGTACCTCAAACCACATCTTTCTTTACAAGATTGAGAAAGTGATGAAACAAGGCAGAAAAGAAAAAACTCTTAAAGTAAAGCAATTCCTGCAGTGCTGCCCTAATTCATCCTTTCAAGCATGCCTCAACACAGCAGGTACATTGCTTATACTCTACAATTGCAAATAGATGTTTTGGAACAGGACTCAGAAGCCCTGAAGGACAGGGTTGTCACTCCTCTAGCTATAGCAGATTGCAACAACAAACCTACTTAACAAGAGCTCTCTACAAATGGGCCGCATCTGCAGGCCAGCAAGATGATACCATTCATTACCTACCCATAAGACTTACCATCCATGGCATCATCACTGTCCCAGTTTAATTTGGGACTGAGAGAAGGTGTATCTCAGTACAAAAAGGGAAAGCCCTTCTCAGAACAAGAGGGAAAAAGCTCCTTCACCACCACCAGCAAACCACTCCCCCACGAAATATGGTGTCACTAAGGAAGCACCGGAAACCTGGAACCCATGTGAACAAAATACCGGCATTCAGATTTTCAGAATGCCAGACAATGTTTTCATCTCAGTCCTTCCTCACAAGTAGTTATTTTAACAATGCCCAAAGCGAACTAGTCCAACTGACTATGCCCTCAGGACTGGAAAGACTTAGCATCATGTTGCAAACTTGCCATGTATCTTAAATCTATTTTTCTAGTTTCTCCAAAACATTTGGTCTGTGTTACCTTAACTCCTGATTTGAGGAATTTGGAAACTTCAGTGAAGATATATTGATGTTTTGGAATATCATAAGTCCTCTTTATGAACTCATATAGCATAATCTTAACTTTATGAATTATTTTCATCATCTATTTAAACCATTAAAATGGCTGGTTTGTGTGTTATATGACAAGAATAAAACTAAAGACTGTTTTTTTAAAATGGATCATAAATGTCCAGGTCACCTGGTATTCCTCAAAATGTTATTTTCCATTTTAAAATAGTCTGAAAAGTGCTTTTGGAACAGTATCATCTCTGCATAGGTGAAATGCTATTGAAAGAAGAAGTGAAAAAGATCAACATGCACTGAATGTTGCAAGAAATCATGAGGACAGGTTTCGAAACAGCAAACACTGCCCAAATACATAAATAAATGTACATGTATGTCATTACCAAAGCATCCAGTACAGATGCACAGCAAGCAAAAAGTCAGCTAAGTCTCCCCCCCGCCTTAATTAGTAATATGCACAGAATGTCGTTTTGTCTACCTCAGTGAGATGAAAGGCAGCATGTGCAGAGATGCTGTTCTGTCAACCCAGATGCTTCAGACCCTGTGCTTCCAAACTCTGAATGAAGGAATGACCTGTATTAAAGTACAAGTGCATACACAACAGTTGGACACTTATGCTGATGCAACATCCCCCATTTCCTTACTTGATGTGGAAGCCAAAACAAATGTGGAGGATGAACATTAATATTTCAAGACGCACACAGACACACAAAAACACACCAAATGAGCACGGTGAACACCGCTCTCAAGGAACCATTCTACTCTGTCCCACCCCCAATCACTCTTTCCATATGAAGTTGCTATGGTGATGATAATTATTCTTGATCAGCAGGATACAGTAATTATTGCAATAAAAATCACTTAAAGCTTGTCACTACATGTGTGAGACAGGGATTGTCTCTTCAATTATGCACCCTTCTCTGCCCTCCCCCCCACCTTTTAAGGTAGGGTGGTGGGGGTTTTTTTGTTGCAATTATGTAGTAAAAGATATGAAATTCAATTTTTCTTGCTAATATCAACTTTACAAGAGATGATAGGCAGTTGCTAGCAGCTGTTTGGATGATTCCAATAAGGCAGTCTCTGATCATTTGCACAACAAAGGAGGTATACAGGATTTGATTTGAGAGAATTTATTGCAAAAATTAAATGGCTTAGTATTTTGAAACATATTCTGAAGAGTTTTAAATAGTGGCCTAAAGGTTTGCAACCAATGAAGTCCCTCACTTCTCCTGTTTGATGCTCAGTTCATGGATGTGGTATCTTAAACTCAACAGGAGTCCCTGTACTTCCAGTTCACAAGCAGTTTCCTGCTGGATGCGTTTGCAGTAAGGAGGGTGCCAAAAGAGCAGAAACCCTGGTTCTAGACCAGCACAATGGATCCAAACTTAATGACGGTTGCTCTTACCTGATCAGCTCTACAGCAACTTCCCCTAAGACTTGTTGACCCCCTATTTGTCATTTTAATCCGTAGACCTTCATTTTCAAAGTAGTTGCAAAAATGATGTGATTGATGGAGAGAGTAACATGATATCAATATTCTGAAGACATCCATCATGAATACTAATCTTATATGTAACTTTACATTGAAGCCTTTCTAGAAATCAATCTTCTCTTTTGTGTGCCTAAGTGCACATGAAATGTTAACATATACATTTATACAAAAACACTTTGCTTTAGGATATCCATTGGATGTTGAGCTGGAATAACCACTGATCAGCTGAGTCATTCTTGACTAGCTTTTGGGTATTTGATGCTTTGGATATTGCTTACAAACTGTGTCAGACATACTGCCCAAATGTTTCTATCTCCCCTGAGACCATAAACTGCATCCCTTTCATTACCCATGGATCAGGCAGAATCTATCTAAATTGCATTTTACAATATCTTGTTTCATCTCTACATTTTGTAACTACTTCAAAAGAAGTAGAGGGTAAACAATATCACACAATATTTTCAGAAGGTCGTACGTTGGACAATAGCATAGCAGAAATCAATCAGCATTTCAGTAATGCAAGCATTTTAACGAGCAGAAAAAGTTGTTTATGCTAGTGTAAGATCTGCTGAACCAACAGGTTTTAAACACTGCCTTAGGAAGGTAACCGTGGGTTTTTTTAGTACCTATATGACACAATCTTTTGTTATACTTCTATATGACATAATGTTCTGTAGTCATTAATATGGGACTAATCTTACAGGCATCTCATCTGCTCTCAATGGAATGGGAGTGGGGCCAGATTCTTAAGTATGCAAAAATCCAAGAAAAAGATTTATCTGTCTATCAGCATGTATTCATTACACTAAAATTATTATTTGCTCACTATCACCGTAACCAGCACTTCACAATGTATAGAAATTAGACAGTCTCTATCAAATAGGCATGGTAGCTTTAGGGGAAAAACCAAGAATTCTGCCTCCCTTGAACATAAGTCAAGACCGAGAAGCTTGCAGTCTAGGGTCTGTACGGGGAATGCAACCGTGTTTCTTCCCATATTATAGGAGACAACAGAAAGGGAAGTTGGCAAATTGCCTGCCAAATGCTTTTGACAGGTCGGTCTGGTTCATGCATTTGGCCAGTTGCAATTTTAAAGCATGACAATCACAAGTCTCTCTCAAAGCAATGTAAACTAGCATTTTAAATGAGGATCCTGGAACCAGGACTTGTGGTCTACTGCCCACTTACGATGAACTTTCTCTATGACCTTGACCATACCACTCAGGTTTAAATTTAAAGTCCAATAATTTGAAGGTTTTCAATTTTGGGAGGCTTTGACAAGATCCCAGATCCTAGTGCTGACACCCAACTGTCAAGTGAAACAATGTCTATGTCCTTCTTGACACATCACACATCTTAAACATACAAACCACCCAAATGTTCATAAAATACTTTGGAATCACTTAATACACAAGCTATCACAGCACAAATTCGGCATCATCTGAATCAATAGATGTTTGTCTTTTGGGCAGGCTGACCACTAGGCGCTTCTGCTGTGTCTTCAGATGACATTTCTCAATTAGTTACCTAAATCTAAACTCGTACATACAGCATGTTTCCAAAATGAAGCCAAGTATCACCTCCAGCTGAAGCTTTCCCATTATTTTGCTGTTTGTTGCCATCTCAAGTTACACACTGAATGTTCTGTTTTCTGATAGTCTAGTTCAAGAAAAACAATGTTTTTCTTGTCAAACATATATCTTTTGCACACACACATACGCAAATACCCTACACACTCACACGCATACCCTAGGACTGACTGGCCAATTAATTAACAGCTGCTTGGCTAACATGCCTTTTTTTTTTTTCTTTCCCCTAGCATATCTTATTTTCTAAATTTTCCGTCCAGCACACCATACAGAAGGTGATCAGTGTTTTCCTTTCTATGTGAAGTATGCAGACCTCTCTGCCCCAACAAGACAATGTTTCACTTGTTCACCTTCCGAAAGGGATGGCTGGAAGATGCACCAGCCTTCCGCAAGGAGATCAAAGAGCTGCTAAGACATGCTGGTCAAGTATTTCTCTTTCATCTGAATATATTGTTTGTGACCGTATGCCATTCTTAAAGGGTGAAGAAGGTTTCTAATCATTGCAGGAAGAGCACTTGGAGATGACAGCAAGAGAAAAGGAAAGATTAAGAATTGCTTATAAGCACGCTACTATATGGGAATAGCAGGTTACATATGTGGAGTAAACTGGATATAGGTTTGAGCAGCAACAAAAAATTAGAATTCATGGAACACAAAAGAAATAATCGTTAAGCATTGATACTTTATGATGTTACAGAGGTTGCTTTATTCCCAGTAAAAGTATTATACCGTTAGATACGCAACTTGTTTTGCATTTCCAAGAATTAACGCTGCACTACAATAAAAAGGACTTAAATTATTTGCAATACACTTAATAATTCTGCAGAACCAGAGAATCACCAAATTCATAAAGCAAAGCAGTGCAAGAAAATCCACTTATGTTCTGATAAATCATATTATAGAGGACTTGCAAATGAGACAGAACTTTCTAAACTGCAAAAAACCAGATCACAGAATTTAAAGTTTCTTCTAGTACAGCTTTTCTTTTAGTTCAGCAGTTCAATTTTAAAACACTGAACTGAAATTTATCCAAATTTCACTTTGTTGTTAAATCATCTCTCATAACAAAGCGGGCCAAACTCCATCTACAACTCATTTGCTTTAAGGATGTGTCCTTTACCCCTCGAAGGGATCTAGTAAGATTTCTGTAATAAAAACAATCAAAGGAGTAAAGATTTTTTTATTTTTTATTTCTAATTTTCTACACTGTGGCAGTGCTGAAGGAACAATCACTGGGGAGCAGTCATCTAGTCAGAGCTTGGTAGGACTGCTAGCAATATGCCCTCACTGCGGTACGGCTGGAGCGAACAGCAAAGAACGCGAGCAAGCCCCAGCAGACCTCGTTGCGGCACACGGATCCAAGAGCCGACACCAAGCCCTGCCGCTTCAGTGCCCATTTTGGACTGCCCAGCAGGTAAGCGACTGCAGCGGTGTGTGACATCACACGGTATCTGGACTGAAATACGTTTGACCTCCAAGAATTCAAGCTTGTTCAAATCCATCAAGTGGTTCAAGTGCAACAAAGGCACTGAATGAGGGCTAAGAGCAAGGGCTGCTGCATGCCTGACCTCCCCAGAAAGGGAAGAGGTAAAATCCTTGCCGTTTCACAGGTCCCCTGAGGCCAACCCTCTCCCACAGTAACATCGTGCCAGTAGCCTAAAGCTTCAAGCTCCTCTAGATTGTTGCTGTTAGTGAAGTTCTACAGTGAATAATCAGTGAAACATGTTAAATCTCAAGAAGCAGATGGACCTGCTATGTGTACATGAGCTGCATCATATTTCTGTGCTGGTCTATTTTAATAGTAATATTTTCACTAAGCCAAAATTAAAATAAGCAGTATGAAGTGCAAGTATCTCCTGTATAAATATTTATCTAAGGAAGAAAAAGTGTCCTTGTGTGCAACCACAGGTGCACAGACAAACACTCAACACCAGATTCCGTAAAATAGCCTTTGGACAAAAAGCTGAGCAGTGTTTGGACAGATGGCTAGTTTTTCTATAAATGCTTCATTTTACTTCTATTGTTTTTTTCAGGGCAGGGTGCTGTACTGGAAAAAAAAATTATAGCACCCTTTTCATTTAGTACTTCGCATGAATTATACAAATAAGAGTTTACCACAGTCCACGAATAAATTGCAAGGTCACTAAAACATTCAAGGTACATGCCTTTCCACAGAATAAATATAGCAGTAAGCACAAGCTGTGGGAGTCCTGCTTGCAAAGAAGCAACTAGGAAAGTTGAAAGCCTCGGGGGTCCAAAACTGAATGACTAAACAGTCCCATAAAAACTGAGAGATGCATATTTAAAAAAAAAAAAAAAAAAGGCTTCAGTGAAGAGTGTCACTGAAATCTGAAATAGAGGAAAAAATTCTTTCAACTACTGTAGCTAGCTGAGGCAAGTTCCTTGGTATTTCTTAACTGGGAAGATTCTTCCCTTTGGCTATATAGCAACTCATGCCTACAAGAGAGGAGAAAGCTGATAACTAGGATTAAGTGAACTGGTTTAAAGAACTGACTTGAACCTCTGCCCAAGGTTTGAACCCAAGGCTTGCTCTTGAAACCATATTAGGAGGTAGTTTTTCTCCTTTCCTTTTTTCCTTGCTCCCCCTTCTCCAAAACCTGCTCCTTTCCATTCCTGGTGAAATCAGAAGATGTGCTAGGATCTTGCATCCCAAAGAAAGTTTTTCTTCAATTTGACAGTCCTGTAAATCCTGTAGCTCCTTTCCAGTCTCCTGATTTTCCAGATCTGAGAGATTTGGCTGAGAACAGGGCCCAGTCACATTACTTGAAATTGCTGGTCCCGAATCACAGTGCCACCTCTATCTCATCTTCAGCTGCTTCTGTAGCCAGCTAGTGATACTTCAGACTTTACCACCAAGGAATCTTTGGCTAAGATTACTACATAACATAAAAAGTGGGAAGAAAGGAAAGGTTTTCAAAACATATTAAGGAGGAGATCCAGGCAACATCAGATAAGAATTCATACTGACATCAGCTGTTCCGTGTGCTCTCTAGGCAGCACACTGTGACAAGCAAGCCAGCTAAGGGAGGAATTTTTCCTGTTGCCACACAGTTGCTGTTGCCAGCCATAGGCTTTTTTTTTTTTTTACTCTCTCCTTCCAGTATTCTGTACAAGCTGCCCATCCTTTAAGAAGCAAAATGTTTACACAAGTGAGAAGTCCAACTACTACCAGTTTTGTGACATTAAAGCACATGCTCTTGGCAAAGTGATAATGACAGATTTTTCAGTACTTAAACTGCATAATTGTTCTCAGAATATCAAGAACATTCGTTGGGATATTTTTCCCCCAATGACTTAGAAAAGCATCATATTTCTGGTGCAAATCTGTTCTCTCAGTTAACGCAGTGCCATCAATAGACAAAGTGGATCTGTCTCTCCTCATACTCCTATTACTGTCTGACTATACTTTGTCACACCATAACTCCGCGTAGCACAATATTCTGTCTCTGAAAGCAGCCAGAAGCAGGTGGTAAGTAGTTTTTGGAGGGGATGTACTAGGAACAAACAATTAGTTTAAGATCATTATCTAATAGATCCTTACCTCTGGAACTCACATTTTTGTGATACCCTGTGTCAAAAGTGTCATCTCTATTGTCCTGTTTAAACTACCCAAAGTGGACACACCATTCAGGAGCCTATCTACCAACTCTTTCAACTTTGCTCCCAGTCTTCCCAAGACACATCACCTGGCTGTTAGAAAAATACTATCGTATCTTTATCACCTTAGATTTTCTATGTTGCAAGCAAGTCCCTTGTACAGGCTCCCCAGTCTTCTCCTGCTCCTTATCCCCCTGGCCCGACCAGACAGGACACAGGCAGTATTACCATGCAACTAAAGCAGGGCTGTGGGACAAGAAAAGCACCAGCTGTTAGAGCTACCTGCGTAAGTTGATAAAGCTGATGGGAGTGAGTGGTGAAGAGTCATCAGTGGGGATGTCACCATGAATGATAAACGTTTTCCCAGGAGAAAAGAAATAATAAGGGGCCATTAAATGGGAAAATGGTAATAGCGTGTGCTGATTTTCAAAGGTTTCTATCTCTATTCTCCATCTTGGCTCAGAGTCATTATGGCAAAATGACGTTTTATGGTTCCTTGAAAGGTATTTGGTGAAATATTTCAAGCATTGGCAAAGAAACAGTCCACTAGAACGCAAACTCATTTCCAATATAATTTTGTCCGAGTAACATCTACAGGAAAACAGCAGCCACCTCACCCTAACATTGCTTTACTTGGAAAAAAACCCCTTCCATGTAAAAAGGAAAGCACTGCATTTGTTGAGGTTTCCCTTCTAATTCACCTAGTTTTCTTTGGCTACTTTATAATGAATGCTATTAGCAAGACACAGCTGCTTTTTCAAAAGTTTTGGGAGTACAGGAAGTTCAGCACTAATGCAAAAGAGCAATTCCTTAAAAACATTTCTAACACATACACTGATTTTGAAATATGAAGATTAAAGATGGATGAATGTTAAAGAAATGTAGGTAGGAAAATGATACAATTGGAAGCACTCTGTATCGTAAAGCATGCCTCTGGAAAATGTACTATCTGTTGATCTCGGAAAGATTAAGGAACCAAATGGGAGTGGAACATGGTGTTGACAGGACTTTGTTTGGCCACCTAAAGTCTCCACAAGCAGTTTAGATACTTTGCAGAGGCACAAAGCAGCTCAGGAATATGGGAGTATGAAAGCTGGTCCTATATCACAGGCACGCTGATCTTCACGTCAGCTTTGGAAGCAATCTGCAGCTCGCATGTTGTGCTGTTGCTCTCTCAATGCTCTAAATCCTAAAACCTCTGAAGAGGTTCTGGTATTCAAAGATCCTTAAATCATGGGGTCATGATGATAGGCTTCATCCAAAAATGTTAAGTAATCTGACATTTTTAGGGGCTTCTCTAGCCACAACATTCTCTGAACTGTATGTAGACTACATATCAATGTAATGCATGAATCTATTGCACGTTTGAAAGCATTTAATCAAATAGCTAGTCCAAGCATTGCTGATGGCCTCCAGAATCACATGCTGACTGCAGTTTAAGAGTACTGTCTTCTAAAGCTGTACTGTGTGTCTTTTAAGAAGAGAAAAACTTATTTAGTATGTGAGCACACTTAGAAAAATCTATAAAGATGCCAGTTAGGCACCAAATATCTATTTGCAGATAGTCTCTTTTCTCAAACCAAGTGGATGGTACAATTAATAATTAAAAAAAAGAATCCTTAAATGAAGGATTTAATTATTCTTTAAATATTTATCCAATTTAGGAGAAAGGCAAGATCAAAATGCAGAATAATAAATATAAACTAACACAAAGTTTAAATTTTATTTGTCTTTTCGTATTTCTCTTCCAAAATATCAGAAGATGATGAAATATGTTTTTAAAATGAGCATACTTAATATGCTCTCAAATGAACAATAAACAGCTGAACCAAGCTCTTCAGCCCATTCTTTTGAAATGCGACTAATGTATAATCCTAGTAACACTTAACATTCATTTGAATATGAAAAGATTTCAAGCTAGAGGTGCTAATAAGAACACCCCACACTTCAGATTTAAACAGACATGGCAATTTGTATTTCAATAAGAAAAAAAAAAATCACTGTTCAGTCTTGAGGAAAGAAATACCTTCACTCCTACACTGTATCCATTTACAGTACTTACATGCACACATTTTAGCATCACTAATGCAAACCATGCTTCAGGAAGACAATTTAAATTGCCCTTCAAAAGGCAGAAAAAGGAACATATCATTAGCATGACACCTCTGCTCCTCTTAAATGCATGAAAGGTTGGTTGTGCTACATAAAGTTACAGGTAGGTGTAAATGAAAAAATACATTCTTCACTTGGTGATAAGGAAAATGTGGAAACAGAAATGCCGGTGTGACAGACTGTCTTCTGCTTTTTCTCACTCTTGAGATCTGACAGCTTCAAATTGAAGCTACATTATAATGAGGTTGGAATCCTTTACCTATTCGGAATGTAGTACACATATTTGCTGGTGCTTTAATAAGGAAAAAAAAACCCCAAACAAAAAAACCCCCCAAACCCAACTCATCACCAGCACTGCATCTTGTTCTTTCATTTCTTGTGAGCCTCATCAACATTCTGTCTTGTCAAAGTAAATTTTAATTGCTACATGATGAAAATTTTTATGATGCTACCTTTTTTTGAGCCAAACCTAACTTCAGTTCCTGTACATAGAAGAAAGTACTGTAAGAAACCTAGAATAAGTTTTGAAAACAAAATCCTCAAGAAAATTCAGTCTTAACTGTCTTGATCTTTTTATCTGATTAAACGATTACCTGAGTTTACCTAGAAGTCAGTAGGAAATCCAAGTAGAGCACTCATTCACTCTTTTTATGAACTGCTTCTCTCATTTTTAACTCATCAAATCAGTTTAATTGATAAATAGCTACTTCTAAGAGCATACTAGCAAATTTGTCCCAGCAAAATCATATGTCTGCAGTATATATGAACATCTGCTTTAAATATTAGAAATTCTCACTACAAGATACTGGAAACTTGGGAAAAAAGTCAACAGCATAAATTGCAATGAACATATCAGCATTACCCATTTTTCTCATGATATAACCCAATTGATCTATCTTAATTGCTTTAGATTTGATCATTGTAGACTCAGGGCACATTTTTGCTGAGGCTGTTTGTGGAAGTCACACATTCCATTGGTGTTCTTCGGAAAAGAGGATAACATTTGCTGTATGAAAATTAGCGCAGGCTGTTATGGGAACACCTTAAGCAATTTCATGGAAAACCTCATGAGCTGCCAAGCCAAGTTTTAGGCTACAAAGGGGAATGATAAAGATTAGTAGTTCTGAAAATATGCTGCGGAAATAAAAAACTGCACAATAAACCCTGTACTTCTTCCTAAGAGCTAAAATAAGGAAAAACTGAAGATTGTAAATTGATTCTAATATTACATTTGTTGAGATAAAGTTCCTAAAGTACACAAGTTGCTAAAATCATCCCTCGCTTCCTCATGCATGTGTACTGATTTGATTATCTCCACAAACGTGGGTCTGAGACATAAGAGATTGCTGCTTCTTTCCTTTTTTTTGTGAGCTTTTTTCCGCGTGACTTTTATGCTTTTGCCACTGTTCAAAAATATCTTCTAAAATCTGATGTAATAAAGACAGAATTACATCCCTAGGCCCTCAGAAAGATCAATAAGTAAGTTAATTTCCTGAGTGGCCATACAGCTCCTGGTTTGCAAGAGAGGAAAAAGGACTAAAGGACACAGAAATATGGGCCCAGAGAGAGACAGCTCCGGCAGCACATCTGATTCCCTGCAAATACAGACACCTGTGATGTTCATGCTAGGCAGAGTCCCTTCTCCCTTCACACTAAAACATACCCCCATCTCTCAGAAATAAGAAGCAAGTGTCCCATTCCTGGGGTAGCATCTTTTGGGACCTACAGTGGGGGATAAGCGGGAAGAAGAGAGAAGGGCAGCAAGTGAGGAAGAGACATCTGTGAGGGTTTTGCCTCCTACCTCCCCATGGCATGGCCTAGTGCAATACAACCTCACCTGCACAATACAGCAGCCGCATACCTCCTGTTCAGACTGACTACTTCTGCCCTCACGGACACTTATTTTCACTCCTGGGAATAACAGGCTATGGAGAAAACAAAACTAATCATAGAGAAAGGGAAGGATCACTCTGGTGAGCAGTCACTCCACTGTCTTCATGCCAGACCACAAACAGGTGCACACAGGGAAGTGCACTAGAAAAGGGGAAAACCGTCAAATCCTTTTTATGAAGATGTTCCTGAGCCTTCCCACCCCTACAAAGCCAGCTCCTCTTCTCCATCCTCAGCTAAGAGCCTGCTTATGCAACCCTTAAATGACAAACTCCAGCTAGGTCCAGTTCACTTGAGAACTGAACTAAGACCAGCTGCGGAGAGCAGCCGGCACACCCCCACTTCTGACCTCAGCACTGTTCTCAGACAGAAGAAACCACCACCTCTCCCGTGACCCACCACTACCTCCTGCCCATCTGTTCAGTGACCCTCTTGACTCAGGGGAGGGCAGCCCTACGTGCATTACAGATCGCAACGGCCATACAAAAAGCTTGTGCAGCTGAAGTGCTTTTACAGTCAGCCTTCAATACGGCTGTGCTATCACTGTTTTCTTGCTAACTGAACACAGTACGTGCATGCACAGCTGTCACCAGAGAGAAGACATCAGTTGCATAACTGCTACCGTGACTAACAGAGGTCTCACTATTCCATTTTAATCAGCAAGTTTCCCATACAAATTTCAGTTTTATGTTCAGTAAAAGATATAATGTCGACAACAATATTTTCTTTAAATTTGTCTATTACGGGGAATCTAATGCAACTGCCAGCAAACTGTTAGCTACTTTCGCAGTTAGAGGCTTGATCTTAAATTAGTTCAGATGGCTCTCAGCAACCAGCTCTATCCTCTGCATCAAACATTTCTCAGTGTCATTCCTTTTCTTTCTAGATTAATGATAAAAACAAAGTAGCATGGGCCAAGTCTAGTAAGATTGTTTTAGAAACCCATTCACTCAATGATTACTTCCTAGTTTATAGTCAGAGGTCTCATTTGAGCAGATGCTAATCCATCTTGAATGCACAAATTCCTTCCATTGTTCCAATTTAACCAAGGAACACCCTACCCAAAACAAACTGGTATTTCCTACCTGATTAAGAAAGCTTGTTATGGCGTACAAAACTTATACCTAGGTGTTATTTTCCTTGAAGCCACATTGATTGGCTAACACAGAAACATTCGTCTATTCAAATACATAAATCAGGTATTTTGTGTGTGACATGCTCCATCTAGCAGGTCTACAGTTTCTTTTGTCATTCAGTTTGTGTATTTTTAATATAAAGTCCTGGTGCAACTCCAGAACTTCCCAGTTTTCCCAGAGCTGGGGAGGGTGTGAGAATCAGGAAACTACATCCCCTTCCCCAAAAATAACAGTTCACAGACTTCCTTACTTAACTCTTCAAAAGCTTCTGGTTGTCTAGCACCTAAAGACACTATGTTATACTTGCTTTTTAGCACCATTGGTGTTTCTCGTTAGAAGAGCAAGTACTCCACTGTCCCACTACATGAACATATCATCTGTTTTTTCCTGCTGGGAACTGAGACCTACCTGTCTGAATTGTCAATGATCCAATAATAGTACTGTGGTATCAGACTAAGGTATGATCAGAATTCATTTTGTTCCTGTTGCTCTCAGGAAAAAGGGAGTTGACTTTATTTTTGCTGGCCCCATATTGCTCCTTGCCTCTTTTTGCTGCCCCCGGCAGTCATCCAAAGAGTATTCACTAACATCAGCCTCTTTGCAGCCACTTTCATTTCCTTTCAACTTGGGATTTCTCTTCACTTTAAAGGAAAAAACCAGCTCATCACAGTCTTTTCTCTCAACAACAACTTAGTGGGTTTGTAAACATCTGTTAAAGTATTGTTAAACAACTCCCTACTATTAATTGGGGTTTTTTTGTGTCAAATGCTTACTTTCTCCCAATGGATTTGGCTTACAGTTACTATTTTTCATTTTGTGGAGTCAACCCCATTAAGGTTTTTGATGCAGGAGGGAAAGTAGAAGACCAAGACTGTAGGTAAGTGAGAATAACACTGGGGCTCACAATGCAAGTGCCTAACACAAGAGAACTTTAAACTCATTTTGTCTTGTTTATAAAAAGGAGGCACCTTGACGGGGCATCTCTAGGCTGGTACCCTGCAGTATTGCAGCAAGAAAGGGGCTGTGGGGAAGGGAAAGTGTTAGTAAAGGAAAAAGTTACTCACTCTCACGGCTGCTGGGTATTAAGAAGGTTGATTTTTCCTGCACTGTAGTCACTAAAACTGGATACTCAGATAAAGACTCCAGGCTTCATGTAGCTTGCGTAATGCCCAGAACCAATAAGACGGCTACTGGCATGGAAAAGTGGAAAAGTCTTCTCTATTGACAGTTATTGCATCTCTAGTCTTACCAAAATCCAGTTCTAACTTAAGAGCTGTCTGGAGCACCCAACAGTTAGTTTCCCATATTTGTCTGTGGAAGAGAGAGTTCTAGAAATCACCATCTGTGTACGTTTCAAGGAGAGAACCTAATGAGTGCTGAAAAAAACCCATCATGTTAAATTTAAGGTATCACATACATCTTCTGCACTGTTGCCTTAATTTTCAGTTTTCAAGGCTCAAATGTAGTATATCTAAAGTTCTAAGAGTAATCAAATCCACTTTAGCGGGCTTTTAGTATAAAGGGTAACATATAAGCTTTCCTAAGCAGCGTAAAAAAAGTTTATATTAAAAGATGTAACAGATACACAACTATGCTCAAATATTTTTATTTGTCTAACATATGAAATAAAACAAGTTACAGCAAAGCATGAAATCTGATGAGGATTCTACCTTAAGGAAAAAAAAAAAAGTCTTTTGTAATAACAAATAGTTGGAACCAGCGCATTGCTTTAGTGACATTGTTCCCTTCAAGACAAGTCTAAACTGTTCAACATTATGAAAACTCTGCCTATTGCTTTGTACCAGAAAATTTATTACCCCCAAATCATTTACAACAGACAGCATGCATTCCAAAACTGATTTGTTACTTTAGGCCACAACAACTCGCTTTCAAAGCTTAAAGAATCCATTATACTGTGCAAAGGAAAGAGCGTGAACAAGACACATATTAGAGACAAGTTTAAATGGAATTCCATTAAAAAGTTTAGATCGGGGAAGCCTACAAACACGGCCACACAATTCATTTGAAGCGTTCTTGGCACAGTGGACTGGGGAAAAAGATTGAATACAATTTTTATTTCATAAAGTGTGCAAGCATTTGTCACAATTTCAGCAACCTGCTTTCTTGGTTGGGAGAAGGAAGCAAGCCAGTTAGACAAGTCAAATATGATTAACACGGGAACTCTTCTGTTTGGGAGATGTTATTACCTGCTTACACAGTGCGTGTCATTTATTTTACTTTGGTGCAGCGCAAAACATAATATGTGTGTTCAGCACTACTCTGTTTCTATTATTTTGTTATAAGCAACAACAGGCATTTGGGTCGGTGGGAGCTATTTGATTAAAACGCTTTATATGTTTTCCAGCTATGGAGGCCACTGAAATTTAACAACTGCTTCCCCAGTATAATCAGTTTTCCTGAGATCAGAGAGATTATCACACCTCAAAAGGCAAAACCGGCTCAAAGAGAGTAAGAAGCCACAGAAGTCACACAGAACCCTAACCCCGTAACACAGAGTTTTCTCAAGCCAGGTCCTGCAGGGGCCGCAGGAGGCTGGTGCGGGTGCAGCGCCTGGCTGCCCAGGGCAGAGGGTGCAGGCACTGAACTGACTCTCGGGTGACGCGGGGGCTCAGGTGTCAGCTGCCGCTGGACTCCTCTGTGGCACCGGGCTGAACATCTGCACTTAAAGATCAAAGAACTTACGCAGAAAGCCAAGATTTAAAAAGTTACCTACATGCTTTGATTTATAGCCTCTTTAATCACAAGAAACAATTCTCGGGATTTTTTTTTTTTCTAAATCACTGCAAATTCACATCATTAAGACTCTTTTTGTACTAAGTTATCACAAAATGTGAAAGGTAGCATAGGAACAGTGTATGGAAGTGATACGTATTTGGTCAGCATTTTAAAGTCCTGTATTTTTTTGAACTGGCACATACCCAAAGAATTCAACCTAGGCTTTAAACTGTGTGTAATTCTATATGACCAAAATACAGGAAGCTGCTTTGAAAAGAAAACAAAAACATACAGCAGAACTGTGAGCAACTGAGTGGAGGTGCTTAGCTGCCTACTGGGGTTAGCCCACAACAGTAGGTAAGCGAGTTCTTTGCAGGTGACAGTGTTGTTCCGAGGTTAACACATGGGTGTTTGCAGCTTACTTTTCTGTTCAAAGCCATAGGACGAAGGAGCCCCAGCATCGCAGAGTCCAGCTTGTTGCTTTTGCAGAGAAGCTTCTCGTAACCTGCTCAGGGACTGATCAAACTAAAAACTGTCTGGGTTCCTTTATTCACTGTCACTCTCTCTGCCTGTAGTCACTTTCTAGTGGTCCATTCCATAATTGCTACTGCTGGAAATTGATTTTTTTTTTTTAAAGCTGTTCAAAATCTGCTGTTCCTTTAGCTTAAACAATTCTCCTCTTTTTTTTATTTTATCCAAACCCCACACCTATTTTGTTTTTCAGCTTTCACTTGAAATATTGACTGTAAAAAACCAGAAACCGGTCAAAATCAATCCAAGCTATTCTGAGCATAATAATTCCAGAATGAAGTATAGAGTAAGAGAGAGCATCATTATCTATCATTTAAACAATTTCTTTAAAGCTACCATTTAAGACCTGGGTCTTCTATGATCTTTGTCCAAGGAAAATCGCCAGTGACCTTAACGAGATTCATTTAGGCATGCAGATTACACCATTAAGTTAACAGGGGATTTTATAACACATGGAACCAACTCTGTTACAGGTGAGCATTTACATTCAGTAACAGCCAGAGGGACTACTGAATGAGCTTGTATCCAGCTGATTTTTTCTTTCCTACAGTAATGCTACTTCTTAGTGAAGATAATACATTCTCAAAGAAAATGCCTTGTTTGTTCAAAATAACACATTTGTATTTTTGCATCTGGGTCAACTGCCCATGTGTATGTTCTAAAAAACACTTCTCAACAAGGGCAAGTTACAAACTGTAAATTGACTTAGAAACAGGAAAGCAGACTGAGCCTAAGCCCAGAACACCGATTCCCTGAGTTTTGGGAATCCAAACACTGCGATTCAAGCACATGCAGCAACACAAAATACTACTAGAAAGCGTTCAAACCCATTAGTATACGCCCCTGACTCCTGCTTTCCAGCCAATCTCTACGTTAGAACCTGCATGAGGTCAGATGAGGAAAATGCAGTAACACTTCCAATAGAAATACAGCTTCCAGTTCTTACTTGCAATTTGTAGTGTCAAGTGTTCCACATACCCCTTTAACTCTGTGACTAATGCTGAGCTGCAGTTTGTAAACTAAGAGTCAAAAGAGCATGCTTCTAGTTTCAAAAACAAACAAGTCTGTAGGGCTTTTCTGCTTTTCTATAAGCAGTAGCTTGCCAACGGGTAGGCGGAGATCAGCACCACACAGTGCGACAGCACAAGATCAGTCATCAGCCTTTGTTGCACCAAAGCCTTGCTAAAGCTAGGTGTTGAAAATAGGGGTTAAAAGGCCAACTTTTAAAATCCTGAAGGGTTGGTTTTTTTTTTTCCACCCAGATTTTTCCTTCACATTTCTGGTCACTTGTAGTAGAATAATGTAGTAGTAGAATTGTAGTAGAATAATGAAAACAAGAAGTTTTGATTACTACCGTGGAGAAATTATTTAATGAAACAAATGAAAAATGTTCGTAGTTCACCAGTCAGCTCTGGGTACCAAAGCTCTTGTACAGCTGGCTCTCTTGGCCCTCTGCGATAGTTTAGGGCCACATCCTCCTTAAATACATATGCACAAAGCAAAACTTTCAACTGCATGTACATGTGACCACTGTGGTAGTAGAAGGGACCAATTTAGAGGATGCTGAAATATAATTACATCATATATCCATTAGAAGGATGGTGTCTGCAGCTCCCAGAGAGTTTGGCAGAGCATTAAAAGCCTGTCAAGGTTGACCACACAGTAACTGAAGGGAGGAAGAAAAAAAAAAACCACCACCAAACCACAGTGAAAAACTGAAAAAGGATTTCTAGCGTGCTTTCACATTTTTCTTGGATCTAAAATAGAAGTAGTATTCTGGAAGAATATCTAAGACAAAACAGTGAGAAAGTACCCAGCATACCTCCCCCACCACTTTGCTTACCCCCCAAAACCAGAGGGGTTCTTGGCAGAATCCTTTCTCCTCCAAGGACATCCCCATTAGTACACATTTCACTGGAAGGTGGGAGACAAAGGTTCAAGCTCCAAGTATAAGAGTGGAAAAGCTCTGCAGAAGTGCTCCTGACAACTTCTCCAATGGAAGTCCCAACTGAACATCCACCTTCCTTCATTTTAAATCTGCAAGTTGTTTCAAACTCCTGTTCAGAGACGCTTTTAAGGGACAGGAAAAAGTGATATTTCTGACCAGCTTTAATTGCAATATAATCAATACGATTTTGGTCAACTCATATCCAAGTTGAGAGAATGTACAAGTAAAGAAAACCATCCTTCCTCTCCTCTTCCCTCCTCTCTCAGTTGTCTCCAGCCCAGCCTTAGGTACCTGAGCTCAGATTTGGAAACCAAGTTTGATTTTTCCTTTGAAGATGCTGATAGTAACTTGTTCCAACTTGTTAAGAGAAGCTCCTCACTTGTTCAACTCTATAACCATTAACAGGTTGCCCAGCTTCACGCAGTCCCTTTACAATGGTCTCCATTTACAGGACAGGCTTGTTTTTCGATGTTGCTGTTCTGGAAAGTAACAGGCTCATTTGTGTGTTTGTCAAGTTCCCCTTCTCTTCGGTCAGGTGTCCCAATTTCTGCTTGGAGAGCTTGCTTTCTGCTTTTCTAAATACCATCCTCCTGCTCTTCCAGTATGAGCAATTTATGTTGCAGGAATGGATAGAGAGTAAAGAAAAAGTTCAAATCTAGAGCTACCTGAGTTATAAATTCTAGGGAGAGGTTTTTGGGTTGACTTCCTGCATGGAGGTACAAGTTTGGTTAGATTTGGGGTTTATAGCTTGATAAAGGGAACATGGCTCTCATGCTGGAAAGCCAAGCCTTTCTGCTCAAGTTTTAGCTGGTGTTAGTCTGCATTCTTCAGCTAACTTGGAACAAAACAGGTTCACGCCAGCATAGACTCCGGCTCATAGCTTGTGCTTTTGCTAAGGTTTTTTCTGAGCCTTCATCAACAGGTTTGACTCAGAGAATACTCTGACACGTTTTTCAACCCTTATGGCTCTGCACTGAACTTGAATAGATTTGATTTTCTAATCCCCTCTATTGATTTCTAGGCATGTTTTTGAAACGTTAAATGATTTAGATCCTTCATTTGGAACAAAGGACCTGGCACAGGGCCTTCTCACAGTACAACCAAGCTGCTGCAAACACAGAGTAGACTGGAAGAAAGTTGCAATGGTTATGTCAAATCCATGAACTGAAAATGATGTCTCAATAGCAGTATCTGCCAGCCAGAGAAAGAGGCTGACAACCAAATGCATTTGTGGCTGAGGCTTACAGCTGTTCAACAAGTTACCAAGGCAGCTCAGCTAAATTTCATAAGGGTCCCCAGGGACAGGGATGTTAGAGTAAGGCCTATGCTAAGGAACATTTATTTTTCTGCATCTCCTTGCCTCAAAAGAATTTATGAAATCTAGTATTGCCGTCAGTCACCAGGACTTTTGTGTGTGCAGGCAGCTACCCTTAGAAGAACAAAAGTCCTTAAAGAATTCAAAACTAGCTTTGAAATGTTAATGAATGTTTTGTCATATGCATCAGAGGGAGAAGGGCCAGACCCTAAATGTGTCATGGCTGTATATGACACAATTAAGCACTTTTGTTTCTATTCTTGATTTTACATTTTGATTCTTTATAGTATTTACTTAGAAGTGCTAACTTCAACCATATCCAGTACTTACTGAATTTGGCTTTTTCTATAAAGACTGCATCTCCAGCAAGCATGCTTTTTGAAGCATAGAGGCAAGTTTTATTTTTAAATACACGTTTGAAAAGGAACTATTTTATGATGGTTCACTGTCTAATTATTATTTAGAGCATTCCCACTGTCTTACTATTACTTAAAGCATTCCTTGCCAGATAAGCTGGTCCAAAGACTGTCCTCAAAAGCATACGGCCATCTCAATGTCATCATATATCTTCGAACACAGAACACGTACAACATGTATGAAATAAAAGAGATTCCCTAATGTCTATGCATTGCTGTCATAGGATGAAAGCCCAAAGCTGCATATTTATTCTGTCTATAATAGTTCTTTTTCTGCAAGAGTGGAAAGAAAAGAATACCAGTCACTGCCTGCCCCTCTGTTCCTCTTAGGATCAGAGAACAGCCAATTTGGATCTGAAACACAAAGTGTTCTGGATGAAAAATTCTAAATTAATTTAATATATCTGTTGGTAACTCCCCTGTTTTCCTTGAAGCAGGGGCTTATCCCAAGAATTACACCTTTGTTACAGAACTGGCTTTCTTAAATGTGAAGAAGTAACCAGAAGAAACATGCATTAACAGCAATGTATTTTGAATTTTGTCTCAATACTAGATATCTCAGCTTTTCTGTGACAACACAACATAGAAATGTTGAGCAAGTTCCTCTCTGCTTCATTAATCCTAATAAACACCCCAAAAAACAAAAAACAAAAAAAACCCCAAAGAACAATGCAAAAACCCCAAAACTCAAAGAAAAAACCTCCAATCCCCCCATCCAAACACAGTTCTGTTCAGCAACTGCATCTTCCAGCCTAGGAAATTAGTTTTCTACCTCATGAAGGAATAAAAGACAAAGCCAAAGCATTCAAACTTTCTTATTTGAAGTTGATAAGGATACTAATCCAGATACCGATGGATGTTCCTGATTCCCACTCTCCACAGAAACAAAAACCCAGAAACCTACATATCATTTCACAGGGACCAGCAATCTTTCTAGAGCCAATATAATTAGTGTGCCGTAAATTAAAAAAAAAAAAAAAAAAAGCAAATGCACAACCAAGATGTCTCCATTTTCTTACAAATTTTGTATTAGAACTGAAGTCAATTGGTATTGCACTGAAAAGATAAGAGAAAGTAAAAAAGAAAACAAAATGAATGCAAATAGGTTTTACATCAGTCTTTTCAAAATGAGACGTGCAGCAGGCATACTGAAACTTAACCCGCTCCACTAGATGGCAACATGCAGTGTTAGCATTCCCCTACCTCAACACTAATACTCTGCATTTCGGACTCCCCCCCTCCCCCCCCCCTTCTGCTTACTGTCAAATGAAAATTGATCTTTTAGATGAAACAGAAAAAGACTTATTTAACTGTGTGCTTTTCACAACTAAAAACATTGCCTGAAGCCTCGTGGTATTCTCGCCGTGCTCCAGATCTGCAGTTCTGCTTCAACTCAGAGATTCACTCAACTCTCATGCAAATGGTCAAAAGGGTGAGAAAGACTAATACATTAAGTAGGTAATTGTGCAAGAGTGGGTGTAGGTACAGAGCAAGAAAGTCCACCAGGTAAAGGTTGCTGTACTCACACTCATCATGCATCGCTTCAGGGATAATCATTTTGCATACCCCAAGAATGCCAAATCAGTACTATCTTACCCCTTATATCAGTATTTTAATCTTCTTGCACTCCAAACATGTAAACTTGCCTCAATGTGCCAGCTGCAGTGCAAGTCAGCCATGAAGACTATTGCCAACAATAAAACTCATAATCAAGTTCTGATTCTTAACAATGCAAGAATCTCAGCCATCCATTGGGACCTTGCCGTAGCAAAATCTCCATTAAACATTTCAGAGCCAGCTCTTCTTGTTAGAACTGCAATCCATTTCCCTCCCATCCTCACTTTAGAAAATCCAGAAACAAGGTTTGGTTATACTACTAACGTACTGACAACAATTTAACGTAATTCAATAAAGCTCTCTTCTTTTATTGCAAACCAGTATGTTCTACATGCAGGCAGAATTGCTTTATAGATTAAGCTGCTTTTGATGTCATCTTTGATCCGATTTACTCCTTAACTTCAATAGAGCTATTTCAGAGCAGCACCTGCCCAGATGACATCAGAGTCAAGACCAACACATTAACATTTCTTTAATTTGTGCATTGACTGAGAATATTTGTCCCTGATTGCAACAACTGTAAATGAGCAGACAACTGTCTTCCTAAAAATAGGCAAAGTGCAGCATTAGCAGCACATCCTTCCCACAAACTGCACTTTTGCTTATTAAAAATTTATGAAGTACATAAACTCACACAGCATCGTGCAAGACAAACCAAGACCCAGTCTCTGCCCCGAAGAGGTAACTTACAGGATCTTTCACAAGCAATGTCTATGAACATTCAGTTTATGTGCTCCATTTCCCTGTCATAGGAAGACAAGATAGAGGAGAATTAACTGACACACAGAGAGATGAAAGACCTATCCAGAACACAGGATTAGCAGAGCAAGGAAGAGAACCAGCAATTTTGGTTACCATGCTCCAGTATTAGCCTTGTGATCTCCCAAAGGACGCAACATAGACAATGTCACCCCCACAGAAAGCGACAGTCTTCGTCTGAACTGTTTTGTATATGTAGATGCCTGCCTTTCACTCACTTTCTAAAGAGCGTCTTGATCATGGTCCTATGAGTATACAGCATCATGAAACACACACACCTGGTACAACTGTGACTTACAAGCATACATTCAAATTCTCTCATTTAAACTGCAACTTCAATGCAAACTATCACCAAATCAGCTATGGCTATGTACCAACAACATGCCATGGAGCACTTATTTTAACACAAAACTTTGCGCTTTTTTTGTATTCTAAAGGAGGTTTACAATGTCCAAAGGATGAAACAATATAAGTTAACGTAAGAGACCTAGGAGCAGAAACTAGAATTAATCTGGCAGAGATCCTAATGCCATCAGCTCCAGGATTTCTTGCAAGCTTTTAGTCTGGGGGTGTTCGCCATAAGCAGTGTAATGTTTCCTTTGCCACTACCACTCAATCCTGCAGAGTGCAAGTTTATTAAGGGCTGCATTTTGACTAATGGTACATCATATAACGTTAAACACATTTTCTGGCTTTGCAATATTTTTAAGAGAAGCAAGATAATGTATTACAATCCAGGCCCCACTGGTCATTAAACTTTTGATCTCTTCACAGTTCCAGTAGACTAGAAAATTAATCCAGCTGATAAAAGACTGGAGTTAACTACCAGTGCTAGAAGGAACTTTTTATTTTTAAATCAAATTCCCTTGTGCCAATAAACCTTCTGTTGGTTACATCTCTCTCTTTTCCAGACCAATTCAACAATAGTTGTCTTATGCAGAGCTGGGTGTATGGTCAGAATTCAGTAGCAAGAAAAAAGGATATTGTGTAGCACAGACTGATATTTCCGAAGTCAGGAAAGATTAACTACATAGAAGGTGAGACTGGGAAAAAAAACCCAAGAAATTTCCAAAAACCCAGCAAAACCCCAATGTGTTCTGCAGTAAGAAACTTGCTCAGAGAGGTACAAAACCTCACACAAACCCAGCAAGCAGTTTGCTTGGCAGCTGACTAAATCTGCTATTTTTTTCCTGGGTGCCTGAGGAAGATTTTTAGCTGGTGACAGATTGTCATCTGCTGGCAAAGGAGAACAGGGATGCTCAGATCCCTAGGATGCCACTTTGCTTCCCGATCATCCAAATCCCCTGTGAAGAACAGGACTTCAAGCCAAACAGTTCTCTTAATATCTGCAATGGAAGATTTGTAGAGCAAGAAGCATCTTCTCCAAAGCTGGTAGGCAATAGCACGCTAAGATATGCTGTTAAAGCCTGCCGAAGAGGCATGGAAGAAAACAAGGTATAACTTTTCACCATATGCAGATGAAGGAAGGGGACAGATAGATGCCCTTTACATAGCGGTTTCTGAAGTATTCTCCAAAACAAGGCGTAGGGGAAGGGGCATGAGTTTTGTCTGTATGGGTGACAGCACCCTTTTAGTTTAATCCACTTGTACAAGAAGAGCAAACAATTTTTTTCACCACAACAGTTTGCTTTTCTTGTCTGTCATTTTTTCAAACCTCTTTTGCTCCTATTATATCTGTAGACGCACCTGGCACTTCTGTACACAGTGCTCTGAAAGCCCCTCAGACAGTCTTGTTTTCACATCCTTTGGAGAAGGACAGAATGAAAGAGTTCTGCAATTTCTAGATAAGGAGAAATTAAATCGTTTGCAGAATGACTCCATGGACATGTAATAAGCTGAGGCATGACCAGGAAATACTGAGGCAGGATTTTGACTTGGGGCAGAACCTCCACTGGAGAGCTGCCAGATAAAAGACTATCTGGAAAGGGGGAGAAGGATGGGAAGAAGTTTAATTAAAAAAAATATATATATAAAAAAAAATTGAATCCAGGAAATCATGATTTATGGCTAAATGAAAAAGAAAGGCCTATTTTCCCCATAGTTTTAAAATGGAGTGATGATACAGAAAAGACTGAGAGCTACTACGGGTTAAGTAAAGGATCAGGAGGTCCAGACAGAGAACCTGGTAGGAAACACTCCACAGCTATCTCCTCTGGAGGCAGCAAAATAGTGATAAAACCATGTTTACAAACACATTTCCTGAATACGTCCATCTAAAAATACAGTTTTTAGAGCAATAAACTTCCCAGAGATATGACCTGACTGGGGAGGCATTGGTGCACCTCCGCCTGTGCACATACAGTTTTGGATTGAAGAGTGAAAATGCCACAGGAGAGCACGCAATGCAGCTGGCACATGATTACTTCAATGCATGTACAGGGAGGTGATAAATCATTTAGAGCTTCAGGGATTAAGGACTCCTGCCAAACCCTCAAAAATGCTTGAAACTTGATAAGAAAGAAACAAAGAAAAAGTCAGTACTATGTAAGCTCTATTTCTCTAACTTGTGCAATATTAATAATAATAATAACAAAAAATTCAGAGTATTTTATACAATTTATCCCATGCTTCATTATTGTGCACAACCTGAAAAGACACTGAATAAGACTGATATTAAATCCCAAGTTTGTGCATCCAATTATTTCACTGAAATCAGATGGTTTATATGTAGAAGTTGCCCTGTGTGATTTTCCTGCTGTTATGACAAGGAAAGGAGATGCTTGTTAGATAACCTGGGCAGAAATTTTAATTCCAATGAGATAATTTTCAAAAACTGTTTTCAAATTTGAAATAAACAAGGACCCCTGAACTGGCCAAAGCAGCAACAACTTGTTTTGCTAGAAAAGCTCTGAATTTTTTTTTCTACCGAAGCTGAAGAGTTACATTAGGGGATGTCTGAGCAACTCAGCTTACTCCTGGTCAAATTCATGTTATTCTGTTGGGTTAGCACTCTTGTCCCTCGACCTGCAAGCTTCTATTCTAGCCTACAACAATTCCGTGTGAACTCCCTGTTTGGCACCTGTTAACACCTGGTGTTTAGGCATATAGACAAGCCCTGTTTAGCCATACGCCTGACTGATCTTATAACATGTGAGTAATATCGCAGTGCTTGTTAGTCACCGAGTTTCACACTCTGGCAGGCAAAAGCCACAGAAAGTCAGACTCAAGCTTGGCAGAGAGAGCCTCTAAAAGAAGGTGTGAAATGGCCGGTGGGTCTGGCCAATGTCCTGTTTCGTTTGGTATTATCTCTCCAACTGTGGCAAAAGGAAGTGTTATTTAGACAAAACACGCAAGCCCAGCCACTTTCTACAGCCCATTCCCCTTGTACATCCCCTGAAATCCACGACTGTTGTATTGAGGCTGTTAAGGAGACATCCCTGCCATGTCCCCAGTGACTTGTCTGTGAGTTTGTCTTTGCCTTTGTAAAACAGCTGATGTTCTTTGTCTCCGTCATTGCTTTGGGCAGCCAGTTCCAGAAGGTCCCTCACCACCTGCTGTGTAGAGAAGTATTCCCCCTTTCAGTTGTTTCAAGTTTAAGTCTTACAGCATCTTCTTCAGGTGTTTCCTAGCACTAGTGTTGCAGGATTTGGTGAACAGTTCCACACTTGGTTCATCCACCACAATTCAGGATGTCCTTCTCAGATGATAAATCCCTCCCAAAAGAATCCACATAAAGTGCAGCAGAACACGCAAGGGACAGGATCTCCTACGATCCTTGCCGAAGTCATACACAATATTAATTACATAAGATGTTCCTGCACAAGAAATAAACATATTTAAGTTTTCCTGTGTCTGGTAATATGCAATGGAAGCTGTGATCACAATCTACTGTTGTTTGACCAAGAGGTCAGTTCCCAAAAGTCATTGCTGTTCGGGATGATTTACTGAACACAAGAAAATTTCAGTTCCAAAAGAAGTACTCAACGTGTAGTTTTACGTATTCTAGTCTTAAAGAACATGAAGTCTAGCACTGCTGCTGCAGCTTTCAACCAAGACTGAACTCTGTAATGGAGTATAAAGGGCTATCCTCTTAGATGTAAAATACACGTACCTTGCATTAATGCTAAACTACAGAATCAAGCACTAGGATTTTTACAGAGCCCTGTTATGCATAACTGCGTAGCTTAGCCATTCAGTGTGGTACTTGCCAGCACGTCAAGCAACCTGACAGAGGGACTTGTCACACTGCCGAATGCCTCGCCCCACTGGTCTGTGGAGAAACTGCTGCATCTTTTCAAAGTAATGGTTTGCTCCCTCCCGCAAAAGCAAAGAGAAAGTGAAGATGAAAAACAGTATTTAAAAAGTGGAAATTAGAACTGTAGTAAAGCAATTTCCTTTTGAAAACATGACAATTGCTCAAGGCATAGGAACAAAGTGGCAAATCCTATTCCCCAAAGTATTGGGCTAACTAGTAAAACCAAAGTGATGTTGCATCTCTGCACCTATGAAACAGCTGCCTGGCAAGTAAAGACAGCTCCCGTTGCATCAGTACCAAGCACTGTTCAGGTGCTTGTCAGCCTCGCTTTCCTCTTCAACAGCTTGAAACTGGAGAATGCAACGCCGTTGCCATAATCCACGGTCTTTTCAATAAAAGGCACATTTTAGGTAATAACAAGGCCTTAGATCCTGACATAAAATGTCTTTATAACTACCTTGATTTCCAATCCCAAAACAACTTCAGTGGCCAGAGCCCTGACTCACAGTGATAATTTGTTCTGCTACCAAGAGATTTTGTTTTTTTCTGCTCTTTCCACACCCACACGTGTACTCTTAGGCTGACTCATTTGAGACTGGTAACAAAGCACATATCTGGACTCTGCACTGGCCACGTATGGTTGAGTGACCACATATCTTTATTCCATTTAATCTAATAAAAGAACAAATTCCCTAGATTTCCTTCAACATCCTCTTCCTTAGAGGAGCACACTTCAGCAGCCAAGACACTAAAGCAAAGGTCTGTTTAGCCTCAGGAAAGTGCGTACAATACCTGTCTGCCTCCCAACTTGCTCAAGCTTGTGCTGTTTTCCTCTGTGGTCATGAAATAAAATTAAAGATCAATTTAACCGCCTGGAAGAAACAAACCTATAAATAAGTAGTCATAAAACCTAGAAGACAAGACAGGAAGAAACAAAATCTAGCGAACAAGAAGAGAGGCTGAAAATTTAATTCCAGGACTAACTACAGAAAAAGCAAACTTTCTATTGAATAGTTCTGGGAAAGAAAGCAATTACAATTTTTCCTGGAAGCACTTGTCAGTCATACATATGCCCTGAAAAAGGCAGATTCGTATGTCTTCGGCTATGGTTTGTTCACTTGTACGAAAACTAGGAGTCCCTGCCCTGAAGAGTTTAGTCTAACGGTGTGTTCACACTGCTGTCGTAGGTATGACAGTTTCTGGTATAGACTTCTAAACAACCAATATTTCATCAGTCAACATCTACATAAATTATTAACCATTCTCCAAAACCTCCTGAATGAGGATAACATGTCCCAATAACTTACAACACAAACTCCATATTTGCAAAAATATGTGCAACTGCTGGAAGAAGTTCTTATTCAACCTGTTCTAATTCAGATTGTGAAACCATCATAGAAAAGGTACAAAGGAACTGACCTGTAACTCAAACATTTCTGGGGAAAAGTGCTGAATGGGGTATACTTAAATAATTCTTTCATTGTATATTATAAGAAAACATACATTGCCAAGCTAAAAGGATTGCTTCATTAAGGCAGTGACTTAAGTTCCTATCAACTTCACTAGAACCAGGATTCATTCTCATGAAAGTAGCATAAGAATCTTGCCCAAAATTGAGGTTATTAATAAACACTGACGACTAATAAAGACAGAAAGGCAACTCATTGCTGACAAAAAGAAAATATATAGTGGAACCCAAAGGCACCTACATGCATATCCTTCTTCAGGACAGCAATTACCGTCTCACGACAGATTAAGCAATATGTTCAAAGGATGAGGAAGAGGGAAATCATAATATTACTCAATTCTTTTGCAGAGCAATTTCTTTTCTCTAGTTCTCAATGTTTATTTTAGAGATTTAATATCAGATATTCCAAACTGCAGTTCTGACACTTCTTTAGATAGTGTGTGACAGAAGTGTCAGTTATCCACTTTCATAGATAACTTATTAACCTGCTAGATAGAAAATTTTTTAACCTCAAATAAAAAATTGGATTGTCTGATTTCTTGATTGGCTGACTGCCTGTATTCCAAGTCAAGCTAAACTTGTACGCATAGACCTTGAAGTGCCTACTCATTTTGGGTGGGGAATTCTCTCCAGAGTACATATCCCAAGGGGTAAACATTTGTTGCTGTTTTTACTGCTTGCTGAGTGAGTTTTCTTCATTGCTGATTTGCAACATGACAAAAAACAAAGAATAACTCAGAATAAGAAGTACCAAGACAGAAACAACTTCTGTCTCTTTCCTTAGGGTAATAGTGTCTTGACTGTTCACTGAACACTGAGGCTGTAAAGCATCAAGATTTTGTACGTGAGATGCTTTGCTGATTCAAAAGAATCTTTTAATGTCAATTTCAAATGACACTGAAAACTCTCCTGATACACTGATTTTTATTTTTTCCCAGCAAAAAAAAATCCAATCCTTACAAATAGATCAGAATTTTCTCCTAAATGTATTGGGGGGGGGGGGGGGGAACCCCCAAAGGTCAGGAAGTTTCCTTCATTTTAAAGGGAATCCATACCCCCAGGTAGGTGGCACTGGGTGGTGGCAGTAAGAAGAGACAATCTATTAGGGTTCCTTCAGAGCTGTTTCTTCAGGTGTTTCACCTGACAAAGAAACATAAAAGACGGCCTGCTCCCTCAAAGTTTGTCAAAAAGCAAGTTCACCTTTTCGCATTCTGTTATAAGATCCTAACGTCTAAGGGGAAAAAAGGAAATAACCAAAAGATTTTAAGTGCAAGAAGAAATAATAGTTTTTATATGGTTCTTGTCCCATTGCTTACTAGAGTTCTGCTATTGGTCACAAAAAAATAAGAAAAACGAAATATGAAACACAGCACCATTTGACGTTTGCATTTAGATAATCCTGATTCCAGAAGAATCCTACCATGCCAGGCTCCTAAGCCAGCATAGATCCAACCTTATCCCACAGTACTGAGCCATAAAAAGAGAGGAAAAAAGTCACAAGTGTATCACCAAACCCTTCTTTGCTGCAGGTGGGAGAGAGGTCCTCAAAATAAGGTACCCTTGGTAAATGAACTAGGGAAAAATCTATGCACAACAGAAAGAAACCAAATCTATGCATCTAACACACAAAACAGCAAAACCAGCTTTTTGATTATGGGATGCACTTTCACTTCTGTTTGTTGGCTCTGAGCAACTTAGCCAATATTTGAAATTGTATAAATAAAGAAATAATTATCAAAGGATTCACCCATAGACAATGCCACCTTAAGGTAGTTCTCAAACCATCATGTCTACAGATTCTTGTATTTGAAGTATCAAGACCCTGTTTTTATTCAACCAAACAGTTTTATCTTGGCACAAAGTTTTTTTTTTTTAAAAATTTGTTCCCCTTCACAGTCCAATCCTCCACCAGCCCTGCTGTGTCCTCTTGCTAACTCTCCAGGGGTGCACACAGCTGAGCCACAGGAGCCTGTAGGCTCTACAAGGCTCTTAAAGAAGAGGTGTATCCCTGCCACTGGGCTTAGCAGTTCCTCAAATGCTGATTCTTCTACGTGTGCAAAACTGCAATTTTACAGGTCATCTTAAGACAGAACTTAAGTTACTTAAGACAGAAGAGTCTTCAGTAAAGAACTTCTTTCAGAATATTTGTTCAACTATCTATCTATATTTATGAAAGCAGAGGTGAGACCGAGGAGGGGCAGGGGAACTTCAAAGCTCCAAGCCACAGGTCTCGCTGAGATTTTTGTAAAAACCACCTGAGGAAATATGTCAAGTGGTGGGTGTTACGCAGTGATTTTTCATTAATGTTAATTACTGTCATTCTATAGGATAGTGAGCATCCTCAGTCCTTCGCCTCCAAATTGCACTGGGATTTATGCCAAATTTCTTCTCCCTCTTTGGTCCCCTCAAGCAGTATTTAGTAATGGAAGCGCTTTAACATGTTTAAATAAAAAGTGTAAATGCCAAACACTTCTGAATGAGAAGGAACCTGTATCTTAAATGACATATGAAGCCTTTATTCATAATTCTATAAACTAAAAACCAGGACTATTTGGGATCAAATAAAAGGCTTGATCAGGCTTGAGAAGAAAGTAGATGGAACATCCGCATTTAAGGAAAACAAAAACAAAACATAAAGCAGCTCTAACTTTTCATACCCATTAACAGTGCACACTGAGGGTGGAGGGGGAGGAAGAGACAAAAACCTACAATCAATTCCCTTGACGGTAGCTTATTGTTTTACTTTAAAAAAAAAAAAAATATTGTCTGCACTAGATTTGCAATAGAGGTGACCTAATAATAATAATAATAATTTAGTCCTGGCTTCCCTGAGCCATGATGATTCCAGATCCCATTCTCCTCTCACATCCCCCAACCACCATATGAGAACTGCTTTTCAAACTCAGGCATCTTTGTTGCAGTGCTCATTTTCAGATAAATTACTCTGACAGGGCAGAAGTCACGTGCCTGTGCAGAGAACTCACAATGACGTGTGTTTGGAGCTAGCCAGACATGAGCCATGGCCAATTCAGAAGTAGCACAGCCACATTAGCATGGTTTTGAGGCCAGATTAGGTGCCTACCTCCTAGGAAGCAAGCAAGCAAAAAAAAAAAAAAAAGGTGAAAAAACCCCAGCAAACTAAAGTATGATCTTGGGAATGATCATTAATGGCTTGAGGACAAGATCTTACTGGTTTGTGAAGTAAAGATTTCATTAAAGCATGAATGCTAACTGGGAAGCTTACAGGCAGCAGCCCTAACACTTTAAATTTCCTATTCTTCCACTTGGATAGCACCTGATGGGGCAGAGATGGCAATTCTATGCTAATTAGAAGTATCTCATGATAGCTGTGGTGTATTTGCCAAAACAGAGACTTTCTTTTCCAAAAAGCAGTATTTGTGAAGATTCACTTGAATGAGGCTTTCATACAGATTTGCTGCATCAAGCATTGCAAACAAAATTAATCCTCAACAAAAAGCAGAAGTCAGACGGTATGCTTCCCCATGACAATCAGTTTATCTTCAGAGACATTCTCCACTTCTAAAGGAGAACAGAGGTCCAATGAACAATTGTCCACTAATTTTCCTTAGCTTTCCACAGTTAACCAAAGAGCAACTCACCATTTTTTTCTTCCAGTTTATATTTTTCCACACTCACAAGTGGAGCTCACCCACAAGCTCAGTCACTTTTCATGTTAACAAATGTCAGTAGAAAGGGGAATACCTTCCACTCTCCACAAAAAAAAAGTGCCAGCTTGGGCTCTTAAGTAAATACAGTTACCATTGCTTTCCAAATGCACCTACATTATTTTCTCAAAGCTACTCCAGCCGAAAAGTCCTTCATCTATACCTCTTAACCCTCTCTGTAGCAAAGTTCCTTGTCATGCTTGCCTGGCCCCAGGCTTGCTTTGCCCCACCTTCCCCAGTTTTCCTATTCACTTTGGTAAAAGCTAGTTGTATGCCAGACCCTGGGCTTTCACAACACCTTTTGCTCAATGTCTCCTACGAAAAGACTCCTGAAAAGCGCTCTCTCAATCTGAAGAGGAGGGTTTATTTTGGGGGGGTCTCTGTGTGTGTGTTTGGGGTTTGTTTTTGTGTCCCTTCCCCCCAGGTGCAAAGTTCTCCTTGCATCATCACCAGCCCAAGGAGATCTGCCATTGTGCAGTTAGATAGTCTCTTTGTGGTACAATTTTCCTGCAACTATTCAAAGTCTCAGGGTACAGAAAGTGAAATTTTGGGAGCAAGTGTGTGCTAGAGACTATTTAGAGACATTTAAATTTAAGAGAGATACATCCAAGGCTGAGTTACAACTAAGTTACAAAAGTACTCTTCTATGTTCAGAATAAAGATATTAGAAGGGATTTTCTCATTCACTCTCCAAGTTGTTTTTCACCTGTAAAATATATCTAGTTGTCCTGAAACTAAATTCAGCTATTTTAAATTCAGTTTAAATTCATTAAGTAGTACCGTACAGTGGAAGGAGTCAGTAAGTGCACACCACCAATGTAATGGATACATTGTCCTTCCTTCTCACACTGCAATTACCACTTTAAGTGACTCCAGATGGATTTGGCCCGAAACCTCCTTCCATTTCTGCCTGACTCAGAACAGCGATATCAAGCCAAACTCCACCACGTACCACATGTGTCTGTCACAGCTTCCAGGCTGTATGATACCTTGCAGCAACGTCCTGGTTGTACATCTTTGAAGATGCAAGATAACAAGTTGATCAAGGTAGTTTATGGACAGCACAGAAAGGGAAGGTCTACCTGCCACCTGCAATGAAACAGTGGTCTCCGAAAAGCAATGAATGCTTTCATGCAGTAAAGATTTGTCCCTTTAGGTATTTAAATTAAAATCTCAATTGAATTTCTGTCTTTACATTGAAATCCCACCCAAAGACAGACCTGATATCACTTGGGAAAACAAACAAACAACAAAAACACCCCCGCCCCCTCCCAACCAAACCACATGCCCCCTCACCCCAGATTTCAACAATAGCTTTATTTTTCATTTTTCTGGCCAAAACCCAGAGTGGAATATGAGTTGAAATTAATTTGTTTGAGATAAAAGATCTATGTTCAGGGGGGTTAATTATTCATTAAAAAAAAAATCAGATAATTATGTTATTTCAGAACAGAAACTACAACAATTTAACTTAAAATCAAGTGTCAGTTCTTGGCTGAAATATTTACATGAAACTATTGAATCTAGCTGTGGCCCGTGTGTTGAAGTGTTCCTTAGGGATTCATTTGATTTTGGTCACACCAGGATATCAGCTTTGTTACTTGCTAGGTCTGATTCTGGTCTTCAGGACCGAAGCATTTTCAACACCAAAAAGGAAGATAATAGGATAATCAGGAAGTGGAAATTCTTACAGACATAGCTGCAGAGTACAAGAGATTCATAAAGATCTAGAGTGGCATGTGACAGCAATGTGTCCGAGATGTTAGCTATAAAACAATGAAGTCTGCATTACAAAGAAACAGATCAGGACTTTTTCAGTGGATACAGGAAGAAGAACAGAAGGTAGCCTCTGTGTTGTCTTTGGATGACATTTGATAACGCAGAGATCAGTTTTCTGTAGCGGGGAGGGGATATTTCACCATGCAAGTATTTCATCCGAGTATGTGGTAGTCAGTGTAATATTTAAATTGGACAAGATGGACCTGAAGTTGTTCTGCATTCTCTACCTATTAACAAGGTAATGCAGAAGAAGCACAGAGAATATCATTACCTTCCCCCATCCCCATGCTGTACTCTTTTGTAACAGTTTCCATTTAGATCCACAGATAAAACATTAATGAGAATTCTTCATATTCACCTTATCAACAGTCTAAATCCTTGCACTAATGAGGAGCACGGAGCACTTTTTATGTCAAGCTGTGGTGTTTGTTTACCTTTGCATGACACATTAGAGCCCAACCTCCAAGAAATGTAACAAGGTCACTCCTTTACTGGTATTCTCTGTAGTTGTTTGGCACTGAGTTTTGGACACGTGAAGAGACACATCTTTCAGCATCAGCAGATTTAGAGAATACATGCTCTGCTTTGAAATACAGGAAAATTGATCCTGCAGGGCTGTTTACTTCATCAACACACCTTTAAGTGCTATCAGGGCACCTGCATGTTGCGTAATTGCTATTTCTCTCTCAACCAAACATCAGCAAAATTTGTAGTAGGTAAAGCTATAATCATAGGGAGTGCTATAGCCAATTTTCACAGTTCATATTTAAAAAAGAAAAAAGTTAATTAGCAAGATCTATTCTGGAGCCTTCCTGCTCTCTTCCTTTATTACATGCCCCCTGAACTAGCATTAGCTTTGGAAAGGTAGCTTATTTGAGCACATGTGATAGCCTGGTACATACATACACTTTCCTTTGTGTTAAGCTTTCATACAAACAAACTCAGATTAAGAATTATTCAGAAATATTCAGTCTTCCCCAGTGTTTTGTGGAAGCTACATGTGTCTGCATGGTTTTGATACAACAGAACGAAGCAAAGCAGTCTGAACAATAGTATATTGCACTTCATAAATTTTTTACCCAGCTCTTTTCCTAGCTCAGTTGATGAGGCCTTAAAGTCTCACAGCTGTTTAGAACAAAAATGCCCTCTTCTCCCACTGAAGGCAGCTTTGAGTTGAGTTTGTGACTATGCGGTTAAGCCAGTGACCAGGCAGTTAAGTCATGACCAGTCATCAGTGGCATCAAGCAACGATTAAAACCAGGTCAGCCCTCATTAGCCGAGTGCCAGAAGATTGCAGATTACCTGCATTGAAGCAAAGCAGCATTAGGTCAACACACAACACCACCAGATAGAAAGCATTTCCAAAAAGTTAAATATTTAATAAGGACTTAAGTTTAAAAAAAGTAACACTTCGGAGACTGCTCTACATTCAAGATCACAGATTTTAAAAGAGGAATTAAGCATTACTATCGCCATTCATGGCCAAGCAAATCCATAGAGCACAGACACATGGAAAGATTTACCTGTAGTCATGTTACTGACTCATGATAGATTTTGAAATAGCACCAGGTCTTCAGTCTCACAGTTTAACACACAAGGCCTGAGTGACACTGTGTCACTTGATATAGCTGGTGGTAGGTATTCAATAGACATTTATTCAGTTTTATTTTCCTGAGCTCTTAAAATAGTTTTTTTCTTACATGACTCGTGAGCATTATTTAAAGTCTATGTCCACACCTCCAAAGTTAGACTGTCCTATTAATCATGTTCTATTTCCTTGACCTTAACGAAGATAGTCCTCTACACCCTGTGATCTACAAACAGATCCTTCCCGTTGCCACAAGTTACAGCCTTCTTTTCTCCAAGCAGAAGTCAAAGCTAACACAGCAGCAGTCACTCTCCTAGTAATGCCTCCTTTGCATGAAAGGCTACATTTTCACAGCATGACTAAGCTCCACAGGCAAGATTCGAGCTTCCTTTGCTCTTTCAGCCTGCCCGTCGTCTCTCACATTTCTTTGCAGTTCCATGCCATGTTTTGTACTGTATTGATCTATACATAATGAAAACTAGTAGACCTAATGTGAGAAGATAAATGCAATGAGATTTCATTGAGAAGTTAATTTTTCCTATACATTCCCCAAAGAACTACGCAAACCTTGAAATTCTTTGTTTAGAAGACTTCTTCCCTCTCACTTTTTGACTCACATTAATACAACTTCCTTGACCTGACCTTGTCAAACTCTTCTTTTTAAAACCCACTATCATAGACTACAAAATGCACTGTTGGCTCTCCAAAAAAGGCCCTGATCTTCATCTGTGGACAAGCTTATGCTGCATTTTCTGTACCCATAAGACAAAAGCTTTAGGAAAAAACATGTCAGAATATTACTTTGGACCAAGAATATAAGCCTATTTTTGGAAGGATCTAGTAAATCTTTCCTTTCACCACTTCCTTCTATTCCTCATGAAATTATTAAAAACAAAAAAACAAGAAAAAAAATTTTTTGAAGAGATTAAGAACCAACACAACTCCTCCCATTGCCACACTCCAGGCTGAATGCTATGACCCAGTTCATCAGTCTCAGAATCCGGGCTCCGTGTCTGGCTTCAGGCACATCTTCAATTGCACATTGATAAGATGCTGCCTAACTACTAAAGTAATGAGCCATGGTTTAACTCTGTACATAATATGATGGTGGAAAGTATACAGCGCTTGCCAGAATGAGTGTATGGATGAATAAGAATGCTTAAGGGTATGCAACAGTAAATAGATATTTCTCATATGACTGATCAGAGTGAAAACTATATTCCAGTTTATTACATAGCCTGCAGACATAAAATTGAATAGTAATTGTTTGAACTAGATTCAGCAATACCTACCACAATCCACTAATGAAAGAGACCTGTGTTGTCTTGCACTTTTGGATTAAGGTTGTTGAATACACTGTATTTTTAGAACAGCAATAAGGAGCTTTTACATTGCTCATGAAACATATAACACAAAAGTTTTACCAGGTAGAACAACTAGTCTGGCTAGTGAAGAACTGCAACAGGAAAAAAGCTGGGGCTAATTCAACTTCTACATGGCATAAGAGAGAAGTCTGCGGTCTAATTCAAGGCTATTCTGAGTCAATAGAGGACTTGCACTGGTTTAACTGGATTTACTGAAGTCTATATTGAGGCCAATTATGAAAGTTACCAAACTGGTCTCTATGGAGCAGTTTTGTGATTTTCTTGTTTGTTTGGTTTTCTTTTTTTAAATCTGATTCTGCTTTCCACTGGAAGTCCCTTTAAAATAACAAATCTTTGATATGTTTGTATAATATATACAAGAGCCAGATCAAAAAAAAAGTACAGATCTCTACCTCATAAAAAAGTTTTGGGAATGACTGTAGGAAATCCGTACGACCTTAAACACCTAGCAAGAGCGTATACAAAGATTAGTAAACTTCTTCAGGAGAAACTGATGCAGAACAATACCTGATGAAGTCTCTGGCTTCACAATCTGCTATTAACACCAAAGCACAAGAACATAGGCATGAGTGCCAACACACATCAGCTTTATTATTTAGAGAAAGCAGAACATACATTTATCATGGGCAGCACTGACACATCAAAGTGCTGATTATGTGCCACTGTAGGGCTACCCAAACTTAATTGCTCCATGGCTGTTCAACATCAATATTGCAAAAGAGTTGCAGACAGACCCCTGTGGATTCAGAGGAAAGGACGTAGCTTGTTACATCAAAGATGAGGCTGCTGGACCAGAGGGAAGACAGCAAGCGGTACCAGGAGAACAACCAACCAACCTCAGCAGTTTTAATTGCTTCCCTGCCTGTTCCGTGCAGGCCTTGTTCTTACTAGCAAATAATGCCTTAAAGAAAGCTGGGAGCAAAGCAAATGCACAGTACAGGGGAGGTGCCAGACTGTTACCGTGGAGTAGCTGGGGTTACACCCAAACCAGACAGAAGAAGAAAAAGCAGGAGCAGGCTAAAAAGATCTGAGCTACTCTTATCATGCTGAGAGGTTGCCCAGTTTTCTTTTAACAGTTATCACTCATGAAGAGTAATTATGCTTCAGCGATTAATAAATAAATAAAGGAAAATCCCAAAGAACACGTGACATACATAGATTTATCGCTTCCCCACCACCAAAAACAGTACGTATCCAGAAACCAGGAAAAGTGGCATCATTGTCCAGGAAGAGATCTCTAAAACAACAACCAACCAACCAACCAAAAAAAACCCTCAAAAAAGCAAGGTAGTGTGGAAAATCAACTCTTTTATGGCTATAGCACTTCTGAAATTATGTAGGTCTTCATAACCATATAGGAGATGAGCAAAGAACAGTCCTATAGTCTTCACATTACTTATTTCCTAAGCATCATTATTTGACACAAGACCACAATCATAAGAAAAGGCTCAGTACAGAGACATCCCTCCCTTCCCACACACTGTAACACACCATAATACACTCCTGCTTGGAGTCAGCCATGAATCTCACAACTGCTGTTTTTCCTCTTGAAGGACAGGAATCATATATTGTGTAATCAAAGCTCTCAACATAATCAGAGCAGAAAGCTTCCCAGAACTACAGATAGCTAACAAAATTGGAAAAATAATGCCATAATACTGAATAACCCAATACCACCACTTTATTTTCACCCTCAACAGGCTGAGGTTTAAGTATCAGTCAACAGTTGGGTTTACCCACAGCCATAGGTAAATAAAGGTGGCCTAGACCACAGAGAAAGTGAGCAACCATTTCTAACCCAAAAGAATATCTGACAGTCCAAGCTCTTTCTCTAAAACACACAAGAGCAGCTCAAAAACAGAGAGCAAACCAACTGCAGGACACGTTTGCTCCACCACCATCACAACGACCAGACCGCAGGAAGGCATGAGGCTGTTGGGCTAAACCTGCCCTGAGCACAGGAGGGGCCTGCCCAGCCCTGGAAACCCCCCCTGTCAACCACAGCTGAGGCAGGGAAGAAGCACTACTTCCCACCTGCGCCCAGCAGCACCTGTGCCAAGAACCCACCACAGCCCCACGCCTATCCAGGTGCTTTATTCACATCCTCTTAGCTTGCATTTAAGGAGGCAGAAAAAACAGAAATGTTTTTTCTCACAACAAAACCAAAAGTAGTAAAAGTAAGGGAGCATAATAAAATGCGATGTGCAGGGGCATATTTTTTTCTCTCCGTATACCAATGCCAGTGGCTTCACTGCAGTCACTCTTCACTTAACATGAGAGCACTGGGGTTCTTGTTAAAGTCTTAAGAAATATTTATCTTAAAACTGAAACTGATGCATAGCTAAAGGCTGCTCACTATTGGCCGCAGAGCCCTACAAGGTGGCTTGCAAACTATATATTTTTGTGATAAATGGAAAGAACATAAAAATGCCCATTTTTAAATAGTTTTTCGTTATTGTGCTTTTACAGTTCAGTCCAGATTCTGGACTGAACTATAATTTAGATTCTGCTCAAATTCTGCCATCTGTAAACGTACCAGATCTGACATTTACAGGGAATGCCTAACATTTGAGTGAGCCAATTATTTTTGGAAGAAGCATTGCTAGGAATTAATATGCATGGATGTTTTCTAAAGGAAAAGATGTGTTCAGATGTATCATTTTATTGTCACTTATACATAGCTTGTAGCAGGGCATGAGCTGCAGAGTGAAATACGGTGAGGGAAGGAGAATAATGGTGATACACTCCGTATTCTGTTGTTATCGTAACTGGACACTCTCCTTTCTTACACAATATTGCACCTGAGCAGTATTGTATCGTGTAGTATTCTTACACAGTACAACACAATACTGAACCTGAGGCATAACACCACGCTCAGGTTTTAGCTCTTTCCTATGGCTCCTGAGAGGGAGCAGGAACTTACATTACTATCTGTAGTATTGTGGTTGCAAATACCCAATGAAATGCTTGAAGAAAGTCTTATTACTTTATGCATGTAACCTATAAAATATATGAATGGCACACTTCTATTTCCAAAAGAGAGTTTAATCATGAGATTAAGGCTCAACTGTCCAAAGCTTTAGTATCCAATGCCATAAATGTTTTTACTGAAGTACAAGACTGACACCAATGAAGTCCTTGATAGGATTACCACAGTAGCAGTCATACAGTTTGGCTGTGAATGTTTTCATGTTCATGTCTAATAAAATGGGATTACGATGACTGATAATGAATCACGGCATTTGAAATACATTGTTGGCTGTTGATTACATGTTATTTAGTCTTCCAGTGTGGTTTTGGAGAAATCCATTATTATCCATATACTTTTGCAATGGTCAAGGAATGTTTTACAAACTAGTTACCTTTCCAAATTTGTTTGTAACACCTTGTAAGTGCCCTAGAATGATATCTCGCATTCTGTTGAAGAGCTGCCTTATTCTTTTCACTTGCTGATGGCACATTTCCCAGTGATTTACTTGTTATTGGCAACCCCTGCACTGGGGTACAGCAGAAGAACAGCAAAGGTGTTTTGCTACTGAGTCAAAGGTATAAATTTGAGCTTTGCAGTAAACTTGTCCTGAAAGTCATATCCAGGCATGTCCAATGCTTATGAGCACAGGCCTATTAGGTCTGGGAGTCCAGGTTGCCAGATACACCCTTGGCTGCATTAGTTCCCTGCATTAAAGTAGTTAGAAAAACCTGGTGTCTCTTAATCAAGTTAACCTGGTGGACCACCTAGGTGCTTGACCCTGATCAACAACATTATCTCTCTGAGTTTAACAATGCATGGTTAACTTTTCAGCTACTGCAATTCTTCTGTATTTTGTAGCACAAACAGAAGTCTTTGGTATTTTCAAAGTGAAAATGCTTCAGGTTTTGGGGTTTTTTTTGTGGAAACTTTTGCTTCACAGAGGAAAATAAGAGCATAAAGCAATGGGTATGATGCAAAATGGTTCGGGCAATTATCTTACAAGAAATGTGCCAATGGGAACACATTCTTGGTAACACATCCAGGACAGATGGATATCTTATTAAGCTCAGGACATGGAGAAAAAGTCTGCAGCAAACAACTTGTTCATTTGCATTGAGAATGATAAGTACTTCTGTGGCTGTATTCTCCAAACTTTCTCCAAGTTATTTACACCATAAAGAAACCAGGGAGTAGAGAATAAGAAAACCTCAGCAAGCAGAATTGTAGTAGCTTGAACCTGGCCTTGTCAATTTGTATGATTCAGCACCATCGTCAGGAGAAGCAGGGCTTGTAGTGCACCAGGGAGAGCAGCTGAAGCCAGAACGTCCCTACAATCTGGTGCATGACCCTTCCATGCAAATTAGCTACAGAAACTGGTGTCTGAAGTCACCACATCTCTGAAGTCACCCTCCTACAAGTATCCTAGGATTTGACAGTATCTATGTGAATTACAAGAAGTGGGAAAGAAGACTTGCATTTTCTATTTGCAGAAGCTGGATTTAG
Source organism: Mycteria americana (assembly GCF_035582795.1). NCBI lineage: Eukaryota > Metazoa > Chordata > Aves > Ciconiiformes > Ciconiidae > Mycteria > Mycteria americana. The sequence continues at coordinate 2,384,929 of NC_134375.1, forward strand.
TCAGCTCTATTTAGTGAAAAATTGATGGAAAACATCGTGAGTTGAAATGTCATTTCTGAACTGAATGGAAAGTGCAGACTGGAAAGAGAGCGCTAGAGTATTGGAGAGGTGGGCTATCATGCTACTACATTAAACTGCTGTCTTTAGGAACATAATTCCTAGCGTTCTGATTCCCCCCTCTGTTAAGCCAGTTCTGTTATCAAGGAAGAAAAATATATACCAACGTCTTTTCTCTTTTGTTTGTTCTGGCTCTTGCACTTCCACGCCAGTGCCTGTCTCCTGTGTTAAACATGCTGCTCCTCCCTGCCCAGCAATGCTCTTTGTTGCCACCTTTTCAGCTGCTGCTGGCACTTGTGCTGGTAATGCTTGCGCTAATGTAATCACACTCCAAACAAAGCAAGGGCAACACTCTGACACCCCTACCTAGTTTTTAAACAGACAAACTCCCACCAGGTCGGGGAACATGCAGATTGCCAGATGCATGGTGCCGGTGGCAGCAGGAGGGAAACACCCTCGATTTTGCCCTGGTAGCCAGGGGAAGGAGGAGTGACGCCAATACCAGCAGTGTCCCACCGGAGAAAGGGCTGGATAACCACAGGGCCCAGTCAGGCTTACACGCAAAACTGCTTCCCGCAGTCCAGCTGAGGACATTTTCTGTCATAAAGTAGGAAGTGGGCAAACAGAACAAAACAAGGGGTGGGATCCAGCTGGCTTGCATTCACTCGCAGCTCTGTGACTGATTTTGCATATGGCTTAGAGAAAAGTTTGCTGCCATTCAGCTTCTCTGTCTGTAAGCTGGGTATAGTGATATTCACCCCTGTTTGTAGCAGAGTTGAGGGGCGTAGTTTCATAATCTGCACTGGAATTTTCACAAAAGGGCTATTAGTACATCAGCTACAATATTCCATTTACGTCTGGTTGTGAAGGGAGGTACAGAAAAAATCCAAAAAAGTGTTAATCAAGTGCTAATCTTGCTGCTAATTATTTTAACTGCTTCCATTTGGAATTTCTGTATATGTTTCTTTTACTTTCCTTCTCTAAATGGGAGTAAAATGTACAAAAGGGCAGGTATTTCCTCCTTTCTGGTCCTACTCCACCTATTTATTGGGCCATACTACATGCCTGGGAGTTTCATAATAGGAATTGGAAATGGAATTAAAGAAAAGGAAATTGCTACAAATGAAGCAATTTCCTGGGTGTAAACAGTGCTTGTAATTTTGAAGAACAGATTTAACATCAAACATATTTTGTTCTGTCAAACGAGTGTGATGATTTGTTGGTAGATACTATTTAGCTGAGAACACTAACAAATAACCTCATTATGACTGCTGATGACATAAAAGACCAAGAGCTGAACACTGAAGTCCTAATTTGGGCAAAACTCCAGAACTTCAATAGTACTTTTGTCTAAGTAATTACATTAGGATCTGGTCTTGGCAGGTTCCAACCCTAATGGATAACAATACACCCTGGATTAAGTTTTCAAAAATTTGGTAACTTGCTTTAAAAAAATAAATTGAGACTGGAGGAGCTAAATCCCATTGACTTCCACGAAAAGTAAAACTTAGTGCATTGTTTTATAACACCATTTAGACACCCGAGTGTCTGCACTAAGTATTTCCTAGGATCTCAAATGCATGACTTGAATAGGCACTGGGCATCTGCCTCATCCAGCTTCTGTGAAAGTCCCACTCTGTCTGCACCGTCTTTTAAGACAGACTGATTGTTACTGTCTGCTGCAGCAATGCTCTCCAAGAGCTCCTATTCCCATGAGAGCTTCAGAAAGCATTGAAGAATGCTGCCTCCTGGTGAGTGGCAGGCCACACGTGCCATTCACTGTGCCTCTAGTTACCCAAATCCTTTTGAAAATCCATTCCCCAATTCTTCTGGAAATAGCAATTTAAGCTTCTGCTTATTTAAACCTCTTTAATAATTTCCCCTCTGTTTATTTCAGCATTGAGGGATGGACGTTGAGAATTGGTCTTCATATCTGAGTGGCTTTGAACACAAAAAATTCAGTTAATTTGTCGAAACTAGAAGAGACTGCTTGAAGTTGCTGGATGAACTAATATTTCTGAACATCTTAGTAGAAAATCATATTGACCAGCCTACAGACAAATGTGTTGATACTTACATTAGTTTGAACAGTTAGGGCTAATTTCAGTCTTCTGAGAAGTCCACTGAAGTTACCTGCCATGAAGAATGAATTTGGTGCTGTTTATTTTTTGCATATTCTACGACTGAAAAGAGTAGGCGTATTACATCCGCAAACACTGTCTCCTGCCTGTATGCATAATTGTTTTTTTGGAAACCCTTTGAAGACTTTGGATCAAATTTAAAGGTATTAAATTCCATTTTAGCCTTTGCTCTTCCAAATCGTGTGGCCTGGTGAACATGTACACCATGCAGGCATAAAGCATCAATGTCAAAAAACATCACAGAACGTATCTGCTGCAATGTGTGAAATGAATTTCACCACCACAGGCTGATGTATCACTGAGGCATAACATTTGGTTAGTTGTCTATCATAGCAGCAAAAGTAAATGATACTTCAGCAATCCTGGATGTACTAGAGGTAAGAAAAATCATTCATCCAAGAATAATCAACTTCTGGAAATCATTCACAGCTGCTACAACTGAGCACAATGCACCAGCAATTAGTTGTGCATCATTGCTTTCAAATTGCACAAAGCTGACTGCAGTGGGGGTGGTGAACATTTGTTAAACTAGGTTTTATATGAAATAAGAGATCACCTGGAGGAGGAATATTACCGGAATTTACATTTCAGGTCATATCTGGGAATTTACATTTCGGTTGCAGAATGTCTCCACTTGGCTTTCACAACTAATGATGTCATAGATCAAAGATACTGGGTATCTTAGAAAGCCTTGCTGGAGAGATACAATGCATAATTCAACATTGGCAGACGAGCTCCTACTCTTATTTGTACAAGGATTAATAAGAAGTGATTCCATTGAAACCAAAAGAAAATTTCATTCTGGTGTAGGGATATCAGAATGAGAGAAACAGACTGCATCCATGGTTTTACTGCCTTCCCAGTGGGTGTCAGGCCCAGATTCAGTCCACCCAGGTTAAATGAAATACCTAAGCTTTAAAGGTATCTTCTACAGTCCATGAAGAGAGGCACTTTGAGAGGGAAGAGGACAACAAACTATACAGAAGATTAAGGCAGCTAAACTCCTAGCTCAAGAGTCTCACTGAAGCCTTTGATGATAGACCAGATGAATTAATTGCATACACAGTAAAGACAATGAAAATACAGATCTGAACAGTAATGAACTGTCTGCATTTGGATAAAGTACAAATGAGAGCACTATTCTTTTTTATGAACATTTTGCAATAGCAAGAGGGAACAAGCCTGGTAGTATTTTGTAATAGGCTTCTACGTACTCCTAGAAAAAACAAAGAAACAAACAAACAAATCCATGGAGCAGTAGATATTAAAGGCCCAGTTAGAGTCTCATAAAATCTGTAGTTGGACTGTACCAAGTGTCACCATTTGGCACTGTCCAAAGAGTGTACACAAACTCCATGCTCGGATGCACATGCCAGTCTTTACTGCCAAACCCACGAACCACTGTGTTCCTCTACTATATTTGGCTTCAGTCCCATAGGAAAGTTTCCAGTCGATGTCCTTTCCATGCTTTCCCAGTCAGATTTGTCTCATGAGTTTACTGAAGAAGGGACAAAAGAGCGAGCAGGACCTAAAGAGCCACTAGATGAAAACCCTGGCTAGCAAGGTATCTTGTTAGATATGGAAGGCTGTACCTTCTAATATCAGAAATCTAGTTACTCATTTCATACAAACCTAAACCAGTTTTTTGTTATGTTTGTTTTTTTTTTTTAAGGAGGGACTCGTACGTGACTCCTTATGTTTATATGGACATAGTCATGTGCAAACACTAAATAATTTCATCAGTCCAGCCAGGGTTTGTGTTCATTTTACATTGAGAAGCTTGCATTACTAAAGGAAGTATACACAAAGGTCAATGCCACCATTTTGGACAACAGAAGAAATCATATTGGGATGTGATAGGCCAAAGTACCTCAATTAATTATTTTCTATTGTAAAATTGGAAGCCTCTTGGAAATATGTTTACATAAGTTACACAAAGACAGATATTACAGGTTTTTAACACAACTCAAATGCAAAGTAATCATAATAATTGCCTTTTTTTTTAAACTAAGTCAAAACATGGACAAAATTATTAGAAATGTCAAATGGCAATATTTGCTGTTCAAACCTTGGAGTACATCTTCGGCATTTGGATTTCTGGCTCCAGTGAAATCAATAGGAACACCAATTACAGTAGACAATAATCTGAGGGAATATACAATGGCCAAAATTAACTCTGAGTAGGAAATGACTATAAGAGGATAATCCTTAAACACAGCAAAATAAGGAAGCCTGAGGAAGAATAGCTCTTTCCATGTGACCAGTAAAGAATAAAAAACAGCATGTCATGCAGAATTTGAAAGATGATAGGAAGAGTTCTTTTCTGGAGACTCTCTTTTCTGGCATTTTTCTTTTTTTCTGATAAACAGAGACAACAGTTCGCAAGAAAAATGAAAATTTAAATGAAGTATATCACAAAGCCTCAGCTATAATGTATCACTGTAGGCAGTGTTATTGGTAGTTCCTGGGTGCACACAGACTCAAAAAGAAGCTTTAAGGTGCTTTACATTATACTTCCTGCTCTGGTTCTGTGCCATGATTTGGGAAGACTGAAGTGTGACAAAAAACTTCTGATGGAACTTAAACAAGAAGTAACTGATCTCTTTATAAAGCCACAAAGCTTGATACAAAACCAGCTTCTATTCAACAGCTGAGAAAGAAAAAAATAAAGTACATGGTTACTCTCCCAGCCTCAAGTGATTTGTGACACAAGGCTTACTTCCTCGACACTGATCTTCTCTCTGTGACTTTCCTTTCACAGTCTCCTCCTATTCTTGTCTTCACTTCTTCTTCTGTCCTACAGCTCATCCTAGAGAGAACCTCCCCAGCCTTGAAGCCTTAGATGATTTCTGACTTTTCATTTAAATCCTTCCTTCAAACACCTTTCTTCCCTGAAGCTATCTAAGAATGCTTTACTGTAACTCCTGCAACCACACTGAAATGATTCTCATCCTTGGTCTGCTGTGTTGTACGTTGCTTGTATGAATGCCTTATTCTTTTTTCATAGGAAATTCTTCAGCAGTCTGTATATCCCTTTATGCTGCTGTGCAGGAGCTATTTCATTGGCACTGCACAAGTGAGTAATACATCTGGGTAAAGTGAGTAATACATCTGGGTAAGTTAATAGAAAAGCACCAAATTACAGCAGACCATTCAGTAAAAGCAATAATAAGGAGCAATAAATACCATTATCATTTACAATTAGAATATATACACTATCCACCGGTCTAGCAGTTCAAAAGCGAGCTAAGAACTACGTCAGTAGGCTGTTTTGTTTTGAATAATTAGCTTTATAAGAGAACATTGATCAAAGGCATTGGTAGTGAGTTTAGTGAAGTGTTCATCATGTACAAAGTTGCTGGAAAATTGCTCAGACCTGAACTCAGCTCAGCCAAAATCAGGTAAACCATAAATAATCAGGGTTAAAGATGAACTGTCAGATCTGAACAAAGGAATTCCACAGACAGGAAAGCATGGCTACAGTCTCGGCAACAATGAATGGTTTTTAATGAGGACCCTTGCAGGACTTCAGAACTTCACTATCAAAATAGTGGCACAGTTGTATCATATGTGCTCTGAACAGCCACTTGGCTGCAGTGACTAGTAGATGTGCTGTGGAAAACAAAGTTGATTGTGCTACTTCTTCACACAGCAAAATAATTTTGAAGGGAGGGAGAGCAGGTTACCTGTGTGAAAACTGTCCAGTGCCACAAGAAACCTACAATGACAGAAACGCAAAGTGTCTTGATGCCATCTAGTTTAATGAAAAGATAGCGAAATAGTGGAGATACGGGGAAAAGTTCCTAATAATTGGTTGTGAGCAGAGAAAACAATTCAGGCTTTCTGGAAGAAGTTCTTTTCTGCTCATCCTGCTGAAACATGGGGCAAGGTCTCATCTATTCTTCAGGGCTGCCCAAACAGCTTACTGCAGAAGGTGTAGTTTAGTAAACAGTTGTCTTCTACGTTTTTTGCACATTTACAGCTAGCTAGTGAAAGGTTCCCCTAAAGTGAGTGAAAATATTAATATTCCTCCTATGAAATCTCCTATATTTGTGAAAAAGCTGATAAGCCTTTCTGTTCTCCAGAATCGCTGGTAAAATATCCATTGAGGACCCCTTGTGATACTGCTTCATACTATGCAGACACGTTTGGTAAGGAAGTAGACTGGAAGCACTAATTCATTTAAGTGAGCACCTGTCAGAGGTCAGTGACTTTTGACCCTCACCCATTGGACTGAAAGTAAAGAGATTGTATCCCCCTGCCAAACTTTAAAGTCGCTCTGATTCGTATGCAGTACTCAAAATTTCAAGTAATTCAACATGCACCTGCTGAACTCATTGTAAGTTTATTAATTCCTTATTCCTTTTTCTGGGGATCAGGGAGGGAACCACATGTGATAACATTAAAAATATCCTCTACCAAATGGTTGTTTTAGTGACATAATCAATAAATTAAAGTAAAGGCAGACAAACAAGATACTGCTTGAATTAGTTTCTAGTCTCTAGGAACAGTTAAAGTAACTGCTACCACCTTCCCCCTTCCAGCAATGGAGCAAATGCCAGCATTAGTTCTCTTGCTCTTTTAATGCCACCATCAACGTATTGGCTAGTATTTGTCACTAAGAAAAAGTTACACTTTCTCATTCCTTGTTAAAGTTCGCATTCAAGACAAAACTCCAAGGAACTGAATTTGACCTTGAACCGATTCCAAAAATTTGGCTTGTGCACTCCCAGTTGAAAGAAAAATCAGGGATCCTGGCTCAAGGGTGAAATGGAAGCCTTGTTTGAACTATAAAATTAGTGCAGTTTGAGAAAAATGACTGTATAGGACAGGAACATAAATTAAAGGTAAATCATGAAAACAATGAAGTTTTTTTTTAAATAAAATCACTTTCCGTTAAAAGTCAATTATTTTGCTAGAAGGTCAAATATATTTTCAGTAATAACACCGTTCACTAGTAGACCGTGAAGACCTGTACGCATCTGAAATATGTAGATCTTTTAATATGCACAACAGAAACTGAATGCTGGAACAGTGTCAAACAGTCTCTGCAAAATTACAATGCAAGTCGGACCACATGAAGTAATCAAAGTCTCAGTTTATTAAAATGTGTTATTTATGACTTACAGAAAATATTTCTTGTCTGTGAAAGAGAAATGAGTTAAGAATTAACCCTTTTAATATTAAAAAGGTTTCTTTTTTTATTAGACTTACAAATACTGAATTTTTTTCATGAAGCAGGCAAACCAGAGATGCCAGGTCTCCCACATTATCATCTGCTGGATTCATTCTCTAGCTAATAAATCTTTGGATTCACATATTCTTTTTACAGAATCATAATGTCCTACCCTGCTGGCTAGGGTTGCTGACATCATCTACGTAAAGATTGCCTTGGCTGCTGGCACTGTATGGCACTCTACCATAACTACAACTAAGCAAACAGTGATTTGAAGGGTTGCTTTAAAATGGTTAATGGTTGTCTTAGACCAATGGTTGTCAGGATATGTTGTCAAAAGCAAGATAAAATAGGCTGGGTCCTCCTGAATCAATCTAGTCAGCATGAAGACTTGCTTATCCTGTCAAAAAAAAAAAAAAAAAAAAAAAGCTTTGACAATCTTATTTTGCTAATTTTAGGGTCTAGTCTTTCTGTTCACAATCATATCTGTTCACAATTATTAGCCAAAAAATTTAAGGACCAGTATAACACTTACTACCTCTAATGCCCCATATATTTGGTCAGACGCAAACCCAGCAATAATCAATTTGAAACGCTTGGATTCATCTCATCTGACTTGAGAAACTCATGGCCAAACTCTGTCCCCACAAACACATACAGCCTTCACAAGCTGCTATGGCAGCTTACTATTCCAGCCTGAAGACAGAATTGGACTTCCTAGATATACCCCTTAGTCTTCCACAGCTGCTTGATTAACACAGACAGGAGAAACTGAGCAAAGTCAGTCATTGCTTGATACAGCTCTGCTGTCATGGACCCTGATGCTAGAGGAAGCCTCAGGATATGGCACTACTGCATGGCAACAATGCCGGATTCAGGGAAGACATTTGCACCTCTCATGTGTGGATACACTCTCACCTTTTTATGTCAGTTTTGATGTATAATAGTTTTTAAGATGACTTAGATTTTGATGTGGAGCGTTAATATTTTACACGTATGTTGGAATTTTTGCCCTTTTCAGGCAATTTTATGCTTTGTCTCGTATTCCAACTTCAGCTTTTCAGCAAAAGTTGAAAAACTACATTTTTACATAAAAAGAGATGTAGAAAAACCGTATTTTGACTTAAACATGATTTACAGTGCAAATCATTACAGTTAATGATTTCCTAGGGTTTCCTAGTTGGGACTGCTTGGTTCACTATCTCATGAATAGCTCAGGTGACAACCAGGTGACAATTGCATTAATATGATCAGCAAGTCCCAAGTCCATCCAGAACAAACGTGGAAGACACAGGGGATATCCGCTGCTCTCTGCATTTGTGTACTAAATATACTGCTGTCAAAGGAATAATCCTGAGTATCTAACAAGTCTTGAAGTAAGTGTTAACTTGTTATGTTCCAATAAGATGACAATTATAAACACTTTTTCTGTTCTTGCCCGTGTTAACTAAGGATGTATTTGAGAAAGGAAAGGCTGGTTTCAGGCAGGGGAAAAAAAGACACATCAACAGGTTCTCCTAGTCTTAGCACAGCAGCATCAATCTGGCAACACCAATGGTAGAAACGAACAAGACTCTTAGCACCTGACCACAGTTGTACATAATTTTAAAAAGTGTCTTAAGTCAGACTTCTTACTCATGTGGTTATATTAAAGGGTTACATCAATATACGATTAGTCAAGAAGTAGCCTTAGTCTAGTGATTTTTTTGTTAGAATACAGAAAAATGCCTTTAACAAATAACAGTTACTTGCACTGTATCTGTTCAGTGTTCTTGTTGTTTTTTTTTAAAGTCACAATGTTGAAATAATAGTGGGTTTAACACTTTCCAAATGCTTTTAAGTCTGAATACTTCAGACTTGAAGTAAGTCTTCCCTTAGGGATTTAATGTATTTAATTATCTCTGAAGTTTTATCCATCATAATAGCTAAGTGAAATCATTGCTCTTGTATAGAACAAAGGGGAGCCAAACATATAAATCAATATTTGATTTTTTAAAGTTATTTACTGGAGTAATGCATGACAGACACTGAAACAGTAAAAGAATTCCCAATAATTATTTTTTTACAAAAAATGAACAAAAGGGTATTTTAAAACAACAAAATTCAAGGCTAATTACTCCAGAGAGATGGAAACGTACTCAGCAGTGTGGTGGGAGAGACAGAAAGATGAACAATGGAGACTTTTAATTACTTTTGCATTAATTCCAACCACAGGGTCAGGTAGGTCTTGACTGGTTGCTGCTTATATAAAAGTGATCTTGAAGTTGCCACAAGTCACAAAAGACTTTCACAAGAGCCCAGGGTAGCTAAACAATTTTGCGAGTATTGTTCCACCAGGAACGTCATACCTCTTGTTTTCTTTGTGGTCACATACTAATGCAGTCTCTGGAGTTTTGAAAGGGCATAGGGAGATCAAGTGTTTTCCAGTTCTAGTCCTTCTTTAACTACTCATAGCCTTCCATCACCAAGACGCACAAAACTATAGATCCCAATGCAATCAGAGTCTGAAACTACATTTAGAATCAGTTCCTGCCTTTTAGCAAAAGTGAGTTTTTTCTTATTATTTTCCCCTGTCCGTGTAGGAGAAAAAGTGTGGAGGAAAAGCTCAAATTTCCAGAATTTCAGTGTGGTCTGGAGCCACCCTTGTGTGGCCCAGTCCTATGCTCTCTACCTCCTGCTCTCCTATCCAAAACTCTGATCTCTCACCAAACCAAGATCCCAGCCCAGGTTTCTGTATTTTCTGTTTCTCCAGTCACACTTTTCCACATCCTGAAACGCATACACAGAGCCAGGGTCTCAACCTCCATGGACTCTATGGCCTGAATGCCACGAAACTTGTAGCCTTTACCTGTGATCTGTGTGTATGATCGCCCTCTACTTCAAAAGGCAAATACCCTAGCTGCAGCCTGCTTCCCCTCTCCCCTGATAAACAACCTGTGTGTCCCTATCCTTGCCTCCACCTTATGAGACTTCTTGTGACCCCCTGGCCTCTGTATGGCCTGACGTAGCCTGTCACCTCCTGACACATCAGATAAGATCAAATGAGAGAGGGCTGGGGCGTGCTAAGCTGCAACTTGCAATCTTTAATTTGGCCACCTCTGCCTTACATACATAAAACATGTGAGAATAGCTTAATTCAGCCAGTGTATTTTTTTGCATTCCAATTTAGCACAAAAACACTGTATCACATCTCGTTAAACTGTACACTAGTACATCCACACTTCCATAACATCTGAATGTAAATTGTGAGCTGTAAATCCATATGGTATTTAGGGGATTACATAAAGGCTGCAGAACATGTCAATTTACTTATTATATTCCTAAACTTTGTTTTACATTGCATATATTTCCTACCATATTACCAAATACGCAGTCTACAAGGGATATAATTTGAATCATTTCCCAACCAGGCATAAAAAAATGGATTCATTCTCAAGTACATTAATCAATGCTTTGCCTCTTGGCATAATTCCTCATTCCCCCCCACTGAGTGGTGGTGCTTGGAGCTAGCTGTCACTGGCTGCCAGCTGTACTGCCACTGAAGCCGAGAGCTGGAGCACCAGTTGGAAAGGAAACTATTAAATCAGCATTACAGTGCTGACATGCCATTATTGGAGTCAATACTGGCATAAAAGTGGAGTAACAAAGTGGAGAACAAGGACCTGAATTCTGTCTAAATCTCGCATCCCTCCTGCAACACCTGCAATTCATGTATTCTCCCTCCAGGATTTGAGACAGAGATTAGCAGGGCCACACCCTGTTCAGAGAGACAAAGGCAATGCCACTCCTCTGATAAGGAAATTCAGAGTATTTCCTTGGATTATCAACTCCCAAAGTTTCCTGGCCCATGCAATTTTTGCCCTTGTAGGGTATGATCTGGCTCTCATCTCCTGTGCTATTGCAAAAGATACAAAGGCAAATGCATTACCCCACAAATACAATACGGAGAGATTTCATAGAAATTAGCAATCAATATTTGATTCTGCTGGATATTACTATTGCTGACAACAGTGGAATAACAGCTTTATAAGAGGAGATCCATATGGAATCCCAATTTACAAACAAGAAAATATGGAGGAAATATGGAGGAAAACAACTTGCAGGCCTTCACAAAGGGAACCAGGACTCCTTGGGGAATAGAATCCAAGAGTCCCTGTCACAAAATCACTGTTAGATGTCATGCATTTGGTAAACATCGTGGTCAATAACAAATGGTAAACATAATCTATTTCAGATATGCATTGGGAAACATCCTGATTAGCATTCTTGTTATTTACTGTGAAGATGATGCTGTGAAGGACTGTAAAACTGTGCCACATATAGCAGGATTAATTCCAGATGAAAGTTGGAAGAAGTAGAAGCACAAGCACAAACTGACCAGGAAGCAGGATGTTATGTACATTTACCACCAGCACCTGGAGAGACATTGAATTGAAGTAAAATAAATTATCCCAACCAGATTGTTAGAAAGTGAGTTACTGGGCTGTTTTGGTTTTTGTTTAAAGTTAACCCTGCAGCAATTAGATACCAATCACATCACCACCACAAAGTTACAAACAGGAAAGGAGCTACAGTCCAACATATGCACCCAGGTTTCTTTTATCCTTTTTCCTTTCAGGCAAATTCCAGACTGTTCCCACCTGCCTGCTGTACCCTTGCTGATCAATTATCCTGTTGAACTGAAAGTGAACCTGCTGCAAAGGGTTAAGGTGGCTGCACTGTTGCAGGGTCAACTGCATGGGAAGAAAGACGTATAAAACTCTCTGAGAAGAACGAACAGTGGTAATAATACTGATGTCCAGCTTAGCAGGTGTCTAACATGGACTATTTGTTTTGTTTCATTTCATTAAATAAAAGGATCATAATGTAATGAAGTGTAAATACTATAGTAGTTTAAAAAGGATTGAGGTGTTACTTTTCAGAGACTACTTACTTGTTACTTACTTTAACAAGCCCTGAAAATATCAAGAAGGGTGCCACGGGCACAATACCTTCCTGAGGCATCAGCTTATAGATTTAGAGCATTTAGGGGAGAACAATGGCTACCTCACAAAAAATATGCCCATTCTTTGGAAGGTGTAGTAAGAGCCTTGAAATGTGAAGCTCTTCTGGCTTGTACCCTCAGAGAAGACATCAAGGACACCAGGAGAGGTAAAGTTTACCAAGCTGAGTTTCAGCTCTCCCGACACCGAACTGCAAGTGCCACGCTGCACAGGCCACCCAGTCACTCCTTGGGAACCATTCTTCACTTGGCTGCTTCATTAACAGTGTCAGTAAAAGGGCCACTTAGTAATAATAGTAATGGTTATATTAGGACATCTGTGCTCTGCAAACAACATCCAGAATGACCTGCCTTACAGAACTCACTAAACTTCCTCTGAAATGTAAAAATTTTCTGTCACTACCAACCTGGGCTCATTTTGAATTGGCTGTCTGCTTCTATATATGACCCATTCTTATGTGAAAGTCTGGAATATACAGGTTAGGGCACTGCATAATTTATATTCCTTAAAATTTTGCATGTTGTACTTTGTATTCAGATTCTCTCCTCTGATTTAAATTTCACCATCTGTTCTCTCTTGCCTCCCCCCCTTAAAAAAAAAAAAAAAAAGAGTTTTCCAGAAAAGATTAGGTTATATTTTTGCCACAGCACTTGGTTTTCAAGAATTCTGTCACTGGAATTTGTGAGGATTATCTTGATCTGGAAAAGATTCCCCCTTCCTTCATTCAGACCTTGGGCACGTACTAACAAGTCATGGTATTTAATGAATGTCAGAGAACAAATCTCAGCAGCATGCTGATAGAGTACTGACATACAGTGGTGACATGTGTTATCTTCTGGGCCAGACTGATGTGCCATATGATTATGCATGCCATCCTATACCAACTCAACTTAAACTGAAGACAATGGCAACAGAAAATTTTAACACTCATGATCTCATGAGAAAATGAACCTGCCATTTCACAACAAAGTAAAGCACTAACAAGTATTTGCACTGTCCTAGCTATAAACCTAAAAATTCTTTTCAACAGATATGATTAATTTGCTGCTTTTGCGGTATTGCCAACCCCTCACACTTTCAGAAGTCATGAGTCAATCCCCAAAAGCTCATCAGATAGGCTTAAAAGGGATCTCTCTCTCTTTATATATAAATATAGGTGTGTATATATATAAACACATATATGGATTACTATTTGCCTTTGGGATAGCGAATCTTGAGGACTGAGGATTAATTTTCAAATTTTCAAACTTTTTGCTGCAACTAAGGGAACTTAAGTAGCTATTTTTAATAAGCAGATGAAATTATAACATGAAAGATTACATTCAGGAACTAACTCATCTTTAAAACAGAAAACAGCATGTTCTGTAGTACAATATGATTTGGCAAAACCGTTAAAGACACTATACAATTCAAATTATTGAACTTTGAGACAGTATTTCTGGATGGCCATTTTTAAGGGGCAGCTTCAGAAGTTCTGGCGTTCAGTGGCAAGATCACAGCTGAGATCAGGCTCCTTTAGACAGAATATGAAACTGCTTGGTCAGTCAGAAATTACACTTTCAAAAATCTACTAGATTATAATTATAGTCCACATGTTTCCCATTTAAAAGATAGCAATTTTTCAACAATGAGAGTTAAATATAAATAACCGACAAACTCAAATAACGGGCCAGTGGGGATCATTGTGAATTAAGTAAAACATGTACATTTCCTTCATTTTCTTTACAAAGGTTAGGATGATCACTTTGCTCTGATGAACAGTTTGCTTAGTGTGGAGTCTAAACAAAGACCTGTTCTAATCACAGGGCCTCTGATCATCTTTATTATTAAATTAGTACGTTAAAAGCCTCCAGAACCTCAGAGAATGATATGGATTCATCGTCATAACTTGTTCAAGAAAATCCTACCCTCAACAAAGCAGTAATCAGACTGGAAACTTCTCAAAGTCAGACCCTCTGGGGACGTGGAATACTTCCTCATTTTGGTTATGACAAAATATAGTACTGGAATGGTTTTCTAAAGAAACTTTAATTTTAAAATTTTTCTGTAAACCAACATATCAATAACCAAAAGAGCTAATGTAATCCTAAAGCCTAATCCAAATACCCCTGAAGTCAAGGGAAGCCTTTACTGATTTTAATGACGTCCCAAGTGATGTTGGACAGACAGCCATGGGACCGGCCATGCACCGGTTTCTGAAGTGTCTGTACAGATAGACCTGTCACACTGTGTGCTTGATTTGAATTGGTATTTTTTCCAAGAAAGGGCATTACAATTTTTCACTGGGTTATTGCATCATCAATCAGAGACACTGAAAATATTTGCACGTATCAGTGGCTACAATCTCTAACCTGTGTGCAGTGGCCAAAATTACGGTTCTATCTACACTGAAAGTGAGACACAGAGGTCAAGTGATTGTCCAGGAGACTTGAGTCACCCTCTGAGCTCTGCACAAAGCAAAGGCAGAACTAGAAGTTGGCACCTCCATTTCACAAGAGTTTAGTGCTCTTCCCAGTAGAACAGAGCTCCTAGAGGACACACAGGGAAGTAACTTGCATTAAATTGAATTAGTGGGTTTGAATATATTTTTTACACTTGCTAAAGTGCAATAAATGCCCCGTTGAATCTCTGTTTCAGTAGTAAGAAGGTGTTAATTCTGTACAGGTGTCAATTCTGCTCATGGAATTTACACTTTGAACATGACTTAACTTGGAGTTTCCCAGTTTGAACAAGCCATTGGATAACTTTGGATTTTTAAGGTATTGAGTGCTCTTATCTCCCCCTAATTTGATATAGTCTCCCTTTTCAGTGGGCACTGAGGGTACTCAGCATCCTTTCCAGATTCATTTGGTGTCTTACAGAATCAAGAAGATATCATTCAGATTCATGTAGTTCAGCACAGCAGCAAACAGCCGCTACTGTTCTGTAGTAGGTAATGTGCAGCAATATGTATTGACACTGACACTCTGAAAAGTAATCCAGGTGCTACTTTTTCTTCTTTTTTTCTTCCACATGTGTCTTTAACATGTTTCATTTTTCTTAGCGCCAAAGAGCTTTCATTTACAGTGCCACATTTGCACAGGAGACACAGGGATTTCCTACACCCATTGTGTATAATAGAGATTCTGGCACTAGAGCATGCAACTCCCACACTACTACTATATTTGTCTAAAACAAGCACAGGCAGATCATAGAGACAACAAACTGTGATAATAGAACATTATGAATGTGCAATACAGCTTCCAAGTATTTGGAAATGCTCTCCCTATAGCACCTCAGCAACTGTGCCAGAAATGTTGCTTTTTGGACTCAGGGGATTGATCCTCCATGTCAAATTCTGCAGTGTCATATACATGTGAATAAAGGGGAACAAAGAAAATTAAACAACTGACCCAGTTAGAAGAATCACTATTATTAACAGGGAACAGCACTGTGAGACTCAAAGAGGAACACCATGGGTCCCTTTGCAGCACAGACACATCCAAGAAAGAACTTCCCATAAAGACACAAGAAGTAGGGGAAAAAAACGCACACATATTTACTAGATAGTAGTTGAGCCTAAGAAGTATTGCCCTAGACCATTAATTCCATATACATGCTTCCCTTTTTTATTTAAAGAAAAAAAAATCACAAAACTGCCATCAGTCTATAATAACTTCTGTTCCCTACTGTATAGGACTAGATACAGGAACTAGCCCAGAAATAATGGGCTCTGTGACTGTAAGGAGTTGGTTATTCTCTTAATTTTTCCTTGATCAGAATAGAATGATGCATTTGCTGTTGGATTTTTGCGTTTGCTAGTGAAATCACTAAATTTATATATTAAGAAGACACACGAGATTCATATTTTCATATGACATCAGAATAGATGGAACAAATAATCAACTCCAGCAGCAGCAGACCTAATGCAGTTTGATTGGCCCCTGATTGCTGGTTCATGGTTGGACTCTCTGCAGTCTCAAAACACAAAATTTTTCCTGCAGCTGGGGCATTCAGAACATTTTTCACCTGTCTCTCTAATAAGAGTTCACCCTCTGCCACTGCCTTTTCCAATACTAGTAAAGTCTCTTGTATTTGCTCAGATATTTTCATGAAACCTGAAGGAACTTTGAAAGTATTGCCCCTTGACCAAATCTAGCTGGAAATAAGTTCAGTACCAGAGCCTGGTGGGAGAATCCTACTAGTTTGTTAGAAAATGAGCTAAAAAGATAAAGGTTGAAGAAATGAGGAAAATGACAATAAGAAGTCTCTCAGCTATTAAACCTAACAGTCTACGTACAGATTAATTGCTTACTCTGTTTTCAGTTTTGAGCATATGCTGTTGTAATCATCAAGTAAAAACAGGGTTTAGGTATGCAAGATAAGTTTGTGGATAATGTGAAAGAAAAAATGTTGAGGCATACTATACTTTGAGTATTTACATTCCTGTTTTTATAATTATCTTAATTAAAGAGTAATTATTTCACTTACAGATAGGCTTATCTCTAACATGAAACTACCTGTCTACCATAATAAAAATTGAAAAATATCAAAATTGCATATTTTACTGTCTTTAATAGCTGTTCTGTACTTTAAATGCTGTCTTCACCACACGGAAAATACATTGTTTTACTCACTTGGTATTCACAGTTTGTAAAAAGCAGTCAGGTTGCTAATAATGAAAGCGGGATTTCCAGAAGCACAGAACTAGTTGGCTAACAAAAATATGCTTTCACCTTATGTGAAATAAAAGACAAAAACATAAACTGCTAACACAGGGTTAGTAATGAAAATTTAAGACTAGCCAACAGTAAAATGAGGACTCACAGTCAAAAATATGTGAGCTTCTTTCTGCTGACTGTCTTCCTCTGTTGCTGCTTTGTGCCTGGGGAGAGCACCCAGATAGGCCAGGCCTCAGGCCTTCACCTGGGAGATCCTGGAACGTGGAGCCAGGTGCAGGCAGCTGTGGTGTTTCTGCAGCTGATTTGAGCTATCAAGCAAGCATATCAAGTCATCTTTTTGGCTGGCATCTGCGCTCCACATTCCCTCTACAAGACAGAACCAGATCTCATGAGACCCTTTATAAGAGCTGTCCTGTGATAGCTTATGTCCTTATGTCCTGCGACATAAAGGAGTGCTTCTACTTGTAGATAATCAAAACCAGGCAAGTAAGACATAGGATACATATAGGATATGCATTTTCACTAGGAATGACCTGTCTTCCAGCCACTTGACACCTCACCTGCATTAAGCCTGAAATCAAATTGGGACAAAATAGTGGAACAATCCCATGGAAGTTGCTGGGTTACTATTCTGCATGGAGAACTGGCAGGACAGTAGGTGGGGCTTTAAAATAAATCAGTTCACAAAGCTTAACTCACATGTTTCAAATACTGCCTAGAACATAAATTAGGTAAGGTCTTAAAAAGCTGCCAGAAGTCACAGTCAGCCTTACTTACGACTCACTGGGACCAAGGGAAGTACTCACCAATAGGACCATCTTTGTCTGTAGTGTATGTGCTGTTTAAATAGATGTTATTTAACTCATCAGCTGAGCACCTTCTAATCCCACTTATTTTCCCAGTCTAGACAAATCTTTTCTTTTTTCTTTTTTTTTTTTTTTAAATATAGGTAAATGATGCACTCATTGTTACCCAAATGCTTTACTGCTTAGCTGAGCATAGACTTGTTTCTACTTCAATCAAAATAACATGGGAACAGCACAGAAGCTGGACTTTTAACAGAGCTGTGCTTGCTGGCACCAGCTGTTTTATTGCTTGCTGAGAAGATGGTGAGGTGCTGCCTAACAGTATCAACAGCTTTTCTACTCGCTGTTGTATGTTGTAGGCCCGTTGGCATCTACTGTTTTATACGTCACGATGGAAGGCACTGCATTTGTGACATTAAAACAAACCAACAAATAGAAGCTATAATGCATCACAAGAAATGTGGAAATCCCTGTGACTGGTGCAAAGCAGGATGCAGGGGACTGGCCTTTCCTACCTGAGGAGTGACAAGCACAACACTGAATTAGTGGCACTTCACTCATGCTCTCTGAATGCTAACCCACTCCACCTCCACTGCTCCTACCTATTCCACCACAAGGAGTTGTCTGTTTAGCACATACTCTTCAAAGGCTATTCTTTCTAGGAGTCATTTTTGGGGTGGGGATCAATAACATATGTTAGGGATATTGATTTAAACCAGCAACCAACTCATTGCAGTGATATGAACACTCACTAATTTGGGTCATTGTATGTTGCCAGACTGTTTGAGAGTGCTGGCAAGGTTCTGCTGAATGCTGTTAATCATGTCACTGCTCCTGAGCAGAACATATTTCCCTTAAAAAAAATAACCAAAACACCAAACTAAAAACCACCGCCCAACAACCCACAAAGATCACTTCAATACAGCACCTAAATCTTTTTACTTTTAAATAACTGGAACAACAAGACAGAAAAACTACCAAATACATTGAGACAATAGAGTTCCTACAGCTGTATTGCATCAAAGATATGAAAAGGTCGAAATTTATAGCAAGGTATACAATAGTGGTTTACTTATGCAAACAGAGAAATTAATGAATTTGTCCAGCTTATGTGTTTTCCCAAAATAAAGTGAATTTCCAAACCAGACACCTATTTTTGACTACCAAAAGTTGTCTGTGATGACACCATTCAGCTGAAGCTTATGCATATACTGCTGTCAAATGGATACTTCTTTTTTTAATTTTGGAGTTGTTTCTTCTGCAACATGTCCTGACCTGAGTGCTCAATATGACCTGAGTGCTCAAGGAGGCTTATTCCATTGGATTTACCAAAAGAATTTGGCAAAATCGGCAAATATTGGCAAAAAGTTTGACTCTTATTCAAAACAACTGTAGTTTCCTCTAATTGTGTGTGCCAACACTTCACTGTATACAGCCTTAATCACAATGACTAGAAATGGAGCTGCAGGATATTGAAAATAAATGTCCTGCATGCATGAATCCCTGCAACACAAGAAGTCCCGTTTTGAAAACAGGTTTCCTTTGTCTCTATTCTGCCCTCCAGTGGTTTAACAAGGGGACAGGTCAAGACAGATCAAAACAAAAAGCACCAACTAAAACATACTAGCCTATTCCTCCATCTGGCTAATGTACTGATGGGTGCGAGAAACAGGAGTGGTCAAATGCTGAAATTATCATATTTTTTAAAAGATAAAAAAATGAGATATTTTTTGTCTGATAAAGTAATAAACTGTTAATAAAACAGAGTTCCTGAGATAAATGCTTCTCAACCCTGATTAAGCTCATTAAGAAGTGAAATCACTTTGCAAGTATAATTTCAAAGCCTCGTGTAGAAGACAGATTTTAACTGAATCTTTCTGAATTATATCGGAGATGTACTAGCCTACCAATACAGTAAATTGACTGTTGATGGCAAAGGAACTACAGCCTTTAGCCATGGTTTATTCTTATGAAACACAACCTCTTTTTATTGGAAGAAATTTCTATTCTGACCTAAACCCTTTCGAAGTGATTGTAAAAGTGCATTTTCCCAAAGTGGCTTTGTCTTGTACTCTATATTTGGGAATGTGCTTGGTGTTATTTGCTATGCCATCGCAATCCACAGAACACAGATGTCAAGGTGGCAGTGGACTCTGTGTATGCAAGATGTGTACCCTGTAAATATACTTCAAAAGCACTACTGGCACATTTTTACTTAGAATAAAAATTCAACTTTTGTCCTCTTCTGAAATTCTTGTTTTTCCCTGCAAGAAGCATGGCTTGGAGAAAAGAAAGAGAGCTCAGATTTTAGCCAGGTGCAGATTTTTTGTGACCAGCGTGAAGGCCTGTGCCTGACCATTGTCACTGCATAGTGTGGTGCCCACCTGGTGGATTTTATGCTGTGAGCACATGGATGGTAAATACTATCATTAGCAGAAGAGACCAGCTGGACGAGTGAAGGAAGCCTTTTTCTCCTGGCTCTTACCACTGTGGCTCCACCTGCAGAGCTGTCCTCAGAGACAAGTGTCTCACACTCCCGAACCATGGGCATTGGGTTTCCCCCCAGTTTACCCTTAGTCTGCTGTCTATTGCCCATGTAAGACTGCACAGAGCCAAGACTTTCTTGTTTTCTTCTCTCTGAGCCTACTCTACCTGATATACGTGGGTTTGTTCAGGATTTCTTCTTTCACTCCCAGATGCTGTTTTTCAACCTGTGGTTTGACCTTCTGATGTATTTTTCCCCTGCGGCAATGTTCTTTCTACTTCTACCTTGTTACAACCTTCCCTGTTTTCTGTCTGTCTCTGTCACACACACACACACCTCTCCCCACTTCTATATCCTAACTGTGTGAAAGGATAGGTCCCATACTACACATCTTCCTTTACTGTTGCTTACTGGCTGAAGAAATATTTCTGTGTGAAAGAGTTGGGAACATGGCACTGTGTAGGACGAGTCACAGAGTGGTGTACTGAACTGTAGTTGCAGTCACAGCTAAAATGCGAGGAAACTGCTCAGCACTGTAGCAGCTCATTATAATACCACAACTCAGCACCAAATCACAGAGTGGCAGAAGACCATTTTCATAAACCCAGGACTGAGGAACAGCCCTGCAGCCGCCTCCTTCACCAATTCAGGCAATAGGTTACAATCAATGAGATTTTTAAAAGAATACCTCTTGGACCTGGTTTACATCACTTCTGGTTTAGAGCCTTTAAACTTTTCTTGAAAACCAGGAAAGCCACTGCCTTCTAAGTGTAAATTGAGATCCTCTCTTAGGAGCGCCAATCCATTTGTTATGATCCTCAGAAAACAAAGTATCTAGAGAGTTTCAGTCAGTGATTTTTCTTACTAAGCCATGGAAAGTTTGCATTTAAAAGGCAACCATACTGCTTTGCCATACAGCTCTGCTATGAGAGCTTATTATGAGCCTTAATTATGAGCCTTATTATGAGCCCCTGGAGTTGGAAGATAGGGACGGGGACCAGAATGGAGCCCCCATAATCCAGGGGGAAATGGTCAGTGACCTGCTGTACCACTTAGGCACTCACAAGTCTATGGGGCCTGATGAGATCCACCCGAGAGTACTGAAGGAGCTGGCAGATGTGCTCACCAAGCCCCTTTCCATCATTTACCAGCAGTCCTGGCTAACTGGGGAGGTCCCTGCTGACTGGAGATTAGCAAATGTGACGCCCATCTTCAAGAAGGGCCGGAAGGAGGACCCAGGGAACTACAGCCCTGTCAGCCTGACCTTGGTGCCGGGGAAGCTGATGGAGCAGATCATCCTGAGTGCTATCACATGGCATGTAGAGGATAACCAAGGGATCAAGCCCAGCCAGCAAGGGTTCAGGAAAGGCAGGTCCTGCTTGACCAACCTGATCTCCTTCTATGACAAGGTGACCCGCCTAGTGGATGAGGGGAAGGCTGTGGATGTTGTCTATCTAGACTTCAGTAAAGCCTTTGACACGGTTTCCCACAGCATTCTCCTGGAGAAACTGGCTGCTCATGGCTTGGACGGGTGTACTCTTCACTGGGTAAAGAACTGGCTGGATGGCTGGACCCAAAGAGTGGTGGTGAATGGAGTTTACTCCAGTTGGCGGCTGGTCACAAGCGGTGTTCCCCAGGGCTCTGTGCTGGGGCCAGTTCTGTTTAACATCTTTATCAATGATCTGGACGAAGGGATCGAGTGCACTCTCAGTAAGTTTGCAGATGACACCAAGTTGTGTGGGAGTGTTGATCTGCTTGAGGGTAGGAAGGCTCTGCAGAGGGACCTGGACAGGCTGGATCGATGGGCAGAGGTCAATTGTATGAGGTTTAACAAGGCTCAGTGCAAGGTCCTGCACTTGGGCCACAGCAACCCCATGCAACGCTACAGGCTTGGGGAAGAGCAGCTGGAAAGCTGCCTGGCAGAGAAGGACCTGGGAGTGTTGGTTGACAGCCGGCTGAATATGAGTCAGCAGTGTGCCCAGGCGGCCAAGAAAGCCAATGGCATCCTGGCTTGTATCAAAAAATAGCGTGGCCAGCAGGAGTAGGGAAGTGATCGTGCCCCTGTACTGGGCACTGGTGAGGCCGCACCTCGAATGCTGTGTTCAGTTTTGGGCCCCCCACTACAAGAGGGACATTGAGGTGCTGGAGCGTGTCCAGAGAAGGGCAATGAAGCTGGGGAAGGGTCTGGAGCACAAGGCTGATGGGGAGCGGCTGAGGGAGCTGGGGTTGTTCAGCCTGGAGAAAAGGAGGCTGAGGGGAGACCTTATCGCTCTCTACAGCTGCCTGAAAGGAGGTTGTAGAGAGGTGGGGTCGGTCTCTTCTCCCAGGTAACAAGTGATAGAACAAGAGGAAATGGCCTCAAGTTGTGCCAGGGGAGGTTTAGACTGGATATTAGGAAATTTTTCTTCACTGAAAGGGTTGTCCAGCATTGGAACAGGCTGCCCAGGGAAGTGGTTGAGTCACCGTCCCTGGAGGTATTTAAAAGACGTTTGGATGAGGTGCTTAGGGACATGGTATAGTGGTGGTCTTGGTAGTGTTAGGTTTACAGTTGGACTCGATGATCTTAAAGGTCTTTTCCAACCTATACGATTCTCTGATTCTGTGATTACTCGGTCAGTGTCTTGGGTCCCTCCGAGTCCAGAAACCTATCAGGATATGGAGACAGTGCTCCTGCCCATAGGACCAGCTTAAAAATGAATGAGTCAAACCTTCTTCCCCTGTCCCGTGCATTAACTTGTGTCATAAATCCATGAGTTTGTTTCTAAATAATAAAGATAAGTTACTTGAACTATTCTGTAATTTTTTAAACCTCTAAATCACATTTTCAAGTCTTTATAACACCATGAAATCTGTAGTTCTCAAAATACCCTATTTCCTATGATTAAAAAGAAATGCACATGTAAAGAGAGCAGTCCATGTTAGTTTGTTCCTTGCCATTATGGATACTTTACCTGCTGAGAAGGGGTTTAAAAAAGAAAAAAATCTGCATAATTCCCTCAGCCGCAGCAAGTAGATGAATGGTAATTATTTCTACATCAGTAGTAGAGACCCTTTGTTCCACTTTGACAAAGCCTAGGAGAGTACTAATTTTGTTCTGCAGTATAATGGGGGTGGAAGAGAGTCTTTTTCATTGGAAGTTTATGAGCTTATTGCTCATACTACCCAGGACTGTGAACAATAAAATGCAGCATTCAGCACACATCAATACTTAAGTAGGATGTGGATACAAACTGTTACTCTGCTGACCAGGTGGCATTTGACACCCTCCACATCTGTATGTTCTTACTTAGTGCACGAAACAAACTGATTTAGTGTGGAGACTCCGTGCCCTGATTTTCCTTGCAGCTTCTGCCACCCACTTTCTATTCAAAGCTTAAGCAAATATCTTAGTGGAGTTTTAGTATCTAAGGATAAAATTATGAACTATTGCTTTCCCCTGAATATAAGCTGCCTCAATTCCACAGCTACTGCATTTTTTTACGTTAAAGCTCCCTGGAGGTTCATACCTCTGCACACACCCAGAATCAACCCTGCATTGAGACCTGCACCTAGTCAAGATCTAAAACTCAGCTGTTTCTCTGCCCGTGTCCTGCAAGAGACTTGTGATAGTACGTATTATTAAAGGATGCATAACACACAGAGACAAGACTGCATTCCTTACAAAATAAGCACCAATTTCTGTAAAGTTCTGATAAGCAGTAGTGGATGTTATTTTTAGAGTAGCCTGATTTTGAGAAGTGGGAGATACAGGCTCAGTTGTCTCCCAGAGAGGGGTTGAAGGCCATATCCCTCACCTTTCCAACAGAACTGGCTATTCAGCCATTGTCCAGTCTGTGGAAGATACACTGAGCGGTACATAATTGAAGACTCTCAAGTGGGCAAGCTCTTTTTAGCATACTCACTTTGGAGAGGTTAGGGCCATTGACTAAGCATGGCTAGACTAAGTTCTGGTCCCAGCTCCCATGTTTGCTTACGCATTTTGGATTTTAGAAGTTAGTTGGTAAAAACTGAAATGACTACAACAAAGGGCTGAGATGGAGTCTTGCAGCTCACATGGAGCAAGAGGAGACAGGATGAAGTTATGAGCATGACTTTGAAAAGACAACAGACACAAAAATTCTTGTGTCCAGAGCTTATTCTAATGAAACAGGCCATCATTTCTACTAATTGTATGGAAAATACACATGCACCTAATTAATGTTTTGAATAGACAGTCTAGATAATCCCAAAACTGTATTTCTGGTTCATAACGCAGCTTTTCCCGTCACATGGCAGTGACCAAGCCTTAGCCACCCCTGCCTACCCAAGAAGTCACAACTTTATGAAACGTTTTCACAGTTACACAAGTGAAAGTAGGATTTTTGCACAGACAACAGATATCTGGGGCAAGACTGATTTCACAGTTATAATTTATCTAATACGGACAAAGAAGCCCAAAGCACAGACGAAGAGGCATGACAGAGGCATGTCAACAGATATCCGAAAAGGAGTTAGACTCCTATATACCTTTACAGTCTGGAGCATAACTGTTGATATGTGGAGGGCACTCCAACACCACGGTGATGAACAGTACTAAAAAAAATATATACATATATATGTATGTATCTTAAAAGAGGTCAAAATCTGTTCTTGGTTCACCTCCTATTTCTGAATACTTCACTTCCAATCAACTGAATTACATTATTCAAGATTTCTTCCATGACAGCACACTGAGCTGGTTCAGTTGAAGTCTTGATTAGGCCCACATCACAAAGACTTGAAATCCATGAGCTAAATTTTCCTCTCAGTGTCACCAGAGTAACTGAAATAGCGAAGGGAGTTTCTCTGATCTCACACAACTAACTATGAAGGGAGGGTAGCATTTGGCTCTAGCTGAGAACATTAAAACATTTTGATTGATCCTTGTGAGCCATTAGGAAATGCCATCAGTACCTGTGTACCGACACAATTGTTGCTTTGGGTAAACTTCTGTTGTGCCCGGAACCAAGATTATACAATATACAATAAAAAATGGAGAACAGGGCACCAGCTTCCCATTCCTGTCCCACCACATGACACACTTCTTTCCAAAGAGAATGTTTAAACATTCTCTATTTAATGTTTAATCACAGATGTGCAGAAAAGGGGAAGGAAGAAAGGGAATTAATGATTACATTACTAAAATTAGTTATAACCACCTGCAAAATTATTCCCTTCATTTACCATAATAAGTGGACATGGAGAAGGAGATTGGAGCCATCTTTAATAATTTTTAATAACTGTTAATAATAATGTCCATTATTATTATTATGACAAACTTCCAAAAAGCTGTGCTGATGTTTATTATTAGTTCCTCCAGATGATCAGAACACTGATTTTTTTAATATAATGGTAAAAACCTATAATCTGTGCAGTTTTCACAAACCATAAGTATTCTGCAAGGGCCAGCTACTGTACTGATTATTCTCTTCTAGTTCATTAGTGAATCTTCTCACCCGTTCAATCAGAATGTCTCTGGTTCATTTCCCATCACTTGGTATTACGAAAAACAGCCTGGCATTTAGTCAAACTAGGACAGCTTTACTGATAAAGCCAGTGGGGGAAGCAAATAATTTGTCAAATCTCGCTACTCCTAAACATAAAGAGCACTGCAAATCAATACACGGAAGTGTTCTCAGTTTGATTCCGACTGCAGAGAGGAAAGGGCAGCACCGTGTTCACTGTCTCTACGCTAATTGAGTGAGAGTGCATTCTCCATCATATCTACTTCTTACCAGAAAGGAAATGTGCAAGATACTGTGTAAAACTCAACGGGGGAAAAGGAGAATTAAGGAAATACTTCTTGAATAGCACCTTCTTTAGGTGAACGCTCCCCATCCCTTCTGTATGCCCACATAGCTGACTGCATATCATCTGATGGATAAAGTAGAATTCAACAGTTTCTCATCAACGAGTCTTGGTGAACTTAAATTTCATATCAAAGTATCTATAAATAAGCTAGGAAAACACAAATCCACGGTGATACCTTTAGCTGCATTTATCTGTTTTCCATGTTATCATTCAACATGGCTATCATTTTGTGACATCTGTATTTTTGGAAACAAAAACTCAAACCATGCATGCAATCCATTTGCCAAATTAATGTTCAAGACTCACGATTTTTGCTAATGTCATTCATCAAAAACTTTATTTTATTTTTGTGAAAAAATATTTTTATCTGTTACTATAATGTCTAGCCTATCTGAACTTTAACCAACCTATGTGCTAACACTACAACCTGGAATGTTTACCCACCTCCACAAGTTGAAGTGGTCTATTAAAATATGCCCAAAGACTATGCTGAGAGCCCTCATCTTTCTGAAAGGACAGTGAAGGAGGTAAGCAGGTTGCAACTCAGTCACTAGCGGATTGTCACAACTTGTTTAGGTTTGTGGGCAAGTCAGTAGTTATCCCAAAGAGTTCAATTTTACGTTTCCCAGGAACACTAATGCCAAGAAGACTGTTGCAATGTTATGACAGTTGTATCTACATTTCTTTTCATCTAAAACTATGCAGTGAAGAAATCTGACTTTCAGGCACTTTTGCTTCCCCTCTAAGTCTCAGGGCTGATACTTATTATCAAAAAGGAACGCAAGTACATTCTTCCATGTGATGATGGCCTACAGAGAAAACCAACGTATATTTTGCTCAACCACTTTGTGTATCTCACATGGGTCTCACGCTTTCCGGGCATGTACAAATCCTGTGTACAGGGCCTCTGTCTGGCTAAAGATTTAAGATGCTCATGTCTCCTCTTTGTGATTGGTTAACCTTTATACCAAAGGCTCATTTCTCAACTGCTCCAGATAGTTTGTCTCCCTCCCCTTAAGCTACTCCATGCTACCCTCCTGTTTCTTTTCATCTTGGGCTGGCTCCTAAGTTGTAGGAAAGCAGCCACCAGACTCTCCTGCTGGCCCCGGCCTGGCTGAGGGCAGCACACTGCATTCCCAAGACTCCATTCCCAGCAGAGCACAGGGGCTTATATCACCAGATATGTTTTGAAAGATAGAAGCGGGATTAGGCGGGTTCGTATTCCTTTTGCATTAGTTCACCCAGCCTACAGCCGGTTCTGTGGACGTGGTTATGTAACTGGAAATGGGCAACCTGCCTGAACAAGACAGTGCTTATCCAGAAGATGCAGGATCTACACAATCTTTCAACATTGAGAATAAGCCAAATTAACGTAAGCCCTTTAACTTTCATGTTTGTGGACTCTTCTGTTACCCTAACGCTTCAGCAATAACAGTGTTATGTTTGTATTTTTTAGTACATATTGAAAACATTTACACGAGCCAGGAAAGCAGTGTGCATGTATAAAAACCATTTCACTGGTTCAAATGTTAAAACTACTGTACAAACCACCATTTTTTTGCCCCAAATCCTTTGTTGTAGCAGCGTGCCATATATCAGAGCTTATCGCCTTTGACATGACAAAGAATCTCCTACTGCCAGCATTCTCAGCTCACAACCAGCCAATTAATTCTCATTCCTCCATCAGGGCAAGTACTCCAGAGTTAATAACACACTAAGGCACACCTTCTTAAGGAAATTCTTCCTTTCTGGGATGTTTACACTTGTATTCTGAGAGGGGGAAAAAAAACCTGAACACCTTTTTCTCTAAAAGAAAGAGCATGAAATTAATTAGAAGAATCAGAGACATACGGTTTTGTTCTTTTTAAAGTGAACATTACGAATGTGAATTACAGCAATTCTTTAAGGGCCTTGATACTCTGGAGTTGGCTGAGCGTGAGCTTCTGTCTAGAAGGTGTATAAGTGTATTAGTATGGCATGATGACTGAGCTAGTAAGTCCCATATCTGTGCAGCTCTACACCCAAGATGGCTGATATTTGGTCTGTTTGAAGAGCAGAAAACCAGCTCTTTGCAGGTTCCTAGATATACCGTGAAAATGAATTGCCTGCTCAGTGTTGTTTTTTACTAGGCGCTACGAGAACAAGAGACTGCAGATGAGCCTCTCTGAGGCTAGGAATAACTTAACGGGGTATAGAACAGTACCTATGCTTTATTTCAGAGTAGACGCACAGCCCAACAGCAGCACTATATTCAACTAGATCCAAAAAGAATACAGCAGTGCAGGAAGTTAGATCTCCAGAATTAAAACCCTAAGTTGGGTTCATAGATTCTGTATGTGGTACAGGAGCTTACAAATTCACTGTCCAAACTCAGCTGTCAATTGAGCGGGAAGCTGCCTAAAGTCATGCTTGGTTTATAGTTACTGATAACAGTGCAATAAAAACTCATCTCAGCATGTCTTAAATCCCAGCTCTCCCACAATGCATAAGTAAGATTTGCACTTAAGTGAGGGTATTCACTTAGAAAGACAGTCCAGAACTTTCTACGAATAAAAACGCCTACCCCTTTATTCTCAAAAACCTGAGCACGACACTTTGTTGGAAGTGGAGGTGGAAATGCAAGTAGTTAGACCACTCATGCCAGCAATGACTCTGCTCCAGTCTCCTCTTCTCACTCACAGCATCATGTCCTAACCACTACCTGGCAGCTTATTCTGAGTGGTCACACTCACCTCCCTTCTGCTGGAGCCAGAACATTATTCAGCCACAACTTTACTGAGACAGCAAGGGAGTATGAGCGCATAGTGCAGGGATTAGAGCACTTACCTGCCAGGGAAGAGTCCTGTGATCTGAACTCTTGTTTCCACGGCTCCTGCTATAGTTGATACACAACTTAGCACTGTAAAAGGACAGACCTAGTCCTGGGAGCAGGGAACTGAAATCTCTCCTCCTAAATGACTTCTCTAAGAGTCGTGCTCACTCCTTCCCCTCAATCTGGCCTAACGAAAATTATCTACTACGGAGTTCAGCAGGAGTGGTGAGGATTGCCCGTGCCCAGACTAGTCTGGCAGTTTAAGCATTCTCCTTCGAGGTGGGAGTTGAGGATGTTAATGCAACCAGACAGAGGAGGGAATTCTGTATCTCTCACTTCTTGACAAATCCCTTAGGACACTGAATAGCAGGTTGCAGAGCAACAAACGCTTTTTAAAAAGAAATACCTGTTGCTCTTGCATTTCTCCAGGAAGCCTGATCCTGTCTGTGCCACAGAACACATAAATTGCCCAGGTCATGTTTTGTATTTAAGATTATATTTTTTTGAACATGGCAATCACATTGGCAGTAACGCTTAGTATAAATGCTGTTTTCTAGGGCAGAAATGGATTGCAAAATCATTTAACTCATAGCTGAAAGTGATTTTTAGAACACAAAATCACTGTTTCAGCTACGCAAGACTAACCTCTGAATGTTGCTTGCCTTCAGTCTTGAGCCAAAGGAATTTTTTGTTGCAGCATTGCGTATTGGTGGAAATGTCTGGTAGGTGGAACTGAGACATCTAATGGCTGTTTGGAGCTGCATAAAGACACTGAACATCGAAACTTACATTGTAAGGTAAGAGAAAGAGAAGTGGTTTAGTGGGCACAGTGCAAATGAAGCTGCCAAAGAGCCATATTTAAGAGCACTTCATTAAATATTTTTTCAGCATCATCTATTCTACATTAATTGTATGCAAACATTTTGTATTCCAGATCTTTTCCCCCCGATTTCAAGTCCTCCCAAAACATGAGAATGGTAAGGTTTACATTGAAGTAGGAATGAGTGATATGGATCTAGATAGCACCAGATATAAGTATCTAGAAATATATTTTTTAAAACAAAATAGATCAATTGATATGAAACTATTTACTGCATCACTGTATTGATTTAACCAATGTATAACAACATAGTGCGATATGGCATCAAGACACATACCTTACAAAAATGTCTCCTTTCTGAAGCCATATGTAATACAGTGTCCCAAGAAGAGACTCTGTAAAGAAAAATGATGCCCATTCACCTTGTGTCAGTAAAATTATTACCCATGTTATATTTAGCTAATAGACAAAAAAGTTATAGGGCGTGAGCAGACTTTTGCGGGAACATCCTTTGGCAGCTGATTCACTGAAGGACATTGACTGTGGCCTTGGGAGGAGGAGGCTGCGAGATTAGCTTTTTCCTTCTGGTGGGAGGAAGGCCCATTGCCTTGCTGATTGCAACACAGGCAGAATAAATGATGTTAGAAGAGCTTGGGCGGGTGGCATTAATATATGCCAGGAGGTATCATATTCACATACACCAGACAAGGATTGCGTAAGAGTCATGGATGGCTCATCATATCTCTTCAGAACTATAAATCACCCCTTTCCTGCCTATTTGACCTCTTCTCTCCTACTTCACATTCAGGAAGTACTAACACGCTTCATGCACCCATGTCCAGTGTGTGAAGGGTACGCAGAAAACAGCTCCTACAACTTTGCTCTGGCAGTGCTGGCTAAGACATAGTCCTCAGTGTGGTTGTTAACATTATTGGCACTACACACATACATCTGGGTTGAAATATATTGAGCAGAGGAAGGGAGCGGAGGACAGATGATATGCGAGATGTAAACAAATGTCAATGGCTTCAGCAGTCCTAATTATCTAACTGGAAGATACTTTCCTATTCACTTACAATTAAAGAGAAACTATTGGGAGGAAAAACTAGTTCTGCGTTTCTCTCTCTCTCTCTTTTAAATAGGGAATTTAAAGGTGTCTCTCATGCTTTCAGATGTTAGATTATTTCTGGCTGAGCATAATCACATCCAACTGCATTCCTATCTGATAAAGTGAGATAATGTATCCGCATCTCTAGTCGACGTTTCTTTTCCCGGAGCACTGTAATGCAGCCTTTTGTCTTAATCGATAGATCACAAAGACACATCACAGCTCCAGAGTTACTGAGGAATAACAGGTGATGTTTTTCATCTCCAGTTTATGTATTCAAGAGAGGACTAAATGACGCACACAACAGGCCAGATTGACTAGCTGCTGTTGCACAGCATGTGCACAGACTGATTATACAACTCTGACTCACGAGCCTCTGCAGCATAGCCTTACAGAATACCTGCCAAAGCGGCACAAGCAGGCAACAAAAAGCAATCATTTAAATGAAAAGTAATCACTCCTTTGAACAGTATTTCACACCAGTATGCGTGTGTGACTAGAGTAACATATATATATATAAACACACACACAGAGAAACTGAATTAGGGAAATATAATTGTTGCTAAAATAAAGAAAATTAGTCTTGCTTCTGCAAAGCTATGTTTAAGTCCCACATCTGCAAGAAAACTCCCTTCCTGTCCTTTTGCAATCAGCTGACAGAGTTGGTTTGCTGCTATTTCAGCTCATGATAGCCATTCACAGGAGCACACAGCAGTCTTGGTCCTGTTCAAAAGGAATGTTTTCTTAATAACAAGAAGAAGTGTGTACCTTAGTCTTTAGCACAAAGGAGAAAAAGTGCTCTCACCTGAGATCTGGACCTTGTGACACATGGAGTTGCTATCTTTGCTGTCAGATTTAATGCTACAATGCAGAGCACTCTTAGGGAACCAGTTATTCATGCCCTCAGGCAGGTCTCTGGAGCCCTGAAAATCGCTCAGGGTTAAGTAAAAGGATTGGGCAACATCCCAGTAACAATATACCCAGCTTCCCCAGGAGCATTTGGTTCCCATTGTTTCCTAGTGGTATTTTCCATTTACTTCCTAAGCATTTACATCTCTTGTAGGCTCTTCAGGATACCCAAGTAATAGAGAATGCTCATCAGGAAGTCTCAGAGCATGGAGGGTGAAAGACTACAATGGCTTTGAGAGACAAACTGGGCCAAGATATGCAGTGCTCAAAGCTCATAATTTGCCTGCAATTAAGATACTACCTAAGCAAATAAGTATGTCCAGTCTGAAGAACTTGAGCCATAACTGCCTGAGAGGAGTCACCAAGACAGGGAACCTTAAAGAAAGATTCTGGATGCAACTGCTGCAGGCGAACCCATGCAGATGAACAGCTGGAAAAGGGCTCCTTTGTCTCCTTTGTCTCACATTGAGCTATCCTGGATTAACACAGAGCCAGATGCGTTCTTTGCTGGTAGAGATTTACATCTCATGATGGAGCTGAACCCAGTGGTTTCATTTTTTCCCCCTCCTTTCAGTGCAACTGACAAATTTCGCAAAACACTAACTTCTCTCAGAAAATCTGTAGCTTTAATAGATAAATAATTTACTGCATTTCTCTCATAAATACATGTGGGGTATGCCTTCCTGTCCACACTTACGACCAGTGGTAACATCTGGGGAACTCCCTGGGGTCTGAGTTCATGGTCAAGAAAGGGAAGGATGAAGACTACTCTTATAATAATTTTAAAAGAGGTTCTGAAAAGCATAAATGGAGCCACTTGGCCCAGCTCTCTAACTGCCCTTTGCCCTTCCGCAAGCTTTCCCCAGTGAAGATCAGGCTGCCCCAGAAAAACTGTTGAAGAGAATTCACAGCAGGAGTGTTTGACAGCAGCTTCCACCACCAAGTGAACGCGCTGCCAAGGGTGATGGCCGGGACCTGGGCAAAGGAAGGAAGCACTCACAACACAGCAGGTCTGCAAGAGTCCAGCAGATCTGATTTCACAAGACAGGTAGTCAGGGAAGTCAAATATCCCCTGCCTTCTGCTGGTACTCGTGTCCCTCTCAGTGTCCCAAATTTGGAACTTGCCTCACCAAGGGGATAAATGCTTGCTGATCTGATGATATTGTCTACCAGCTCATGTTAAACACATCTTACATGCCGAACAGGAAACCTTCAAGAGACAGTAGATCAGTCAAAATTAAAACCAGCACAGACCAGAGCGAATGAACGGTATTTTTACCCGGAGACAACGTGACAATGGGCAAGCCCCGTCTGTAAAGCAGGCTTTGGCAATAAACAGATACCAGTGCTACTGTCTACAAGGGGATGGTCTGCAGTGTATTATTTCCAGAGAGAAAACAAAAGGGGATCTTGGGGGGAGGGGTAAACCAATGTATTATGAAGAGAGAGTAAAACAATAATATTATGGAAATGCATGGCAAAGAGAAATTAAATTACACTGTAATAAAGGAAATTGAATTAATTGTTTACAACTAGTTATGATTTATTTTTAATGATACAAAAGACAATGATCTTGAATGGAACATACAATCCCAGATATATATATCAATGTCCAAGTCCTTTTCACACCCTTTCCTATATTTATAATTAAGAAGGAAGTCTTCTGATGACGTGCCTCAGGAAGAATGAGAAATTACTTCGGTAAGTTAAATAGCAGTTTCAAGTCCTCCTGGAAAATGAATTATGATCAGAGGTCACATTCATCAGTAGGTCTGAACAGAATGAGAGAAATCCTTTGGACGTACTCTCCATGTGTAAATTCGCCATGTTTATGTGTAACCAACATACGGCATATAAATAGTAGGTGACTTAAGATGGTGGGTTTCCTATGAACTGCTTTTACACAGGTACTGAGAATTTGCTTTTAAAGATAGTGTCAGAGTGTTATTTTGGTTCCTTGATGAGCAGAGATCCTAAAATAAGAGTATGGCCACACAGAATGCTGGCTTTGAGTATGTTAATGAAATTAGACAGTCTTTAGGCATTGAATAACATCTTCAAATATAAATAAAAAATTAGTGCTGGCCTGATGCTGGCCTGAGTGAGGTCAGCAGAATAACTGGCTGAATGGTGTATGCATGCAAATCTCCACCTGCTCTAAACACAACTGCACTTACCTAGGAGCATCGTCCAACAGCTCATGACTCCTCATTAACAAGATCTTAATGTGGAGCATGCACATAATTATCACAGCTGTGTACACAGTGTAGGTAGGTAGAAGGCTAAATTGTCATTTAACTGAAACACTCTAAAGCACTTTAATGCTGCCATAGCGGGACCCAAACTTCACTGTCACTGCTGCTGTGGGTAACTATAATCACATAGTTTCTTATAGTGACTTAACTACTCTGTTTTCATCTCTTAACCTCGTACAAAGGTTTTGCAATCCAAACTCTTACAATCTGTTTTCATTTTACTTCTTGGATACTGAATCTTTTACCTGTATGAAGAATTTTCTTTGCTGCTCTTAATGCGTCCTCCATTTTGTAAACTACTTAATGTCTTTGAGGACTGCACTTTTCTGGATGAGAGCACAGCCACTGTGGGAAGGTTGCTTCCCCCATAATGAGTAGCTTTAATTCTCTAAATGAGCATCATCTTGGAAAACATGACAAAACCAGATTGACCTTGACAGTGTACATTCCTCACCTTCCCTTTTCCATACACAACTCTAAAGATCCATTCACTTTGTTTTCTAGCCTCTGAGATCTGCCTTTCTCCTACAGCCACAAACTAAATTATGGTACTATATACCATAGGATATGGTATCTATACGATATGGTATCTATGGTTTCTACATATCATATAAATATTTGGTTCCATATTTCTCTAGAATTTTGTTCCTTGTGTACTCAGCTTGCATTTATCCATAAGAGATAACCATTTCCCTTACGTAATAGGTCCTGCAACTCTCACTCTGGTAAAAGGCAACAAGACAATAATATTTTGATGAGCTGAGAAAATGCAACTGAAAGAGCAAACTGCTGGGAACCAGTGGGCCAGAACTTCCCTCTGTTTTTTCACCTACATTGTAAGGAACTGCTTTTGACTAGTCCAACCTGAAATGGCCGGGGACTGACCCACCTGGGTTACTGCTTTTCTCCTCGTGGCTTCTTGCCAGAGTTGCTGAACCCACTGATTATAAAAAAGCAAGGAATGGGTGTTCTTTGGGTGGACTCCAGGATGCTGGAAGTTCTTTATCTTGGCCCACACAACTGAATTTGTTGCCCTGCTAGGCATACTGGGAACAAAAAGGTTTGAAGCAGGTCCAGTTCTGCTTCCCCCAAAGATCCAGAGAAAAAAGGCCTGTAGAGTCTTTGAGCTGTCATCATTAACCCACTCCGACCCAGGCTTAACAATAGCATTTTGTAAGATAAGCTCTAAGAAGGAAGGGCAGGCACTGACAGGGTGGGTTCATGCAGCAGGGTGCTGGCAGTCGGGAACAGAGCCCAGCACCTCTCCCAGGTCTGTATGCTACTCGTAAGACTAAGGTAGCAGGGATGATGAACTGAACAGTACCAACGAGTTTCTATGTGTGTTGTTATTGCTGAAACTGACGCTCTGCATTTGAAACCTGGAATAGCTTTGAACTTGTATCATTTTGAACAGACAAATTTTTACTTGGTATGAATCCGAGCGAGTATTGGGTACATGCAACTGGCTGGGTGTCACCAAGACTGCGCAGCGTGTCTGGGTTTGACTGTCTCAGAGTGACTTCTGAAAGCTCTGACGTGACTAGATGTAATCTGGCTTGTTCTGGTGATGCATGCTCAGAGGTCACATCTTGTGCGTAACACAAGGTGACAGTTTTAAGGAAGCAGGACATATCAGTTATTCCAAATCAGCGGATTTCATTTTTAAAGTTTATAGTGAAAGTTTCCTTTAAAAATACCTCCTTTTTCCCCTCACTATTTTCATTTGTTAGTGAAAAAATTTATGTGCTAGGGTCAGCAGCGTACTTGGCATGTGCCTGTCCCAAAGAACAGGATGAAGCAATTATACATGCAGCCTCGCAGCATGGAAAGTACCAGATTACAGCCCAATTCTGACAAGACCTGTGCGGCCATATTCCTCCGAGTCAAGCATCTCTATGGCCAGCTCATTTATGCTAAATTTACACTACCTATAGTCAACACTATAACATTAAAAGCATGGCTAACATTGAAAAGCGCTCCAGAAATACCAAATGCTTCAGTCCAAGTCAGTATGTCATGGCAGCTATTGCACAAGCCAAGGGGAAGAGATCCCACCGGTTTTGGTGGGGTTTTGAGGTGCTTGGTGGTGCGACAGCATACGACTCCCACTGGCTTTGCCCACTCTGTCAGGGCACGACGGTGCACACCAGTATACCTTCCCTCAAATCTGTTAGCCTAGGATCTCTTTTAACTATTCAGAAGACAAATATATAGCACCTTTTCTCTAAGCTCTCAGCTGCCCATGGCCATCTCTCTCCCCACTCCCCAGCCTGGCCCTCCCATCACACAGCCCTGGCCCCTGTTTCTTCTCCTCAACCCAGCAACATTTGGTCATTACCTCATGTGCTCCCAGACGAGGCCTCTCGCATCGCATCCCAGCTTCCCTCAGCTGCCCTCCACAGCTCCATGCTGGCCCCTGCCACGTCTCATACTCCCCACCCCAGCCCTGTGCTGGGCAGGAGTCTCTGGAGAACACCCCGGAGGAGGCCTGTCCCACACTGAGGGGGACGCGCCTGCTGAGGGGGACCCCCTGCCCCATGCTGGGGGGGAGCACACTGCCCCCCACTGAGGGGGACACCCCACACTGAGGAGGGGACCCACTGCCCCGCACCGAGGGGGAGCACACCGCCCTGCCCCGAGGGCCCAGGCCTCGCCTGCCCCACACCAGCTGGCCCTTTCCACAGGGCCACCAGCCAGCACACCTTTCGGGAAGGATTCGGAGGACATTACCACGAAATACCAAATACCAGCCTGCCTGGCACACCCCACCCGCTGGATCTGCCTCACCCATTCCTCAGCCCTCCTCCTCCTCCTCCTCCTCCTCCTCCCGGTGCGGGACTGCAGGCCCAGCCCAAGCCCGGCCACGGCCAGGCTCCCCTTTCCCCTCCCCTCACACCCTCCGCCATTTTTCAGCGCTGGTTCTTCAGCCCCTCAGCTCCAGCCCCATCCTGGGGGGCTGTTTTGCTTCACTTTCCTCACAAAAAGGTTAAAACCCCCAGAAAGTGTCCAACAAAACCACAAAAAAACCCCAAACAAAACAAAATGAAATTAATCACCAGAAAGAGCCAAAACAAACACCAAAATCTCAAAAAACCTCCCTATTACAGAAACACATATTTTGAGGGTTTAAAATCACAGACTTAGGATAAATACGATATTCTCTGTTCCTTCCTCTTATAAATCTACAAAAAATGCTCATGTGAATGGCAGGCAGGTTACCCGTCCTCATCACTGTAGGGAATCACTGAGAAAACCCTGTAAGGGCTTAACGACTTTTGCGGAAGACACAGACAAAATGTGAGGCATCTGCAATAATACCAGAAACCACTAGATGTCATTGTCGGTGCAGAAAAAGCAAAAAACGGCCAGCCAAGATTTTAGCTGAAAACGCCTTACCGTTTTAAGAAAAGTTACTGTCCCTACGTGACAAGGTTACGAGAGGCGAGTGCCTCACCAAGGACGTTTCTCTGTCCGCGAGTCCTGACCGCGCACCAGGCGACGCTTTTGCCACCTCCGCAGCCGCCGCGGGCCTGGGAGCGAAGGCGAAACACCTCTGAGTATTCCTGGACTGGCTTAGCTGAACGTGCTCTGGCAAGACTGAAATTATCACTCAGACTTTAGATGGAGATGGCCATCAGGTAGAAAAGAAACCTGCCTTCTGGGGCTTTGAAATCCCAAGTCTCGGGTACTGGAGAGCAGGTTGCCTCCCCTTCCCTAGCCGGGGCCCTGTGCCACCTAACCCCCTCCTGCCGTGCCAATAAAACATTTTTTTCATTTGTTTAAATGGGGGTAAGCACATTTTCCCCCAGGGACACATGTTACATCAGGGATGCTGAGGAAATTACTTTTGATTTCTTCTTTTCTAGAGTACAGCTGAGGAAGGGGACACTTGCAGAAACAAGTTCTCAAAAACAGCCCAAAACTAAATGGCACATCTGTGCCCCAAGGAGCAGAGAAGGAAAAAAAAAAAAAAAAAAAAAGGAGTTTCAGGGATAAAATGAGAGCTGGATACTGCTGAGCAGAGGAGGCAGGTGAGGGAGTGAAAGCAGAAAAGTAATACATGCTGGCAACTCCTCTGATGTTTTGACATTGGAAGCAGGGATAAGGGGGCACTTGATGTACCTCATGACAGCGAAATGACCCAGGTAGTAAAGGCTATGACTGGCATCTCGGTGAGACAGGAATCTACCACCCGGGAGAGAGACCTGCATCTGGAGGCTAGGTGTGCTTAGAAAGAGGACGAGGGACAGGATGATTCCTCTATCTTCCTGATAAAGCATGTGAGGAAATGGCAGCAGTGGTAGCGAAGGGCAGCAGCAGAGCTTGTGGGGATGGACAGCTCGTGGGAGACCAAAGCACAGACCACAGGTCCAAAACAGAGAGAGACTGGAGGAAACAGAGGTCACCTCAGGATAGTCTACAGAGAGAAAAAAGGGTGAGTCAAAATATGATGATGAAAAAAGCAGGCAGGTTCTTTCCTTCACATGCTTTCCACCGAGGAGTGGAAAACAGGAGGTATGCCCACAAAAGGGGCATTTTCCTGCACAACTAAAGTGTTCACAGTCATAAGTGTCCCAAACCCCAAAAGCTAAACTGGGACTGACTGTGAATAACTCCATCTAACAAAAGGCACAGTACCATTTGGGGTAACAGGTCCACAGTTTCTACGTAAGAAGGTCCCAAATTGGTTTTAGTTCTCAAGCATGGGGTCATCCCTGAAGCAACGAAAGTCCATGGGCATCATCTGGAAGAGATTCTGTGAGTGGTTAAAGCAATGTGCACCTAATAAGAACTCAAAGCAAAATATTCCTATTAATTGGAGAAAATATATTAAAATTCATGCTGCAGAAAGGGAGCAAAGACCTTTTCTATATTCATTTACACCAATAACTCACCTTAGTGGAACTACACTGATATAAAACTTTTAAAGAGAGAACTGGCCTTGTATTTTGGCAGCTTTTTTAAGTTAGATTTTTATGGCTTGGCTAATTGTTCCGCTTCCTGTTCTCCCCTGAAGAATCCTGATTGGCTTCATGTTAATTTGCTGAAAGCCAGAAATCTAGTAAAAATGTAGTTTTACCCTTGCTGACAGCTGGAGAACCAAAATCAATTTCAGCAGCTTGCTGAGTAATGAAATTAGAGGACTCACAACTGACAGAAACCTCACATGACTGAGTTGAAGGGCAGTGCCATCACTTTTACTTAACCCCCTGATGCAGACGCCCTTCAGACACAGCTCAGAAGGCAGCACTGGGCATATCTTCTTAATCTTAAAGGATGTTTCTATTAAAAGAAGATGCAATGGTAGATCACAGAAAGCCTGGTTT
Organism: Mycteria americana; assembly: GCF_035582795.1. Taxonomy (NCBI): domain Eukaryota; kingdom Metazoa; phylum Chordata; class Aves; order Ciconiiformes; family Ciconiidae; genus Mycteria; species Mycteria americana. The sequence goes on from NC_134375.1 coordinate 2,424,318, forward strand.
GAACTAAATTATGAGCTGACACACAAAGGAGGATATTCGATAAGCTCTAATACTTGTATATGTACATCAGCCATCTGCACAGCTCAAACCTACTCTAGGAGTAGGAAAGGTTCCCTGGGAGAGTTAGTTGTACTCACCACTGTTAACTATTAACCTGGAAAGCTGCCAGAGCCAAGTTAGCCATTTTTAACGTTAGTGTCTGCATTTCATTTTTACCCAAATTCTTCACGAAGAAATTGGACAACCTGCACCATCATTAGCCAGAGTTCAGTTCTGCTGTACATCTTCCTGGAGGAAGCTTCAAAGGGATGCTCCTCTACAAGACAACCGACTTGAGTGAAACAACTCTCATAGTCATCTTCGAGCTATTACTGGACTTCCCATGGCTGCTGACCTACCACCCTCCACAAAGCTCATCAGAAAAAAAGCTGAATTTGCTATTCAGCAGTCATCATGCAGTCTGATGTTAAGGATTTGTCCGCAGTCACCCAGGGCTATAAACAGACAGAGGGTGAAAATAACCCAGTGAGCAAAATGCCTCCATCACTGATTAAAGAGCCATTTTTTAAAAGCAGACCTATGTTTTGCAGGTATTAGATTACTGATGTTGTTGCTACCAGGTACACGTAATTCCTCTGAGAATAGGGAAGGCTGGTAGTTACATCTGTAATCTCCTTTTGCAAAACTCTTAAGCTGAGCCTTTAAATGCTCTTTAAAGGCTCTTTAAATGTGTGGCCTAGAAAGTCAACAAATGCCTTTGGATTTGTTGTTGTACTGCTTATTTGGCACACCTCCTTTCATCCATGAAGCCTTTGCAAGGATGAACTGAATGAAAGTCTCAGCTGTCCGAGACGGGCAGATGGGTACCAAACCTGGAGAGACCTGCAGGACCGAGAGGAAACCGGCAACGCCTCCAGCTCACAGGGAAACAACCCGGCCACGTGCTTCTCCTTCACTGGATGATCCTAGTTATTTGGAAAGGCAGAAGAATACAAAAGATTTTACGCCTAATGAAACCCAGAAACTGCGATTCTCTCCCACTACCCACCTCCTCCTCCTCTCTTGGGTGCAGGTTATACACAGCCCTGTGCGCCGCTGCTCGCTTTCCAAGCATGTTGGAAGTAAGAGCAGTAAGATCTGCCAGTCAGAAGCAAGAATGCAGTCTGGGCTCTGCTCGGGTAGAAGGGCTTCATATTTTTCAGCGAGTGTAAGAAGGTTTACAGTTTTGAGCACTATAGGTGCTGGGCGGTGCCAAGGCATCCTGACTAGGCCTTGTTTACAAGGGAGCTGTGCTCAACGTTTCTATGAAAGAGCCACTGCCTTTAAAAGCATCTCAAGTACAATTCACTGGAAAAAGGATGCTGAAAATAATTAGTGACTTGAACTTTTATGCCTTGGAAATTAACTGAGCTTTAAAAAGCACTGGCATATTTAATATCTTGAAGAGAGACTACACAAAATGGCCGCTGTAAGGCTATGGCCTACGTTACAAGCATTTTCCCTTTCCCTTCATGGTATCCTTCCACATAGTAAGGAATAAAGGGACATCCAAAGATCATTTTTTTGTCAGCAAAGAAACCCTTTAGGGGCAGCAGTTAGCACAACTGTGCCCCCTTCTTGCTTCTCCTCCGCAACCACCACAGCAACTCAGCCCACGCAGATGACAAAACATGCTACTCTGCCACTGGTACAGCAAGGTTACCAACGCAGGGGTTGGGTTTTCCCCTGCATTTTTCCCCAGGGGTTGGTTTATTCCCCCCCCCGAACATGATCTGCTACATACTTGGTAATATTGTTTTTACAGATGCTTTATTTTGTACTTCTTAAAACTGACTACAGTAAAGTGTGATATTCTGGCTGGCAGCCTCTTGAGAAATAAGGAGGAAGGAACTGATGTTTTGTAAAAACTGAAATGATTTAAATGCAGAACGGAACACTGAAAGATGATGCCTTTAATTACATTTATTATTCTTCTGCCTGCATAGAGGGAAAGGTTCAGGGACTGGCTTCGAGATTAGAAAATCTGATATTGGAAAGTGGCTGATTAATATATTTTTTTTAAAGCAGGTTCTGAGTTTGAACTATATGCTTTATATGGCAGATTATTCCTTTATCACCAACACACAAGAACCTCATTTTACATCACCAATTAGTGATTGTTGGCCAAGTGTGCACTGGGGGCCATGCTCCTTGCAGGATAAATACGGTTATGGATTGGAAGAAACCCACCGCTTTGTTAATGACTGTCTTCTGAACCGATGGGCAGCAGCAATGCTACTTCCAGACATCTGATTTATGTGGGCATGGAACTGTTCATTAAAATCCATAATGTTTATTTGCAATATGCAGCTGGCAGGGATTCCCCGAGACCCAGTTCTGCCAGCAGGTATAGTTTCCTGCCAGCAGGTATAGTTTTCTGCCAGCAGGTATAGTTTTCTGCTGGGTAAGAACTGCCTGTCATCAGCAGACTAAACCCAGTCATTTTTCCATGCAACAGAAAGGCAGGCAAGCAGTGTCTTTATAGGGAGAAAAAATATTTTTTTAAAAATAAAATAATCTATGCAGCTATATAGGCCACACCACCTTTTCCCCACCCCTTTCCTCAGTACTGACCCAAAAAACAGAGCTAGGTTAGAAGCAGACTCCTGACTTAGTGCGCAGACTTCAATATAATGTGAACGGGGAAGTCTTCAGAAGATGGCATCTACAGTGCAAGTGCCCAAAAAGGCATTTCTAGCAGAAACCCTGTTCCTTGTTACATGCTGGCCACACTAGTTCTCTTCTGCTTTTACTCCTCATACAAATGTGTGAAATAAAGGCAAGGGCAACACCCAGAGAGATGGCAACAACCTTAACAACATACCTGTATTTGAGTTTCATTCAGGTCCTAACTTAACTGTATGTTACCTTGCCCCCTGTCCCTAATTTTTGCCTAAATTATATGTTTTCCTCTTCTGCAGAACCAACAGATTCCTAAATGCTCTAAGCTCATCTCCTGGCACTAGTGCACACGAAGTGCAGAGAACAGCACGAGCTTTATGCTGCTCAGAGTACTGTGCTCCTCAGGGGTCCATTGTCCCCACACAAAATAACTTCAGACACAATATACCTGAGGTTATACAGTCAAACAGTCCCTGAGAGGCTGCAGAATGTGAGATTCAGACATCAACTTTTTACTGCAGCACAGAATCTGATCAAGGAAAAAATTCCACGAGGTAGCACAACCTCTTTACCCCTAACAAAGGCATCGGAGGCATCAGGATACGACTTACCTGCAAGAGACTAGACTGCCCGGCGTACTAACCGCCTCCACAGCGAATGCTGCTACACGGTGACAAGCAGACTGCAAACAAGCTGATTTCTCTGTACAAAACAGCATGAAGTTCTGTGCAGGCTCCAAAATCCTTCCAGGACTTTGTGAATATAGACGTGTGTGATCGACCTGCATGGAGCTCCACGCTGCTCTGACTGCTCAGGCTGCCCGGTTTGAAGCTGGCTCAGGATCAGGTGCATATGTGGCAGTCACACTTTTGATTGCAATTTAAACTTAACTGAACTGTCCATACAGTGTTTAACATAACAGAGACCCAGCGTTTGAACTCTTGAAATAAAAACATTGCCAACAAGAACCTGCTTTCACATAAAGGGAGGAGGATGAGCAGTTATAAAGAAAAGAACATTATTCTTAAAGCTACTCACTGTCTCAGCCTCTGTGCTTTCTCCAGCCTAGTTCCTCCCTCCCTCCTTACTCCAACACTTTCACTCCTGCCATTTGCTTGCCCATATTTGTGGAAGGAGGACACTGCTCTCGGTTTATGCCACTAGCAACACCAGTCTCTTGGAGAAAGGCCTCTTGCTCTTCCTGGAACTTATCCTGCTGTGGAGAGGAGATTCAAAACTAATCAAACAAAACCCCCCACCTGGCCAGTGCACCTGGCCTGGTCTCATGCCCTGCCTCTACAGGGAGAAAAAAGGGGCTCTAAATGGAAAAATCAGGTGTTAACCTAAGATAGAAAAGCACAGAAAAGCACTTTCACCCTCCAGTAACAGCACTGAACTCAGTACAAAGCAAAATCCTACTTGAAAAACTCTGGCTTCAAAGAAAGCATGGTCATGCTAGTTTCAATATTTGGTTTAAAACTATTACCAGGTGGTAGTTTACGGTAGCATTAACTTCTTATGCCTGGAAGAAGAAAAATAAAGATACTGAAAAGCACTCAGAGGGATATCAGAACAACCTTGCCATGACAACAATAGTGATTCTGTCTCAACACCACCAAAAGAAACCGTTGTCTTAAGTAAGGAAGTCAGTCTCTGGGGCATTTCACATGCACATCAAAAAAATAAAGCGCCAAACAAACCCACCCCAACAACAACAAAACAAAAAATTCCACCCACAAAGAAACCTCCAAAACAAAACACACCACACGAAAATCAAAATACCCCCCCCCAAAACCCCAAACCAAAATGCCCCCCCCCCCCCCCCCCCCAAAAAACCCAACAAACCCCAAACCCAGACAACTACCATGGCAGACAGTAGGATTAATTGCACAGGTGAGCCACTTAAGGCTAAGGGGAAAAAACAAGTAGAATAGGGCAGAAGTGAGAAATGAAATCACAAGAAGCATGTAAGTGTTAATGACTTTTTAAAGGGGTACAATGCCCTCAGATGTTTCCTTCAGACATACAACCATGCCCTTTGTTTGTATGAAATTTTCATTCTTTGTAGGCAAGAGAACCCTACAAAATCTGGGACATTTTCCCAGTCTAATCCAAACCACTTCAGCATTTGTATTCTAAATGCTTTTTTCAGGATTGATGCAGGTGGATTTGTTTTTTAACATTAAAAAAATATAATCATGGAGGTAGAAGCTTGACATTCTGGCTCTCAGCCCAGGAGCTCTCAAAAAAATGTTTAAAAACAAGAATCCCTTGACTCTGTGGGTTATAAGAACGTACAAATACAGAAGTTTACAAATATAAATGGAAATGTAAGAGTCCTTTCTTCAGAAAATTTTCTTCATTTTTTTCCTGTACAACGACAACTGAGTAACCAGAAACTCCCTGAGTGACACAGGCTTGTCTCCGAGGAGCTGGGCTCACACTGGACTCGGAGCACAGGCAGCTGATCTCCCAGGGCAGAAAGTCAGCTTTGCCCATTGCATTGTTCTCCATGTTCCTGCCCAAACCTACAAATACATTCCACATCTAAGCATGCTAGGAGGTAGGGGAAGGATATTCAGTATGAACTGACAGCTACTCCTTGGAATAATTGTAAGAGCTGGAATAGGAGGGCTCTGAGCAGGAAGAGGAGGGAGCAGGGATCTGGAAGCACCTTCAGGCCTGCGAGGGGCAGGGCAAGGCAAGGCAAGGCAGGGCAAGGCAAGGCAGGGCAAGGCAGGGCAAAGCAAGGCAAGGCAAGGCAAGGCAAGGCAAAGCAAGGCAGGGCAAGGCAAGGCAAAGCAAGGCAAGGCAAAGCAAGGCAAGGCAGGGCAAGGCAAGGCAAGGCAAATCAAGGCAAGACAAAGCAAGGCAGGGCAAGGCAAGGCAAAGCAAGGCAAGGCAAGGCAAGGCAAGGCAAAGCAAGGCAAGGCAAGGCAAGGCAAGGCAAGGCAAAGCAAGGCAAGGCAAGGCAGAGCTCTGCTGCAGTTACTAAATGTGAAAACTGACCTCTCTCATGTGAATGAAGCATTTCTAAAGCTGTCCCTCCTCAAGGGCTGAACGAGTCTCTATCCTGCCCAACAGTGCAGATTCTCTTGGAGGATTTCTTTTAGCGAAATATGGAGTAGCTTCTGGCATACAGCAAATTCTCTTAGTTTTGAATTACTGTGGAGGTGGGCCTGCATAAGATTTACATACCTTGTAAACCATGGATTTATGGGGAACATAGGTTGTAGATGGGCACTGTGTTTTCCTGAACATGAATTTTATATTCATTGTGATTTAAGCATGTTTTAATATGCATATTTGAAAAGTTTCCAAGAGGAAGTTGGATTAATTTTGCTCCATTTATGAACCTCTGTTCATCACTCACTCCAGCAGCCAATGTTTGCCAAATTTTAATCTGCCTGGGATTTAAAAAAATAAGTATTGAATAAATAAGTAACTCAATAATCAGACTGGTTGGCTAATGTCCCAAGGCACAATTAACCTGCCTAAACCATGAAGCAGAGCTGGAAGTGCTGAGCTGCATTCTGCACTGGTCTGATCTCCCCCCAGGCCTAAGGAAACCAATCGCCCCACACTAAAATCTTTCAGCAATGAGATTATTTAGGTGGCTCTTGTTTAATGAGTTAATATAAATTCCTTGTAAGCATGAAAATAAGCGTGCCTTGTGCCTCCTACTGTGTCAGAGGAGCATGTATCTCAGCCCATCAACACTCTTTAAAATACACTTTCAGGATAGCTTTTCATTGGAAACAAATGACCAGGAATGCACGTCTGCAGTTAAACCACAGCCAGTTCATACATTTGTTAGGTAACTTACCTTGAAACATAGTTAGATCGATAAAGATTTCAAATTCACAAACCAGGCTTTCATATCTTGTTTTGCTACTGATTCACTACGGCCCTGTGCAAATCATTTCATCTCTGTGGCAGTTTCCCATCAGACTCATCTAAATAAACCTGCACGTCTTTAGGACCAGGACAGTCTCTAACCATCTTTTAGAGATGGTTAATAACCTTGCCTAGTTATTAACAAACTTTAGTTGATAATGAAGTTGTAATCCTAATAAAAAGAAACATAATAGTACAAAATAACCTTCCACGTGTTTCTAAGGAAAAAAAAAAGCCTTTCCAAACTGTTCTAAAGTATCTTAATAAAATATTTTCACTGAAGTCTGATTTCAGAAGCCTTTCGTATTGATTTGTCAGCTTTGCAGCAGCTGAAGTCAATTCTGTTTTAGCAGTGCGCTACAGTAAATCATAGCTTTCCTCTCTTCCCCTTCTCATTTTTCAACACTAACAATACCTGTAGAATTATGAGGCAGATAGTCCTTGCTAACCTGCTGCTGGTGTTAACACACCACTTGAAGTCAAAAACCATTCTCTGTGCCCAATTCTGCTTGGAGCTATGGAAGTGACTACAAACATGTAAGCCGGAGATATGAGCATATGTTTAGTGCTAAATCCATCCAGTCTGGAAGTGGTCCCTAAATGAAATGGTCAGAGTGTTTTTATGCACACTGCTCAGTGCTAGCTCACTTTAGGCCAGGTGTTTGTCCAAGTCTTCTCTGGGCTTCTCAAAATGACCATGTGGTCATAGGACGTTACTATAATTTGTTTCTGGATTTGGTTTCTGTTGTGAGGATTTTTTTTCCAAAGCATTTCAAACAACATGATGCCTTTCTTGCAGGCCACGAGGGTGATGGCTTTTGGCATGAATCTGAATGTGTGTACTGTGTGCCTTGCATTTGAAGGTGCAAGTCTTTCAGGGAGAGCAAAGACTGTACAGAACAGAGAAAGCTAGACCTGGCCCAGTCTCCTGCACTCTGCACACCGGGGAGGGTTCCTGCAGTGAGATACCCCCAGGCCTGCACAGAGAGTCCATCTCGGAAAGAGCTAAATGGTTCAAAAGCAGCACCCAAGAGTGAATACATGCACGAGGGAATAAGGGCCTCAGAACAAGCCAGAGGATTAAGATATTGCCTGTACAGACGTTCCCCAAGGGTTCATGTCGATAGTCACAGAAGTACTGCAAAAGATGCAAGAAGGTGCAGCATTCATCCACTCTTGGTATTTATAATCTCTGTGTAGTAACACTCACAGGTTTTTGCACCATCTGTATTCGAACAGGCAAAGGGCTGAGAAACACACAAAAACCCCCCCACTTGTGAACAAAAAAGTAGTTGTGGTGGAAGTATTATTTAGAGCACATTTCTACAGAGATAAATACAAATCTACTCATGAAAAAGCCCAACGCACATGCACTCTTGCAGTTCTTACGTCTCCTAAAATGCTGCTGCACGTAGGCCTACTGCTGCATGGAGGACTAAACTTTTTTCTTTACAATTCGTCACGATCATACACAGCAAAACAAAGCAATTCTGTTCTAAGGACTGGGAATTTTGAAAAGCCCCACAGTAAAGGGAGACCATGTGAACGACTGTGCAAATCCTGCACCTTTCTGAAGGCAGCAGTGAAAGAAGACTGTTCACTAGGTGGTGGTCATGAACCACCACAGAACAGCACAGCTACATGCTTGGTTAATGATGAGCTCCAAAGCACAGTGGAGAGAAAAAAAAAAAGCTAAGTATTTAAAGTACTAACATTTAGCTGGTACGTCTAGAGCTTTATTTCAGCATTCATTGTACATACTGGTGAGTTTGTCCTCCCCACACGCCTGTGCGGATACTACGCTCACTAGAGCCCACGTGCCTTCCATGCAGCAGGGAGGGTGGCCCAGAGGTGCAGGGCTCAGCCAGGAGCCCTTGGGGCTGCTTGGCTGAGGAGGATGTCCAGGAGGGATCCCAGGCACAGTCTGCAGGCTGGAAGAAGGGGAGGCATATGCTCTGTGCACCATCTTTAAGCTAGCAGCTTGAAGCTCCTCTCTGAGCATTTCTGAGCAGTGATAGTTGGGGGTGAGGGGAAGAAGGCAGGGCCTTCTCACCACTTCACGGCTAAATGTCTGCTGGACATGATGATGAAAGAAATGCTGACATGGTGTCTGCATCTGAAGAGGGGTTACACAGGGTGAAAGCCCTCCATCTCCCACAACTGTAGGTAAGCTGTGTGTTAATGTTTTCCTAAAGGCCCTGGTTTAGGAGGGAATAGACTCAGATTTTCACTGCATCCCTCACTCTTTCATTCAGAGTAGCAAACTATGCTTCTTTGTCAGGTAGAGAATGATTTTTCCACCATTAGCTTCTTCACACTGGGACTATGGTTTTTTAAGACTACCATAAACCTTATGTTCTTCAGAGAAAAAATTTCTAGACGATACTTGACAGTAAGCCCTTAAAAAAACCCTTCTATTGTCTTCCTATTTCTAGAAGCAATGTGTTTTTAAAAAAATACGTGTCCTTAACTCCTTTGGGCAATCAGTCCAAGATGAAAAAAATGAAGGTATGGTGGGAGCAATGCAGTGAGACTGCAGCATCAAGTTAAATGACAAAACAAATCTGTTTGGCTTGCTTTAAATTTCAGTCCTCACATTAGAGACAACAATAAAGCTGAAAGAGAAGAGCTGATAAGCACTGTGGAAGGGCAACCCGTACCCCGTCCATGACACATCAGCGGGGTTAGAACAGCAAAGTGGTGTAGCAGCCGCTCCATCCGTCCCTATAGCAGCTGGCCTGCCTTAGTAATTCCAGTAATAGAGACAGAAACTACACCAGAATGAGAGATTCAGGTCCTATCCTGAGTCACCCACAATGGCATATTTCAGCCTACGCTTTTTCTTCTTTTCTTCCCTTCGCGTAGTTGATGCATTGTCTTTCAACCTTATTGACTGTGCCCCCTCTGCAGAAGCTTTTGCTTCCTAGCCATCTGCCCACTGAAGCCAGCTGAGAAGACAGCAGACATCTGGGTGTCTCAAAGCCCAGCAAGTATTTTCAGCAAAACAGTTTTTCACACACTCCTAGCCTGTCTTCTGATGAAAGAAATTCCAAAGCGGAGCCTGTTTAACAGCAGGAGTAGTAATGGGAGCAATAGGGTAGTGCAGTGCTAACTGCGGCGCTTAGTGACTGTGACACTGTCTGACACTGATTGATTAAGAGGCTCAAACTCTGACTGTGGCAGTGGGCTGTTAAGAATAAAACGAACTTTCACTTCTCATTCGTACACATCCATCACCAGCAGACAAGTGTTAGCTTTTGTAGTAACGACTGCGGTTTCTTTTGTGAGAGAGAGATACGAGTAAGGGATGTAAATGCAGTTTCTTCTATGCTTTCAAAAGCTTTTTAATTCATCAGCATTTTTTGAAAGGATCTTTAAAGAAAAAATAAAACTCTTGGTAACACAGCTGGGTTTCAGCATGTTCAGCATCTCAGCTATCAAAGACTCTTCCTCGTTTGGCTGAGAACCTGGCTAGAGATTTTGAAGAGGATGGCTATTTGCTGTTGTTCCCTTGAGGACGCAGCAGTCAGTCCTCGGTGCAGGACGGCTGTCAGCACCTACCAAAACAGCAGGGTCTTGTCTGTGTCTCCAAAGTGAAGAATACTCTGATGCCCTTGAACAGAGGACATATATGGATGCTATAAAGGGCATCCCTATGGGATCAGCCGGTGCGTTACAGGGTGCTGGCATGTTTCTGTACTGCCCTCTACATACATCTCCAACTACTTTGGCTTCAGGATTGACCGTGACAGTAACTGTATGATTCAGGGCCTGGCTAATGAGAGTGCAAGTGCAAAAGGTCTGTTTAGTAGAAGTTGCCGGTTTAAAAAAGATAGAAGGAGGCTCCCCCTTACTTTGGCTTCTGCCTTTGGCCCTAGGGGACCCTCATGCTAGCAATTCTTCCAGTGACACTACTGCGGCCATGGACTGTGGTGGGAAGATGCCTGAAAACTTCTTCAAGATAGCAAGTCACAACACTGAATCAATAGGAACAAGCCAAACCAAGCTTCTAGAATATAAGAATTATCTTTAGGAATAATGACAATACCACAAATTTCTGAAGAGGTAATTGTCCTCAGCAGACACTCAGGAAGACAATATTACAAAGTCATTTAATACTGCGTTTTGAAAGCGTCGCTAAATAGAGACAGTGAGCATGAAAGCACAAAGACCAACTCAGCTAAACGTTTAAACAAGCAAATAGTCATCCGTTGAACCATGTACTGCCTAGACTGGCTCTTATGTAAGTGATTTGCTGAACCAAATCTCTCAGTACTGTTGGCATTGCCATGTAGGAACCATATTACAGTTTGCAGCACTGATCTCTCTTCTTCAGATCATAAAATGACTTCGGTTTTTGCAAATTAGTTTCACATTTCCCTCAGCTGCATTTGGCTCCAGTCTACTTTGATCTCTCTCTCTTTCTCCCTCTATCCCAACTTTGGTCTGTCTTCGAAAAAATATGAATTTACATTATGATCAAATTAAGGCACATTCCAACTTTTGCCATTTTGAGGTATGGTGTATTTGCCTTTCCAAAAATAGCAAAAAAAACTTCAACAGAAATTTGAGGAGATTTTCATCCATCCATCCAGGACATTTCAATTGTTTGCAACGTGACACACTTCCGAACTCCATCACCCTCCTCACAGTGCTACCGCAGCACCAATGTAAAACGATGGCTACTGAAAAAAGCTATTTGAGACTACAGACAACTGCAACATCACTTGCTTAGTTCCCCGCTTCATCCTCCTCAGTTCCTCTTTCAATCTGTCTCATCCACTTACTGTATCTTGTCATAACCTATATTCCAGCTGCTTCACAAACAGACAGCCTGTCACATAATTGCATGTCATCTGCTGTTATGATGCTCTAAAACGCTGCAGCTATACCAAAGAGCACGTGATCTTCACTGCAACTGAAAAATGGGAGCTCCCAAAGGTTAAATGCTGTTTCATTCAGACCTTTATTAGCCTCAGATCAAATACTACACAAGTGTAGACATCAACTAACAGCATTTGGACGATTAATTTATTTGTCAAGTTTTACTATTGTACTAATGAGCTACCCAAACAGCTAACAGCAGCTTCAGTTATTCCCAAGACATGCACGTTGCTCTAGTTCCCTAACAAGATGAGCATAACTTTTTATATTCTTGATCAAAACAGACCTCAAAAGCAAAATTAAAAGTCACCATTTGCTGGTGTCCATGCTTCCCAGTTAAAATTAGCTGGCAGCGAGCACACCCACAGCAAAAAAACCCCTAATGCCTACATGTTCATACAAGGGGAAAATACAAAGAGGGTGTGAGCATAGCCAAAGCTAATCCATTCAAAAAGTTGAACAGCTATCTGCAGAACGCTTTTCTGGAGTAGTCAATCAGCACAGACAGCTATGATGCTTTCCTCTTCAAAGAATGCCGGCCTTTCATGTAGGCTGGCTTTGTGCATAAGGAAAGTATTTTTAGCAATGCATTGAATGATTTGACATTGAGAGAACTGAGGGACATTGTCAAACTGGGGAAGCTTGGATTGTTAGTACTTGTCTTGTACTGAAGACTTTCTGGGCCTAGAGAACAGCTTTCTCCTCTGGTTTCATTCATACACCCTATAATTACTTACATTTCTACATCATGCATTAAAAAAAAACCAAAACCAAAACCACAACATACTCTCATAACATTGTCCAGTCTTCCCAGAGATTGCCAAAATATTCCTGTGCGGACATCCCTCCTATTTCAAATTCAGGATTTAGGTAGACACAAGGTCAAAGATGCTGGGATGGGAAACTGGCCTCGTGCTTTAGTGGGTATAAAACACAAAATAGGACGAAACTTGTCTGCAAATATAACCCGGTTTTCTGGGGGATACAGAGCCAGCACAGCAGCTGCATCCTTGTGGCACTTGCAGTCTCTGGAACCTGAGATTTCCTGAGTAAAGGTGGTTTCCACAGAAAACCTCTGTTCCTTGGTCATCCCTGTTGCAGGAAACAAACCTTTGGAGCCATAGCATCCAGGCAACTTGATCCAGTGTGGGAAGAAACTGCCTCATGCCAGCAGCCCGGTGATGTGGAATATAGGAAGGTGGCTGGACGGCGTCCTTCCCTCATTGTCCCTTCTGAGCACAACTTCCCTGAACCAGAGATACTTACCCAGTGCCTTGAACCCAGCAGGTACCACAAGGATAACACTGCATACTGATATTATTACAGTCTTAAAAGGAGATACCAGGTAGATGTAGACAACGTCTACAGTTACAAAATTATATTTTCACCTTCACTACCAAAGTTTTTAGCTATCACGTTAATATTCTGCCACTGCACATCCTGAATTCTGTACTTAGCTAGTTAGGAGCTGAGTATTATCTGTACCATATAAAACAGATCTGTGCTATTGCTTGCAATTACATGATGAAAACCTACAGTCCTTAAAAAACTATTCAAAGCGCAACATTCTTAATGTCTAACTGAAAAATAAGAGAGAACTAATCAATATGCACATCCTTTACATGAACCAGAAGTCTTAAATTATGACTGGTATTAATTGTATATAATTGAAATGATAAACTCCAAGATAGATCATATCTCACTTGTAAATCTTACAAATATTTTTCCTAACATTTATAAATAAGTTCTCATTCATAAGCATTTACAGATTAATGCAGAGCTATGGATGTAATTTCTTTGCAAATGAAGCTATGTCAATGTCACTGTTATTTATAAATCTCTAGACTCCATTTTTTTAAATCAAGTGTAACAGGTTATGAATCGAGGCATTTTTTATTGTTTGCTGTATAGGCCTTAAGAATCAGAAACAGGCTCTATAATCTAATTTCCCCAGAGATTATGTAACAAAAGGGATAAGCTTATAGTTGTACAGCAATGTTTTTGACAGCTATAATTTTTTCCCCCAGAAGAAAGTAATTTGAATTTAGATTAAGACACATCACTATAGCTTTCCTTATAAACTGTTGGCTTAAGTTTCTTGATTGCTCTGTATGCACATTTGCCTGAGTGAACCAAAATGTGGAAATTAAAAAATGTAGGAAGAGAGGAGCTTATGCATTCCATTGACCTTTATATTAGTTAAGCATTTGAATTTTAATATATGTATGATATATACTTTAATTAAAGTGTAAATCAGAACTCTGAATTTCTCAGATTTATGAGCCGTGTATCACTGAAGCTTCATTCTAAAACCTTTCAGCCAGCAGGCTCCTTTACGGTAGAAGCACCGTTCCCGAATGACGCACCGCTAGATGCCAATAGTAAAAGATAATATATAAGTTAAAGGTGAGAACTTCTGGCCAGTTCTCTTTTTTTTTCTTTTTTTAAATTTAAATTTGAATATGAAAGCAATCAGAAGAAAAGATTAGAGAGAGAAAAAATTCTAGCTGGTGTGTAAATTTATGGTTACAGAGGAATAGAAATCTTCTCTTTCTGCCTATACATAATAATTTTATAGTCTAGTCTCTCTGTATTTTTCCCCAACCATAGGGTGATACGCACGTGCTCATCTTCTTGATGCAGAGAGTTTACTCAGTTCTTAGTGCTACGCTTACGTGTATTGAGATAATAGGGGGGTCTGCTGGCTTCCCTGATGCCATGGAAGGGAAAGGCTATATTCCTCCTGCTTTCAACACCATTTCATAAGAAGCTATTCAGAAAAAAACAAACAAATAAGCAAATAAAAAAACCCCAACAAACAAAAACCCCCAAACACACACCACACCCCCCCTGCCAAAGCCCCTAACCCCAAACCAAAACCCATGCCCTCCGTACAAACTGCTGTGGAGTACGTGAGGCCCAGAAACCTGCCTAAGTACAGATTGTATAAAACTGGAACACAATGAGCACATCTTTCACAAATAACCGCTCTGGAGGATGGTAAAAAAAAAGAATAATTCCTCACATTGGCTGTTTATTACCATCCCTTGCAGATCTTTTAAAGTAAGGTGTATATTTATAGCAGCTGAAATACATTCATCACAATTACCATTACTCACTACAGCATTTCCAGCATGTTCCTTTTCTGTCCTACCTTTTGTTGTACTGCAAAGCTGCACAACTCTAAAAAGATGCTAAAAATTAACTCTGAGGAGATCTCATTCTGCATTTCCATTGAGTTTAATTAGATTACTCACATGAATAAATGAGTTCTAGAACACCAGTTTGGATGGAAGTATTCCAACAAGTTGGGTTTTGTTTGGATTGCACCTCTCAAGAGAGCATCCAGGCTTATGCAAAATAGACCACCCTTGTAACCCGCTGCTCCCGAAGAAAGGGCTGCGTTGCTTACGTAGCCCCCAAGATCTGAAGTACCCCTATTTGAAAGCCCTGTGAGTAACTGTGTTGTGTCAGGAAAGGAGGAAAATTTCTGGAAGTTTGTTTAGTTCTGAAAGAAACCCTTGAGGTGTGGGATTTGATATTGGTTGTACTTCTCTTCCTGGGTACGATGGTGGTACCCATCATCTTTGTGACTATTTCTGCTGATGAATGGAATGTAGTGCTGTGAATTTTATCTAGTTTTAGATCAGCTGATGCTCCTCTTTAAAAAGAGGCCTTTATCCTCTGAAGCTGAGAAACAGTTCTTTCTACAATTTATCATGAATGACAAAATCTTTAACAATACTGTTCTCATTCTGGCCTATCTATAATACTTAGGTGTTGTTTCCACTTGGAACAACGTTATCTGAGAAATGCAGAATCGTTTGGTTGTAGTGCTGTGAACGCAAATACAGAAGCTGAGCCTCACAGCCTGTCTGCTACCTGCAGGCAGCCTGATCCTGCCTCTGATCGGCGCGGGGAAGGGACAAAGGTCCAGAAAGCAGAACTTTAGGAATGAAGGAAACGTATGGAAACAAGAGGCTACCGGCAACACTAGAGTTAAATGAAAAATAGCGATTTGCACTGCCCATCGTCTTTGAAAGCTCTTTGTTGCCCCTTGTGCATCCTGCGATCTTGGTCTACTTGGTTCACAAAATAATAGTGGCTCAGCACCTACCCTAACTTGCACATTGCTCCACCTCAGCAGTTTCATCCCTTCTTTTGCAGGCAGGCTACGCTGGTTACATAAATTTATGGCGTAACTGAAGGCAGTGGCCATTAGCCATACTTTTATTTTGACGTGTAAAACCAAAAACGTTTGCACAGCCAGAGGGAATGATGGAACCAAAAGGGGAACGACAGCTATAATGTTGCCTTCTCATATTATTGTGCAGTACAGGAGCACACTGTGAGAACATCACTAACTGCCCACTAAAAACAAAGTCTACCTTGAGCGTTAGTGCAGCATCAGTTGGTTTGCAGAGTCTGATTTAGCACCAATTTATGCAACACAGCGAGATAATTAAGCAAGGTCATTGTGGGTATAACTCTGTAAAGACGGAGGATTACATCAGGAATGACTTGGGCCCAGTGTAAGTGGTATTGGCACACTCCAAGCCTGGCTGACTAAGTGACTGGGGCTGCAGCCAAAAAAGGTGAAGAGGTGCGCATATGGGATGCAGTTCCTGTGGAAGTGCTGCGGTAAGAGAACTGCTAATTAATTCAATACCAAAATACTTGCTTAGGTAGAAGGCTGCTTCTGTAATCCATGCGGATTGAAACAGCCAGTTTGCAGCTTCGACATTGCTCGGAGGTTTGCGGTACTTTGTTGAAAGACTCCAAGATTTTAATCTTAGCAAAGGAGTGAGATAACTGCAAATCACCTCCCCTCTCAGCCATACGTGGTGGTACCCCCATTCCGCCCACGCAACAGAGCTCCCGCTCCTGTCCTCATGGCTTACGTATCTTCAGAAACTGTCCTGCTCCCCATCTCCCCCCTCCGTCTCATTCATGAGATTAGTCATTAGTCATTCATGACTCCCAGTTCTCACTCTGAAGGGAGCAGAAAACATTGGTTTCCCTTCATGTATCTATGGGGTAAAGAGCATATCATTGACCCTGGTTGATGGTACGCCCCTAGGAAAGAGCTTAAACAAAACAAAAAAAGGGATTTATTTCCAATTCAGCTCTTCTTTCCCCATGTTACTGCAGAAATACAACTCTGCAGGGTTCAACTCTGGCATAACTGTTATTCCTTCCATTTCAAATAGAAAGGGAGGAAACCCCAGAGCAGCGATGGTGCATGGGGTACCTGCGCTCCAGAAAGCGGAGCTGCAGCCTGGGCTAGCCAGGAGCTCCCGAGTGAAGCTCGCCACGGGTGCCTTACCGTACCAGTGGGCTGGGCTCAGAGTAACTACAGAATAAACTTGAAGTGCTGAAATCCAGAAAATGCAGAAGACTTTTGTCAGTTTTCCACCTACTACCTGTTCATGCTTCACACAGAGACAGACTTTTGAGAAGTTAATGCAAAACATCTAGCAAGCACCGAATTTTTCCTATGAGTTTTTGAAACATGACATAGAGAATCCCTAAGGCTGTCATTTCAATCAATTAGCTTGGGTATACATTTTTATTCCTTATTACTATTAATTCCACTTCTGTTCTATAGAGGATGGATAACATAAGATTCGACTCTATTATGATTATATAATTCTCTTGCCTAACATACAGCCCGAATGTATTTTCACAGCACTTGTATGAGACAGAAGAACATTATTATATTTCACTGTAAGCCTGAAATAGCGAGGCTGATGATAGCGAGGCTGATGGACCTGACAGGCTATGAACACTTTTCAGTCTGAATGTTTTATCTGACTGGGGGGAAGGGGGAAAGAAAGAAAGAATCTATCTTGAAAATATTTTACAACCATAAGCTATTTGCCTAAGGTTACGTAGGATGTCTTCTGCGAGAATGAATTAAACCCAGGTCTCCCAAACCTTCTGAGCATCTTGTAACCTATCTAGCCTGACAATCCTCTACGTAAAGAGCAAATAAACACACTTACTGCCTTAACAGTAACCATATGGCTAAGGAACAACATTTAAATGAGAGAAAGGAGGGGGGAGAAGCAATTGTGTTCTTTCCTCACTTATTCCTTGAAAGAAAAAATGCGGCATCTCCTTCACTGTCTTTCTGCCCATCTGTTTTGAAATTCCCCATGAAAGCTGCTCATTGTCCTTGATAGCATATGAGTTTATTTTTGGTTTCAGCTTACCCTACTCCATCGCTTACACAGCGAGATCCGTGGCTGCTCTAACTTCGTTAGTCTGGATGTTGCACCTAACCGGGAGCAGCAAACTTCACAGCAATGGCAGTGCTCTGCGTAAACATATGAAGACAGTAGTGTTTACTCTTTGTAATTATGTTTTTACTTTAGAACAAATTCTTTCTAAAGATTCTGTATGTTTGTGACAAGAAAAACAAGTTATGCCAAAACTGGAGATTTCATTGTCTCCAAGAAAATAAGGACAATTTCTGCATTCCTCAGTGCCGGCGCCTGGGGAGGTCATCGGGATAAAGCCCAGGATTCAGGAGAAACTGGAGGGAGGTGAGGGGCGATGATCCTAGAGTACCAGAAAAGGTTAGCCTGACCCATTCCTCTTCTAAAGAGACTCACGTCTTCTGTCACGAAACCAATGAAGGAAAAAACTAAGCATTCTTGTTCTTCGAATATATTATGTTACTCTGCACGGTGATCAAGATGTGATAATAATGCCAGTTTGTCCATTTGCAACTTGACATCACCCAGTGCAGCCCTAACCCTGTTCTACCAACAGCTTTGGTAGGATTTAAAGTCAAAAACAAAGCAGTGGGGGGAAGGTTGAACGGAGGGCTCCTGCAAGGCTCCCCGTTGCTTCAGCAAGCCTAACTGTACTCTTAAGACTTCAGCAAGCCTAACTGTATTCTTAAGACTTCAGCAAGCCTAACCATACTCTTAAGACTTCAGCAAGCCTAACCGTACTCTTAAGACTCCATTTTTGCACAACTTATTTAGTAACATCCCAACATAGAGCTTACGTTAAATGCATCTATTTAAGTTAGAGCTTGAATGTTTTTCAATTCTTCTGCAAATAAATCATTAGATTGGTATCCATCATTTACCATCCTATCTCTGCCTGTCCTAATAAGGAACACATTGCATTTCTCACCACCTTCTGTCATTGTTTGTCATGGTGTAGTCCATTATCATCCTTGGACAAACCTCTCCTCAGCACTGAGGAGCTGCAGGATTTGGCCCACTTAAATTTAATAATAGAGACAAATTCTTTCTGAAGTCTTTCCGATGTTAGTAAATCAGATGGTTTTCTTTTTTAAAATTTGGTTTTATTGCCTTGTATTTAAGGCTCAGATAATTAAGTAGATTTATATTTATATTATCTTACCTATTTATTCATGCTTGTTACTTAAAACCTAATAACAAACGATGACACTGTTACTCAAGTACTTAAGATATCCATTATCTAAATTAAGATCCAGTACAAACGACTGCTTATTCTGACTTGATGGATAAATAAACATTCAAGCAGTTAAAACAATGAGGATAGCAAAATAAACCCTTTGTCTCCCGTCCTCTGCCAAGTGTCCAGGACATAGAGCATGCCTTCAAGGTAGGTACAGGCAGACACCGATAGGAAGTATGGGAAAGCAAGTTAGAAAGTCAGATCCCACTAGTATAATTTTGGACATGAAGCTCTTGGGATACAAGCAAGACAAGGTTTGAGGGAAGAGATAACATCTTCATTGCACATAAGGATAAACGGGTAAAAAGAAATAAGCATTCAGGCTCAAAACGCTTTTTCAGCTTGTGTGCTCTCAAGCTTGTCTGTTTTTTCAAAGTACATCATTATATCTCAGAAACGATGTTATCCCTCCCTGCAGACTTTATAGTGCTTAAAATGTCAACTGTTCTTGAAGATGTCTGCTTTGCACCTTCCATCTGTTCCCAGAGATGAAGCTGCTGCCCGTCGCTGCTTCTCACCCCTCCCACAGCAACGTGGGAAAAGGTACACTTCTGCAGATAAGAGTTTCCAAATAAATTATGGCTTTTAGATGAACATTAAACTCATTTCCATACCTAAAACTAGTGGCAGAGACCACAGAGCATGGGTATTATATGCTTGCCATATGAAGTTCTATTTATAGGACCCAGTTCTCAGAGTAGGCACAAGAAAAAGTTACCAGTTGTTTCAGTGCAATATATGTACAGTAAAATCAGTCTAAAGACCTTAAGAAAAATCTTTTACTAGGGGAAAAAAAAAAAAGAGTTAAGAGGTAAGAGTTGGTGGGTGTAGCAAAATTAGTTTCAGCTCTTCCCAAAAGAAATAAGAAAAACTAAAGCAAAAAGGAAATACACTAAACGCATATTTTAGATGCTTAAGTAGCATTTATTTTTATTGGAACTGAAAAAACCCCAGTCTTTTGTGTTTGTGCAATGTGGGTTAAGGGACGGTGTATTTCCCATTTTGGAAAGGAAAGCAAGGTAGAGGGAGTTCAGCTGATTTGCCCAGTCACATCAAGTCCGTAGCAGCACAGGGCATTAAACTTTGGTCTCTTCCCATGGAGGTGCCCATACCACAGCTGATCTCTGTCCTTTGGGCAGAGCCTCCCCACGAAGGGCCAAAGCCAGAACAGCTCTCCCGGGTGAAGTCCCACCACGTTTCCACAGAGGGCAGAAGGGCGGAGGGGCCTTTTGGCCAAGGAGGCATCTTTCACACTCAAACCATTTTGCATCATTCCGCCAGGGTAAGGCGGCCTTACGGTGAATACAGGTACGATTTATATCCACTGAAATTCATTTATGCACCGCTAAGGTGGTGCGTGGTGGCCTCAGCATCAACGAAAATAAGGCCCAAGGACTAAGTTGCCATGTTCTGGGCTGGCCTCCATCTCAGCAGCATACGGGCAGTGCCACCGTCCAAACGCAAGGGGATGAGGTCACAGACAAATGCAGCGACGCCTGCATTCCCATGAAAGATCACAATCTTTCTGCCAGGCGCAGATGGAAAAGATGCCGTCTCCTGGCCCCGGCTGCTACCTGGGGCAGCCCAGCCTTTAGCAGCCCACTCACACTGTGCACTCATGTTACCAATGCCAGCCACGCTCGCGTACTCAGGAGCGCCAGCAAGGAATCCACCCACTCTTCTGGCTCCTTTCTTCAGCATTATGTCAGCCTGTTATAAACCAGTGAAGCCAGCTAGCTCCCCCATCAAAGCCCTGCACTCATATAGACAAAAATATTCCTCCCTTCTGTTCCTGACAACTTTCAGCAAGGGGGAGTTTTGCTTTGCTCCATTTTTTAAGCCAGCCAAATGCCATACTGCGATGACTTCATGCAAGTCTATGGACTAATCTTGCCAAGAACCCAGAACTAAACTGCATCCACTGAACCATGGTAAGCCTCAGCACTTATGGTTTGAGGGATGTAATTCCTGGCAATGATGTCCTAAAACGGTGCTTTCCAACTCCTCACAGTGGAAAGCCTCCAAAAGCATGTCTGTCCCAGCATTCAGTCTCCGATGTGTACGCCACCGCACAAGGAGCCGGTGCTCGCTGCGTGGTGAACAGCTCATCCCTTCTGTCCCTGGCTTTGTTGATGTGCATTTCTCCTCTCTTTCTCTCTGAGAAAATGTGGGCACGGCAGAATGAATGGAAACGCCTGGAGGTGTGCTGCTTCCCCGACTGGTACTAATTAAAAGTAGGTTATGAACCATACAGTTTATTGGTTTAGGGTCCTTAAAATTTTACACTGTTAAGGCTAGTTTTAAACATTTATGACGATCATTAGCTGACAGCATTGCTGGGACAACTGTGACTAGTTCCGTCATTGCTTTTACCAATTGCACTTAGAAGAAAGCCTTAATTATGTGGAACTGGCATTTTTTCCACGGGTGACACCCCCTATTTGTTTTCCTTTTTATACGGTTCTTCCATTTACTCCTTTAAGATGGTCCTTTCTGGCAAACTGATAATGTTCAGACCAACCATCCCAGGCAGCAATTTTTCTTCCTCTACCATTCTTCCACGCACCAAGGAAAGCCAGGATCAAGAGTGCTCAGAGACCCAACCTATTCCTAGGTCCTTCTGCTTTTCCTCTTTTTAAAGTAGAAATACTGCATTGATTTCACCCCTGTCACGAGCTGGCTGACGTCAGCAGTGTTGTATCAGACGGGAGTTTGGCCCTGTGCTTTCCTGGGATACCCACGGAGGAATATTCTTGTTCATCCATGCAAATGCTGATCACAGACACGTATGCAGGGATGACTGTCAGCCTCCAAACCCCTGCTGCCGCTTTCAGGGGAAGGTGTAACTGTTGTTCAGGCCACAGCAAAAACCTGTACCACAGCACCCCAAAGACCACAGGAGCCAACCGTAAGTGTGGGCCAGGGCAGGTACAGAGAGCTACGGCAACCCCAGCTGAAATTGCGTCAGGTCATCAAACCAGACTTCCTCCAGACTCAGAGAAAAGCATTGTGCCATCGTGCATCATTAAGACCATTTTAATGCCGCCTTCTCTTCCAATAAGTATATCTTAATACTTTCAGGCGCTTTTCCCCTTTTGTTCTGAGTTGAGTAGTTGCTCGTTGTTCCTAAGATGGCTCTTCAGTACAAGAATGAAGGACAGTAGTAATTTCCCCAGGAAGCTCATAAAAATCCTTTTAGTCTATTCCAGAACACTATTCCAAGAAATAAAGAGTAAATCAGAGCATCTCCCACATTTCTGGGAGTCTTTACATGTGTTACGGATCTTGAGATGATTAAATGCCTCTCAAGTAAACAGGGAGGCTTCTACCAAAAAAGCCAAGTGGTGTTTGAGATAAAAAGCTACCTTTCCTTTCAGCATCAAGTTAAAATGCGAGGATTATCAAAGATGCCAGCATTTCGGTGAAAATGGTGTTTATGAAATGACAAAGAAAAGGTCTGCACTGCACGTAGGCTATTCAACACCTTCAGTCAGAGGCCATACTGCTGCACTAATCATCCCAGCCCAAACTTTCTCTGGGAACCTCGGCCCTCCAAGTGATTGTGGTGAGCTCCTGGCCCTTTGCCACTCAGCGCAGGATATTCTTGGCAACGGTAACGAGGGCACTTGTTCCAAATAAGGAGAAATCTAAAAACTGGTTTGTCTTGGAACTCTTGGAGCCAAGCAAATCCGCCAAAACTCATGGAGCCGGACACAAGAGGGAGGAAAAAACCCAGAAAAAAACCAACAAAACCCCAAATGAAGCAACAGAGCGAACTTGTGATTGTCTGTCTATCCAGTACCAGCAAAATCTCATTATAGAGCAACGATGATGAAATACAATGACAGTAAGTGTAACAGGTCTGATGAAAGACCTTGAAATGTTTATGCTAATACCAAGTTTCAGTTTCACATTCCATACAGGCTTTTCAAACAAGTACAGTGCCAGAAAACACAGAATAATGACCTTAAGTTTCACCCTTTTTAAAAAACAAAAACAAAACCCAAAACCAAACACCAAAACCCTTGCTCCCCAGTTTTTCATTACAGCCTGTGTAGTTTGCACGACAGGTACAAAAAGGCTTTCTTAGTTGGAAAAAAATGCTTCGGCTTGCTTGAGAGACAAACCTGCGTTAGAGCCACGTGCTCCTTCAGATCGCAGTGTGGCCAAAACCTCGATTTAGAGTTCGGAGAAGCAACGTGATCCCAGTGGAGCAGCTGGTAGGCGGCAGCACAGCTGCACAGGCCTTGTTTTACACCAGGGAGCAACTACCCTGCTACCTTCGCAGTTACCACACGTATTCGCCAGCAAGACGGCCTGTCCTGGTTTCGGCTGGGATAGAGTTGATTTTCTTCCTAGCAGCTGGTACAGTGCTGTGCTTTGGATTTTAGTATGAGAATAATGCTGATAACACGCTGATGTTTTGGCTGTCGCTAAGCGGTGTTTGCACTGGTCAAGGACTTTTTCAGCTCCCCCTGCTCTGCCGGGTGCCCAAGAAATGGGAGGGGGCACAGCCAGGACAGTTGATCCAAACTGGCCCCAGGGCTATTCCATACCGTATGGCCTCATGCCCAGTGTAGAAACTGGGGGAGTTGGCCGGGGGGTAACGATTGCTGCTCGGGGACTGGCTGGGTGTCGGTTGGTGGGTGGTGAGTGGTTGTATATTTTTTTATTATTATTATTATTATTTTCCCCCTTTTTTTGCCTCCCTTGGGTTTTGTTCCTCTCTCTCTCTTGTTTTCCTTCTCATTACAATTCATTATTATTATTGCTATTATTTTGTTCCAATTATTAAACTGTTCTTATCTCAACCCACGAGTTTTCTTACTTTTGCTCTTCCGATTCTCTCCCCCGTCCCACCGGGGAGTGAGCGAGCGGCTGCGCGGTGCTGAGCTGCCGGCTGGGGCTAAACCACGACACAGCCGTATGCAGAGGATGAATAATTTAGCACTTTGAAAACAAAACAAAAACCCCAAGAAAGTTCTAGTCCTGGCTCTACTCCAAACATCTATTATTTAGTCTGACTGCCCCCATTCTATTTCCTCCACTTTGATCAACTAATGGCCAAGAAAAGCAATTACCAGCATAAGAAAAATATATTCCTGCTATCTTTGAACTGCTGTGGCCAGTGTAAATGCATTACTTTCTATGAGAACAGAGGAAATATTTCTTCAGTGGCTAAGATGAGAAATGAGAGGAAAAAAGGTAGGAGGAGGTAGGAGTGAAGCTATTATTTTATTAACTAATTAGATCAGTGTTGAAAGAAAATGAGCCTGCCTGCAAATCTCTACATTACTGATTCTGAAGAGGAAGCTGTAGTATACAATGGAGATCATGAAACATCTTGATTTGCATTGGAAAATGGCTAGCCCTGCCTGGACAGGGGACTATAGCGATCTACAAAATAATCTAGTTATTGTAATGGGGGGGGGGGGGGGGATCACTGCCAGCTGGCGGGTTTGGGAAAACATTGACTGCAGGTAACAACTGGTCTTGGACTCTGTTTTTCAAAGTCTTCCAGTGCCAGCACATGAAAGAAGAAATCCCCCCCCCCCATTCCTTTAGTCTTTGTGACCAGCTCATGAACCAACTAATACTATACTACTGCTTCCCGTGAACGTCCCCACTTCCACCGTCCTGGACAGTCAGCTACAGCACCACTAAAAAAAACAGAATAAACCCAAGCAGGTCTGCAGTCACAACAGGGCCAAAACCGACTCAACTACTTGAACACCAGCTGTGGGTCGGGCCAGGCGCTGCCACGGCAATGCCCACCGCTCTGCCCCAAGCTGTTTCTTATGTTGGCCCGTAGTGAAGATGATGCTTAAAGACAAAACCTGAAAAATCCAATACCCTCTCAAAAAAATTGACATGAAGAACAAGTAGGAACAAATATTTAACATTAAACTCTACATTTGATTTCTTCTACGAAAGTACTTCAAGAAAGAACAAAACATAATGCCTTTAAAAAAAAAACCAAACAAACAAAACACACGCAAACCAAAAAAAAACCCCAGTGGAATTTGGAAATATATATGAATCATCTTTTATTAGTGATTTCCCAGGGCGCTCATTCAACAACACACTCTGTGAAGTCCCAGAAGTGCACAGAACAGCTGCCTTCCAAACCTGCAACGCTGCACAGTTTAAAGCCATAGTGTAATTTAGAATAATATTATTCTTCGGATTCTGGACTGGCAGCTCAGTGGTACTGCCAGCGGATTAGTGAGCTGCTAACACTGGTGCAGTCTCTAATGCATCAATGAAAAAGGGTTGATGGATTTTTGGCTGTTTCTCTTTTTGACCTGTGCCCTTTTAGAGAAGCGATGAAACAAAAACCTCCTGGCAACGGGGCAAAAGCAAAACAACCTACAGGAGGCACCTACAGAAGAGGAGAGGCTAGAAGTGGAATTCATAAAAGGAAGAGATTAAGATTGTTGCTGGGTTAAAGGTACCAAAATTACCAAATACACTGAAGTACAGGGGTTTCTAAGGATGGGAAAGTTGTGAAGCGGGGCTGACGGGGGCTTTCGCAGTCCTGAGCCAGTAAATAGTACACATAAAAAGCAACTCTGCACCACGTGCCGAAGGACTTAGACTCTACCCAAGTGAGGTGCAGATTACCTGCACAACCACGGCAGAGATGTGAACACCCACTACCTCCTTCTCCGGACGCTCACCGATCCAAATTACTCAACACACCCCCCACAGACAAAACGCCCCAAAGCTCAACCGCCACCAACCAAACTCCCCACGCACCATCTTCACACAGGGTGCAAGACTGATGGAAGGATGGGGGGAGTCTCCCAGTCCACAGTCTGGCAGCTCCAGTACTGTCTGGTAGCTTTTGAGTGTCCTTCCGAACTGGAGGCCTGGCCTTCACCCTCTTCTGATCACTTGATTTACAAGCTGAAAGAGACATTTTTGAACAATAGTATAGGTACCTATATGGAGTAATTAGATTCTTAAATGGCCTTCATCATTATATACGTCAGAGTCTTCCAGATGTGATTCAGACAACATTACGAGCATCTCCCTTGTGCGTCTTCGCTCCTTTTCCCAGAGGAAAATTAAGTTATGTAAGGCCGTGTCTTCACTTCACCTAGTCCATTCACTTCAATGGAGCTCTGCATCAACAGCTGTTGGGAAACTGTAGAAAACTCTTTCTTAAGAAAATTAAGTATTTTTCTTAGGAAATAATTATTTTCAAGGTTATTGAAGTTGGGTTTTTTGGTTGGTTGGTTGTTTTGGTTCTTTTGGGGGGGGGTTAATGCTACCTGCGTTAGCAGAAGATGCCTAGTGGTACACGGCACAGCCCACGACAGCTGTATGTTTGTGACACCGGAGAAGAGACTCAGCCTCAGCCTCACACCCTCCAGCCACCGGTACCATCTCTGGTTCGGGAGATCCTCAGGTGACAGGGAACAAACAGTCAGTAGGATTTATTCCAGCCTCTAACATGGTAACGATAGATATATGACCACAAATACTCTTACCGGGTGAAGCAGAGGGTTTATTTTACAACTCTTATACTGGATGCAAGGACGTGTAGAGGTTGTAACCCTGTGCATCACAGTTGCTTTGCACCCAGTTATCTGTTTGGACAGAGCCCAGAACAGGCTCCAGCTCTTCCAAATCCCAGTCGAGTACTCAAGCCTTCCCAGTTAATGGGATTACTTGCATCGGTAACTGCTGCTTTTGTCTAAATGGAGAGTGCAGACTCTTGCCTATGTGAACCGTAGTTCAGGGCAGCGTTGTCTAATGTACGGGAAAATACAGGAGACTCTGTCTGCTCTGGAAAAGTTTACAAGTATCTGCATCTCCTGCTACAGACTCCCCTGGTCTGCAAGTGCAAGAAGTATTAATGCTGACTTTGGGAATCCCTAAAATTGTGACTAAACTCCACACTTGTGCCCTCCCAACTCCAGTGATAATCAAGCATGAGCCATTACAGGACTATCTTTTGCTCTCATCACTACCACAGCACCTTCACGTCCACTTACATTGGGTTAAGCATTCCGATACGTTGGTATAATATTGCATACTTGCCCTAGATCTAAGTTAGACAAATACCTACAATGGAGAGTTCAGTTATTATGACATGTAGCTGGGGATTACACTCATGGCTAGGCACAGTCCTTCCCCTGCTCGCAGTAGCAATTCTACACTATATTGTATCATTACTCCAGAATTACACTTTTACATCAGTCAACCTGAAACTCCGTCTGAAATATTCCTGGTCAATGTGAAAGCTATTTCTCCAAGGTGCAACTGAAAGATAGCAGGATTAACTGTAACAGACCTCTGCAACAGCTAAGATTAACTGGGATTACTCTTACAAAACTACTGTGACGAACGCCCATAAGAGAAGAAAATGATAATTTTACATTTCAATGACTGCAGCACCGGCGTGGTACAAGCTGCTCCATCTCAGCTACAGGACACTCAAAACTTCCAATGCCAGCACAGGAAGACGTGTTCTCACCTACCCTGAAATGAGTTGGGGAGTTGAGCTTACCATCCCAACACTAGGAGGCCAGCGGGCACCTCCTCCACTTTCAAGGTTGTGTGAGCTGCATCCGTTTGATATTCCAGCCGCAGTTAGATGTGGGTAACGGCCCGCTCAGTCTCCCAGCCACGCCAGGTCTTCTCACTACGATGATCTTTATCCGTTGGTCAGAGCATTTGCTTTGTTATCACCAACAAACCCCAAACTTTTCATCACGGTGTGTTACCTTCAAAAGATCACTTTGTGTTTATCAGTCCAACTCCAAAAATGGCAAAGCTCCACTTCAAACGTACTTCATTGAAGATTATCAGTCTTCTTCCCATACTGAAAGTATTCCATGTACATTTTTCTCCTGGCTGTCAATGCTGGGGAGGATCTATCCTCTTCTATGGTGCATCTGGCTGCAATCAGTAATTCTGTAATCACAGTGAGTCAAAAACCTGCTCTGGAGTGTAGCCCAGTGGAGTCCGTGTTGCCGTAAGGCACCCTCATTCACACAGAGAAAGGCATCTCCACCCTCCCATTCTCTCAAGGCATTTATGTTTCCATTTTGGATGTATTTTCCTTAAATTGGATCAACTGGTGTTACTAACATGTTTCATAATTACTGTCTAGAAATGGTGGCATGGAGGAGAGTTCAGTACTCTGCACATTTGGCTATTATTCCAAAATAAAATTAGATTTTAGATCTTCCCCCTCCCCAGGACAGCATTCATCACTTGTTCTATTGAGAACAATTTGTTAAACTCTGACTCCTTCAGATGGCCCTTTCCATAACCAGTGTTTCTCTTCAGAAACTTGGTATTTCTCTGTAAGATTTGATTTAATGCTTTAGTTATAGACTATTACCAATGAAAGAAATCTCCATGAACCCTGGACAGAACTAACTTCCACCTGCCTTCTCATCTGCTGTATGTTGACGAACCTAGCCCTGGATCCCTTGTAAGTACAAGGTATCTCACCTGACACCAATTCTTTACCTGGAGTGAACCTGGGGTTACTTTCCCATTGGGCTGGTCTCAGCCCGTTAGATCAGATTGCCTGTTTTGCCGCAGGAGCTGCCCCAAGCCCTACCTCACCAGTTCAGTTCTTCCAGCCCACCATTACCATTACACTGCCCCAAGCCCTACTTCACCAGTTCAGTTCTTCCAGCCCACCATTACCATTACACCGCCCCAAGCTCCAAGCGATTAAAACATCCTGCTGTGAATGTATGCAGTTAGCACAATTCTGGGCCACCACGCAGAAGACTCAGTAATGTACAAAGGATCCCCTCCTACCCCTCCCTTCACAGTATGTAGGGCACCACAATGGCATCCTCTTCCTCTCCAACCCCAGCTAAAAAAAGAAAATCGACAGCAGATGTTATAATTTTTAACCCCACCATAATGGGAGCCTCGGCTCACGGGAAGTCAATGTCACCGTCTTCCCTGAAAAAGGCCCCCGGGCCGAGCGAGCCTTTGCGTTGGGGTGCAGCTGGAAGAACCCATGCTCCCCACACTGCCAGCGGCCACGAGGAGAGCCCGCGGGGCAGCCTCAGGACCGGGAGCGACACCGAGCCGGCCGGCTGCGCCAGCCAGCTCCTCCAGCAGCACGTGCCAGGGGACGTCAGTCAGGAGCCCGTGAGGGGTGAAGCTTCTCTAAAGGGCTCCAAAGCTCTGGAACAGTCCTACACATTGACTGCTATTTATAGAGAACACGCAAGATAAAGAATTGTGTTTTAGAAGCCAAAAGGCTCAAGTTTGTGACTTCAGTTTCACATCACTGAGACTGGATATAATTAAATCCTGGTTTTCAATAGCCACTTCAAAATGAATGTCTCTGTGATGCAGAGAACACTGGAAGTGGGAAGATACTTTTTATTTAACTCAAAATCTATTTTTACTCCAGAATCCTAATTCTCCCTGGCTGGAACTTTCTCTTCCTCCTGGCATGGGTGGGAGCAATGGAAAGATGATGAAAAAAAAAAAAAAAAAAAAAAAGAAAAATGAATGGGGAAGAACAGCCAGGGCCTCCCACATGAGCTATAGAGAACAAGGAGGGAGACAAGGAACACGCAACAGATTCCCTGTATCCTGCAAACCAGCTGAAAGCAGCTCCTCACCCTGCAAAGGTCTGAGGGGAAGTACAAAACTCACCCACCCACAAAGGACACCAATTTTAATCACATACGCAAGACTTTACCCCAGGACCACAGAAAACCCCAAATTCAGCACCATAACTGCCTATCACAGTGCCGGAGAACTGCAAAATCTTACTTCATTTTTGTTGGTTTGTTTTACTCTTCTTCTCGTTTGCTTTCCATCTTGTGCATGCAGTTTCCAGAAGTCTTGCTCCTGGCTGGACTGCGAACAGCAGGATTATTTTTCAGAGCACTACAGCCCCCACGGCCGGGTGAGCAAGCAGAAGCGCGAGCACAAGCAGTGAACCCGTGGGCGCAGAGGAGAAATGGCCGCTCACCAGGGCCCAGCCCCACCCGCCAGCTGAGCGCTGCCAGGCGCCGAGCACCTGCGAAGCCCCGCCAGCGGGGCACGCGGGGCAGCCCGGTACCGGCGTGAGGCCCCGGCCGCCCAGGGCTGCCGCGGGAGGGCCGCGCCCCGAGGGCTCCCCGCCGGCCGCGGGCAGGCGCGCTCCGCCGGCTTCCTCGGGTGACGCGTGTCTGCAAGGGAGCAGCCTCCTCGGGCAAACCCTCCGACGGAAAGAGGGGTGAGGAGGAGGCGGCTCAGCTTTTTCCCCCGCTCTCCGCAAGAGCAACACCTGTGCCAACAGAGGCATTTGGAAGGGGACCTTTGCAGAGGAGACTGCCGTATGCGCTGGTGTCAGCGCCGTTACTGTAGTACGTCCCTTAGTACAGCTTTAACCTCAAAGGATGATCCAAGCCATAAAATCCGTAAGTTTGAAATCTGCTTCTCTCCTATATCACTAGACTAAGGAGTAACTGATATAAAGGAGAAGAAAAATAGAAGCGAATGAAGTTCCGTTTGTGGGACCCTGGAGCCAATATAAGAATTTTGGCCCATTGCAGTGACCAGCTTACTCTTCTGTGAGGGGTGAGCTCTGTCTCTGGTCCTCCCGCATGAGGAGGAGGAGCGAGGCCCAAGCTGAGCAATCCAATGCCCTTTCTCTAGATCGGGCTCGCAGAGGAATGCTAGCACAGACTAGTCAGCACCTGCAGTCATCCACATACATGTATTTTTTACATACAAAGAGATTGTAAACTTCCTCCCTGCTGCAGAAAGGAAACAATTAAAAATATTAGGTAAAAACATCTTTCTCACCCATCTACTGCTCTTTCAGCCATATGTCATGTAAATTCCAGTCAAAAGAAAACCCGATGTTTCATTTTGTAATAGACCCATTCAAATTTGCAGCAAACACACAGATTTTCACTTCTTCTTCCGTCCAATGACACATTTAATCTTCCTCAGTCCCTGGCATCACTGGATCCCCAAGGAGTACAACAGACAAGTACCGAGAGGTCGGATTTCACAGAGGCAGGAGTAAGTAACCTGCAAAGCTAAGCAGAACACGCATTGTTCGGACAGGTCACATAAAGGCCATTTCCAATTTTGGGAACATACTAATAATCTGAGTTTTTACACATATATAATCATATGCCCCAAGTCTGCTGTAATTCTCTATTAGGTTTGCAGCTGTCGTCTTCCTCACGAATTTATCAGCTTGCATAGTTCCTGGGGAGCCGTTCTTAATTCCCCTCAACCAGGCAAGGGCGGGGGGGCCACAAAGCAGCTAAGGGAATAAATAAAAGCTACTTAACTCACTTGTTAGAAATGGAAAAAGAAAAAAAAAAAAGAAAGAAAAATATGGCTGTTCAAGAGAGAGTTCAGGGAAGCTATTGCTCTTTTAAGAAAGCGTAAGAGGCCATAAAGGTACAGTCCAGGCCTGAACTCTTTTCCCTGAGACCTCTTTTGTGTGCGTGGATACTCACACTCTCCTCCTCTGCCTAGGCTACCCAGCCAAATCACGCGGAAAGAGCATTACTGAAGATGGGAACTGGGCCTTCTAGGAACTAGGAGGAGACTAAAATTCCAGTCCAAAGCCACTGCGACCCAGTGAAAGCACTTTCAGCGCTGACCGGGGTCACAATGGCTTTGGCCGCTGACCCGGTCAGGGGGTCTTTGGTGGACGTGTCTCTTCAAGTTCAGTCACGAGCACTGTCCTAAGAAAAAGCAAAGGATGCACTGCTAACTGTCCCTGCGATGCAGCTCCCACTAAAACTGACAGGGCGCACACTTTGGGTCGGTAAGAGGTAAAAGATTCCTCTGGTTATTTTGGGAACAGAAGAATGGGAAATTATCTACCGTAAGCCTTTCCTTTGCTTTCACTAGTTGCACCGAGCAATTATTTCTAACCTTTTTGAATGCCTACTGGACACAGTGCTGATGAAGACATGTTCTGTTATAACACAGCGTTTTTCTTATAATAGTATGCAAAGCCTTTCCTAAAACTTTCTTCATCAATTACCTGTCTAGAAAATGAAAAGTTGGTGTTACAAACTGCCAGATCCTTAATATGATTGACTATGGCTGGTTTTAGTCAGCAAAAGGTCTCCAAGTAACAAATGGCTTGTCCATTTGTTCTCTGACAAGAAAGACTGTCAAGGCTTGAATATCATTTACGCTCAATCAAATACTAATGCTGACGGAAAACTCTGGGTTTCAGTGACTCTTGATGTGCCCCACTGGGGCATGGAGAAATGTATCGCCGCTTAACATGTACGCTGCATAATGGATCTGAAAGACTCGTTGCTGTGGCTGCCTCTTCACCTTGCCAGGCCTGTAGCTGTAAGATATGCATTAATTGAAATGACAAATTGCATAAACATGTGTTTCTCAGTTGGCACGTCCCTGCTAAATGCTTATGAAACTCACTATGGAAAACAAAAGATGGATGGAAGAAGATCACATTTACAAAATTATTTTTATAGAAAAAACAAAGAAAAGCTTGATGTGTGCAAACTCACAGATATCCCATATTTTACAGCTGAGGAATAGCAATAATTTGTCCCTAGTAATGGGTCTTTATGATATCAGATACAGAAAGATTTGCACTTTATTATCGATACGAGAGTCCAAATTAAAGGAGTGACTTGAAGTGGTAGAATTGGCCTTGGGATATAGGGAATACGGAACATCTCCCCTCTCACCATATAGGTGGTGTTTACAAGATTTTAAGATGCAGTTGAAACAAATATTTTACAATATAATACAATTGTTGATTATGGCGTAAAAAGCCGTAAGATTTGATTTCTCCATTTTTTTTTTGCGTACACACTGGTCAAAATAAGATCGACTGTAGAAAAGAACAGATTATTATTTTGCCAAGAAAGGTTGGACCAGATGATCCTTGAGGTCCCTTCCAACCTGGTATTCTATGATTCTATGATTACTAAACTGCAGTGTAGTAAACATCCATATATTGTAGCTATGTTTTTCCTTTAAAACATTTTGCAGAATAATTATAGATGGAACAAAGGAAGGTCAGAAAATTTCAACGCTGGAGCTTTCTTGCTTTTTTGGGAGGAAAAAAAAAGCAAACAGCCATAAAGAAGTTCTGATATTCATTTCTAAATTCTAACAAATACTTCGATTATACAATGCTTTACCACATCTGGCCTTCAACTTTGGACCTCATCCAGTTTCCTGTAGAACCAGAGGAAATCTAGCTCAAAACTTTGGTTGTGCTATTTTCTAAATGGCATAATACAAACCGCCAATTTAACTAGCATTTTCCTCTGCGTCATTTAGTAACGCAACTGAAGTAATTTTCCTAAAGAAGAGAAGCAACTCCCCTTTTAATTTATTTAAAATCGCAAGTGATTCCTGAGCGGCACACCCAAGCTTTAAAATAAGGAGCAGTAATTGATTATTTCATTATTTCCATGTTTCCCCTTGGCCATTCCTTTAAGAATTATAGAGCATCTAATCTGCACTTATAGTTACCTAAATAGAATGAGCCTGTATAGAAAGGAGTCCCAACACCTATAAAGACAACTACTAAAAATGGCAATGTGAGCTTTTACCCTAAAGCACGACATTCTCTTAAGGCCTTGGTCTTGCAAATATTAAGCATATGAGTAGTCCTACTAAAGCAAGACTCATTCATAGGCTTTTTCACTGGTGGAGTTTTCTTTTATTTATATATATTCTTAGGCAACATATTATGAAAGTTGGAAGGAGTAAAATAAACCGGTAATACGAGGTGAGCTAACCGTCAGTGTACACATGCGGCCTTCGACACAGCATCTCAACGCAGAGAAACCTCAGTGAAGTCAGTGGCTAAGCCAAACCATACGTTTGTGTAATAAAGAGAAATTGCTCAAGGTTTTTTCCCTTAGTGGCAAAAACCAATACTCCCAAGTGAACATCTTTCCTCTCTAGTGCAATACCCTGCGGATGTGACTAAACCTAAAAATAATTTCTAAGAAAAGGTTCTAGCATTTAACAAAATGTATGTACTGCCTTTCTAACCCTTCCTTCGTTCATTGTCAAATGATGACGTAAAGAATTGCATAAGAAAACAAAAAAAAGATAAAAATTAACTTAATTTACACAACCAATAAAAAAGTTTAAAGCAATGATAGAAAAATAATATAAAGGCTAGATACATTAAATGCCAGTTCAACAGTATTAAGCTTTGGTAGAACAGTTAAAGAGCATAGCACCAATAAAATCCAACGTCAATACATGCTTCAGTATGCATGAGCTGTGATGAAAATGTAAATTTTGGCAAGAAAAGTAGTGTATGTTCCCTGACGCCACAGTTTCATTTCAACATCTAACAAAAAGTCTTTAGGCTCTTTCACTTGTCGCTGAAGATAGACAATGCCCGTGTACGAGTTCAGCCGTCGAGTGCTGAAGTAGTTTTCTTCATTTCCCTTGTTGATAGTAAGGATTATGTTGTCTCCAGCATAGGCAGGCGATGGTCCAATACGGAAAATATGAGCTGGGACCACGATATTGGTTTGGAAGTTCAGCTGGTAATAGGTAATGCGCACCGGGGTATTTTGGCAGTCCAGATAATTAAAACAACTGATTCGTTCACACCTCCTAAGAGATGAGAAATGAAGCACATTCAGTGTCCATGTAATAGCAGGTAAAAATACATGTAATTCAGAGCACTGCAGAAGTATGAGGCAAAAAGAGTCCCAAACTTCAGCTGTGTAATTACCAGCTGCTTGTTCTGCTTTTACAGTGCCCATAAAGCATTTGTAAATGATGTAATTGTCAGAGTACAACGGTTTAAGAAAAAGATCATGGACATGGGGAGCTGTGTTGGGAAGCTCCACAACGAGGGAAGAGCCAGAGTCATGCTGCAAGCAGCACAGAGCCTGGAAGTGGAGTCTGTGATTCGTCACTGACAGCACAAGCCTGGACAGTGCTCCAAGGAAATACGAACAAAAACTCTTAAAAAGGTAGCTAAAACATGGGAACGGGAAACAAGCTCCTCAACTTGCAAAGCTGCTCAATTCTAAAAGGCAGGAAAAGTATGTTTTAAGTCATAAGCAACTAAACACGGCTTCCCAAAGCACTGGCAGCCACCGAGGCAGGAAATGGGTAGGGAGATTTTGGGGCTCCTGAGCCTCAGCTGCTGAGGAGCTGGGAGCTGTGGGGGTGTGCCATTCCCAGAACCCTGTCGCCTGGCAAGCTCATCATCCTGCTCCCCTTCAATGTTTCAACGCTCTCTGAGGAACTGCAATCGGAGTATTAAACAGGGAGCTCCAAAACCACTGTAAAAGTGGTGCACTGAGCTGCCTGGCAGCTACTGCAATGATATAAGCTGCATAGAAGATCTTAATTATAAACAGAGCCCTTTTAGAGGTGCAGCAAGTAGAGCTGCAGGCTCTGATGACTGCTGTTATAGCAGCAATTGGAGGGCAAATGGGGGCTTTAGGGCTTGGAAGAAAGAAGAGGCAAAACCGGACAGAAACCCTATAGGGGGAAAGTCTACGTGCTCCAGGTATCGTAGCATCTTCTTAGAGCTCTGAGCACTTGCACCCGCCCACAAACTAAAGCACCACGTAACATCCACAGCCGCTGGACGGGGCTGCTCGCTTTGTTGCAATGGCGATACTCACATGTCAGAGACTTTCCTGTAGTTGGAAGGGCACTCGAAGGACAGGCAGCGGAAGCTGCCCTGAATGTTGTAGCAAGTCTCTGCAGCTGAACAGTTATGGGTTCCTATTGCACATTCATCGATATCTAACAAGAAGAAACACAAGGAAAAAGACATGCTAAGTTCAAAAATAAGAAGTAATCACAATTTATGGGCTGTAATATGCCTACGAGACTCTGTGTGCATGGGAAGCAAGAGGAGTCTGCGGGTTTGGCTCTGCAAGCGGAGGGCTCTTGTCTTCACCGCTCAGTTGCCGTGTGGTACCTCTTCAGTAGCTGTGCCTGCTGCCCGCAGAGCAGGACTGCGAGCACCCTGGAGGAAACGCCTGGGGTGTGAAATGCACATTCAGGTGAGGGCTGTCAGGCTCATCTCTGTGCACAGACACTTGCTGGCATTTGGAGTGACACGGTAAATCACATTGATTCCAATTCTGCTAAAATTCATGTCTTCTGTGGAAAAAAATTTCTTTCCTTGACATTATCAGTTAATAAGAGTGACAGCAGCACACAGCAGTGTGTGCAATAAACAAGGGAGCCCACTCTATGATCCTTTTCGTGCTGTTTGATAGTCCTTCCCCGCCTTGGCAGAGACTGCGGGCAGCTGCGGCCACCCAGCGCACGGCCAGGGCTGGCCTTCGACCACAGGGGAAGTTTGTTTCTTTCTATACTTTGCAAACATTTGCACACTCCTGTCAACCTAGCTATTCTCATTCCAAACACATCTGATCCAACACAGGATTTAACTTCCAGTGGAGAATAAACATGAGAAGGAAAAAAAGTTGTCAAACCCCTCCTGTCTTGCCACTTTCCACTGCAATGAAACAAAACAAAACATTTGAGGTTCAGAACAAACATGAACATCTAGACAGAACTGCCTGTGTTGTCATAGTCTCCCTTGCTCCTGAGGTATCAGAGATGTGTTGTAAGTAATACTATAAACTAGGCTGAAAGGAAACAGAATAAAATCACCAGATAGTGGTAGTCTAAGGCAGTGGAACCCTAAACTTCTCAGACGAGCCAACCTGTCCATCCCTGCAGCCCCTGTGTAAGCTTTCCACAGTTGTTCTGACTGAAGATAGTTTTTAAATAGTTTCCTGAAAGTGATGGGCCAATTTTTACAGCTTCACAGGTTGCTGATACTCCCTGAACCACAGTTTCATGCTTAGAGCTAGCCTGTGTCACGTGTGGTGTTTCTAAACAAGCTGCTCAGCAGGTGAGCACCGTGCACGTGTGATAAGCTCAATAGCTGGGGAAGCATCTAACTGGTTTCAAACAGCAGAGCACGTGCATGGCCTTGTGCGAGGTGTGGACAAGCACTGGAGTACAAGGGACAGTCCTTGATGAAAGGCGGCCGCTGCTATAAATCCCTCATACGCTGCATAACGTGTGTGTGATCGCGATGGCTCCTTCTTCATGGACAAGGCTGTAAAATGTCCTCATATCCCCAGCAAACAAACATTCCCCCATTACCTAGTCTGCAGAGATGCCTTCCCCTCCCCAGAGCAAACACACGTCATGGATGGAGGGACACCCTGTGTCTGCCTACACATTAGCCATTCACAGCCTACTGTGACAAAAGCTATCCCTCAGGAATAAACAAAGCCCATCAGAATATAACCAACCCATGTTAAAAGCCACCAGGACCGTCTCACTGACTTTTTGAGAAATGAGAAAGCTGGGCTATGCCAGGAGAAGAATTTATCTATGCATGAAAGTTTGTCCGGATTAAAGCAGGGGGCAAATACAAAGCAAATATTCACTGCTGTGCATCTGCATGATCCAGGAGATGTAAACTTCACCAGCCTGACTATTATGAAATAAGGGAACTTAAGAACACTTTAGAACAAGACACACATTTTTGAAAATTTAAGTGAAATATAAGTATCTCCCCATAATGAGAAGTAATGTTGCAGAAGACAAAAAAGAACATTTAAAGCTCAGAGACACTTCATGCTCAGAGCATAAACGTGGTTATCTAAATAATACACATGCACAAGCCCAAGCCATGGACCTTAAAATGCTGAAAACCAGATGCAATAACAAGGATCCAGCTTGAGCAGAAAATATTGGCAAAGATCTCACAGTCACATTGTGTACTCCCAAATGTCTAGACAACACACGGAGGCTTTAAAATGAAATAAATGCTAACAGACAAACCACGTGGACTGTGTAGGGCTCTGCAGTTCTGCCAATTGTCACAGAGGAGAGAGACTCTTAGAGGAAAACTATAACCTCCCACTCCCTCCATTCCCCTGGGATGAGAACTGATCTCATACACTGAACTGACTGGTTTAAAAGTCTCGCAAAGAAAAGTATACAATAGGAAGTAGGAGAGAATCAAAGTAAATTAAATCCCTTGCTGATTCTCAGAAGTGCCCCTAGGTGAAAAGAAAATTTCTTCCATATTGCAATCGTTGTCATGAAAGCACTCACTTCACCAGTTTGGCTGTGCTGCAAAATACCATAGGCAGTTTCTCCCAAAAGATCCATATGTTGAGATGCTATTACATGAGATACAACTCATCTGTTTGAAAAAAAGGGTACACAGAGTGTACCACCAGTAACTCTTAAGAACTGTTCAGATGACGAGCAACTGGGGCCAGATCTTCAGCTGGTGGAAACCAATATAATCTTGAGTTTAGTCCAGCTGCCATCTTTCTCTGACCATGTTTTCAGAGAGACCTCAATATACAAGCCTGCCCAAACCTGTAACTACACACTTGTAGAGCTGAAAAAAAGGGCATGTACCCAGGGGTTACTTCCAGCGCCTGACGAAATGCCAGCTTACCCAGCCACGCACAGAGCTGCGGCACACGCGGTACGTGTTGCAAGTAGACCAACTTCACCCTCTAAGGAGGGTGCATGTACCACATGGCATAGGTACTTTGAAAAGTTTTTCCCAGGGTTACTGTACAGCTCACTTAGCAGGACTAGTCTCTACAACAGGAACCCCCTCCACACAGGGTGAGCGTGCAGGGAGGATTTCAGAGCACAGGAACAATGCGAGTGCCATCCCTAGGGCCGTGTGGCAAACCTTCTTCCTCCACCTCCAGCGCCT
This sequence comes from Mycteria americana, assembly GCF_035582795.1. Lineage (NCBI taxonomy): Eukaryota > Metazoa > Chordata > Aves > Ciconiiformes > Ciconiidae > Mycteria > Mycteria americana. The sequence goes on from NC_134375.1 coordinate 2,462,923, forward strand.
GGAGCACGCTGGGTGCCTCCAGCTTGGGAGAGCTGTGCTGGCCGATTTACGCAGTGACTCACACTATTAACTCTGGAAGACGTCCTCAGCTCAAATCTCACTGCTGGCAGAGGTGGGAACTAACATGCCAGCACTCAAAGTTAGCAGGAAAAAAAACCCAACAAAACCAAACAAAGCCTGAGGAGACTTACAGCTGCAGTTTTCTAAAGGTGACTTTTACGTGAGAATTTGAATGCGCGTGGATATAACTACATTCATACTTAAAAACAGAGTTAAAAAAAAAGTAGCTTAAAATCTTTTAAAAAGATTTTAATTGTCATTTAGTCTGTTTCTCTGCTCCAAAGTCAGGATCAAGCATGCTCATGCTGGTCATGATTTATACAGTGTAAATTCACTGCTGTTACCACTGAGAAGAGAATTTAAGCATAGGAGATACATAAGCAAAAGTTATGTGAAGGGTTCCTGAAAAACTAAGAGCAGGAAATGCCTGGTAGTTAGTGTAACCGGCTGCAGGAATGCATGTAGAGTACGTAAAGGTAATCAGATCTTCAATCATCATTATGAAGTCAGTGAATCCTTTGGAAAGGAGGGATTTTTACTTGAAAAACAGACAGCTGCGCACCAGATGAAAAACACCAGACACCCAGAAGACATTTCTACAATTCTGGAGCAAAGGAGTGTGCGTAGGGAGGACACATGTCATTTACACTAACATTTACTAACACCAACATAATTAAGCTTAGGTGGCAGACTTCTGGATGTGCAAGTCCCCATTACAGCTCCTACATTCACTCGCCCAGTTTTCTGGGGCAGGAAACCACAACTCATAATGAAGCCATGGATTTCTACATCTGGCACCTCAAAAAAAACAGATCACTTACTGCTGTGCCAAGGTGCACATACAGCTCATGCAAGTAATCAAGTGCCCCAGTTTGAATGACGATGTGGGCTCCGTGAGGAATTCATTTAAACAATTAGCTTACACTGACAGCTGAGTTGCCACAGTACCTCCTTCTGACACAAGGAGAAAGCTGACATTGCAGATACCGATATTTGGCAACTTTGTCAAAAACTGGCTTTTCAACAGTGACTAATATAAAACATGGAGATTTGATTGAATAACCATGATGGCTTAGATCATTCCAAGGATTAAAGCTTCATCATATAATCCTTTCAGTTCCTAAACTCCTCATTACCTCGACAGGTTCTTCCATTTGCTGCCATGGTATATCCCTGCTCAGGACAAGCACACTGATAACTACCAGGAACATTCACGCAGCGGAAAGTACAAAGAATGCCTGCACTCTGTGTGCACTCATCGATATCTGGGAAAAAAAACACAATTACAAACATGAAAACAAGAAAAACAGCAATCTGAAAAGGGAGGCTGTAGAACACAAGGAAATTCTTATCTGATGCATTTATAATATATTCTTGACCAAGAATGCAACCATGAAAGTTTGACATTGCTCTAGGACCGTTGATGGTGCTTTCTGAAATGCTGAACACAAGACTGCTCCCAAAAATCCTGGTTGCAAGTAGTCTGGACTCATGGAAAAGAACAAGTCTAGGGCACATCTCAGTTTGAAAAACTCTCCCTGGTACCTCTGTAATTCTTCTAGGGTTGCTTTTGGGGCGTCTTTGTGCTAGGAAGAAAGTGGGTTTCTTCACCATATCTTAAATAGAGACTCTCCAATGTGTCAGTATTGGTAACTTCAAGAAAACAGGTAAACCCTTCCTTTCTCCATTCTGATCGCTCTACTCCTCATTTACCCACCACGAGCAGAAGTAAGAGCAAGCCTTCACTCAACCATGGCCGAGTGGAGGCTTTAATTGACGCAATATAGGTAAACATATCTTCCCTTCTAACTTTTTCAATCATAAGCTCTAGCCCCATAAAACAATAACCTCACTGGAATACACAAGTGTATTCCAGCCCCAGGTAGGAGGCATGAAAATGAGCTGCATTCTCCAATAGCTGGAGTTACCTTTTGCAGCTTCTGCAGCAGGGTGTAACTCACAGTCATCCTTAGGCAGCAGCAGCAGCATTAGGTGCTGCTGAGAGTTAGCCAGCACTCACTGTTAAAGAGCTAGACAGCCCTGGCTGTTAAAGACTATACACATATTTCACTTGACCCGACAAAGCAGCAGCCTTACCTTTACAAGAATGCCCATCTTCTGCTAGCTGGAAGCCTTGCCTGCAGTAACACTGATAGGAACCATAAACATTGGCACACTCCTGGCTGCAGGGACTAGTATCGCATTCGTTCACATCTGTATCCAAAAACAAACCCACAGACATTGCCACAAGGGTTCAGAACAGTATCTTCCACCATTTCTTGCCTCTGAGAACAGCTACCAGATCCTCCTGGTCAGAGTGAATAAGGATGGACTCATTTGTCCCAAGAAGATGTTTCTGCTCCCTAGGCAGAATGCCAAGAAGCGTGAGGATGTCTGTTGCACCTGAATTTCATTTCTATATATGCCAATGAAAACACGTTCACATGCAAACACATGTTTCAGACCTGATATGTTACGGTTGGTTAAAAGTATGTAACCATTTCCTTAAAAAAATCATGGAGAACTTAAAAAATTTCCATTCAGTTCAAAATCAATTTTTTCAAGTTTTGTCACTACCAAGTTACATCTTCATTAAAATTTGAATGAAAAGTCCCTTATTCTAACTTTGTTATGTTCTCCTTTTCTCTCATCTGGAAGGAAAGGAAAAAGTATGTGAGGGAAAGGAAGAAAGAGGAGAAACTTTTCAGCTCTCATCTGACAGTTTAAGTGTTCAACTGAATATCTGCAAATTTAGCACACATAAATCATGGGTTTACTATATTTATATTTCACCTCAACTCCTTCTCTAACGTCCCTTAATTCACACTGCAATTTCTTCTTCATGGAAAAAATGTCTGGTACCTTCACAGTGCTTCCCATCATAAGACAAGCGGAAACCAGAAGAACAAGTGCAGTGGTAGGACCCAGGGGTGTTCTCACACGTGTGCTGACACAGGCGTCCAGGGTAATTCCAGCACTCGTTTATATCTGCCAGCATAACAAGCAAATATACAATCAACTTAGAAACAAAAGCATCAAACAAGATGCAGGAGGATATTTTAAAAAGTGCCAGAGACTGATTTGCAGAGCATGAAATGCTGCAACCTCAGGTTTTATGCTGTCTGACTTTGTGCTCTAATTGGTGGACAGTAGCAATAAAATACAAAATGCTGTATCATAGTCTCTTATGAAGAAAGTTGTGAAATCTTCAGAAAGAGAAATTTCTACAGCAGCAGAAGCGTAGCTCATAGGAAAGTACTTTGAAGATGACTTTAACTGATAACCTGCAGCTAAACCAAACCAAGGGCACCTGGTCTGAAATCGCGGTGCAGAGTGGCAGAGCTCTAAATGGCCGGTCGCATTGAACGACGGGGCTGCTTTGGAGGTGATTCCATTATCTTTTGAGGCACCGCATTGCAGAACTAATAACTGCACACTACAATGGTGCTAAATACTGCCTTGAGGACCAAGGCTCAATCAATCAGTCGTTTCATCTCATCTTGCGCCTTACATACCAATGCAGCTTCTGCTGAATGCATCGTACTGATATCCCATCTTGCAGTCGCAGCGATAAGCCCCAGGAAGATTATGACAAATCTGCCCATCGCCACAACGGTGTACACCAGTTTGACACTCATCCACATCTGCAGAACCAGAGAAAGCAATTAGTTTAAATATAGTTTGCTGAAAAATCAATGTTTACGAAGAGGAAAAAATAAAATTAAATAACAGGAATAGAAACTGTTAGGGTTGTCCCCCGGACAGAACAAAGAATATCAGCTTTTCCCACTGTGCTCTCCTCAGAGTCAGCTTTACATATCTCTAAGTCAGATTTTTGAAAAGCAATATATTATCTTAAAAGTGAAAATGGTAACTGCAACTGCAATGGAGCTTTCCCAGCATATTCTGCATTTCAATGTAAACACATTTTGATTCTGATCAAACCGTGACATTTAAACACCCTATTCTGATGTTCTGCCATTACATGACTCACGGCAAGCCATTTAAAGCAAAACAAGAACTAGCCAGAAATTCTGCTCATCCCTTCAATTAAAGCAATTGCTATTTTCATCTCCAATTGCCCTTTCAATCTTCCTTCTGCTGTCTACCTTTTGCTCTTCCCAATGTTGATCTTTTTTCTTTTCTCAATCAACTCACATTTTGATATTCCTCGTGGCCTCTCATCCAAAATCCAATACCAACAAATTAGTTGCTTCTCCACTCACATGCATCACTTCCAGTCTCATTTTTAAAATCCTCAGATGAAGATGAGAGTTTTCAATACACGCTGATTTACACGATTTGCAACATGACTAAATAGCTCATCAGTATCTAACAAATCCCTGCTACCATCTGTGACAAGAAGCATCAAAAAGTCTGATTAACCCTCAGAAACTTGTATTTCTTTAAGTATTCTGAGTTCTGCCATTTCCTAAGCCATCAGATCCTGCTTCCTTCCTGTTATTCACATCTTCCAACTACTTTTACAACCCAAATCCCTGTTCCTGTAATATTAATTAGGATTGTAGTCTAAGGCTGGAGGTTCTCCCATACTGCCCTATTTGAAGTCATAAATTTGAGCACTATTTCATTTCAAAGGGTTCCTGGGCAGTTCTCCGTCAAACAACGGCCTTGGAGAGTGCTCCGGAAAGCGGTCACTTGCTGAGAAAACGACAGGGAAGTGAGAGCAAGTTACTTATCACAGAAACTTGGATTTGGAAAAGTGGAGATTATATCAACCCTGATGAGAGGCGCTAACAAACACTCTGTTCAATATTTCAGCAGATTCCCACCTACACAGTCCCTGCCGGCACCGGGGTTAGGGATGGCAGGGAATGCCACTGGCCCAGCAAGGAATTCCTGACAGGCTCATAGATTTCTGCTGAAACACTGTCTCCTCATTTACTTTTTAAGATCAGAGGTAGCATCAAAACAAGGACGTTTCTAATGCAGATACAAATTTGTAAAGTAGCAGTTTTATTTGTAATGAATTAATGTGTGCAACCATTTCATTAATTTGTTCAAAATTATATATTTCATTGTGTTCAGACTTTAATTAGTTCTAGGGCATTATACCATCAGAAGTGTGCTATATTTCACAACAGTTACAGTAGTTTTCCGTTAAATGTAAGAGGTAGTTTTTAATAACTCATTTACTAAATCAGAAAATACGAACATTTTCGAGATGAATCCTCTAAACAGAGAAGATGACCATACAGTTGTAGGTCTGCTGGAGAAACATGTGCAGATGATGTATTTACTACTATGAATAAATCTGAATCAGGAATCTGATTAGCTATTGTAATGCCTTAAAGAAACTAGTCTTTATCATAGAGAGGAGAAATTAGGACCATATGCTTTTCTTGTTTCTTCTGCATGCTCTCTGCCTACTTAAAGAAAGCCATACCAAAAAAATACCAAAAGATACAGACTGCAAACAGAGACAGAGTGCACACAGCAAAGACAGAGAAATCACCAGTTCACATTAATCATTTGTTTTCCCAAAATCAAACTAGAGAAGCTTCCTTATACCTGCTCCTTAAAAGCATTGTCAATCATGCAGAGACAAAGTCTCATCAGTAATTACAATGCATTGTGTTATCTCATCACGCTTTAAAGATATAAATGCTGTATGAATAATGGCAATTTCCTCCTCTGTCACACATTTACACACAGTGACTCTCTTTTAGGAAGAACCGGGGAAGAAAAGCTTCCCTGGTTCTTCCTAACTAGAAGAACTAGAAGAGTTCTTCCTATAAATCAGCAGTTTGAAATTTAGGAACATAATTTGCCCTAGCTGTTAGCAGGGCTTGAAAGCAAAGACTGTTAGCACTACAGCCAGGACTTCTGAGCTGCTCACTGATGGCTGCTGACTTGCGAAAAAAAAAAAGGCATTCATGGAGACGCTGGCACGGTGGTAACCCTAAAAACAATTTCAGGGTCACCACGCTTCAGGTGGTGCAAACGTACCTAGCCCCGTTGACTTCGCTGAAACAGGACTGATCGAAACCAGCTGAAGAACTGTGTCTTCAGAGCAACTGAGACAGACAGGACTTTTGGACTTCCCCTTTGAAACAACTGAAATATTTCAGGCTGCTATACAATAGGACAGCAAATGAGACTGCACTACTTTGCCCCGAATTTACAGAACACAAGCCCCTAGAGCTGCATGAGGAAGCTTTCTCAAGTTCCTCAGTTACACACATAAACTGTCCCCATCTTCTGCTACTTCCAAATCTTCCCCACCTTCTCACTGGCCAAGCATGGTCCGGACAGTCCTGGGGGTAAAATCATGAAGGGGGATAGGAGCATAATGAAGAGTGAAAAGGAGAGTGCAGAAATTTATGCGGAAATGGGGTCTATCTATATCACCATTTTTCGCTACAAGTTGCTAGTCATGACCAAATTAATAGCTGCCAACATGGCGTCCACCCACCTGTAGTATCACAAAGCATATTTTGTTTATTTTTCATCCTTCCTTTTATTCAAAGGGAACATAAATAGAAGTCATTAGGATATCATCACTAAGCAAAATGCTGATTTGTCATTTCTTTTTTTTTTTCCCCTGCTGTCACTTTATGATTTCCTACTTTGTGTAACACAGAACATGGGGAATTAAAGAACACATAGCCAGCCTTGCCTTGGGCACCAAGGACCAAGCTTTCAACTCCTCGTGCCTAGCGTGCTCGTTTGCAGAACAAATGCTAATAAGAGATGAAATCTGCTATTCTGAGTCAGTAACTCCATAAACACACTGGAACAAATACAAATCAGTATCAATCTGCATGCCAGCCTATATGAATATTTTAACATTCTTTTCACAAAGAAAGTAAGACTTTGCCCTAAACATACACGCAACTGTATGTACATGGAGAACACCATTCATCATAGCGCTACGAAGAACATCCACTTAGTACTACTCTCGTGAGTCCGCAGACTCAGTGTTTCTCATTTGCTGCATCCCATGGTTTCAGATCATATCACTTATAGTGAGATACTGGAAACAATAGCAAAGGATCATGGTTTTGACTGACAGCATGAGTTTAAAAAGTAACTAAATCACATTCACTCCGGAACGGAAGCCAGTAAATCCCATATGCGGTCAAAAACAATGTCACCAAGAGGAACTCCATGCAGCAGGGAGGCATCAGTGCAGCACCCTGTAGTGCAAACAAATCACTGAGCTGCTTGGACAGCAAATGCATACAGCAAATTCCCATTCCTCAAATACATTTAGGAATCTGGAGGTAACTCAAAACCTCTTTTTAGAACTGAAATTTACTTTTTCCTCTGCGAGGGCACCTGAGCAGACACTGACAGAGTCTGACCTTACCAATGCATCGGGTTCCCTCCTCATTGGAGTGGTAGCCTCTGCTGCATGTCAGCATGTTCCTTTGGCAGGTGTAAGACCCAACAGTATTGATGCAGTTGAATCCTGGTTTGCATGGCTCAGGGAGAGATGTGCATTCATTAATATCTGGTGAAGAAAATGAATTAGAATAGCGAGAGAAGCTATTTAACCTCTCTGGTCTGTTTTCTTACAGCTGTCACTTCTTTTCCTTCATTTCAATTATTTGTGCTACAAAGATAAGGCTGATGAAGGTCTGCGGTGCTAACACTTTCAAATTCAATATGCAAGCATGCATATCTTTCAAAGGACAGCAATGTTTAAATCCAATTCACAGCAGGATTTGGTATATGTGGTCAACATACACCCCTTGGACAGGCTAAAAGGAACAGGAGTTGGCCAGTGCTGATGCACGCATAGCTAACATATTGCTGGTCACACTTACCAACACAGTTTCCCTCAGGGTCTTGTAAAAATCCATCCATGCAGCGTTGCTTTGACTCACAGTAGAATGATCCTTCTGTATTCTGACAAACGAAGTTTACTTTACAACTATGAGTTCCTCTCTCGCATTCATCAATATCTGTTAATTAGATCAAATTGCGACTAGTTAACGTGTAAATTTCAGCAGTCTTCATGACTAGTTAACGTCTCAGAAAGGAAGTTAGGAAGCATTATTTAAACCAGACACCCAACACTGCCTATGGGAAATCTGAGGTTTAGGTCTGTTTGCTCCTGGACATCCACTTCAGCATAGGCTTCAGAATTCGTTAGGTGCTGCAGCAAATTTGATTCAGGTCCCTCCTGCCTTGTTCACAGCATCTCTTGTAAACCATGAATACTGAAACATCTGCAGTTTTAAAATCCTAAAGACCCAAATTAAAACTAGGAATAAGGTACACATAATAAAATGTGTACCACACTTTCAAAAGCAAAATAGTCTCTTATTCCTTATATACCTCAGGAATTCTAGGCAGAAACCTACCTCCACTGAATTTGATACTAATAGGGCACCTCATTTGAACAGGGCTGGGATTTCACTGTGTACACAGACATGTGTGTGTGTATATATATATGTACTTATGTACACAGAACAAAAATTACCCAACTCTGAAACCTATTCTGAAAAAAATGTGAATGAGACGTAGTAATATTAGTAACATATTTTGCTTTTTTTTCTTACTCTGCAGCCAGAGCTCAACACAACTTTCTCATTTCTTATTATGTATATGAAATTATTTCTCAAATTATGTTCACCAACTTAATGCTTGCTTTCTAGGCACACTGAAAACACTTCCTGCAAGTTTCAAACTTATACATTTATACCAAACTGATCTGTGTTGAGTAACTGCAAGGATCAGCTGGTATCGTGGCATTGCTTCCATTTTCCAGTTGAAGAAACCCCACCTAGGAACAGACTTCAGCTATAAATACATTCGAAATTCAGTTCCTGTGAATATTTTCAGATGCTGCTTTAACATACGCTGGCTCCTGAGAACACTCCCTATGATGAACATCTTCACTAGAAGATAAAGACAAACGGAGGAAAGTCCACAATTGAGGAGTCCCCACTCCTCCAGGCAGACAAGGGAAGAAGTGCTGGCACTTCTCTTTCTATTCTAGCTCCTCAGTTCAATGTTGAGCTCATGAGGGAGCATCACCAGTCTCCCAGAAGGTACTATATTAATAAGTCTTCCTACCATATTTATAGATTAAGACAAAGAAAAACATGGAATTGAGTAGTTCATAAACCTCTGCAAATTCAATAGTTACCTGTAGGCAATTTTACACAGAGTAGTTCTGAAATTTTAGTCTTTCTTTTAAGTCATTAATTTAAAGGCTACTTTAAAACAATTTGTAGATTTTATAATCTGTTATAATCAAACTTTAAGACTAGAAAGCAATTTAGATTAGCAATAAATGTTAGAAACGCTATAGAATCAGACAACAGAACAAGACATTCACAAACAGCCTCTTCAAGTAAACCACGGCTTACTTAAAACAGCTGTATATAAAGCGAGATTTCTGATAATTTCTATTTTATAACCTTATGTTATATGTGAAGAGCTAAGTTCTTTCCTCAGGCATCTCTTACTCCAGCTGTCAGGAAACTCTTTGTGTAAAAAAATTAGGAGTAAATAACACTGACTTTTGCCCTGGAAGGCAGGGCACATATGTCTCTTGCATACTCCTGTGCTGCAGAACTTCTGCTACGCTATGACTACTGAGGTTAGCTTCTCCTTTAGACTTCTACATAGACCAAGAAGGGGGAGATGAAGAATAATTTCTTAACCCCGTGACCATTCCAAATGTAAATAAATGCAGACAGACCTCCTAAACACAGGAAGGACCAGACTGAGTCAGCCCCATGATCCATTCAGGCTGTGATTCAGTGTCCAACAGCAAACAGTATCAGCCCCTTCAGAGAAAAGCAGAGCTAGGCAGAGAAGCGTAATAGGAATTCCTCCCTCAGTGATTTCTCTCTCTAATTCATAGAGAGAGAATTAAACAAGGTAAACAAGGTAAATCCTAATTCATAAGGCTTCATCCATTTTCCAAATAATTTATAGTTATCGCTGGAAACTATTTCAAGTAAGTGAATGTACAGAAGGGGCCTATGAAGCCAAACGTTTCCATAATGATCAGCCTTTTTTAGTTACAAGCCTGATACCACAGACCAGCAACAATAAAATGCTTTGCAATCCCTTTCCTCTCCTTTTTGGTAACAGCAATTGCATCAGCTGAAAAACACTTGTCTTACCAACACATTCTCCATCCTTAAGTTCATAACCTGGCTGACAGCTCAGTTCCTGGAGACATTTGAATGATCCCATCGTGTTGACGCAGTGCTCTCTCCGCTGGCAGGTGTGCGTATCTGTTACGCATTCATTAATGTCTACAAGAAAAAGTTAAACAATTCAGTGCCTCACATTTATCAAGTGATCTGCCTCTTCCTGCTCTTTTGGAAGGAGTCAAAAGCTCAAGTGAAACCATTTCTTCCAAAAGATAGTCAATACAGACTTTGCTACAGTGCTCTGATGAGAGATTTCTTATTCCAGGACCTTTTGTTAACACAGAGTAACTCAAGAGACGCAAATCACAGGGAGATTTCCTTCTCCTGCCCTCTTCCCACATGTGCAGTGGATGGTGCAGGCATTGAGGACAAGGGATGGACAGAACCGATTACATGCAGGGTGGGCAGAGGACTGATAATCAGCTTCTGGTTTACTGGATAGAAACCTCCTGGACAACTGAATGAGAAAGTGATTAATGCTTACTGCTCACTGCCAGGTTTTTATAGCTCAGGCTATTTATCAGTCCTGCTGCTTCATGCCAGGCAGACAGGAGCTGCTGGTGTGGAACTGCTGCAAGAGATAGGTACTGAAACTGCCTGCCTCATGGATGTGGAGTCACGTAACGTACTTACTTCCTAAGGAATGCGTCATTAGAACTGGATAGACAAGAAAATACGGAGAGAGGAATCCTGAAGGCTCAATCAAGTTTGTAAATTGGTATTTAAATCTTTAAAGAGATCTGATTTCCGCAGGTGGAGTAGTAGAAAAGTTCTTTTAAAAAAAATCCCTTAAATACAAGATTGTGGAACGTAGGACAATTTGGAAAGGAATATGCCGCACCTTTAAAAAGATACGTTTTGATAGGCTTGGATTAAATAATCTCAAATTCGGGTTTTGCTTATTTCAATAATGAAAGCTAGGAATAGCATGATGAGCAAACACTTAGAAGCAACAAAAAGGGGTAGAGACTGGGAAGAGAAACTTTCTTGCCATTTTCCACAAAATCTTACACGTTCACAGTTCTATATAAAACTAATAAGTAAAACTAAAAGCGAAATGTGACCATAACCATTACGAATCATCCGGTTTCTCTGCGCATGAAGCTGTTTTCGTACTATACAATAAAGCAAGTATTGTTTAAATCAGATTTTCATTTTGGCTGTAGAACCTCATTCTCAGATAAGTACAACATCAGATATATTACTTCCCCTTGTGGAGCATGAAAACAGGAAAAGCCATTTTAAAAGCTTTTTGTCAGAAAATGTGTCAGCTTGTTTTCTACCACATAGATGAAGAGGAGCACCAAGAAATTTCAGTTCCTGCTGAAGACAGCTAACTGGTGATGTGCACTGAGTTCTGCAAGCCCAGTACGCTAGCTTGGTGCCATTTCACTTCTCATTTATGTGTGTTTTATTTTTGTTTGCCGTTGCTATTCTTCACATGCTGTGTACTTGCTTTCCAAAGCCAGCTGATTAATCCACAGCAAGGTCGCTACCATCAGCTAGATCTCTTTCTGCCTGTCCCACACGATGTTTGAGTACTTCCACTGAGTGGCAGGTACTTGCCTACCCCAAAGTTTTTACAGGGTTATGTCCTCCTAATGCTTGGACAGTTTCCCAGTTGCTACACATCAGAATGAAGAGTAAGCAGCAATAGTCTCGTAAGTGGTCTTGGGGAAAACAAAAAAACACACCCAAAACTGAAAAAAAAACCCTCACATGCTGGGAGAAGAGTATGAGCTGCTGTGGTAGATCTCTCCCACCTAACTAGACTTAGTTCTTAAATAAATTTGAGGTTTTTTTTTTAAATTTTAGAGAAAAATGGCTATGGATAGCCACTTAACAGCATCCAAACCAGTGCAAGACTTTCTACTGGCTATACAACAGACCTGAGATTATCTTTTGTTGCAAACCAGAAGGCAAAAAGCCTTCTCAGATAAAGACACTGTCAGCACTGCATCATATGAACTTAAGTCCGTTCAGTCAAAAGAGCCACTAGGAGGAAAGCATGTTCGTCTGAAATACTACCCGAATAAGGTAGGAAGTATTCCACCTGATTAGCAGGTGTAAACAGGTAAAAAGAAGGTTAAGATTTCACAGAGAAAAAAAGATCTAATATAATTTCATGTTTTGTCTATATTTTTTGATTCAATTTTCAAATTTCCGAGTACTTGAGAAAATAAGTAGAACTGGCCAGAACGCATTTGAGGAAATTAAAATTATGGAAACTGGAAGATTACATGCAGAATTTTTGCTTTCAATGAAAGTTTTGTGCACAAGTGATACACTGATGATCTCTACAGCCTAAGGATTGTGACCTGGGCTGAGATGCAAGGCTTAAACCATGAGCCATGCAGTGTGCAAAGCTCTGCTCTGTCCTATCCAATGTTAGGGCATGAATCTCCATCTCTGATACCAGGCCAGTTGCCAGCCCGCCAAAGTTCCCTTTTCATTTTATTAAACAGACTTGCCCTTTTTTGTTCATTTTTCTAAACTAATTCCTAAATGGTCAGGCCACAAAATGAGATCTCAGAAGCCCTGCAGCACCTTTCTCATGAGTTCCCATCTGTCCATGTCGTTGCTCTCACTACCAATGCCTATTGCAAAACCGCGTCCCTTAGTATGAACGTGAGGGTGGGAAAAGGCATCTTTGGGAATATGGTCCCAGTTTGTGCTGGGGCAGCACACGAGCTCCTGCGCTAGCTCTGTTCAGCCCCGGCTGTACCTACTATTATTTTGCTCTACCGTTATGGCACGAGATAGAGGGGACTGAGGACTGAATACATTTTTATAAAACAGAACGAGCTCTCTCTCTCCTTTTTTTGTCCCTGTTGATCACCCATGAAATCAAGAGCGCCCATAACTTGTCTCTCTTCAATACTGGAAACCAACTCAACAAGTCAGTGAGATGCTTGAGAGAGCACTAGGAAAAATATGATTCATGTTTTCAGTTTGAAACAAAGTTAATTCCCAACATTGGACCAGCTGTAGTCTTCATCGGACACAATTAAGACTGTGAGGTAGGGCAAGATTATATTTATAAAAAAACAGGAATAAGAGGAAAAATAATTCAGTAATATATTAAAAACAAGTCACACTAATTAAAAAAAAGTTAATTTTTGAGAAATCTACTAGGTCTATGTGTGTGGCAACAGCATTCCTCACTTTATATCAGTAAAAACCAGAATGAAATGTAATTGTGTAATATCTCATTTTTTCCCTGGAATTGTTGTTGAAAACAGCAACATATACATGATCCCTGAGCATATCTGTTGCATCTAAGAAGCTGACTTTTTTGCAAAGGAATATCAACATTTACCTAGTGCTACTTTTTTCAATACGTACTTCGACATTAAAAATTAATTTTTATGCACATTTTTATAAAAATGTGAAATGCAGGCTTTTTTTTGACCCGCATGTGTAGTTTCTCATGATTTTTTTTCTCTTCAAATTACTTCAGCTCTATTTGTTTTATGGAATACATCTGTTTAATTTAGACCCGTTGTTACTTTGCAACCACCCATCCTGTGCTCACGCACAGTCCCTATGGTTCAGCAATAAAATTACTGCTCACTCTGGCAGGGGGGAAAATGTAGGTGGGAGTAGCAAAGAAAGTAGCAAAGTAGTCTCCCATCAGCGTGCACGTGGGTGGTGGTAATGACTTTGCCTGAAAGTCACCAGGAAAAGCAATCCACTTCAAAAACATCCAACCTGGCTCTTATCTCTGGAGAACGTGGAGCTTTCAAGCCTAAGGACATTTTAATATCTGTTCACAAAGTTACACAAAGCTGGTGTGTGCAAGCTATTTAAACAGCTGGTGACTCTTCATTGTGCACGGCTGGCTTTCAGGAATTCTGGATATCTGCTCTTGAATGCACCTGGAATTATAATCTTCCACAGTTTGGCTAAAGGAAATTCAACAGATAAAAGGTTATCAGCTGTTGTGTTGCTGTGCAAAGATTGTTCCTCCCGTCCCTAAAATATGCAAAGAGTAACATCATTAAAACAACAATAATTTGCAAACAAATTACCACAGCTTTCCTCATGGTGTTTGAGATAGCTCAAGATGGAGCACGAAAGCAGTTAAGCTGGAAAAGGATACCTTAGGTGAAGATGGCTGCAATGAGGCAGCTGAATAACGCAGAAACCACAGTATGCTTGTGGCTTTCCCTTTGACTAGAAAAGCAGGAGAAATGTTAAATATGGCAAATGCTCTCCAGGCACCACACACAGAGCAGAGCTGTATACGAGTAGGGAGAACACAGGGTCTATCTACCCAAAAAGAAAGAGAAACTTCAAAGTTTTCTAGACTATTTACAAGGATACCTGTAAAAACCTGACTTGTATTAGAGAAATACAGAGGTTTGTTATTTAGTGAGGGAGAAGAGGATCTTTTAGCTTTACAAATGAGAGCTGTATCTTTCATTTTATTAGCGATGCCTGAGGTTTATCTTCTATCAGTCACAATAAAACTCTGTTATAATGTCATGAGTAGAGGACAGGAGAAAAAGAAAGTGAATAAAAGGAAGCGCTTGGCATCTTCTATAGCACCTTCTGCCAAAGTTGCTGACAAACATGCATTAATTTAGTTTCAAAACGCTCCTGGGAGATGTAGAAAAGGACAGGTATATCCTTACTGCATAGTCCAGGAAAAACATCAGGGGATTAAATGGCAAGATTTTCAGAAGCAGAAAGCAAGGTGAGGCAGTTCCCTCAGCTGGTCGCTTACCAGACCTTATATTCAGAAGCGTGGTACATGCAGCAGGCTCTGTGAAAGCCATGAAATGCACCATGCAGACTGTGGCCAACTGCAAATACCATCTTCCATCTCACAGTCTGGTATTTCCTCTGTAAAGGCATCCTTCCTTCCAGTGGTGTTCTCTCAGCCATTTAAACTAAACTAAATAATTTCATTAGTTTTCCATACTTACCATTATCTCTGATTTCAAAATAAATAATAATAATTTAAAAAATTCCAATTTTGACAATTTAAGGAAAACCCAGAAGCTAGTAAATCACAGTTCTGCTCTAAACTATGACACTGTATAAACTTTCCTGCTCATGCCCTCATGCCATATGATGCTCATTAATAAGATGAGATCACAGAGCTTTTAAAAGATAGGAACAAAACCAAAGCTGTGATGGTCAGGAAAACAACGTTATAAATGTAGGGGGAAGGACAGGGGTGGAAGAAGGCAAATGTATTCACACATGACATTATAGTCACAGGCACTACTGCTTTCGTTTATGACCAGAGGTCTCCAGGTGCTCCGGTTTTCCAGGTCTTACCACACAACACTGCTGCAGCTCAGATGCCTCCTAAACCAGCCTCTAGAAAAGTACCCCAAACAGAAACTATTCCATAAGCTCAGGCCTTGGCTTTTTGGAGCAAATTAAATCCTCATAAATACACTTGTAAAAATAGATTGGTTTCTTATATGAACTTAAATAGCAGGGATGATACAGCAGAATTATGATGCATCTTTGACTTTTACACAAAGAAATTTGTGCCAGAATCAACAAAGGACTAATCTGAATTTTAAAATTCCATCACTTTGGAATGGATCTTTTCCACTGCCCAGACTTATGCAGATTTCTTGAGCTGTATTTATGAAGTTTTGTTGTTTCATGAGGTCTGGGGATTTGGCAGTATTGACACTGTCCAGAGAGATCAACTGCTATGTTTTCTTAGTCCAGTTTAATAGTCATCAGTACTGCTGTGGTCATCAAACCTATGAACTTTTATGACTTTTGAGCAAAGTTATATGTATCCTGAGAATGTATTGCTAGGGAAAAAGCCAAATAGCATACAACTCATGATGTTAAGTGGCTGAGCAAATGGTGCACATGTGTTTTTACTAACTCATATTGAAATGTCATATGCAAAGATAGCCAGAGAGCCTTTTAGCACAAATGGTTTAAACGCATTGCAGAGCATGAAGAATTATGATGCTGTGGTGAATGGCTTATACCTATCATCTTACCAACACATTTTCTATGCCTGTTGAGTATAAAGCCCTCTGCACAGATCACTCTGTGGTTGACACAGTAGAATGATCCCAATGTGTTCACACATAATTGTCCTCTGGAACAAGCGTGAGCACCTGTGAGGCACTCATCCAAATCTATATGAACATGTTGCAGCCAAAAGGGAAAAACAGAATTCTATTAGAAAAAATTCTGAAATGAAACAACACTTCTTTCACGCTGGAGATCTCTAAATGAAGTGCATTGGAGCTACCACATCAGCACCATGCTATAATATATACAGTGTTACACTGAAAATAGGGCTGGAATAAACCCTGGGAGATCATCTAGTCCTTGCTCGCACCCGTACACTTTTGTCATTCCAGAAAGAGCCATTCTTAAAAACAGGCAGTCACACAGACGCAACGCACACTCTTTGCAGGAAACCTGTTCCAGTGCACCACCACCCTTACCATCAAATACTTACTTTAATATAGATTATAAATGTCCCTTGCTACAATTTAAACTCACTACTTCCACTGACATTTCTGAATGTTTTCACCTCCTGTAGGAAAACGATTGCCTTGAAATGCCCCCTTTGATTCTGCCATTAATCAATCAAATTAGATTCCACCACACTCGCGTAAGCAATCCACAGTGAGTATTTTATCTGGTGATATTAAATTCCCATTTTCTTCACAGACTATCTGGAATTTCATGAAAATGATTTGTTATTCAATAAGACCAGAGATTAAGAGGGATGTGCATCACCTGTGAGCAACTCTGAGCATCAGAAGCTTCTACTTGCATTTCACTGCTGGCTGTTATTGCTCCCATACTTATAGATTTATAATTAAGGTATGTCACAGGACATTGCTTCCGACCCCCAAATCTTTCCTGGGTAAACATATCCTTTGTCACTACCCAAACATGTCCATTTAAAATTTATATAACGTGAACGATCATGACGCAGCTTTGGAATTCACTGTTCATCATTGTGCAGCCCTGAGGTTCAGTGTCCAGGGAAACACAGGGAGCTGGACCAGCTCACAACGGCACGTTCTTTGTAGCAGTGAAGCCTCATTCAACCCAGGTTCTCAAGGCAAGCAGAAATAAAAGCAAACAAAACAGGTGACATGGCAGAGCTGTAGCTCTGAGGAGGTCCTCAGGACAGCAAACATGCCCACGTCCTGCTAGCTGCTCCCATTCTCAGGAAGAAAAGCTGTGTGTCCATAGCTGTGTAGACAGACCCTGGGGAGGAACAGTAGTGGGAAGAGAAATGAAGAAGGCTAAAAAAAAGCCTGGAATGTCTGAGGAAAAGAGCACAAATCCAGGCTTGCCTTCACCTGAAGTCCCCAGGTAACAGGCACACTGGATAGATGCGTTTCAGGCGTTATCTGTGAAGCAGATCTGGCATTTCATCTGCCACATGGCCTCTGTACTGCCACTTGCAATTCACAATACTGAAAATAAGGAACCCTTAGAGAAACACCTAGAGGTATGAGATCAATGAGATCTATATAAAAGTGTTTTAACCACGTCTCTGTGGTGAACCTGAACCACTTACCTTCACAAGAAATCCCATCAGCCATGATAGTATATCCAGACAAACAAGAGCACACAACATTTCCTTCCACAATATTGCAGATGTGCTTGCAGGGGCCATTATCTATACAAAGCAAAATTGCAAAATACATTAGCATTCACAACGCAGATCAGCTGAAGTTACAAACCTCCAGGTCATCCAAATATAATCCCAGTTTAGGCAATGGGGAAAGCAGTTTGTAAACAATCTGTCCCAACAGCCCTAATCACTACTTACAACCCTCCTATTACACAGAAACACACCTCTGCCACTCCTACCTGTATTGTTCACATTACGCTGCACAGCTGCACTGCTTACCTTAAACTAAATAGCAGCTGTGTAATAACCCTGAAATCAGAGTATAGCCTCAAATTACTTCCTCAGGTTTCCCCTGACAATTCCTCAGCCTTATGCCAAAGGTAACAAATTAAGGATGTGCACTGAAATCAGATTGGTGAAGGGACGTGTGGAATTTTATTCATGCTCTCTAAACATTCCTCACTTGTCTGCATCTGCGGTTTATGCCTCCAACATACCTTTACACTTATCCTGTTCTTCTTGTAAGGACATGATGAGAAGAGGCTGAGAAAGAGAGGCTGCTGGAGGGACGGTGGCTTCTGCTTCCAGCCTTGTCGCCTGTCCTCTGTCAGGATCTGTAAGGCAAGGGAGGCAGAGATGGATCAGGGACAGCATCATCTCCACCAGGCGCCCCATGGCAAGGGCCCCGGTCCCATTCATCCCACTCCATCATGGTTTGTAGGAGGGAACATTTTGTGCACGGAGGTGAACAGTCAGTTTTGGAAGCTGCCATCTGTTTGATATGAACAACTGTCCAACAGCACGCACACACAGAGTGCTGCACGCTAATGGAGACGCTCACAAGCCTCATGGATACAGATCAGGCAGCTTGGCTTAAAATAACTTCTGTAGAGTAAAATATTGCAACACCTAATGAATCAAACAGAAAGTGTTAATTTTATTCTTTAAAATGCTGCTATATTGTAAAGACAGTGGCTGTCTTTCATTTGGTGCATGATGAAAAAAAAGCAGAACCCAAAACAAGTCTTTAAACTTATTCTGTACATCCTATTTCAACATAGATGAAAAGCAGACGCTCACCTTTACAAGCACAGGATACTCTGGAATGACTTTTACACAGCCAAGTGGAAAACATGACAGCTGCTATCTGTCATTAAGATTTTCAACAAACAGTAATGTTAAAGGTATCAGGATAGTTTAAAAAAAAAAAAAAAGCTCTGTTACATCAATAAGAGTAATCCAGTTTATCAATACCATCAAAACAGAAGCCTAAATCCGTAAGGCCAAATTCTTCCTTAAGAGGGATGTGTCCTGTTCCTATTGGTTCGAGTTCAAGTGTCACCTGGAGCAAAGTGTGAGCCACCAAACAATGATGACATTAAATGACAAACTGTGACTGCAGTACAGGTTTGGGGTATGGGAAGAGCAATTTCATTAAAAAAAAAAAAAAAAAAGAAATCACAGACATACAATGGGCTATGACACAGAGGCAAATACAAGACACCTGCTTGTAGCATATCCTGAATGGTTTCCCCAGAAAGAGAGCAGAGAAGCGAGAAGCAGCTTTTGAAGTTCCATCTATGTATGCTTTCTCCTTGCAGAGCCACTGCAAGAACATCACTTCTTCGAAGCCTCGTGAAAAAGCATGACACGTTTTAAAAAACAAAAGTTAAATACAAAAACATTCACAGTCCAGCAAAGAGCAGGAAATGTACTGGGACAGGTACAAATACAAAAGCATTATATCTCATCACAGGAGTAAAAATTACCAACAGTTTGAGCTTTAAAACCGTCTGGCGTGGGTCTCCATGCGCAGACCACATGACAGAGATGCGCACCTACACAGAGGAAAAATGAGAAATAAAAGGGCACCGCACCACATCGCCAGGTAGAGCACATACGGTTTAGCCAAGCGTAGCAAGTGAGGTGCCCTGCCCTGCCCTGCCATCTCCCCTCAGTGACAGCAGCAGCCGCCCTTCCTCGCCTCACTCTTCCCATGTGTCTCAGATGTCTCACTCGCAGTCCCCTACCCTCATCACAGTCCTCTGCCTCAACTGAGCTCTGTAAATCCCTCTACACCTCTTGGCACAGCCACAAGCACTGCGGTCTTGCAGATCTGCCAAGAATACTGACTACCCAGATACAAGATGTATTAACCCAAATCTGCACTTCAACGGAGTTAGTAATGGAAGGAGCACAGCAAAGCAAAACAAAAACACACATATGCTCCAGGTGAGCGATCAAGCCAAATTTTGCAGTGCCAAAATAAGAACCATTTTCTTTACCTCTTTTGGATTAGGCTCCTGCCCTGAATTTTAATATAAACAACAGAGCAGACAGCTGCCGCAGAAACACTGTCAAACACATTATTGATGTAAGCACTGTAACATCATATTGAGAAGAATGACATAATGGATGCTCATTGTTTGGCTTGGGCAGAAAGTATTTGAAGTCTAAGGAATTTTGTCATTGGATGGCAACACTTGTTTTGCTTGTTAAATAAATGAAAGCACTTGTAACTAATATAAGGTTTCAACTTTTCAGGTTATCTGATTTGAAATCTTGCCATTGGAGAACTCCAGACATCAAAACAATTACACCACAATAGACTGTCTTTTCAAGACTTTTACCACACTAGATATATTTACATTTTGTATCCCTGAAAGATGTTAATAATTTTAGATAAAAATCAAAGTTCAGGAAGCAATGCTGTCTGTCTGAACTGAGTAAAGTTTATCTAAAGGAAAGCTAACTGTGAAATACAAGATTGCTCTAAGAAGAAAAGGTATTTCATTAACAATCTTTACAAATTCTCTTCTGAAAATTGAAAACAGTCTTCATTTGAACATATTAAATACCACCCTGATCTCATGCCACCGATACACAAAAATGAGGCATCATTAAGTTTCCTAAATGGTTGTTTTTAGGTTGTTTCCACAGAAAATGTCCATGCATCGGTACCCATAAAAAAACTCACAGAAACTACAGAGAAACTAAAGAAAAGCTTGGTAGATCAATGCAGGTGGCACAAAGATGCCATCATTCATGGTTTTTCCTGCCCATTTTCTCACCTGGAGAGCAGCTGGTTCCATCATCTTGCAAAGTGAATTCTGGAAAACACGAACACTTGTAGGACCCCACAGTGTTTATACACAAATGCTGACAGAGTTCCCCACCATAGATAAGACATTCATCCAGGTCATCTCCAGGCAGGTTATTTGACAGTTCAGCTTCATTACTGATGGACAGAGCTTCATTGTGATCTTCCGTCTCTGAAACTACAACAGAACACTTGTGGGTTCTCTAACAGGTGTTTTGGCATTAGGACTGTAAAGTATGGAGCTTTTGCTCACACCAACTCCAGATACAGTCAAATCTACCCAAAACAGTTACTCCAAGGACAAGAGCAAATGAACGCACCCTGAAGATAAGGCCATTGTGCTGAAGGTCCACTACCTCCTTCCGTAAGGCTGGAGGGACAGATGTTTTACAGGAGCCGCTGACATAAAAGGTGACCCTTGTGACCAAGCTCACCTTTCATGCTGAGTACTAACGCCATTGCTATCGTTATTTGAACTAAGGTATCACACTGAAGCCCCATCTGAAATTGGCCCCACTGAAGAACCACACTGAATTTCTCATTTCAGGAGAAAAAGTTATCCAGTTGGTTTGGAAACTCTTTTTAACGCCACTATTAATTTATTGGCTACTTCTGTACCTAGCATTACAAACATTCTGTGACCCGCTTACTAGTGACATGGCTATCCTACCTACTGCTTTTAAACACTGGCAAAAGCACTGCCCTTTGCATTTCCTGGCCAAGTTTGACAAGACTTTCTGCAATACTAAAATTAATTCTTCAGCAAGTTTCTCTGTCAGCTTTTCTTAAACACATACATGCAAACTTCCTTGCTCGGTGAGGTCTCAGCTAGGTCGGAATAAACCCTTACATTTGTTGGTGAGAGAAAATACACGTTTAGTTCATGAGAAGAGAATGGACAAAACCAGAACCCTAGCATATGCAGGAGGTTACCACGCAGCTCATGCATGACAGGTGGCTACATGCTGGAAGGAGCGTGACCTCGGGCTAAGGGCGGAAGCATAGCTGTCCAAGCTCCAGATTTGTCATGCTCCCTTTGTCATGTCTCTTTGGCTGCAGGGATTTGACTTAGCTCTTCAGCGTCACTATGTTCATACGTTGAAAGAGTAAAAACAAACTTGCAGCGCTCTGGGGCTTCTCCAGAGTGTGCCGTGAGAAAGCTGCTGTGATGTTCAGCAGTACAATGGGAAATCTATTCCCAGGATGCTTCATTGGTATCATAATCCAGGGGACTACTTTGTCTGGAAAAACTCATAATTTGCTTTATGCAGAATCTTTCAGGATTGCTTCTGCTAAAAGACAAGACCAGCTTCACCTTTGCTCCTTACCAAGGGCTAGTGGCAGGTCTCTGTACCATGTGACTTGGGAGGGGAAAAAAACCCAAACCCCCAAACTACTAAAGAAGGCATGTTTTGAGGATCAGAAACACCTACATATTTTTTTCTTTTTCAAAACTGTTTTAAGAACAAGGGAGTCTATATTTGATCTGAGAGGGAAGGCAACTGTGCTCCTGTAGCATTAATCCTTCCAGCACCTCCCCATACAACTGGGTGAGACAGAGACCTTATCTGCAACGTCTTCAAATCAGAAATGGACGCTTACCTTTCTCAGGTGTCACTGTTGGCAAAGGTTCAGGATGCCTTTTTATTTCTGGATGGATGAAGTGATCTCCCCCTTCACAGCAGGACAGCATCACATGACTGCAAGGGTAGCCCAGATTTATGTTGGACTCACAGGTTTTCCCCTCACTCCTTAATCGCAGGCCCAGGTTACAGCAATCGCAGCATTGCTGCAAAAGGAGGAGACTATCAGTAACAAGGATTTAATACAGTCCGCTTCAGGGATGAGTCCGCACATGCACCTGGAACTGATCTGCACTTTCTTTAACAGTGGAGCACCTGGAAAAGCACTTAGGCTTTAGACAGTTGCGAACATCAAAGCTTTACTTGTGCTTGTTTTTGCCATCCCTGCACAAATGGGTCAGCTGCAACCAGGCTAAACACAAACTCTCGCTGTGACAATGATTTCAGCAACTTCACATGCAAGGAAGTAATGGTGCCGCAGATCACCTCTTTCCATCTCTTGCACACAGCCATTGCTTTGTATATAGTATATTATAAACAAAATTAGACAGATCTATACCTCCGCATTAAATCTCAAAAAACGGCTAGCTGTTGAAGCAATGTGAAAGGAATTGTAAATATCTTGCACGGACATGAGGATCAGCAGCAGCATCTGATCTCCATCAGTACGTCAATAAAGATTCTTTCCTCTATGCACCATCGCCTTGCAAACCCACTGTGACCTTTAATTACCTGACTGTCCTGGACAGCATCCCGCTGAGAGAGTGGCTAGAGAAAGGCCAGGGTATATTTTATGAGCTATTTGCCTTCCTTTTCTTTCCTGAGTGCATCTAAGCAGCAGCTTCACTGACAGGTTGTACAGTGGGGCTTCCCTGACACGTAGGCTCTCTTGCGGTCTCCTCTGCTGCAGGTGGCAGAGAAAAACTGTGTTGTGCTTTACTCAGTCAAATACAAATCCATTGCACAGTCGGGCCACAAAAATACACCAGATAAATTATATCAAATTCAAAAAGTCCATACTGCGTATGCATAGTGGATACCTAATCAAGCAAGGAAGCTGAGGAGTTGTCAGTCTCTGCTACAGAGTCTATGAACAGCAGAGTCTGCTACGGAGTCTCTGCTATTCAGTCTATGAAAAGGCATCAGACACATAAAATGAAGGTCATAATTCAAACTGGCACCAGTTAGCTGTGTCAACAGAAAGTCGAAGGACGGAACAGAAGAAAACTGAACTAAGCTCCCACTTCCCAGGAGAGAGATCTCTGACCTGAGGAGAGCAAATAAGAGAAGCAGTGTTGTACGGGTTGGATGCAGTATGGAAATGGAAAGGAATCACGTTTCATGATTAGCAATCCTAGATTGGCATTCACATTAAACCAGAGCCTGTCTCCAGCAGGGAGACAGGGAGGCTTGTCCACTAACAGCTCAGTCGGCAGAAACTCTTCTGCTGAGCCACCTTTTTCATCAAGATTCAAACACTGTAGCTTTAGGGTTTCTTGGGCATTTCACATGCAATATGTACCCCTTGCATGTTCAGCCCAGTACCTATGACTACAGCTCATGATTTATGTCCCTGCTTTCTAACCTGAAAAGTCCCCAAACGTCATAAATAGCAGACGTTATTTACATTTGCAAATATGTACAGCCATAAAGAGTTGCCTTTACGTGCCCAAATACACGTTTGTGAAAAGTTCACAGTACAGGTCCTGAAGACGCTGAATTATTTTTGATACTAAAGGGGCTAAATCATCTTTTCAAAAGAAGTATTAAAAAAAAAGAATCTAACTATAATTGATTGTGGTCATGCTAGAAAAGAGAAAAATCTTGTTTTCACCCTCCCCAAATCCAGAATCCCCAAGTACAAAATTTTATGAATGGAAAATTCTACTTTCTGTAAATATTTTTAGTTTTGGTACGATTTTTTTCAGCTTCAATATGCAAAATAAAAGAAGTTAAGGATAACACATGTTTTTACTGAAGTGCTGTAAAATATTGGAATATTTGCCTTGAGTAATATGGCTTTTTTCAGTCATAGCTTTGATTCACAGTTTATCCCATGTGCAGGCATCACAGAGAGTATTAAATCAGTCACACACTTTTGGGTTCACATATTTTCCAGATGAATACAGGTGTCTCATTTTCCAGTGGAAAAACTTGTTCGCCGAAAAGTTCCTTCTAAAATGTAAAAACTCGAATGTCTTTATCTTCTATTAGCTACCTTTTGGACTTCACCAGAATTCTACAACTGATTTAATAACAAATATGACTATTTTTACACTGACATTGAGAAATATGCCTTGAGAACCACTGTTTGGTTCACAACTTTCTACGTTCATCTCAAAAATACCTTTCCTGGAATCCAGCATAACTGGATTTACCATGGCAGCATCTTCATCCACTAGCAAAAAGTCTGTAAGCACGTGCTTTTTGTCTTAGGGTAAATAACAGGTAAAAATCAGCCTAAGATTAAGTTGTCTTGAACACAAGCTGAATACCTGGATCTAAAGAACTGGCACTGCTGCGTTCATCTCGATGCAGAAGTAAGGACCCCACATCTAAAATGCCTGAAGACCACCTACATGCATTTGTTACCTGGAAGTAAAACCCCTAGCTTTTGGCAGGACAGTGTAAACGTCTTGCAAAGTCTTTGGGGCAACAAACTTAACTTTCCACATTCCAGACAAACTTCTTTTGATTTATGACACCCAGACACAGCAGTCACTAACCGCGGAGCAGATCAGGGGAAGCACTACTATTCACGGTCAGCATTTTCTGCGAGGTCACCTCTGAAAGAATGTTTAACTATAATAAAATTAGAAAGTCTTTCTTAACGTCTCAACAGTCTCAATGTTTATTCATTTTTATTATTTTTTTCAACCAGTAGCTGCAATGACTTAGGAGCTAAAGAGGAGGGCAAAGCTGCTCCTTCGATAATTTTACCATTTCAGATGGTTTCTCTTGAAGGAAAGCATTACGTTGGAACTGGCACAAGGAGCTATTCCACGAGAGTATTGTGTAACTTGTTTCAGTTCAGACAGGAATGATGAAGTTTTTCCTCTCCACTTCCTCCCGAGGAATGGCATATGTGATAAGACTTACTCTACGGCTTGCGCTCTGTCTGGCATGCAAAAGACCCACGGTGGAAACGTAAGAATAACAACTCTGTCATACTGCAAAATATTAATGTCTGCTCTCAAATGCACAAATTCTTTTTATTCTAACAGTAGACTCCAGACCCAGGTAAATAATAGTTCTGAAAAT
This sequence comes from Mycteria americana, assembly GCF_035582795.1. Lineage (NCBI taxonomy): Eukaryota > Metazoa > Chordata > Aves > Ciconiiformes > Ciconiidae > Mycteria > Mycteria americana. The sequence goes on from NC_134375.1 coordinate 2,488,660, forward strand.
GACAAATTGGCATAGCTAATTAAACTTTAAACTCCGCAGTAGACATCCATGTATTTTGCTTTTCCAGTGAACAATTATCTGCAAGAATCACCGATGTATAAAAACAGACAGAACTAATCAGTTTCCTGCTGAGACAACGGAAGCTGCACTTAAGCTTAGATATAGCTATGTAAATTATTATCAGAGTGAAATGAATTCTGAAATGCACCCTTCTGGTAAAAACAAGACAAGCGAGCAAGCAAGATGCTGAATCTTCAAACTGGTTTAAATTGGTTTGGCTCCACTGATTCTCATAAAGCAAATCTCATTTATATAAGCTGAGGCTGTGGCTCATGATTTGTGATTTGAACCATTCGTTAATGGTCTGCCTTTATTTATGAACAAAAGCTTCCATCATCATCTAAAATGCTTGTTCCTCTAGTCCATCGTTTTGTTTAACTGAGAAATAAGGCTGCAATTCAACACTGTAGCCAAGCAAACTGTTCAGTAATGGCATTACATTACATCTTCGATTAAGTTTGCCCTATCATTTTCTAAATTCTTCTACATCATAGATATAAAAACTAAAATGGTCTTTTCAGCTACTTCCAAAGTGAGGAAGCAAAAGTAATACAGCAAGTTAAATCTTAAAAATGGAGATGGAAATAATTCAAAACAACATTACTGTGAAGTTTTAAAAGGGGCTGCATCACCAGGCAATTGAAACCTAAACACAAACAGCGTCATTTCCCTGCCACGTTCCTGCAACTTTATGATTTTCTGTGCTCCATAATAATGTATGAAGAAACTACTGCTAAATGCAGGAAATGAGGACACCTCACATTCGGAACAAAACCTATAGAAGCCTGTCCTGGTTTCGGCTGGGATAGAGTTAATTGTCTTCCTAGTAGCTGGTATAGCGCTGTGTTTTGGATTTAGTACGAGAATAATGCTGATACCACACTGATGGTTTAGTTGTTGCTAAGTAGTGCTTACACTGGTCAAGGACTTTTCAGCTCCCCATGCTCTGCCGGGCGCACAAGAAGCTGGGAGGGGGCACAGCTGGGACAGCTGACCCCAACTGGCCCAAGGGCTATTCCAGACCAGATGGCCTCATGCGCCGCATAGAAACTGGGGGAGTTGGCCGGGGAGCAGCGATCGCTGCTCAGGGACGGGCTGGGCATTGGTCAGCGGGTGGTGAGCAATTGCATTGTGCATCACTTCTTTTGTACATTCGTTTATCATTATTATTAATTATTATTATTTTCTCTTCCTCTGCTGTCCTATTAAACTGTCTTTATCTCTACCCACAGGTTTTACTTTTTTCCCCAATTCTCTCTACCGGGGCAGGGGGGGAGGTGAGCAAGCGGCTGTGTGGTGCTTAGTTGCTGACTGGGTTTAAACCATGACAAAGCATCACAGCAACTTACCTTATAGGATGATCCTCCACAGGGATCGTTTTCCTCTGGTCCGCACACATCTCCTTCCTTCGCAGCAATCATGCCAGCCAGGCAGCTGTTCTCCTTTACGGTAGAGACGCAACACTGCTTCTGAGCAATTCTGCAAAGGATCACGGAGGTCAAGTGTTCACTGACATTGAGAAGACATCAGGATAGGATGCAAAAACCCCCAGACCTATTGGATTCACAATACATTCCACATATTTGATCCCTCTTTGACATGTGTGTCAATACTAATATAATACAGATGGTACCACTGACCTTTGCAGGACATATTTTTTCCTCATTTCTAATAAAAAGATGCACTGATAAATGCTCAAGAAGTCTTGTGTTTAGGTCACTGTCTCTCCAAGTCTGGTCACCAATATCCCTTACAGCTCATCTATATTTGTGCAATAGTCCCTCTTCCCCATGTTTTGCTTCTCAGAAGTCTTCAGAAGGTTTCAGAAACAGAAAACAGACAGAAACCTTCTTCCCTGGAAAGTGGGGAAAGGGAAACGCACCTGTACACACTTACTTCTTCACCAGTCAGAGGACTGAAGCTCTCGACAGGACTTAAGGAAAGTATCACATCACAAAACCCCTATAAACTCTCCTTTATAGCCCCGCAGATTGTAACCCAGAATTTAAGCCTTCCTCTAACTTCGGTTATCAAAGAGAAGGTTATGGGTGATTTGATCACTGCATATGAAGTACTTTGGGAACGTACCTTTCCTATATATGGCTGTTCAAATCAAACATTTTAACAAGATTCACTGAGGTTGAAATGAAACAGATTAAAAATCTAAATGGCAAATTCCTAAATGAAATTTAATAGATGTTTATTGAAATAATAAAATACTCTTCCCTACTATTTTAAAGTCTATAGTGGATTTCCCTCCCGCCCCATCAGAGGTACCTGTTTCTTTCATTCATATACAAAAGGGCAGACAAAATCCCATAGTCCCTTTGGCTTTACTCCATGGCCCTGTCTCTCAGTCCACGCAGCATGGAGACCAGCAGCAAGCACCCCAGGAAGGGTGCGTGTCTGGTCCTGGGATAGGGAAGGGCCCCTATGGTAGGGAAGGGTGAGGACTGAGAGCTGCAGGCCACAGGAATTCTCCTGAGGGGGTTATGTTGAGTACATGACCTGTAGGTTGGGCATATGTGACACAGAGCAACATGTTAAAACTCAGACGAAATAATACATTATGTTACGAGTAAGGGTAAATTTCTGTTCTGGACAGATTTGGTGGCATGAAGGAATTAAGCAAAGTTTTTCTTTTTCCAAGAATAACCTTCATGTCTAACTATCTGTTGCTGACGCATTGTCACAGGGCACACGCCTTATAGGGTACCCTGGTAACGATGAACGGGAGGTTGATGCATTTTAACAGCCAGTGCCTCACAGCAAAGCAATTCTCCTGCAACAGAGATATTTGCAAGCAAACAACTTTTGTCAGTCAGATACCATTATTACTGCAATAAAATACAGTTGTCATAGGAAACAAAACCTTTTACTTTCTGAGAAGAATGTATTTCCAATTCACAGCTTTCATCCTCATGCTTCAATTAAAAAAAAAAAGGGGGGGGGGGGGGAAGGAAAGAGATGTCTCTTATTCCAGTAGAAACCAGCCAGTGACAGCCATTTGGCCACTTTCCTGATACCAATGGCCCATTGTGTCAGCTTTACGTTAATATTTTTATGCTGGGTAGCGTAAGAGAGGTGTCACCAGGAAGCAGTGGTCTGATTACAGAAGGGGATTACCACCTCCGTGTGCTTTGTTTTCAGGGAAGTTAGTTAATCCAGTGTTAATTGCCAACTGGAGAAACACAATTTCTTGAGCAATGACTGGTTATTACCCAAATATATTCAAGTACCAGTAATTTGACTATTATTGCTTATGTAAGACATCCAAAATTTCATTAAAAAACTTAAAAAACCCCAACTAACTGAAAGTTATTATCGTTTGTAGAAATGACAAAATGCTACTAGAAGCCTTTTTATATGTGCAAAGTGTTTACCGTATTAAAATTAGATTTCGGTATATCAGTATAAAAATAGATTTCAGTATATCACTGAAATCTCTGAAGATTAATATTCTTCTGAAATGTGACATTTAGCCATGAGAAATTCCTTTCAGGTATGAAATACAGAGTAGAAACAGTATTGTCTGGAGTACTGGACTATCACTGGCCATTTTTTATGTTAATATTTCTTTAACTATCAGCACAGCTCAATTTTGGCTACTCTATTACCAGAAAAGGAACTGGGAACAAACAGTGTTAACCACATTCTCTTGTTTCCTCTTCACAAACCTACTCTTCGCAGACCAGATAAATGAGCTGTTGGTTCAAAGAAGATTCAGAACATTTCTGCTTTAGGGAAAGCGTTAATGAGCTAAGATCAGTGAAATGATGTCAATGTAAACTGATGTGAGTCTCTAATTGGGACACCGACTGTCAGCAAAAAGCAGGATTCATGCTTGTACAGCTGATGTAAATGCCACCCAGATAAACATTGCTGTGTTAGGATAAAACACATATCAATGATGAGATAAAAACCTCTATACTGGGTCAGATGAGATTTCATCTAGCCTAACATCCTATTTCTGATACAGCCAGTGGTACAAGCTCTGGGAGTATTTTTACATCTGGCTATCAATTGACTATCTAAGGATTTCCTGTAAGTTGCTTTATTTTAAGTTCGTTCATCTAGTTACTACGCATGATCTCTTTTAGACAGTCCCGGTTCCCATCCTGCAGTTAGCGTTGTGGGTCACTACACAGCGATAGGCCAAGTCGGTACACGAGTGTCCAGAGCCATCAAGATACAAGTAGCTTTAACATTTAAGTTTTTGCCACTTGGAAACCCCAAAATGGCATTTGGAAACAACAGACGCCTCAGTCTGCAACCTCTATATAAACCATCTACAGCCTCAGCAGACACAGGGGAGGCTTCATTCATTTGCCTCAGCTGAAAAAATCAATCCTTCAGTGCAGCGATGGTCACTTGTCAAACCCAAGTACTTATAGACAACTATCCTGGCAGAACAGTAACTAATTTGTACACTTAGTATCTATCTTCTCCTTTCTAAAATCTTTAGAGACGGAGTTGAGTTCGTGGCAGCCTCTTGGGAGCTTGCGTTACTTGCAGGCATTCTGGCACACAAAACGGTGCACTTGAGGTTTGGATATGTGCATGGCGACGGGCTCGGCACACTAGCACATCTCCCAGTGGGAGCAGTAAGTTTTTGTCTATGCTTTCAAGGTTCTGAGGCCACAGTTTTGAATACTTTTTTACATGAAACGTTTTCTTTACACAGAATATTTACAGGTGGTTTTAAATCTTTAAAACAGGGACAGAACTGAAATTTTGAAAGTAAAACAACTGAACTCCTGATCTCTTATTCTTTCAAATCCTAATAGATTCACAGGGACTGAAACATTTAGGATCTGGCCTTTTCATCTAAACCCAGCCTCAGATGTGCAGGTGCAACTCATTAATGTATTGGATTTGCACCTACTTAGGCCAAGGTTGGAATTTTTCAATCTGTCTTTACTTCATAGACAGTTGGTATGTGTCAGTTATGTCATGCCAGATCCCAATGGGGGGGATTTTAATCTCCCGGTAACTTCAGAAAGGTGCAATGATACTAACTTTGATAAAACCGCTTATGCCAAACTTATTAATGCTGCAAATGTTGGGCTCACTCTTAGAGAAATCCATCTGGCTTATGTTGCACCCTGTGAGTCTCAGATAACTTTGCCTTCATCCCTCCCTAAGGCCTGTTTCAGACTAGGGAGGAGGAGAGAGAGATGGGATGAATTGCAGCTAGCGTAATATGTTGTCCACGTTACTCTGCACCCGTTCTTCTTTTCTTGCTGCGCAGTTTGAATCTGGCACCCTCACTCAGACCAGATGCCACTGATACCAGCAGCATTATCAAGGCGTATGGTCGCCCCCCCAGCTGAACACAGACATCGGAACCAGCAGCCATTCATACGGGACAATAAACACATCATTTAATGATATGGATAATCATTGCATTTAGCACTTGCCAAAAGGAAGACAAACTCTGCCCTTCTATTTATCTGCAACTCCGCAGATGTGCAGAAAACTAGGAAACAAAAATTTGTGCTCTGCTCACGTGAGAGAGGAAAAGAAACCTTAAAAGGCTTTTGTTTAGATTAGGTTTTGGGGAAAGGGAGGGGGAAAGCCTGCTTTCTAATTTGCCATGATACATTGCCAGTCTACCAATAATTTATACAATGAATGAAACAGTTCCGAGTCTCCCGGACATGCCACGAACTGTACAATCATTTGATTTCTTCTAAAGGGCTGCTCTTGATCTTAATCTAAAATGCTTGGTTTCGCCTTACGTACCTGCAAATATCACCATCCATTCCACTTACAGGGATTTCTGTGCACTCCCCGTTGTCTATAGCCCACTGTTGTCCAGCTCCACAGCAGCTCTCAATCAACTCCTTTGTGGAACCTGTATAAAACATACACCCAGAATTTTTTGTATGGAATGGATTGGGTTTAGCTCTGTTTTCTTAATTGAGAAGATCTTTAAAATAACAATAGTTGAGCTTTTTCTTCTTTCTTTTCTTTCCACATTTAATTTGGTTATATGCAAAAAAAGAAAGAAGCAACTGATACCTGCAGTATCTTGACATAACCGATCACCTCGTAATGTATTTCAGGGAGGAACAGCAGAAGCAAATTACAGTTTTAAATACATTAAAAGACATAACTGGTTTGAAGACAACTCCACCTTTGACATCTCTGAACAAAAAAAAACCCTGAAAAATCACGCTTGGCCACTTAACGCAAGTTGATTTAATAAGTCACTATGCTGCTGTAACGGTGCCTTCACTACCACTAGCTGGGCTCGCGTGAAGGTGTCCAAGTAAAGTTCACAACAAATGAAATACAGCACACAGAGTGTACCCAAGCTTGACATATGGCACACACAAGCCTCTGTAGTTCTCTTACACCAAATTGTACATATGAAGTTTCACCGATGAGTAACAACAAACTGAAACATATTCCCTGTCATGGTCCCTTAAAGTTCTTAGTATTTAGCAAGGGTGCTTTTAGTAGGTTTGACATATGTAGCATTAGGAAATTGTTTCCATATGATAAATTAAGAAATTTTACTCCTCAGAATTACTTAGAGTACATATACCTAGAGTGCCCTGCGGCTGAATTCGAGGGTTCAGCTGGTTTAAAACAATAATGAAAAGGGTTTGAGAGACACAACTCTGACTCTGCTAATGATCTCATGTAAAACACTGGCATTAGGATGCAGTAAAAGAGATGCACATGTAGAATGCTGCACTAGTTTTACATTTTTCCTTGCGGATTTCCACTTAAGATGTAAATTTTCAGTGAAAATTACAGTGAAATACAACTTAAACTAGTGGATTTGCAATATACTACATACCTACTGTGTAGAACAGACTTGGGTCACATCAGACTGGGCAGAAACAGTATTTTTTGGAGTCTGTACAGAATTTTACTTCATGATGGGACATTTGCCATGCTACTAGGGTGCAAACACCAACCAAACACCAACATAAGCCAACTAAACTCACGCTGGAGCGCAAGGAGCCTGCTCTGCGGCAGCAGCTGGCAAGTGCTGTGCTGCGTCATGAGGGAGATTTCTCCTGCGACTGCTCAGGCAGTGGATGGGCTCCAGCACACAAAGCACGTGGTCTCCCCCTTACCAGCTAACGGGTCCGCAGCAGGAGCCATCTGCTTTGGGAACAGTTACACAGATATCAGGTAGGAAAATTATTAAGAGATGCCTTTTAGAGAGACATGAGGTGCATTACAAATGCTTGGGGGCTGTGATTTCACGGTATTGATATACATGTCAATACACATAAAAAAGATGGTCTATCAGACCACAGGGCTCTGCTTTCTCCACAAAGAATCAATGGCCCTGTGCTGATGAGTTGGAGCAGCTCCATTGGCTCATCAGAAGTGCTCCAGTTCCTTTCAAAGCCATTTATATGGATATAAGGAACATTTTGTGCATTTTATTCATCCTTCCAGGCCAGTCTCTGGCATGGTTTGGTGTTACCATTAAGAGAAAACAAGACAAAACCACCTTAAAGTTGAGTTGTAGGAGATGTGCGGGTGCAATGGACCTTGGGTAGCTCCACATCTGAGCACTCCCTGACCAACACCCAGCAACCCACACTGCAGAACAATGTATTTTCAAGATCCTTTAGCCAGTTTTTAGGTAAATCCCTCCTGAATCAGTTCTGCTTACAGTGGGAGCAGGGAACCTCTTTCACTACAAAAGTTTTAGGAAAAATGCCATTGCTGCAGAACAGCACTGCTGAAGGTGCGGTGCTCTCCCATCGAGACTCGGCAACAAAACAAAACATTTGGAAGCCAGGCTCTGCTCGACTGGCCTTGCACAATTTTGACCTGTCAGGGAATTGCATTCTGGAGAGACTCTGCAGTCATCCCATCGGAACTGAGGACCCTCTCCGCCTGCATGTTGACAGCAGTGTTAGATGGCAGCTTCTCCAATAGGCCAGATCTGATGAAAAAGTTAACAGAATCCTTTCTTTTGTCTGCATTTGGTATATGGTATCAAGCCAAATAATTTTTCTTTGCAAAATTGTAACACTTAACTGTAAGTGAGACATTTTTAGAAATGGCTACAATTCAAAACATCTGGGTATCCAGGCTGCATAATTCAGAAGAAACAGAGACAGCCTACGTTACCAGCACATTTCTGCTGTCATGTATTTACAGCATTTATGCTATGTTTCAAACAATAGTAGAAGAACTTTACATAGTGTCTTGCAGAGCTAAGTAGTCATTAGATATCAAGGGTAAGAAGTTTAAGTGAAGTGTAGTGCTGTCTTCAATGTTAAAAAATATCGGCACTTACACAAGTAATACAAACCTCCTCAATAGAAGACTATTCCTTTGTACTCATTACAGTTAATTTAGGAGATAATATTACATTTTACAAACTGGAAAGTTCTCACCACCAGCATGGCTTGCTTTATAAAAAGCAACTAGAAAAATTAAACACACACAAAACATAGTGCTTGCGATCATGAAATGTCTGCTCATAAGAAAACAACTTTAAGAAACTGTATCTAACAGGAGGGAAAAAGAGGGGAAGAAGGAAAGAATACATGTCCCATGACTGACCAAGATCTCATGGGAGAAAAATTACCAAATTCTGTTTCCTTCTGTGTTCGTTCACCCCCGATAGGGTTCATTTCACGCACTCTATAGCGGTGCCTTAAGGGACCCGAGTTTGATTTGGCTGAGCAGCGTTGACCACTCCAGTAGCCAGATGAAACACCCTTTGGGGGATAGCCTTGCAACACGATTAAGGCATGGTACCAAGGATAGGTAGGATTGTCCCCGCTCCTCCTGCGGGTGAGCCACGTGCAGAGGTGAGGGGGGCTCTGCAGGGGCTGCTGCCTCGCGCTCTACTCCCGGCTGCGCAGCAGTCCTGCGCGAACCTCGCTTCCAACATGGAGCCCACCCCTGGGGGCGGATGGGAACACAAAGCATTTCCAAACCACTCTTCTTGGTAAATATATTTCAACTTTTTAATTATGTTTTTCACTGAAAAGGGAAAATGGGCTGTGGAAAAATACCTTCTTCACCACAGACTCGGATGGACGGGTGAGGGGAGGAGATTACAGCAAGGGACAAGACACGGCTCCTCACAGCTGCAGCCACGTCTGCCCAAACCAGCAGCAGCCTTGTGGCCTGGAGCATCAAACCCCGCACCACCTGCCACCCGACTGCTGTTCTGCCCCAGCCCTTCCGCATTTTTTGACTTTTTCATCAATCAACAGTAACTCCAAGAAAGCAGGAATAGTTTTGACACTAAGTTGACACTAAGAGGGAGAGTTGGGCTTCCAGGCCAAACCCCATCCTTTTCGTGTCCACAAACTCCAGTTGTGTGACTCCATTAGGTTACACAGAGAAGGGGAGAGGCGTTATGGCAGGTGAATGATGCAGAAAAAAATCACATGCACAGTAAGGACTGCAGACGAGATCATGGCACAGACAGCTTACCTCTAAGTCCTCATTTATACGTTGAAAAAAAAAAAAAAAAGGCACGAGGGGGGAAAGAGGGTGCACTTCACACTTTTGTAAATTTTACTTTGTTTTCTTTAAGGCTTCAGGGAGAGACAAGCCAAAACAGGCTTGAAGCCATGGCACCCTCACCCTGCGCAGCCCAGCTGCAGAGGGGTTTGGATGACTGGAGCCGTTTCTATCCTCCAACATTGCCACATTCACGCTCACACACAAGGGCACGTAGCACCACAGCGAACTGCAACTGGACTTCAGTCTATGCAATGCTTTCATTTTATGCAGCATACTAACAATGTTAAAAATATACTTGAGTCTTGAAAGCAGGATTATGCGTAAGAGCTGCTATATGACATGAGAGTGATGATACACGCAGTTAAACTAGGCAGGAAATACACCTGGTACCAGCTAATTACAAAACATTGCTATAAAACAGTTTCTCAACATAGTTTTAATTCAGTCCCTTGGTGAAAACTCCATTCATTTTAACAAGTGCCGAAACACATTTCTTGCTACAGTATTGCTAGGTTTAAAACACAAGAATACAGCAGAATTTACTAATCTATATTGCAGTAATCTACATGATTTATAATTCAAATAAAAATGAATTACTCGTTCCTCACTAAAGATTCAATATCAGGTTGCTGTACTGAAGTGCCATACTATTAAGCAGTCATATTTACAAAATATATTGCCTTTTGTTATGATCTTATGAATAATTAAATCTAGAATGCAGTTATAATAAAATGAACAAACTATTGCATTTTATCTCAATCAGGAATTAGAAAAACTGAATAATTCATAATAGGACTCACAGTCATTAGCATGGATTTATGATATTTTGATTATACATTAGCAAGAACAAATATATACAACTAGATACTTGCACAAGACTGAAGATCACATAGCTTCTACGCTGGATGGAGACTTTAAGCTGTATGTATAAGAGACTTTGAAATACTTAAACATTCAAACAGAGCTTTGTTTATTTGGGGCTTTCACGATATTAGCAGATTTAGAAGTAGATTTGCATCTGCTCATGGAAAACAAAGTCATTTTATTTGAGAATACCATAATCCTGAATATTTGTTACACTGTGTTCATCTTTGACACTTCAGAGAGTCATTTACCAAGACACCTGTTAACAGATAATTTGCTATTTATGAATTTCTTCACTAGGAAAAAAAAAGTAATTTATTTCAGGCTATACTATAAACCAGCATCATGTCTCCTCACTTGTTTTCAATTTAGTAACTTATCTCCTACAATTATCACTCTACATCACTCTGAAGATATGAACTGAAGTACATTTTGGCCCAATCTCAAAAGTTTGTGTATTGTCTTTTAGAGACATTTAAAATTTAATTCAAATATTCAGAGAAGCATTTTCCTCCCAGAGAACTTTAACTCATCCTTGCCTGTGCCTTAAAGCCTCATGTTGTCTCAGTGCCTGGTCCAAACGTGACTAGCAGTGGGATGGCCTCCCACTGACTCAGGGTCACATCGAGGTTTTCCATAGCCACATGATGTCCACACAGCTTCTACATGCTGCTACCCAGGAATTTCATCTTTCAGCTAGAAAAATCGGGGGGTGGGGGCGGGGGTGGTTGTATTTTAAAAAGTTTAGCTGAAGCTCAAACATCACACTGAGGAAAAACCACAGTTAAAGGCTGCTAAATTATTTCCTCCCACTCACACAGTGAACCAGAAATTGTTTAGAAGAGCAAAGGAGACAACAGGGATTTTCAAAAACCCTCCTCCCTTTTTTTCCTCCCAGTGTTCACAAATTATGGTTCGAGAGTGATAAAACATCAGCCAGCTCTATGACTGG